>NW_020537758.1:13746184-13770288 GCF_003426905.1 Ctenocephalides felis | reverse complement strand
AGAATATAGATAATTTTTCAAATCTAAAAATAAGAGCTGTCCTATCCAATTTTATGATAAGATCCTTCCTGATGCCCATAATCACATAGTAAAATTTAATCATTGTTTTAAGAATTTCATATCATAGATTGTTTTTAAATAATGCACATGAATATTGAAAATCTCTTGTGCAAATATTATATATCTCTACAAGGCGTGTAGTTAGATTTATGATGATTGCATATCATATAACTTTCTTCTCGTATAAAATATAATCTGTTAGTTTTATCGTCTTCCATATTTGTAATATTTATGATATATTAAAAATTATGATAAGATTAAAAATATTGGATATAATAAATATTGAATATTGTAGTGTAATTTATGAAAATTAGAAATGTGGTTTAATTCTGAACAATTTTACAGTTAAAGGCATTCTGTCTGAAAATTTATAAACTGCATGTCAGATGTACAAGTTTTCTTATACTTTTCCTTTACACCATGTCGAAATCTAGAGCGATTTATCTACATTATTACACATACAATTCATGAGAAATTTTCGTTCTATTTGACTTGCTTTAATATCAATGGCACAATACAAAATAGAGACCGAGTGCAATTGCCGAAGAAATTGTTTTATTGCACAATGCTTAATTGTCTCTAAAGATCAATCCAACTATTTCACTATTGAAACAATAGATCGACGAAATGATCCAATGAAACAGAAATAATAAATGACTTGTGGAAAGAGTTATATGATAAGATCGAATTCTAATCTTATATGTTGTAAGTGCAATTTCACATCATGGTGAAAACAAACTTTTCATTCGGGAAGTTGATTTTTTTTTCATATACTTAAGCTAGACGATAGCTTCAAAAATTAGTTCAAGTCAACTTCTATATTGGTAATAAGGAGATGTCATTCAAATTCCCGATCTCGCTCACTAAGAATTGTCACTCATTCAATTGATTCAGTTTGACCTGCTTGAATTCTTCCTTTGATCCCCATTGTAGAGCATTTACGTGACATCTCAACTAAGAGAAATAAAAATAAATGTAGTCGGCAACAATTGCACATCACGAAAGTTAGTAGATTGGCAATGATTTAAAAGCAATCGTGAACGAGGTCAGATCGCGTGCACGAGCAAAGATCAAAGCAGTATATATATATATATATATATATATATAGGTTGGTGGATGTTCAAGAATTGCTTCAATTCGAATGACAAGATACGAGATTGATTTTCTGGATCGGACGTGGGTCAATAAATGTCGTGTATTTGTGTTCAGCAATCGTAGTTATCTATATTTCGAGATCCTGCATTCCTTACTAATTGCAAGAAAAACCACGATTGTCTCCATTTTTCAAATTGTTCCAGACTTGTGTTTGATAAAAAGCAATATTATATTGCTGGAAATTTATAAATTCCACTGTGATCAATTATTCCCAAAGTTACCCATTTCGGTGTGATGTGACACTTCACAGAAAGTCAGCAAAAAAAAATTGCCTTAAGGTAACATACAACCACATATTTTATACAGTCGTAGCCTCAAAATTTTCGAAGCAATTTGACATTTCAAAATGTTATTTTTTTCAAAAATTTTAATTTAAATAGCAGAATAACGTAGAAATTCATGCTTTATACTACAAATATATTTATAACTAGCTGACCCTGCAAATGTTATTTTACCATATAAGGTATTTGTAAACAATTTCTAGAGAATCCAAAAAATACTAATTTATTGAAAGTGTATAAAGATGTACTGTATTATTGGTGAAGACAATGAGGCTATATAGAAACAATAGAACCCCAAACATCGAGCTTTATTTTTAACTTCCCGTAGGTTAAGTTATAGTAATCGCAAAAAAATCGAGAATGAAATTTTTTACATATCTTCACGTTTTGAGGTTTTCTGACTATTGCGACAAACCTTAGAATGTGTGTGTGTATGTATGTATGTTTGGATACAATTTTTCGTCCACGGGTTTAGGCGCATTTTTCAATAAATGTCGTGTATTTATATTTGGCCATTGGAGGTATAATATTGCAATCTTATTACTTCATAAATTCTCTTTTAATTGTCACTCATTTTTTTGATTAAAATTTTTTGACAATAATCACCCACATGACCGAAAAGCCCATAGGCGGAACATTGTATGTATTTGACGAGACCTGAGTTTATTCTTAAATAAACAATGCTGTCCAAATTAAATTAAGTATCAATTACAAAAAATCTTTAAAAATCCTTAAAAGTTTTATTAGTGTAGTAAAACAAAAGCACGGATGCGTTGTGTTCTTATCAACTCCACTTAAATAAATTTGTTCTAACGAGACCGGCGTTGCTTCAGAAACCTAAATGTATTGAAATAAAATTAACCGTATTTGTTCTGCGGTATTTCTCATAATTACACTTTTAATATGTGTTGCCTAAGCGAAGTACGTAAACCAAATAAATGAGCTCTGCTCGCTAACAATATGTACAGAACAACGGAGTTTGGAGTGGTAGTAGCTGCTAAACAGAACCGTCGATATTTTCCAATTTGCAGCCGGCGTTTGTACGGCTGCAGTAATTCAATTATACACGTCGTGTTTGCTTTAGCGATTTCTTTGTGTCGTATACTTGTTAGATTTCTGATTATTATAACTTGCCAAGGAAAACTCGACGGCGAGGCGTAGCGATGGCGTAACCAGAACTTTTAGCCGGAGGGCTGGTCGATGGGACATAAATTGTCCTATATATAAATGAAACTGAAAATGCTGACTTAACCACGAAGTTCAAGATTTTTTATATTCAGGGAAATACTTTATTACCACATTGTGTCAACCCGACCCCAGGTACTTCTACATTTATTTCTCAAAATGCTTTGGGCTACAATCCGTAGCATAACGAATTATATAAATAAAACTTGTCAATATCGAATTAACAGCAAAATATTTTTTTATATATTTTAGCTAATACTCTATTATTCCTTGACTGACTATGATTATTATTGGTGATCTGCCCGAAGGCAGGCTCCTGATATGAGCACCACATTTTGTCAACATTTAGTCTGCCCCTCTACATTTTGTGTGTAAAATTTCTGGTTTTATCCATATAAATTCTTATATAAAGGGTAGAACGTGGCTTAAAGGCCTACGTATTAAAAAGTCTATTACCAATATCTCAACAAGTAAATTACAAGTTTTTTAACAATAATATTTGAAAGTAGAGGGCAAGAAATATATTACCAGCCACCACCTTGATTCTTACGACGTTACTATAAGCAGTTTAAATGTTTGAAAATTGGTAACGAAAGTATTTGTATTCGTTGTTAGTTTTTTGGTGTGAGCACTGTTGTTTAGTTTGCGAGAGCTCAATATAATTTTTAGGTATAGGTGATTTAATTGTTTTATACGATGTTTTGCTAATTTTAAATCAGATTCCACAATTTTCTTTATATGTAACCTCTATAAAATCTTACATGTGGATGGGAAAAGGTGCAAACAATAGAATATAGTAAGTAAAAAAGTATATTTCGTTTAAAAAAAGCAATTTAACAATAAATGAAATAAATAGTTTTCCCAACTCTATCGATGGTCATTTTTGACAAAATACCAGATCAAGGTTATATACAGTGTTATTTCTGTAAAAAATGTACCCATGAAATTTCTATTTTGTATTGGTTGAATAATGTAGCTATTTTTTTTTGTAAAATTCTTTTGAAATAAAAAAATTAGACGTTGTATATGTTAACTCTGTGGTTGTCTCATTTTTACATTATGGGGCAAAAAGACCAGGTGTCATATTTATGAAAAAAAAAGCAACAAATAATATATTCCTACAAACTGAACATAGTAAGATAATTGTTTGTTTGATATCCGTAATTTGTTGTGATATAGTTGGTTTGGTTTTCACAATATAATTGCTCAAAGTCAAACTAGTTGGTATTGTTATTTTTCCTGGGGCAAATTACATGAACTTTCCGATATGTGTAAATAATATGAATTTCTAAAATCGATTCAGAATTGCGGGCAAAAACGTGGACGAAAAAATTTTCTTCGATTTGAACTGACAAACGATAGTCCTCATCGAGATACATCTAATGTCTTTTAAATTTTTGAAATCGGTCCAGCCGTTAATGAGAAAACGTCGATTTGCGCCAAAAAATCTGTCCACTTTTTCCAAAATTGGTCTCATTCTATTCAGAATGGCTTGAAACATTGAGAAAACATAGAATTAGCGAATCGGATTTTTTTATGAAAACATAAATTTCTCCTTCAAGAAGTAAATTATACCTTTGTGCCACACCCTATTATATGTAAAATTTCACTTTGCTTTACAATTTTATTTATTATGGCGTTCTGAAGAAATGTACCTTATTTTTTATAATTTTCTATTATTTCTTCCCAGACCTTCGTTTATCTTCTGTCAATATTAGTCCCTGGGTATGTCAATTGTACCACATTGCAAGAGTATTTAGCATACAGTCGCTTTTTGTGCTCGCTAATGTGTAACTAATATCATTAAACATTGTTCGCTTCTCTGAAAACTGTTTAGTTTACATTCGATAACGAGTTTGGCTAGAAAAAACATTGTTGAACCCATTTAAAATAATAATACACACGAACGCGTGACATTTTTGCACAATTCTACCGGCAACTGGTTAAATATACATAATTTATTGTACGTAGTAGGTGTACAATTATTTGAAAAATTGTGTATGCATTTTGAATTATATATAGAGCTCTGTGGACGTATTAGTATTAATTTACACGTGCATTTGATGAATGTGACCTAATTTTGGTAATTGAATATCGCACGTATTGTAGATAGACGTCGGTGGTTTGCCACATTTAATTCGATCTCATTTTATACATTAGTTCTAATTTTTACTTTTGTTCTGCCTAAAATAAATTATCTAAAAAATATATTTGCTACAGTGTTTTCGTAAATTTAGTATATTTGGCTACATTTGCCATTTTCAACTTTTTGACGTATTACTCATACTTTGAAAACCAGTATTATATATTCAAAATTGGTTTTCAAATTTCATCATTTTCTCTTGGTATCAGGCCCTAGTAGCAGAGATATATAATGAGTTGATAATTTTGTTTTTTCGACACTAATCAAATTCTTGAATTCATTCAGTGTTCTCATAATGAAATAATAATTTGTTATCTAATATCAATAGAAGGTTGTTCTAGCTTGCAAATATAAACTATAAATTCTATACATTGCGACATTTCTGCAACTTCGAACATATGATTAACTAAACAAAATACAATTTGTCAAGCATGACGAATTATTTCAATGCTTTGTTATTAACACTTTCAACATATTGTTGAAAATATTTGATTGCAATAATAATCAACAAACTTTACTCACCGCCTAATCGAAAAACTAATCATTTCGAGTTTTTGTTGTTCTAGCTTTGGTGTTCAAATGACATCAGAACTTGTCAGACATAATCTATGATACTTGTTACATTATTGAAGTGTTGTTAAAAAGTAATTAAGTGTAATTAACACTGATTGGAGGATGATTTTGAAATGTTTCTAATTATAGTGAAAATCAGGCTAATCGTTCGTCGTTAAATGAAACTACACTTATTTCTAGTCCCGTTTGGTAAATGACATAGTAAATGGTCATAAGTATACTTAATATTTATTTTCACAAGCTCTAATTTCATTTTAGTAATTTATAAAATTTTTGACAATTATCGTCTCGGCATTTTGATCAGACATGTAAGCATCCTCGAAAGGTTCTTGAGAGAGAGTGGTGATAAATAAAATTGTTTCCTTGAGTTTTAATTCAACGATATTCCAAAATATCACTAAGTAAGTCCTTTCCTAAATGTACACCATTAATTTTTGGGGTGAGCCACAAAAGGGTTAATCACAAAAGCTCACACAAATAGTACAAGATTTCACAGTTTTATTTTTATATAATTTATTTTATTTGTGTATTTTATTTTTTGTACTTTATTGCATTTTCTGCTTGTCATCATCTAAACGTGATTTAGTAGACATTCTCATAATCCTAATTCACGAACAAAAATAATTGCCAATTTTTGACTCGGTAGTACAACCATCATGCATGTAATGTTTTCTCAAAAAGTTCCTCATAGAGAGTGGTGATAAATAAAATTCTTTCTTCGGATTTTAATTCAACGTTATTCCTAAACATAATAAAACTAAATAACAACAACATCAAGTCATAAATAAGTCCTTTCCTAAAAGTGCACCATTAATTTCAGAGTTAGCCACAAAAGCGTTAATCACAAAAGCTCATAAAATTAGTGCAAGATTTCACAGTTTTGCCCATACAAAATATTGTATTTTAGTTTTTGTAATTTATTGCATTTTCTGCTTGTTATCAAACGTGATTTAGTAGACTTTCTCGTAATCCTAATTCACAAACAAAATTATTGCCAATTTTTGACTTGCATGTAATGTTTTCCCAAAAAGTTCCTCAGTAAGAGTGATGATAAATGAAATTCTTTCCTTAGATTTTAATTCTACATCATAAAACTAAGTTACGTTACAGCAACATAAGTCCTTTTCCACCACCATTAATTTTCGGGGGTTAATCACAAAAGCGGCTTTCTCTTCTGCCTCTGCCTCTGCCTCTGACTCTGGGCTAGATCTAGAGAAGCGCTTTCGCGTTCCCCGTGCCAGCCAGACCGTCTAACCATAAATATATTGAGATGATTTATCATGCGCATTTAAGTGTATCTCGCGTAGACGGAAATAGTACATAAGGAACGACCGTTCATAAAATATCCATTTGTCTGAGCGTTAACGAATGTACGCGTCAGCGTTTTGCTAAGCTCCGCCACCGCCACGAAAATAATAGTGGCACATATTAAATATACAGTGAAATACCGCAGATGGTAATATGGAAGACTTAGGAAAAAATTTCATGAAAATAATGTACGAACTTGTACTTAGAAATCTATGAGATTGAAGATGTTAGTGACTACGTCCATCCATTATCTACTAAATTTTATGCGCATATCCTACAATGCCAAAAGCAAGATTTCAGGCGCTGTCTTGTAGGCGTACTACGTACATTCTCGTCGTATTATGATTAATTAAGTTGTGTTCAAGATACATGACACACTCACTCTCTCTCCAAGGCTACGAAACGCAGCCGTCATCCGTTATTCGTGACAAGTGACATAACGTTGACAAGAACACAATGTGTGTGTTGTCGCAGAATGGTTATATACGGCGAATGTGACACACAAAGTCTGGGTTTCTAAGTGAAATATGACCTTTAGCGAATTATATTTATTACCCTTCTTGATTAGAATGGAATTTTGTAAACTGAAATATTTATATTTTCTATGTAAAGTCCAATTTTACTTTAAACCGCATCACAACTAATAATGCATCTTCCATAGTTAAAAATATAAAAAAAACTATTAGATTTTTCAAAGACTAGCTTTACACCATAATGATTCACATTTTTAATTTTTTTTAGCTAATTAAAAGGAGCAGATTATTACAACAGGGTCCAAGTACACTTCCTTGAGGAACACCGGAGCTTATAGGCTGAATAAAAGAATTTTGATCATCCATGCTAATAAAAAAGTATTTGTTTAGCAGGTAGGATTTAAGTATAGGGAAGTATTTGGTAGCGAGTAAAGTTTTAATTTTAGACTAAAGACTTTATGTCCTTCCATAAACTGACGTCAAGAAAAGGAGCAAATCAATAAAGTTTGTTTTGGAACGCAAAAATGTAGCGACGATCAGCAGTTTTGTTAAACTTGACTTGATTGTGATCTACATGACATTTCGTTTGCCATTAGTTCATTATATCTGTTTTCAGTACATGCCACTTGTATAATAATAGAATAATATGCTTCAGCTAAGTCCAATTGCACTTCAAACCGCATCACAACCAATAACACATCTTTCATAGTTGAAAATTAAAAACTAAATTCATTTTCTTGAAACTTCCAGACTAGAGTGCTCTCATAATGATTCATTATTGACTTAAATTTTTTAGATAATTGAGCAGCTAGATACAGATGAGGGTCAAAGCACATTTCCTTGAGGAACACCGAAGCTTATAGGCTGAATAGAAGAATTTTGATCATCCATGCTAATAAAAAAGTATTTGTTTAGCAGGCAGGATTTAAGAATAGGGAAGTATTTGGTAGCGAGTAAAGTTTTAATTTTAAAAAGAATACTAGCATACCAGACGACTTTATAAAAAAACTTGAAAAGCAGCAGAGCAATGACGTCTATTTTGTGAAAAAAAAAGTTATCTTATGTGTAACCTTAAGGGGGTATTCTAGTGTAGAAATTCAATAAAATCGATTTTTTTATTTCATATTTTCAAAGTCTAACTATCTAAGTATATGAGTACAAGAAGGTTTTTGAAAATTTGAATTATTTTCGGAGATATAGGCATTTTATTGACTCGGTCTCCATACTGGTTTGGCTTCACACAAAACTTTAAATACGTTTTTCTCAGAACAGACTTTTTCAGTACTGTTGACAAGATTTCTCGAGTTTTAATCGACCAATTCCCTTGAAATGTTCAGAGAGTCTTGTTTATAGACACATCTATAGCCCGAACTAGGATCATTCCCAAATTCCAATCGTTACTATTTTTAAAAATTTCGAGAAACTCAAAAAAACAGTAAAAAAAGCACTTTTTTTCAAACAGTCCCCAATTTGTAAAAAAAAAAATTTTTACTCATCGCTAGTTCGGGCGATTGCGACATCATTGTAGATTAATAATCTTTTTATTTTTTGCATTTCCGATGGCTAGGAGGGCTGAAATCATGTCAAGACTGAGGTGCAAATTTTTTGAGACCACCCACTTCATCAGCTGCCAGTTTTTACAATTTTCAACTTTTTTATTTTTTAATTTTTGTATTTTATTTTAATAATATTAATAAACATGTGGTAAAAAATGGATAGTAAAAACATACATTGCTTTGTTTTACGACACTTTAAAAATGACCTAAAATTCATCGCTCTACACTAGAATACCCCCTTAAGTTTTTTTTGAAAACTTATCATTTTAGGCAAATATGTTGCAACCATCAGCAGTTTTATTAAACTTGACTAAATTATGATCCATATAACATGCCGTTTGTCATTAGTTCATTATACCTGTTTTCACTACATGCCACTTGTATAATAATAGAATAATATGTTTCGGCTACAATAGCATTATATTGTTGTAAGCCCTAGGGACGTATTTGCCAAAGTCTGCTTTTGTCTCAGTGCTTATATATTTAGATATTTCGCAACATACATTAGTGTTTTCAATATAAACCCAGGGATATGTACTTTGATAGATATGAAAATATTTAAACAGAATAAACTAACTGGTAGAATAATTTAGTTGGTATTGGTATTTTGAGGCAAGTTACATAATGTTCCCGATATGTGTGAATAATCGACGTAATCGATAAAATATAAATTAATTTATGAGAATTTTAAAGTATTTCGAGCGGATTTATTACACATAATTGAAAACGAACGATCACGTTAACTCGGAGTATTTTCTAAAAGCAAATTTTCACAAATCAATAATTTTTATATTTGAACAAGTTTTCGTAGGACTTTAATAGTTTAGTATGTTCAATAAGACCAAGTACTCTATCGTTATACCAAGTAAATCGTATTTTAACAAACGTCAAAAAACTACTCATTTTCTCAAGCTTTGAAGAATTAAACTACTTATCAAAGACTGTAATATTTTAGTAAGTTCTATAAGATCATGATATATAACGCCAAAAAAGTTCCATAAAAATCTGCTTAATTTTTTTTCAACAGTTAGTTACAAGAAAACTACTCGGTATATTTTCACCTAAAACTAATCAGTATTATTCCCAACTAAGATCTTCCAAACAGTTTCTGATTTTTTAAAATCTGTTCGGTAGGATGAGCTTAAATGTGGACGAAAAGTTTAACACTCTTTTGCAAATTACGAAGAAACGGCTTCGCAGATCATCGCACAAAACTGATAAAAGATAGTCCTCATTGAGATACATCAAATGGCTTTTAAATAACTGAAATTGGTTCACGCGTTTTTAAGCAAACGACGATGAAAGGTCTAATTTTGACGAATACCAAAAAAAACGATACCAATTTTTGCAAACTTTGACCAATTTTTAAAGTTAAACGAGTTGTTGTAGATCCATAATATTTTAGTATGATCTGTAAGACTATGGTATCTACCATAAAAAAAATCATAATAATAGTCGAAAAAAAATTTTTTAACACTTTATTACAAGAAAACGGCCCGGGCGATCTTTACCAAAAACTAATCAGGTCGATTCCCAACTAATATCATTGGAACGGTTTTGAATTTTCAAAATCGATTCAGAATTGCGGGCTAAAACGTAGACGAAAAATTTTTCACTTTTCTGTTAATTTATAAAGAAACGTCTCGGCCGATCGTCCCACAAAACTGACAAACGATAGTCCTCATTGAGATACATCGAATGGCTTTTAATTTTTTTAAATCGATCCAGCTGTGTTTGAGAAAACGTCGATTTACGGCAAAAAAATCTGTTCACATACACACACACATGCTTTATCCAAATTAGGTCTCATTTGATTCAGAATGGCTTAAAACGTCGATAAAACATAAAATTACCGAATCGCATTTTTTGATGAAAACATAAACTTCTCCTTCAGGAAGTTTGTAAACAAAAAAATCGCAGATGTAATTACTTGATATGCAACAATGTCAATGTCATAAGAGCTTTAGTAGTTAATCCCAAAACATATTGAAGTACTCAATACCCTTATGAAAAAGATTATAAATTGGGAGACTGCCATTTATAATCTTTCTCATAATCTATAAGAGTGCTTAATTCAGAATAACAGTACCTACAACAACTTCGTAAATAATAGGGAACAACGGTGTGTTATTAGCACCAGTCGCCGTTTTCCACTGCTCATGGACCATGGGGCTATAAATACACACGTGTGTCAGGTTTCAGGCCTGATATCGGGCACGATCTGAAATCGTATACCGGCACGCAAACTCAGGCCCTACAGGTTTCCGCAATGCAATCGTTATACTGGATAATGGATAATGTTTCCATGGGGAGCACGATGGTAAAAGTTACGATATTTGGAGATGGCTGAACACAAAAAGGACCGTAGATTGGTAAAAAATAGACGAATAGTATTTTTGATACATCTGAATTACATCTTTACACTGACTTCAGTAAAGCTTTTGACAAAATTGATCATAACATTCTTCTTACTAAATTATCTAAGATTGGTCTTAATTCTTCACTTATTTATTTTTTTAAGAGTTATCTTCATTACAAATATTAGTTATATGGTCAGTAAAAAATAAACCAGAATCAAAAAGAACTCCTAAATCTGAAATTTTATTACATCTATCAATGCTGGTGTTAGAAATTTTATGATCAAAATGTATTGGAACGCGCTTATGTGAAAAACTTTGATATATTTAAATGTAATTTGTTATAGACACACCAAGAGTGGAAAAAGTCAAGTTGAGACTGTAATAATAAGCAGGCATTTTTTGGGATATAGTTGAGATTATCTGCAAATAATAAATGTGAAACCTAATAATTTCAGATATGTCATTAGTGAAAATAATAAATAGTAGTGGACCAAGAATGAATCCCTGAGGAACACTGAACTGATTTTTCAATGTTGCTCAAGAATCCATTAAGATAGACAAACTGTTTACGATATGAATTACTATATCCCAAAATAAATTGATGCCTGCTTATTATTACAGTCTCAACTTGACTTTTTCCACTCTTGGGGTGTCTATAACAAATTACATTTAAATATATCAAAGTTTTTCACATAAGCGCGTTCCAATACATTTTGATCATAAAATTTCTAACACCAGCATTGATAGATGTAATAAAATTTCAGATTTAGGAGTTCTTTTTGATTCTGGTTTATTTTTTACTGACCATATAACTAATATTTGTAATGAAGCACATAAATCTTTAGGTTTGATAATGAGAAATTGTAAACAATTTAAATCTACCAATGCACTGCTTTGCATGTACTATTCTATTGTACGTTCAAAATTAGATTGTGGTTCGATTATATGGTATCCTCATCAAATCAACAACTCTGATGCGATAGAGAAGGTTTAGCGAAAATTTCTGAAATATCTTTATTATAAAACATATAAAATTTACCTGAACGTGACATTGACCACAACACTTTACTAAAAGAATTTGGTGTTCCTACCCTTGCCTCACGTCGATTTATCTGCACAATTATGTTCTTATTTAAACTTTGCAATAATAGACTGTCCTCTTATTCTTAATCAACTATCCAAGGCTATTTACGCGTTCACAATTATTTTTCAATTATCCTACTCCTAAATCTAATTCACTCTTAAATTCGCCTATTCTGCTTATGTCCTCTAACTTTAACTTAATTAATAATGAAATAGATATTCACAACACTTCACCTAATCAAATAATCTCCATCTGCACAAGTTAACCTTTTTATTTTCTTTTCAAATATCTCATTATTTTATCTTATTCTGTTTATAAATAATATTGTTACATTCAGCATTATATGTAATTTTATGTTAAGCATTTTATTCTAATAACTACATATTGTAATTTTGTATATATTTTAATTGTTATTCATTATGTAAAATAATTGTATTTTTGAGTCCTCTTGGAAGAAATCTGTGGGCTATATATTTAAAATAAATAAATAAATAAATAACCTATACATATCCTTATTAGCCTATAAATAGCCTAACAAAGCTTATGCTATGTGGTCAGCCAATTATTATACGGTTCAAGTATAAAATCTTACCCAAGCATCAATTTGCAATCAAAGCGCTTATTATATGTTAATGATCGGCTAAAACAATAATCCTCTTTAGAACAATAGTAGAGCGTCAAAAATACCAATAATTTATTCCTCGATTTGAATAGAACGTCAAAAACAGCGATAAAATGTGCAGTCATAAATGTCGCCGATTGTGAAACTTAATTGAGAAACGGATGTGCAAGGGCAGGACATCATCAAACAACAATAGACAGTAAAAACGTAATTGTTCAACAACAATCGCAAACGGCGAAATTTATTTTTACCGAGAAATTGTTATGAATGGAATTAAGAATTGGCGCAACTCGAATTGTTCGATTGTTTTGAGAAGTGTGCACATATGATAAACGGTGTATGTGGAATTTTTCCTTGAGGGTATCACCTTTTATCACATTAGGCTTCAATATTTGAAATAGTTCTGATTTAGACATTTTGCCTTGAGCCGCGATGCCTTGCACCACTAGTTAACTTCTCTAGGGTAAGTTATAGTAATCTCAAAAAAAAATCGAAAATTAATTTTTTTGCATATCTTTACGTTTCAAAGGTTTCAGAACATTTTGGCATACCTTAGAAAAAATGGATGTATGTGTGTGTGCTGAACTGTAATAACAATTCGAATCATTATTTTGTTTAATAATTACAAAACGCGTTGCTAGTTATATGTAGGTTACGCGGACATCGGAAGTGCTTACTGTTGGATTTTGTAAATAGGTTGTAAACAATAAATTAGTATATAAGAGTCAAACTTGGAGTAAGACTCGGAGTCAAGCTCAGAGTCAAACCTGGAGAGAAGCTTGGAGTCAAGCTTGGAGCCAGACATAGTATTCAGTAAAATGTAGTCTTTGCTGATATGATAACCAAAAGGTTATCAACAAATGTTAATTGTAAAAATAGTGAATAATAAAAGTATCATTCAAAGTAAGAAGTGTGTTTACAAATTACTATCAAATCGCTGTTCGTCCTAAAGGCCTTTCACACTACCAGTGGACTCTGGAGAGTCCACATCACAAATATAATATTTCAACAACTATTCAACTGTTCACCGCTCGGGTCCAGCCTATCATTACAATTCCTGGTTGTACTGGTGATCCAGAACATACCTCCCAATATATCAACCACCAGTCAGGACAATTCAGTGCATGTGTGCGTATGTATGTGTGTATGTGTGTGCGGATACAAATTTTTGTCGACGATTTCGGGAACACCAATCAACCGATTAGAATAGTTTAAAAAAAAATCGATTCGTATTGATAAGGTGACGTGCTGATTAGTTTTTGGCAGAGACAGGTCTAGCCGTTCCGAAGATACGGGGCCAAAAGTGCCGAAAACGGTAATTCAGTTTTTGATAGAACTGAGTACAGGATTTGAATGATTCGTAAAACATTTTACTTTTAATGACTAAATGAATAATTGATGAAACTTTTGATAAGGCATGTCTAGCGGTTTTGGAGATCCACTAAATAAAGTAAAAAAATGCTATTTTGCTGTCAAAAATTATCATCAGACATATGCACAGCAAATTATCAGATATTTTATTGAGATTTTAATAATATACGTATATATTTGTTTACATATCTATTACATGTTTTATAACAGATATTTCGTCTAAGAAATTAAGGCAGCCGGATTGCTTTGAAAAAATTGCTTATGAGAAAAGTCTTGTTTTTAATTTGAAATTTCACAAAAATCTAATTTTTCAAAGTGTTAAAAAAATGAATCGTTACTAAAAAATTGATTTTTGGTACGGGAAGTTTCAGCCATTTGCCTTAAGGCACAATGCCATGCACCACTAATTTTCTATGACTTCAAGACTAGTACGAAACAAATTCAGTTCTTTTCATCATCGATGTGAACGAAGTCACGTGGAGTGCATTACATTATATTATATTATATTATTTTATTATTCATCCATTTTATACTCGGAGCCATATTTTAAGTGCGTATCAGAAACGTGTCATTTGAGATCCATTCATTATAAAGCGGCATGTTATTTACGGCACTTGAACATGTACACGATAAAAATAGCTGGGAATAATTCTCTCTAATAGAATTCAACAATGGAATATTTATGGAATTCGTGTTATTAGAATTTATGCCCATGACGCATCTGTCATTACGGTTCGGCCGTGTTTTCACTATAATTTCCCCTCTGCTCTGCCATTATTATTATTATTGTTGTATTTGCATAATTATTCGCACATATGTGTCATTGCAAATAATGAATGATGGTTAATCAACTAAGTTATAATTAACGGAATTGTTGTAACATGATTGTTGTGAATTCTTTGCATAATTGTTAAATTATTTTCATTGATTCGCATTTCAAAAGAAAAAATGTAAATCAGTTTTGATAGTTATTGGTGGTTTCATGTTAAAATTCTATTTTTATGATATTCTTATAACATTATTAAATTTTCAAAGAAGATTGACCTAACAAAAAATTGAAAAATAAAAGATCTCGTTTGGAAATTATGAGCTTTCAAGTGCGACCTAGAGCTTAGGTGAAGTTATGATCATTTTTGGTTCTTATGGTTAATTTCTATTATTTTTGTTTATTTAAACTTTAGAATCGCAACCATGAATAACATTTCAAGGACCACTGACCAAAATTATGATACAATTGCCCCTAGTTTAAAAAAATCAGACTTTTTGTCGAACTAAGAATTAAAAACTTAAAATCAGCCCTTTTAGAGTTCCTTCGAAATATTGAGAGCCTCTTTGAAGTTTGAGAGCCTCTTCGAAATTTTAGAATCCCTTCTTTAATACAAATAGAATTTAAAAAAAATTGGAAAAAGTACGTGGGTTTGTACTTTTTCCAATTTTCGATTCAAACGCTTCAGAATTATTGAAACGTCGAGAAAGCATGAAAGTAGCAAATCGGATTTTCTATCAAAAACAAAAACGTCTCTATTCTAACATCGATTCCAAAGTTTAAAAGAACAAAAATAACAACAATTTTCCGCAATAATCAAAAAATTGTTCAAAGCTCTAGGTCGCACTTAAAAGCTCATAATTTTGAAACAAGAAGAACTTTTTTTTTAGAATTCTTAAGGTCAATACTATCACCTTTTTTCGACTTGACGTTGAGTTCTGGGACACCATGTATAAAAAAACTTTTGAATTCAGCTTAAACCTAACAATATACATTGTAAAACAGTTAAATAATCAATACTTTAATATAATAGTAAGGTGTCGCAAACTAAATAACACTGCTCAAAACGTAATAAAACTAACAAGGCGAAAAATACTTCCTATAAAAATTTAACAATTCCGTTCTCAAAAAACCTGCTTTGCACTTTTCCTCTGTACCTCCGTAACGGCAGAACCTGTATTTGCCTAAAACTAGTCAGCATAGTAATCGCAAAAAATCGAAAGTTTTTATATATCTTCACGTTTCATAAGTTTCTAAACAATTTGGCATATCTTAGAAAAATTGGATGTATGCCTGTGTATGTGTGTGTGTGTGCGCGTGTGCCTATGTATGTGCGGATACAATTTTTGACGATGTTTCCCGATTTAAAGCGATGGCTGTTTACACATCTTTTGCCCTCTGCTTTAAAAAAGCATTATTGAAAAATTCCAAACTAGAAATTATGAACCAATTCACTATTAGGGCGAGTATTAAATTAAGTTTCTCAGTATGCTAAAAATATTGTTTCCTCAAAAAAACATTTTCTCACAAAATTCAGAAATGTGAACAATTTGGCATATCTTAGAAATATTGGATGTATGCCTGTGTATGTGTGTGTGTGCGTGCGTGCGTGCGTATGTATGTGCGGATACAATTTTTGTCGATGTCTCCCGATTTAAAGCGATGGCTGTTTACACATCTTTTGACCTCAACTTTAAAAAAGCATTATTGAAAAATTCCAAACTTGGAATTATGAACCAATTCACTGGGGGAGTATTAAATTAAGTTCAGCGGTATCCTAAAAATATTATTTCCTCAAAAAACATTTTCTCACAAAATTCAGAAATGTGAAAGCAAATTTCAGACAAAAATAGAATATCCAACTATTATCGTTCTAAAACGAAATGTTACTCCTGCGACAACTACAAATCCCAGTATTCCCCTGAATGTTTGCATTCGCAATTTGAAATCCAAGGGGAAGTTAATGTTTCCTTTAATTATATAATAAGCACCACTATACCGGCCGGTTTTGCACTTATGTGTACTTATGGACATATAAGGGGCTTAAGTACCAAACGTCCGTTCTCCCGAAACGATGAGATTAGCAGATATTGTTGTATATACAACAATGTTGTGTTTGTGTATGTTGTTTGCACAAAGCACATGAACTAAGGTTTCAATGGAATTATTAGTAACATAAATAGAAACGTAAGTTTTTATATTAAACAACGAAAAAAATTAAGTTCACCGTTCTATGCGTTGTGCAATTGAACAGGGGAAACTATTACAAATTATTACCTAAATTTCTTACTACGTAGCGACTTCGTTTACCGTCTAGATAAAACCAACTTCCAAGTATATTTCTCATGGTGCTCGGCAATATTTCCCGCTGAATCAATTTCGAAATCACGAATTTCTTTCGTCGTAGCAAAGGTCAGAGTCCGTTAGAAACGAAACCAGTCTGCCCAAATGTCAATTGTCATAGGTCATGCACGCCGTTACAAAGTTAATCGTAACATATAACATAACTCCGGACATGGTCTGTATAATGTTTCGAATGAATTATGTGAAAATAGTACTTTCATTTATAAAATTAATAACAATGCGACAATTGGATTTGGTGTAGAATTTGAAGTTTGAAGTGCATGAAAAACTAGTGGTTTTTGGGACTGTGTTTAAGGAATTGATTTGAATTAACATTAACAATGAATTTAGGGAAATTATCGAAAATTTTGAAATTTTAAATTTAGAAATTTTAGAAGAAAAAATAGTTTATGAAGACATTGAAACTTTTGATTGTTATTTTTAACTTCCCGAAGGAGAAATTTATGTTTTCATCAAAAAATCCGATTCGCTAATTTTATGTATCAAGCCATTTTGAATCGAATGAGACCAAATTTAGAAAAATTATGCGAGTGTGTATGTATGTGAACAGATTTTTTGAAAATATAAACTAATCAGCATGTCTACTTGTCAATACAAATCGAATGTTTTTTGAATAATTCAAATTGGACGCTCCGTTCTCTCAAAAACTGCTCTGCACTTTTGCTCTGTACCTCCGTAACGACTGGACTTGCCTTTGCCAAAAACTAATCAGAACGTCTTCATGTTAATGCATATCAAATGTTTTTAACTTTTATTAGGGTAAGTTATAGTAATCGCAAAAAAAGAAAATAAAATTTTATATATCTTTACGTTTCAAAGGTTTCTGAACATTTTGGCATACTATAGAAAAAATGAATGTATGTTTGTGTGTGTGTATATGTATGTGCAAATACAATTTTTCGTTGACGATTTCGAGAATACGAATCAACCAATTTGAAAGATTTGTGATGAGGAGACGTGCTGATTAGTTTTTGAAAAAGGCAGGTCTAGCCGTTCCGCAAATACTAGGCAAAAAGTGACAAAAATGGTATTTCAATTGTTGGAAGAACGGAGCGTCCGATTTAAATGATTTAAAAAATATTTTGTTTTCGCAAAATGAAAAACTGATGAAATTTTTGAGAAGGCAGGTCTAACGATTTCAGATTTATTGAAATGTCGAAAAAACATGAAATTAGAAAATCGGATTTTCTGTCAAAAACATAAACATCTCTATTCTAACATCGTTTCTAAAGTTTAGAGAAAAAAATAATAAAAAATAAACCATAGTAACCAAAAAATGGTTACATTGTCACTTAAGCTCCAGGTTGCACTTGAAAGCTCATAATTTGCAATCAACGAGAACTTTTTTTTTCTAAATTGTTTTAGGTCAATACTATCACTTTGTTTCAACTTGACGTTGAGTTCTGGGTCACTCTATATAATTTTCTTATTGAATAGAACTTAAAACTAATACTACACCTTATAAAACAGGTAAATAATGATATTTAAAAATTATTTTCAGGTATCGTAAACTAAATAACAGTGCTCAAAACAAAAAACACGCAGCTAACATATCGCGACTTCTTTCAAAAAAGTTCTAAAGTATTTCAAAGTATAAAAAATTCTAATCTTTTAAAAAAGCCGATTCTTCTTCGAAAATATTAAAAATCTCAAAAGTCTCATTTTTTTCAAAGCCATAAAAAAATCAAATCATTTTTTAAAAATTTTAAAAGTTACTCTGCGGGATGTTCATTAGAAATCTAAAAGGTTGAAGACAAATATGGACTAAGAGAATCATCTAAGTGCACCATAATGAGTGTAATCTAAAGTAATGGAAATTAATGAGCAAAGAGTGAAAAAACTTTTTTGAAAAATATTTCCATATTTTGATAGAATTTTTGCTGTTATTACAAAATATCATAGGTCTTCTACATATGTGTACTCTTAACCATAAAAAATTCTTCAACCTGCTGACTTGAAACTTAGCGTTCTTGTACTCGAATTTTAAATCAAATTACCCTCGTTTTAGCTAGTACACAGCCAATAGAGTGTTCGTTCGGTAATCTTGTTGTATATTTCACAAAGCTGAATTGACAATCTGCTAGACACTTGTTTGTATAAGTAATTAATATAATTATAAGATATTGAAACTCGTTGCGCATCCAAAACCTTACAAATATAGATCTTCGTCGATAAAAAATCTATGGAAAATCATTAAAACTTGCAACATATCCTTTGCTCTAAAAAATCCCTTATCACATCAGCATGAAAGTTAGCGTTCTTGTACTCGAATTTTAATTCAAATTACCCAAGTTTTAGCTAATACACAGCCAATAGAGAGTTCGTTTGGTAGTCTTGTGGTATATTTCACAAAGCTTAATTAACAAAAGCGGTATACGAGTGTACAAGACTTGGCGCCCGAGTGTCGAATTTGCATGCCCTGGGGAGTTATATAGCGTTTTGGCGCTATCTGGCCACTGTTATGCGAATAGCAACGACTAATTAGCTCTTGAAGTCAAAGATTAGAGCTGAATGGAATACGAAGTTATTTGTAAACATATACTGAACAAGAAGAATGAATTGGAAAAGCATGAGTAATGGAAATTTGCACCAGATGAAAGTCTTACGTAACAAATGTAACAAAGAGCTAATTTTTAACTTCCCGTAGGGTAGTTATAGTAATAGACCGAAAATCGAAATTGAAAATTTTTACATTTCTCGACGTTTTGAAGGTTTCTGAACATTTTGGCATACTTTAGAAAAAATGGATGTGTGTGTGCGTCTGTGTTTTTTGTATGTCCGCATGCTTTCGTCCACGTTTTTGGGCGTATGGATTAACCGATTTAAATGGTTTAAAAAACATTCGATCCCTATTGATAAGGAGATGTGTTGATTAGTTTTTGGCCAAGGCGGGTCCAGCCGTTACGGAGATACGGAGCAAAGAGTGCAGGAAATAGAAATCGAGTTTTTGAGAGAACGGATCATCCGATTTGTATGATCCAAAAAACATTCAGTTCGTAATGACAGGGAAAAGTGGTTATTGGCAAAGGTAGGCCCAGCGGTTTCGAAGATACAGAGCTAAATGTTAAGAAAATAACAATTTTTGAGAGAACTAAGCGTCCGATTTAAATGATTCAAAGAACTTTCTGCTTGTTTCAACAAAATAATTGCTTTTGGAAAAAAAAATTGTTTATAATTCTTTTTTAAAAAATATTTTTGTAATTGGATCAAAAATTCAAAAAATTACCCAGGCTAATCACAGTCTAAGCGCCACTCTGGTGCAAATGTTTACCCAAGTGAGTTTAGACTGTTAACGTAAGCACTTTTCTAATTTTGTGAAAACTATTGAAGAATGTGAAAATTCCGCTAAGCTAAGCACAGTATAAGTAAACATGTCGCACAAAATTATTTGCAAATAGTTTAGCCTGTGACTATACGGGAGCACTTTTTCAATTTTGTGTAAATTAGGCGACTATTTTTTTTTTAAATTGAATTCGAAATGAAATGACAATTGTTAATATTCTGGAGATAAATTGATTTATGATTTACATTTGATTTGCTCAGATATAACAATATAGCAAAAATAATGAAAGTTACAGTATTTGTAATAATATATGTGAAAACGTTTAAAATTTCTCGAATATTTCGTTACGGTACGGGAAGTTCCAGCAATTTGCCTTAAGGCACCATGCCATACACTACTAGTTAGTAGTCTAAATTGACTAGAATATTGAAAACCTTGAATAGGATTATGAATATTTACATGAATCTACTACTACCATGGAAAATATCTGCCATTCAACGCTCGAATCAATATTATAATATTCTCCAATCGAGTGGCGTGGAAGCACTTGAGGCAGTAAATCGTTTTGAAACGCGCCTGAATGCACAGAAATTTCACAAAATATAATAATAAAACTGAAATAAAATATCGACAGAGAGGAGATACGCATTCGTGCAAAATCGAGAGAACAATACTGATTGTGTTTACAATTTCAATTTCGAGATTCGAAATGGGAGCTCGAGGACAAAGAAATAGAATCATATATATATATATATATATATATATATATATATATATATATATATATATATATATAATACATATGCTTAAATTTTATATATAGACAATTTTTATTCTCTAATATAAATTCATATTATGTTTGCATTTAAATGCTAAATAAATCGATAACATGTTCAATTTCCGGCATTTGCTTCTGCATCCATTATATTCGAACCAAATCAAATCAACTGTTGATATTATTATCGGTCTAGTTATTTACATGATTTATCAGAATACTGCAATAATAATAATTGAAATACATTCGAGCTATAATATGAGGCGGCCTCAATATACATACATAGAAATTTACGCACTGAAACGCATTCAATAGAATCAACATTATTTATCGTTAATTAAAAATTAACGATTATTATTTAACTTGATTGGACAAAGTAATTATTGTAAAAAAAAATTAGCAGAATATATAGGCAATGTTGAAATTACCGCTTATAATTTTTATATATCATTTTCCCGAGAACTTGAATTATTCATATCCAAGTCTTGTGGAAAATTTATCTGTGGCGAATTTAGCCAGATATAACAAAACCTTAACGATGGAACGTGGAATTACGTAACACAAAGAAGAAATTTAATGATTAATTCAAGGGAAATATTAAACGAGAAGACGGTTTGTCTAATCATGGAATACATTAATCATAATATCTTGTACAAGGTTGAGAACCAAACAATAGCATTCATTTTACTATATTGTTAGGCACTATTCGTTTAGATTAGAACAAAAGTTTTAGTAAACGATTTTTATTGTAATATCATTAAGATGTATTGCAACTAATGGTAGTGAGAATAATGTAATTTTGATGAAGTTGTTCAAAATTAATTATAATTTGAAATTTTGAAGCCTGCATATACGGCTCAAGCAGTTTTGAACTTTGCCTTTCATTTATACTATTTACTTCACTTTTAACATCTTTAATTTTTTTTTAATTTTGTCCTCGTATTACTTTTGTAAGGCTTCGTAAAATATTTTTATTCCAATTTTGTTATTTGTATTAGTTTTTATTTATATCACCTTGACCCAACAAAGACAAAATAGTTTAATTTTCAATGGCAAGAAAGTTTTTTGTATATTAGAGCAGTTTGAAGTTCATTCACAATTTTGTTCTGAAGATGATTCAATATTTTTCTTATACCTAAGGCTAAATTTTCTCAGCTTTTTTGAATTCTCAAAATAAATTAAAAAATCACATACTTAAAACTATTTAAAAACAATGAAACAAAATGTAGCCAATTCAAAAAATGAAATTATTCAACGTCAACTTATCTCTAGTTTTGACACTTCCAAACGTTTCTTCACAAATTGTAACTTATTTTCGGAACGCGCGTTAATTACTTTTTTGCGAAATTAAGATACATTGATAAACAATATTTTATCTTATAACTCAAACGATCGAAATCGCAAATTTTTTTATGCAATAAATGTACATAGGAATAATATTTTTTATCATTTCTGATTGAACAAATCGATATGAATGGTAGGTAGTAGGTAAATGTCCATTTCATGGTTCTATGCATGCGCGTACACAAAGGTATGCAATTGTAATAAAGAGAAATATTAACGTTCAATTTAACGTCGATAATCTCTTCGGCATTGAAGGGACGTCTATGGGACGACTATATTTAATAGCCGTTCGATGCCGGTTGTTCCTTAATCGGATTCCGCGCATAAATAGGCAACGAAAACACGTCCGTGCAACATAGTAAAGGCGGAAACTTAATAATCATATGTATATAAAGTAATGGACATATTAATGAGAGGCTGAATACAGCACCAGTTGAATAGAGACAGTATATCCTCAAGTAAATATAGCTATGGTGATATCTTAACGTTTTGAAGGTTTCTGAACATTTTGGCACACCTCAAAAAAATGGATGTGTGTGTGTGTGTATGTGGATACAATTTTCGTCCAAGTGTTTGGCCGCACGAATCAACCGATATGAATATCTTAAAAACCTTCGATTCCTATTGATAGGGAGATGTGCTGATTAGTTTTTGGCAATGACAGGTCCAGCTGTTTAGGAGATACGGAGCAAAGAGTGCAAAAAATAGAAATCGAGTTTTTGAGAAAACGGAGCATACGATTTGAATGATCCAAAAAACATTCATTTGTCATAGCTAAAGCTCTAAAGTTCACATATATAGTTCAAATGAATAATTTTAACTTTGCAATTCAATTTTGTAAATTTTATAAATATTAGACAATGTCCTTCATTTTCAATCCGATTGATTAAGCTTTGTTCATTTACTTTTATGTAAATATATAATTTTTCATATGTAATATATATAAACGTTGTCGTCCAATTCATAAGCTTTTATATTTTGACTTTCATTTACTTGTATGTAAATATATATAATTTTTCATATGTAAATATATATAAACGTTGTCGTCCAATTCATAAGCTTTTATATTTTGTCTAATTAGAATAATAAAATTTACAGTATTTATAATAATTCATTTAAAAGCATTTAATATTGCTCGAATATTTCATTACAATACGGAAAGTTGCAGCAATTTGCCTCAAGGTCCGATACCATACACCATACACCACTAGTTAAATTAAAACTAAATCGATTTTGAACAAATGTCCTCTGCCTGCATTAAATGTTGTGAAATATATACCTTTCCACAATCAATTATTTAAAAATTTATTTCCGCGATAAAACTCCGCTAAAAGGTACTTAAATCGCTCGTTTGCAAGAAATTCATCTCTCCAAGAGGAGTTCGAATAATACTACTACTGC
>NW_020537758.1:13702082-13745184 GCF_003426905.1 Ctenocephalides felis | reverse complement strand
ATATACATTATTACACATACAATTCATGAGAACTTTCGTTCTATTTGATCTTTAATATCAATGGCACAATTAAAATAGAGACCGAGTGCAATTGCCGAAGAAATTGTTTTTATTGCACAATGCTTAATTGTCTCTAAAGATTCAATCCCACTATTTCACTATTGAAACAATAGATCGACGAAATGATCCAATGAAGCAGAAATAATAAATGACTTGTGGAAAGAGTATATGATGTTTGATAAGATCGAATTCTAATCTTAAGGGGCACACTAGTGTAACCGCCTAAAAAGTGATTTTTGGGAATTTATATTAAAAAACTACTTTATCAATCATTTCAAAATTTCAGGAATATATTTATACATGTTTTAAGAATACATTGTAAAATTTTTAAAGAAAAAAATTAAATATTTTTTAAGTTATCGTCGATCTCCAACGGCGTGACAAAAATGGGCCCTTCACTGCTGCAGTGATTCCGGCCTTCTACGTGCATGAAATTTAAAAAAAAAACTCGTTAAACCAGATAATATTGTCTGTAAAATGAACTACGATAAAGAAAAAAAATCAAAATTGAGAAAATGACGGCGTTTTTTAAAAAAAGTCGAATTTTACCCAAAACTTTGGTCGTTTTTCGGCTGCAAAAATTCGATTTCGAAAAACGCGTTGAAAATAAAATGATCGGTTATACTATATACTATATGTATACTCTTTAAATGGCTGTGACTCAAAACTATTCAAGATATCGATTTAAAATTTTAGTATGTTATTTTTAAAGGTATAACCTATCAAAATATTGAAAAATTGAAAATTCGATTTTTTGAAAATTTCACACTAGTTTTGGCCCCTCAAATGTTGCAATTTCACTTCATCCTTATATTTATATTTATATTTATATTTATATGTTATATTTATTTTATATTTATATGTATATTTTATATTTATATTTATATTTATATTTTATTTATATTTATATTTATATTTATATTATATTTATATTTATATTTATATTTATATTATATTTATATTTATGTTTAGATTTATATTTATATTTATATTTATATTTATATTTAATTTATATTATATTTATATTTATATTTATATTTAGATTTTATATTTATATTTATATTTTCTTTCTTTATATTTCTATTTATTTCTATTTATATTTTATTTTCGATTTATCTTTCTCTTTATATTTATTTATATTTATATTTATATTTTATTTATATTTATATTTATCTTTATATTTATATTAAAACTATTTATTTATTTTAAATTTTTCATTCGGGAAGTTAAATTTTTTTTCATATACTTAAGCAAGACTATGGCTTCAAAATTAGAATAGTCAACTTCTATATTAGTAATAAGGAGATGTCATTCAAATTCCCGTTCACGTTCACTAAGAATTGTCACTCATTTCAGTTTCAGTCACTAAGAATTGTCTCAATTGATTCAGTTTGACCTGCTTGAATTCTTCCTTTGATCCCCATTGTAGAGCATTTACGTGACATCTCAACTAAGAGAAATAAAAATAAATGTAGTCGGCAACAATTGCACATCACGAAAGTTAGTAGATTGGCAATGATTTAAAAGCAATCGTGAACGAGGTCAGATCGCGTGCACGAGCAAAGATCAAAGCAGTATAAAATATATATAGATAGTGGGTTGGTGGATGTTCAAGAATTGCTTCAATTCCAATGACAAGTACGAGATTGATTTTCAGGATTGGACGTGGGTCAATAAATGTCGTGTATTTGTGTTCAGCCATCGTAGTTATCTATATTTCGAGATCCTGCATTCTTTACTAATTGCAAGAAAAACCACGATTGTCTCCATTTTTCAAATTGTTCCAGACTTGTGTTTGATAGAACGCAATATTATATTCTTAAAAATTTATAAATTCCACTATGATCAATTATTCCCAAAGTTACCCATATCGATGTGATCAGATATGTATGACACTTCACAGAAAGTCAGCAAAAAAACTGCCTTAAGGTAACTTACAACTATAGATTTTATACAGTCTAGCCTCAACATTTTTTCTCGAAGCAATTTGACATTTCAAAATGTTATTTTTTCAAAAATTTTAATTTAAATAGCAGAATAACGTAGAAATTCATGCTTTATACTATAAATATATTTATAACTAGCTGATCCGCCGCCAAACGTTATTTTTCCATATAAAGTATTTGTAAACAATTTCTAGAGAATAACAAAAAAAAACTAATTTATTGAAAGTGTATAAAGATGTATTGTATTATTGGTGAAGACAATGAGGCTATATAGAAACAATAGAACCCCAAACATAAAGCTTCATTTTAACTTCCCATAGGTTAAGTTATATTATAGTAATCGCAAAAAAATCGAGAATGAAATTTTTTACATATTTTCACGTTTTGAGGTTTTCTGACTATTGTGGCAAACCTTAGAATGTGTGTGTGTATGTATGTATGTTTGGATACAATTTTTCGTCCACGATTTTAGGCGCATTTTTCAATAAATGTCGTGTATTTATATTTAGCCATTGGAGGTATAATATTGCAATCTTATTACTTCATAAATTCTCTTTTAATTGTCACTCATTTTTTTGATTAAAATTTTTTGACAATAATCACCCACATGACCGAAAAGCCCATAGGCGGAACATTGTATGTATTTGACGAGCCCTGAGTTTATTCTTAAATAAACAATGCTGTCCAAATAAAATTAAGTATCAATTACAAAAAATCTTTAAATATCCTTAAAAGTTTTATTAGTGTAGTAAAACAAAACGACGGATGCGTTGTGTTCTTATCAATTCCACTTAAATAAATTTGTTCTAACGAGACCGGCGTTGCTTCAGGAACCTAAATGTATTGAAATAAAATTAACCGTATTTGTTCTGCGGTATTTCTCATAATTACACTTTTAATATGTGTTGCCTAAGCGAAGTACGTAAACCAAATAAATGAGCTCTGCTCGCTAACAATATGTACAGAACGGAGTTTGGAGTGGTAGTAGCTGCTAAACAGAACCGTCGATATTTTCCAATTTGCAGCCGGCTTTTGTACGGCTGCAGTAATTCAATTATACACGTCGTGTTTGCTTTAGCGATTTCTTTGTGTCGTATACTTGTTAGATTTCTGATTATTATAACTTGCCAAGGAAAACTCGACGGCGAGGCGTAGCGATGGCGTAACCGGAACTTTTAGCCGGAGGGCTAGTCGATGGGGACATAAATAGTCCTATATATAAATGAAAGTGAAAATGCTGATTTAACCATAAAGTTTAAGTTCTCATATATTCAGGAGCGTACTTTACTGATTTTGTCATCTTAGGCACTTCTGCATTTTATTTCTCAAAATGCTTTGGGCTACAATTCGTAGCTTAACGAATTATATAAATAAAATTTGTCAATATCGATTTAACCGTGAAGATTAAATTTTTTATATTTCAGCTAATACTCTCTATTATTCCTTAACTGACGGTGATTATTATTGGTGATCTGCCCGAAGGCAGGATCCTGACATGGACACCACATTTTGACACTATATGTATAAAATTTTTGATTTCATCCATATAAATTTTTATATAAATAGAGTAGAACGTGGCTTAAAAGCTCATGGATAAAACAGTCCATTACCAATATCTAAATAAAGTTACGAATTTTTTAACAACAGTATTTGAAAGTAGAGGGCAAAAGATGTATAACCAGCCATCGCCTTGATTCTTACGACGTTGCTATCAGAAGATAAACGGCAACGTTCGAAAATCCATAACAAAAGTATTTTTTTCGTTGTTAGTTTTTTTTATTGTGAGCACTGTTGTTTAGTTTACAAGACCTTAATTTTCAAGTACACGTGATTTATTTACTTTATATGATGCATTGCTAATTTTAAAACAGATTCGACAGTTTTTCTTATATATAATCTTTATAAAATCTTACATGTGGGTGGGGTAAATGGACCAACTAAACATTTCTTATTAGCCATATAAAATAGTAAATAAAGTTTAAAAAAGCAATTTAACGAGAGATAAAGGAATAAAATAGTTATTCAACTCTGCTAATAATCATTTTTGGCAAAATACCAGATCAAGGTTATATACAGTGTTATTTCTGTAAAAAATGTACCCATGAAATTTCTATTTTGTATTGGTTGAATAATGTAGCTATTTTTTTTTGTAAAATTCTTTTGAAATAAAAAAATTAGACGTTGTATATGTTAACTCTGTGGTTGTCTCATTTTTACATTATGGGGCAAAAAGACCAGGTGTCATATTTATGAAAAAAAAAGCAACAAATAAATATATTCCTACAAACTGAACATAGTAAGATAATTGTTTGTTTGATATCCGTAATTTGTTGTGATATAGTTGGTTTGGTTTTCACAATATAATTGCTCAAAGTCAAACTAGTTGGTATTGTTATTTTTCCTGGGGGCAAATTACATGAACTTTCCGATATGTGTAAATAATATGAATTTCTAAAATCGATTCAGAATTGCAGGCAAAAACGTGGACGAAAAAATTTTCTTCGATTTGAACTGACAAACGATAGTCCTCATCGAGATACATCTAATGTCTTTTAAATTTTTGAAATCGGTCCAGCCGTTAATGAGAAAACGTCGATTTGCGCCAAAAAATCTGTCCACTTTTTCCAAAATTGGTCTCATTCTATTCAGAATGGCTTGAAACATTGAGAAAACATAGAATTAGCGAATCGGATTTTTTTATGAAAACATAAATTTCTCCTTCAAGAAGTAAATTATACCTTTGTGCCACACCCTATTATATGTAAAATTTCACTTTGCTTTACAATTTTATTTATTATGGCGTTCTGAAGAAATGTACCTTATTTTTTATAATTTTCTATTATTTCTTCCCAGACCTTCGTTTATCTTCTGTCAATATTAGTCCCTGGGTATGTCAATTGTACCACATTGCAAGAGTATTTAGCATACAGTCGCTTTTTGTGCTCGCTAATGTGTAACTAATATCATTAAACATTGTTCGCTTCTCTGAAAACTGTTTAGTTTACATTCGATAACGAGTTTGGCTAGAAAAAACATTGTTGAACCCATTTAAAATAATAATACACACGAACGCGTGACATTTTTGCACAATTCTACCGGCAACTGGTTAAATATACATAATTTATTGTACGTAGTAGGTGTACAATTATTTGAAAAATTGTGTATGCATTTTGAATTATATATAGAGCTCTGTGGACGTATTAGTATTAATTTACACGTGCATTTGATGAATGTGACCTAATTTTGGTAATTGAATATCGCACGTATTGTAGATAGACGTCGGTGGTTTGCCACATTTAATTCGATCTCATTTTATACATTAGTTCTAATTTTTACTTTTGTTCTGCCTAAAATAAATTATCTAAAAAATATATTTGCTACAGTGTTTTCGTAAATTTAGTATATTTGGCTACATTTGCCATTTTCAACTTTTTGACGTATTACTCATACTTTGAAAACCAGTATTATATATTCAAAAATTGGTTTTCAAATTTCATCATTTTCTCTTGGTATCAGGCCCTAGTAGCAGAGATATATAATGAGTTGATAATTTTGTTTTTTCGACACTAATCAAATTCTTGAATTCATTCAGTGTTCTCATAATGAAATAATAATTTGTTATCTAATATCAATAGAAGGTTGTTCTAGCTTGCAAATATAAACTATAAATTCTATACATTGCGACATTTCTGCAACTTCGAACATATGATTAACTAAACAAAATACAATTTGTCAAGCATGACGAATTATTTCAATGCTTTGTTATTAACACTTTCAACATATTGTTGAAAATATTTGATTGCAATAATAATCAACAAACTTTACTCACCGCCTAATCGAAAAACTAATCATTTCGAGTTTTTGTTGTTCTAGCTTTGGTGTTCAAATGACATCAGAACTTGTCAGACATAATCTATGATACTTGTTACATTATTGAAGTGTTGTTAAAAAGTAATTAAGTGTAATTAACACTGATTGGAGGATGATTTTGAAATGTTTCTAATTATAGTGAAAATCAGGCTAATCGTTCGTCGTTAAATGAAACTACACTTATTTCTAGTCCCGTTTGGTAAATGACATAGTAAATGGTCATAAGTATACTTAATATTTATTTTCACAAGCTCTAATTTCATTTTAGTAATTTATAAAATTTTTGACAATTATCGTCTCGGCATTTTGATCAGACATGTAAGCATCCTCGAAAGGTTCTTGAGAGAGAGTGGTGATAAATAAAATTGTTTCCTTGAGTTTTAATTCAACGATATTCCAAAATATCACTAAGTAAGTCCTTTCCTAAATGTACACCATTAATTTTTGGGGTGAGCCACAAAAGGGTTAATCACAAAAGCTCACACAAATAGTACAAGATTTCACAGTTTTATTTTTATATAATTTATTTTATTTGTGTATTTTATTTTTTGTACTTTATTGCATTTTCTGCTTGTCATCATCTAAACGTGATTTAGTAGACATTCTCATAATCCTAATTCACGAACAAAAATAATTGCCAATTTTTGACTCGGTAGTACAACCATCATGCATGTAATGTTTTCTCAAAAAGTTCCTCATAGAGAGTGGTGATAAATAAAATTCTTTCTTCGGATTTTAATTCAACGTTATTCCTAAACATAATAAAACTAAATAACAACAACATCAAGTCATAAATAAGTCCTTTCCTAAAAGTGCACCATTAATTTCAGAGTTAGCCACAAAAGCGTTAATCACAAAAGCTCATAAAATTAGTGCAAGATTTCACAGTTTTGCCCATACAAAATATTGTATTTTAGTTTTTGTAATTTATTGCATTTTCTGCTTGTTATCAAACGTGATTTAGTAGACTTTCTCGTAATCCTAATTCACAAACAAAATTATTGCCAATTTTTGACTTGCATGTAATGTTTTCCCAAAAAGTTCCTCAGTAAGAGTGATGATAAATGAAATTCTTTCCTTAGATTTTAATTCTACATCATAAAACTAAGTTACGTTACAGCAACATAAGTCCTTTTCCAACACCATTAATTTTCGGGGTTAATCACAAAAGCGGCTTTCTCCTCTGCCTCAGCCTCTGACTCTGACTCTGGGCTAGATCTAGAGAAGCGCTTTCGCGTTCCCCGTGCCAGCCAGACCGTCTAACCATAAATATATTGAGATGATTTATCATGCGCATTTAAGTGTATCTCGCGTAGACGGAAATAGTACATAAGGAACGACCGTTCATAAAATATCCATTTGTCTGAGCGTTAACGAATGTACGCGTCAGCGTTTTGCTAAGCTCCACCACCGACACGAAAATAATAGTGGCACATATTAAATATACAGCGAAATACCACAGATGGTAATATAGAAGACTTAGAAAGAAATTTCATGAAAATAATCTACGAACTTACAAATGATGTGTAACCAGCTATCGAATACTGTTTTACAATTCAAGATGTTAGTGACCGTGTAGTCTATCCATTATCTAAATTTTATGCGCATATCCTCGAATGCCAAAGGCAAGATTTCAGCCGCTGTCTTGTAGGCGTAGGTACGTACATTATTCTCGTCGTATTATGATTAATTAAGTTGTGTTCAAGATACATGACACACTCACTCTCTCTCCAAGGCTACGAAACGCAGCCGTCATCCGTTATTCGTGACAAGTGACATAACGTTGACAAGAACACAATGTGTGTGTTGTCGCAGAATGGTTATATACGGCGAATGTGACACACAAATTCTGGGTTTCTAAGTGAAATATGACCTTTCGCGAATTATATTTATTACCCTTCTTGATTAGAACGGAATTTTGTAAAATGAGTTATTGATGATTTCCAACCACATTACAACAAATAACGGAACTTCAATAATTTCAATTTTGAAAATATAGAAACACTATTCGATTTTTCAAAACTTCTAGACTAGAATACCCCCATGAAAATTTACACTTTTAACTTATTTTGTTAATTGAGCAACTAGATGCAACAAGGTCCAGGGGTCCAAGCACACTTCCCTGAGGAACACCGGAGCTTATAGGCTAAATAGAAGAATTTTGATCAACCAAGGTAATGAAAAAGTTTCTGTTTACTTGACTAAACTGTGATCAATATATTATTCCGTTTGCCATTAGTTCATCATACCTGTTTTCACTACATGCCACTTGTATAATAATAGAATAATATGTTTCGGCTACAATAGCATTATATTGTTGTAAGCCCTAGGGACGTATTTGCCAAAGCCTGCTTTTGTCTCTGGGCTTATATATTTAGATATTTCGCAACATACATTAGTGTTTTCAATATAAACCTAGGGATATGTACTTTGATAGATAACAAAATATTACGATATTACGTAACAATTTTTACTCATTAACAAATCCCAGAATAAACTAGTTGGTATTGATATTTTGCCTTGAGACAAGTTATATGATCTTCCCGATAACTATAAATAATCTACTTAAACAATAAAATATAAATTAATTTATGAGTGATTAAAAGTATTCCGAGTGGATTTATTACACATAATTGAACACAAACGAACACGTTAACTTGGAGTATTTTCTAAGAGCAAATTTTCACAAATCAATCATTTTTATAATTGAACAAGTTTTCGTAGGACTTTAATAGTTTAGTATGTTCAATAAGACCAAGTACTCTATCGTTATACCAAGTAAATCGTCTAATTTTAATTTTAACAAACGTCAGAAAAACTGCTCATTTTCTCAAACTTTGATGAATTTTTAAAATTAAACTACTGGCCGTAAGGCCGCAATATTTCAGTAAGTTCTATAAGACCATGATATATATCGCCAAAAAAAGTTCCATAAAAATCGGCTTAAATTTTTTTTAACAGTTAATTACGAGAAAACGGCTCGGTAGATTTTCACCTAAAACTAATCAGTATCATTCCCAACTAATATCTTCCAAACAGTTTCTGATTTTTTAAAATCGATTCGGTAGTATGAGCTTATATGTAGACGAAAAGTTTAACACTTTTTTGCAAATTACAAAGAAACGGCTTGGTAGATCATCGCACAAAACTGACATGCGATAGTCCTCATTGAGATACATCAAATGGCTTTTAAATAACTGAACTCGGTTCAGTCGTGTTTAAGAAAACGTCTAAATTTATGGCAAAAAATCTGTTCACATACACATACACACACGCGCGCGCATATTGGAGTTTTTCAGCATTCTTAAAACATGTCTTCAAACTTCAGAAAAGAGCGCTAAGAATCATGTTCTCTCTTAACTCGATGACAAGTTGTAGAAATATTTTTCAGAAGAATAACATTCTTACCGTTCCTAACATATTCCTACTCATTACACTTCTCTTTATAAAAAATAATCCCCAGTACTTTAATTTATCTTCCATGTCTAATTCCCACTATGTCACAAGGAATAGAACTATCAAAGGATCGACTTTTAAGCTCAATACTACTTTTAATTCAATTGATGGTTTTGGTATTCAACTGTTCAATTTATTACCTTTACAAATAGGTCAACTAAGCAATCATAAATTCCATTCCGTTTTGATTAATTTACTAAAAGCCAACAGTTTTTATGACATTTCTGAATATATTAATTTTGACTTCAAGAAATACAGTGGCACCATCCCCTTCATATTATAAATATCTATTGTTTACTAATTATATGTGATATTTTCCAAATACAGCAATTTTTGGCTATAACTGAGTATTACTTAGCTGTGAAATATTTTTCTTCGTCTCTGATACTGATCTTTTTTTTCAGAAAAGCTTCTAAACTTTTTAATAATTTCTGCAAATTAATGGATATACAGGTCCTCAACTTTTGAAGATGCTCTCAACGAAGACGTAATATCAAGTTTCATAAAATCAAGAATCAAAATTAAATTAGTTTATCACACCTTTATTTGTATTTTATATTTGGTTGTTTTGTTATTCAATTGTAAAATTGTGAATTGTATATCTAATACATCTATCTATCTACATCTACACACACACATATATTTTTTCCAAAAAATCGCAGATGTAATTACTTGATATCTTACAATGTGAATGTCATAAGAGCTTTAGTAGTTAATCCCAAAACATATTGAAGTACTCAATACCCTTATGAAAAAGATTATAAATTGGGAGACTGCCATTTATAATCTTTCTCATAATCTAAAAGAGTGCTTAATTCAGAATAACAGTACCTACAACAACTTCGTAAATAATAGGGAACAACGGTGTGTTATTAGCACCAGTCGCCGTTTTCCACTGCTCATGGACCATGGGGCTATAAATACACACGTGTGTCAGGTTTCAGGCCTGATATCGGGCACGATCTGAAATCGTATACCGGCACGCAAACTCAGGCCCTACAGGTTTCCGCAATGCAATCGTTATACTGGATAATGGATAATGTTTCCATGGGGAGCACGATGGTAAAAGTTACGATATTTGGAGATGGCTGAACACAAAAAAAACCGTAGATTGGTAAAAAATAGACGAATAGTATTTTTGATACATCTGAATTACATCTTTACACTGACTTCAGTAAAGCTTTTGACAAAATTGATCATAACATTCTTCTTACTAAATTATCTAAGATTGGTCTTAATTCTTCACTTATTTATTTTTTTAAGAGTTATCTTCATTACAAATATTAGTTATATGGTCAGTAAAAAATAAACCAGAATCAAAAAGAACTCCTAAATCTGAAATTTTATTACATCTATCAATGCTGGTGTTAGAAATTTTATGATCAAAATGTATTGGAACGCGCTTATGTGAAAAACTTTGATATATTTAAATGTAATTTGTTATAGACACACCAAGAGTGGAAAAGTCAAGTTGAGACTGTAATAATAAGCAGGCATCAATAGAATTTATTTTGGGATATAGTAATTCATAATCGTAAACAGTTTGTCTATCTTAATGGATTCTTAAGCAACATTGAAAATATCAGTTCAGGTGTTCCTCAGGGATTCATTCTTGGTCCACTACTATTTATTATTTTCACTAATGACATATCTGAAATTATTAGGTGTCCACATTTATTATTTGCAGATAATCTCAAACTATATCCCAAAATAAATGCCTGCTTATTATTACAGTCTCAACTTGACTTTTTCCACTCTTGGTGTGTCTATAACAAATTACATTTAAATATATCAAAGTTTTTCACATAAGCGCGTTCCAATACATTTTGATCATAAAATTTCTAACACCAGCATTGATAGATGTAATAAAATTTCAGATTTAGGAGTTCTTTTTGATTCTGGTTTATTTTTTACTGACCATATAACTAATATTTGTAATGAAGCACATAAATCTTTAGGTTTGATAATGAGAAATTGTAAACAATTCAATTCTACCAATGCACTGCTTTGCATGTACTATTCTATTGTACGTTCAAAATTAGATTGTGGTTCGATTATATGGTATCCTCATCAAATCAACAACTCTGATGCGATAGAGAAGGTTCAGCGAAAATTTCTGAAATATCTTTATTATAAAACATATAAAATTTACCCTGAACGTGACTTTGACCACAACACTTTACTAAAAGAATTTGGTATTCCTTTCCTTGCCTCACGTCGATTTATCTGCACAATTATGTTCTTATTTAAACTTTGCAATAATAGACTGTCCTCTTATTCTTAATCAACTATCCAAAGCTATTTACGCGCTCACAATTATTTTTCAATTATCCTACTCCTAAATCTAATTCACTCTTAAATTCGCCTATTCTGCTTATGTCCTCTAACTTTAACTTAATTAATAATGAAATAGATATTCACAACACTTCACCTAATCAAATAATCTCCATCTGCACAAGTTAACCTTTTATTTTCTTTTCAAATATCTCATTATTTTATCTTATTCTGTTTATAAATAATATTGTTACATTCAGCATTATATGTAATTTTATGTTAAGCATTTTATTCTAATAACTACATATTGTAATTTTGTATATATTTTAATTGTTATTCATTATGTAAAATAATTGTATTTTTGAGTCCTCTTGAAGAAATCTGTGGGCTATATATTTAAAATAAAAATAAATAAATAACCTATACATATCCTTATTAGCCTATAAATAGCCTAACAAAGCTTATGCTATGTGGTCAGCCAATTATTATACGGTTCAAGTACAAAATCTTACCCAAGCATCAATTTGCAATCAAAGCGCTTATTATATGTTAATGATCGGCTAAAACAATAATCCTCTTTAGAACAATAGTAGAGCGTCAAAAATACCAATAATTTATTCCTCGATTTGAATAGAACGTCAAAAACAGCGATAAAATGTGCAGTCATAAATGTCGCCGATTGTGAAACTTAATTGAGAAACGGATGTGCAAGGGCAGGACATCATCAAACAACAATAGACAGTAAAAACGTAATTATTGAACAACAATCGCGTACGGCGAAATTTATTTTTACCGAGAAATTGTTATGGATGGAATTAAAAATTGGCACAACTCGAAATGTTCGATTGTTTTGAGAAGTGTGCAATCACATACGAACTAGTAATAAGTGGTATTTTGTCTTGAGCCACAGTGCCATGCATCACTAGTTACTGTTATCTGAATTGACTACATTATTAACTTCCCGTAGGGTAAGTTATAGTACGGTACGGTACGGTAATTCTTAGTTATTCTAACTGGGGTGGGGAGGGGTTTAGTATGGTGTAAAAATCATTATTATTTAAAAATAATAAATTCTGTTCAAGAATCCAATAAAATTCAGTCTTTTTTAAATTTTTAAATCAAAATTAACAGTCAAAAAACTCATTTTGATAATTTTTGTTAAGTTTTCATAAAACTAAAAATAAGGATTCATAACATTTATGTGAGAAGTTACCCGTCTTGGGATTTTTTATACGGCAACTTTCTCATTCATACTTATTGTTTCATATGCAAGCATACATTTGTGCCTAACATTTTCTGATATATGATGGTAGTTAAACATTATATTATCAGTAAGAGCAAAAATTTAATTATTATCCTAACATTTTCAAAAACCTGAAATAATCCGAGACAAAAGTTCTAAATCCGGGACGAATATTGCTCTTAGAAAAAACCCGTTTAGATACGTTTCAGAGGTTTCTGAACATTTTGGCATAACTCAGAAAAAATGAATGTATTGTGTGTGTGTGTGTACAATATATGTATCGTCCACGATTTCGGCGCATAAATTGACAGATTTGAATAGTTTAAAAAATAAATCGATTCGTGTTGATAAGGAGACGTGCTGATTAGTTTTAGGCAAAGGCGGGTCTAACCGTTTCGAAGATATGGGGCAAAAAGTGCCTAAAACGATAGTAAACAGTTTTTGAGAGAACGTGGTAAAGGGATTGAATAATTAAAACATTTTACTTGTAATGACTAAATGAATAAATGATGAATTTTTGATAAGCCTGTCTAGCGGTTTCAAAAATACAGAGGAAAAAGTAAAAATGATATTTGGTGGTCAAAAATGAATATTAGACTTATGCACATCAACTTATCAGATATTTGATGAGTGTTTTAAAAATGAGTACTAATTTTTTTGTTACAATTTTGTTGGGTTTCCGTATCAAAGATTTTTACTTTTTAAAGTTTACTTATTACAATTATATACAAGCAAATTCCAAAACTTTCCAAAAAAAATTCTAAATTTGAAAAAATATACAATTTTATACTTCAAAATGAATTTTAATTTACAATTCAGTTTCAAATGTATAATTTCAATGCGTTATTCTGATCATAAGAATATATCCACAGATGGATTCATTCAATCACCTTCTGCTAAACTTTTCTCAAGTGCTTTGAGCGATAAGATCCTCTATGTATATTTTATAACGATTAAATATATAGTAATTATAATTATCTATTTGAAAATGTATAAATCAATTGTTGTAAAACATTGATCAATCTTTATTGATTACTGATTTTTTCTCTTGAATGCATAATTCTGGTACGGTAAGTTCCAGCCTTTGCCTTAAGGCACGATGCCATGCACCACCAATTTCAGTTTTCTGAATGACTACATTATTTTCTATTTTTCAAATTCAGTTCTTTTCATCATTGATGTGAACGAAGTCACGTGGAGTGCATTACATTATATTTATTATATTATTTTATTATTCATCCATTTTATACTCGGAGCCATATTTTAAGTGCGTATCAGAAACGTGTCATTTGAGATCCATTCATTAAAAGCGGCATGTTATTTACGGCACTTGAACATGTACACGATAAAAATACTGGGAATAATTCTCTCTAATAGAATTCAACAATGGAATATTTATGGAATTCGTGTTATTAGATTTATGCCCATGACGCATCTGTCATTACGGTTCGGTCGTGTTTTCACTATAATTTCCCTCTGCTCTGCCATTATTATTATTATTGTTGTATTTGCATAATTATTCGCACATATGTGTCATTGCAAATAATGAATGATGGTTAATCAACTAAGTTGTAATTAACGGAATTGTTAGTATATTCGGAATTGATTGTTTTTAATTTCTTGCATAAGGTTAAATTATCTTCATTGAATCGCATTTCGAAAGGAAAAATGTAATTCATTTTTATTTGTTAGTTATTGGATTTCGGTGAAATTTTATTTTTGTTATATTCTCCTAATATTATTAAAATTTTCGGAAAATATTGACCTGAAAAAAAAGATCTAGTTGGAAATTATGAGCTTTCAAGTGCGACCTAGAGCTTAAGAGAAATTATGACCATTTTTGGTTCTTGTGTTTAATTTCTCTTATTTTTGTTTATTTAAACTTTAGAATCGCAACTGTGAATAACATTTCTAGGACCACAGTCCAAAATTATGATACATTGCCCCTAAAATTGTAGTTTTAAAGAATCAGACTTTTTGTCAAAACTAAGAATTAAAAACTTTTGAAATCGGTCTTTGAGAGCCCCTCTTAAAATCTTCAACATTCGATAGACCCTTCTTTAATAAAAATGTAGAATTTAAAAAAAAATGGAAAAGTCTACGTACTTTTTTCAATTTTCGGTTCAAACGCTTCAGAATTGTTGAAACGTCGAGAAAGCATGAAATAGCAAATCGGATTTTCTGTCAAAAACATAAACGTCTCCATTCTAACATAGATTCTAAAGTTTAAAAGAATAAAAATAACAGAAATTAACCACAAAAACTGAATATGGTCAAAATTCACCAAAGCTCTAGATTACACTTAAAAGCTCATAATTTCCAAACACGAGAACTTTTTTCTCTAGATTTTTTAAAGTAAATACTATCACCTTTTTTTGACTTGACGTTGAGTTCTGGGACACCTTGTAAGAATTGAGCTTAAACCTAACAATATACATTGTAAAACAGTTAAATAATCGATACTTAAATATAATAGTAAGGTGTCGCAAACTAAATAATACTGCTCAGAACGTAATAAAACTAACAAGGCAAAAATACTTCCTTTAAAAATTAACACATTCCGTTCTCAAAAAACTGCTTTGCACTTTCCTCTGTACCTCCGTACCGGCAGAACCTGTATTTGCCTAAAACTAGTTAGCATAGTAATCGCAAAAATCGAAAGTTTTTTTATATCTTTACGTTTCAAAAGTTTCTAAACAATTTGGCATATCTTAGAAAAATTGGATGTATGCTGTGTATGTGTGTGTGTGTGTGTGTGTGCGTGTGTGCGTATGTATGCGGATACAATTTTTGACGATGTCTCCCGATTTAAAGCAATGGCTGTTTACACATCTTTTGCCCTCTGCTTTAAAAAAGCATTATTGAAAAATTCTAAACTTGGAATTATGAAACCATTTACTGGGGGAGTATTAAATTAAGTTTCTCGGTATGCTTAAAATATTATTTCCTCAAAAAACATCTCACAAAATTCAGAAATGTGAAAGCAAAGTTCAGACAAAATAGAATATCCAACTATTATCGTTCAAAACGAAATGTTACTCCTGCGACAACTACAAATCCCAGTATTCCCCTGAATGTTTGCATTCGCAATTTGAAATCCAAGGGGAAGTTAATGTTTCCTTTTTATATAATAAGCACCACTATACCGGCCGTTTTGCACTTATGTGTACTTATGGACATATAAGGGGCTTAAGTACCAAACGTCCGTTCTCCCGAAACGATGAGATTAGCAGATATTGTTGTATATACAACAATGTTTTGTTTGTGTATGTTGTTTGCACAAAGCACATGAACTAAGGTTTCAATGGAATTATTAGTAACATAAATAGAAACGTAAGTTTTTATATTAAACAACGAAAAAATTAAGTTCACCGTTCTATGCGTTGTGCAATTGAACAGGGGAAAACTATTACAAATTATTACCTAAATTTCTTACTACGTAGCGACTTCGTTTACCGTCTAGATAAAACCAACTTCCAAGTATATTTCTCATGGTGCTCGGCAATATTTCCCGCTGAATCAATTTCGAAATCACGAATTTCTTTCGTCGTAGCAAAGGTCAGAGTCCGTTAGAAACGAAACCAGTCTGCCCAAATGTCAATTGTCATAGGTCATGCACGCCGTTACAAAGTTAATCGTAACATATAACATAACTCCGGACATGGTCTGTATAATGTTCAGAATGAATTATGTGAAAATGGTACTTTCATTTATAAAATTAATAACAAACCGGCAAATGGATTTGGTGCGGATTTCGAATTTTGAACTAGTACTTCATGACACTGAGTTTAAGGAATTTCTTGGAGTTAATTAATGAATTGTGAGAAATAATTGAAAATTTTGAAATTTTTGTTTTTTTTTCGAAATTTTTGCAATAGTGTTTTTTTTTTAAATATAATATATAAACTATGGCGTCCTCTCGGCATCTAACCATAATTTCATAAACAAAAATAAAATCTAAGCAATCGCAATCTCAAGCAAAATAGTGTTTATTCCTAAAGCTTACATTTTTCTATTTCTGTAATTAAATAATAAATAAATAAATAATAAACTATAAAACTAATCAGCACGTCTACCCGTCAATACGAGTATTTTCTGAATAATTTAAATTGGACGCTCCGTTCTGAACTGCTCTGCGCTTTTGCTCTGTACCTCCGTAACGACTGGACTTGCCATTGCCTAAAACTAATCACCACGTATCCCCGTTAATGCAAATGAAATGTTTCTAACGTTCCGTAGGGTAAAAGTTATAGTAATCGCAAAAAAATCGTCAATGAAAATTTTTATATATCTTTACGTTTCAAAGGTTTCTGAACATTTTGGCATACCTTAGAAAAAATTGATGTATGTTTGTATGTGCGAATAAAATTTTTTACCAACGATTTCGAGAATACGAATCATCCAATTTGAATGATTCACAAAGCATTTGATTCGTATAAGGAGATGTGTTGATTAGTTTTTGGAAAAGGCAGGTCTAACCGTTCCGAAGATACGGGGCAAAAAGTGCCAAAAATGGTATTTCAATTTTGAGAGAACGGAGCGTCCGATTTAAATGATTTAAAAAATATTTTGTTTTCGCAAAATGAAAAACTGATGAAATTTTTGGGAAGGTCTAACGATTTCAGATTTATTAAAATGTCGAAAAAATATGAAATTAGGAAATCGGATTTTCTGTTAACAACATAAACATCTCTATTCTAACATCGATTCTAAAGTTTAGAGAAAAAAATAATAAAAAATAAACCATAGTAACCAAAAAATGGTTATATTGTCACTTAAGCTATAGGTTGCACTTGAAAGCTCAAAATTTCCAATCAACGAGAACTTTTTTCTAAGTTGTTTTAGGTCAATACTATCACCTTGTTTCGACATGACGTTGAGTTCTGGGACACCCTACATAATTCCTCACATAGGAAAATGGTGAACCGATGGGTTGCTTCTCATAATAATACCTTAGGTCATAAGTCTTGAACAAAACAGCTTATAGAACATATGAAGTAAGAGTTCTGATTGCTGTTGAATTATAATAAAAAACATGTCTATTCTTAACCATAAAAAATTCCTGAACCTGCTGACTTGAAACTTAGCGTTCTTGTACTCGAATTTTAAATCAAATTACCCTAGTTTTAGCTAGTAAACAGCCAATAGAGTGTACGTTTGGTAATCTTGTGGTATATTTCACAAAGCTGAATAATTAACAATCTGCTAGACACTTGTTTGTATAAGTAATTAATATAATTATAAGATATTGAAACTCGTTGCGCATCCAAAACCTTACAAATATAGATCTTCGCCGATAAAAAAACTTATAGAAAATCATTAAAGCTTGTTACATATCCTTTGTTCTAAAAATTCCTTAACGTGTCAACATGAAAGTTAGCCTTCTTGTAGTTGAATTTTAATTCAAATTACCCAAGTTTTAGCAAGTACACAGCCAATAGAGTGTTCGTTTGGTAGTCTTGTGGTATATTTCACAAAGCTTAATTAACAAAAGCGGTATACGAGTGTACAAGACTTGGCGCCCGAATGTCGAATTTGCATGCCCTGGGGAGTTATATAGCGTTTTGGCGCTATCTGGCCACCGTTATGCGAATAGCAACGACTAATTAGGTCTTGAAGTCAAAGATTAGAGCTGAATGGAATACGAAGTTATTTGTAAACCTACACTGAACAGGAGGAATGGATTGGAAAAGCATGAGTAATGGAAATTTGCACCAGATGAAAGTGTTACGTAACAAATGTAACAAAGAGCAAATTTTTAACTTCCCGTAGGGTAGTTATAGTAATGGGCCGAAAATCGAAAATGAAAATTATTGCATTTCTCGACGTTTTGAAGGTTTCTGAACATTTTAGCATGCCTCAGAAAAAATGGATGTGTGTGTGTGTATGTATGTATAGATACAAATTTCCAGTCACGTTTTCGGGCGCACGGATCAACCGATTTAAATGGTTTAAAAAACACTCGATTCCTATTGATAAGGAGATATGCTGATTAGTTTTTGGCAAAGGCCGGTCCAGCCGTTACGGAGATACGGAGCAAAGAGTGCAGAAAATAGAAATCGAGTTTTTGAGAGAACGGATCATCCGATTTGTTTGATCCAGGAAACATTTAGTTCGTAATGACGGAGAAAAGAGGTTGTTAGTTTTTGGCAGAGGTAGGCCCAGCGGTTTTGACGATACAGAGCTAAATGTAAAAAGTTGGCAGTTTTTGAGAGAACTAAGCGTCCGGTTTAAATGATTCAAAGAACTTTCTGCTTGTTTCAACAAAATAATTGCTTTTGGAAAAAAAAATTTGTTTATTATTCTTTTTTAAAAAAATATTTTTGTAATTTTGGATCAAAAATTCAAAAAATTACCCAGGCTAAGCACAGTCTAAGCGCCACTCTGGTGAAAATGTTTACCCAAGTGCGTTTAGACTGTTACAGGAGCACTTTTCTAATTTTGTGAAAACTATTGAAAAATGTTTTGAAATGCCGCCAAGCTAAGCACAGTATAAGTGAACATGTCGCACAAAATTATTTGCAAATAGTTTAGCCTGTGACTATACGGGAGCACTTTTTCAATTTTGTGTAAATTAGGCAACTATTTTTTTTTTAAATTGAAGTCGAAATGAAATGACGATTGCTGATATTCTGGAGATAAATTAATTTATGATTTACATTTGATTTGCTCAGATATAACAAGATAGCAAAAATAATGAAAGTTACAGTATTTGTAAAAATATGTGAAAACGTTTAAAATTTCTCGAATATTTCATTACGGTACGGGAAGTTCCAGCAATTTGCCTTAAGGCACGATGCCATACACTACTAGTTTGTAGTGTAAATCGACTAGGATATTGAAAACCATGGATAAGATTATGAATATTTATATGAATCTACTACTACCATGGAAAATATCTGCCATTCAACGCTCGAATCAATATTATAATATTCTCCAATCGAGTGGCGTGGAAGCACTTGAGGCAGTAAATCGTTTTGAAACGCGCCTGAATGCACAGAAATTTCACAAAATATAATAATAAAACTGAAATAAAATATCGACAGAGAGGAGATACGCATTCGTGCAAAATCGAGAGAACAATACTGATTGTGTTTACAATTTCAATTTCGAGATTCGAAATGGGAGCTCGAGGACAAAGAAATAGAATCTTGTATATATATGTATATATATATATATATATATATATATATATATAATACATAAGATTTTATTTTACATATAAACAATTTTTATTTTCTATTATAAATTCATATTATGTTTGCATTTAAATGCTAAATAAATCGATAACATGTTCAATTTCCGGCATTTGCTTCTGCATCCATTATATTCGAACCAAATCAAATCAACTGTTGATATTATTATCGGTTTAGTTATTTACATGATTTATCAGAATACTGCAATAATAATTGAAATACATTCGAGCTATAATATGAGGCGGCCTCAATATACATACATAGAAATTTACGCACTGAAACGCATTCAATAGAATCAACATTATTTATCGTTAATTAAAAATTAACGATTATTATTTAACTTGATTGGACAAAGTAATTATTGTAAAAAAAAAATTAGCAGAATATATAGGCAATGTTGAAATTACCGCTTATAATTTTTATATATCATTTTCCCGAGAACTTGAATTATTCATATCCAAGTCTTGTGGAAAATTTATCTGTGGCGAATTTAGCCAGATATAACAAAACCTTAACGATGGAACGTGGAATTACGTAACACAAAGAAGAAATTTAATGATTAATTCAAGGGAAATATTAAACGAGAAGACGGTTTGTCTAATCATGGAAGACATTAATCACAATATCTTGTACCAGGTTGAGAACGAAACAATAGCATATATTTTACTAGATTGTTAGGCACTATTCGTTTAGATTAGAACAAAAGTTTTAGTAAACGATTTTTATTGTAATATCATTAGGATATATATGAAATAATGATTGTGAGAATAGCGTAATTATGATGAGGTTGTTCAAAATTAATTATAATTTAAAATTTTGAAGTATCTGCATATATGGCTAAAGCAGTTGACTTTGTTTGGAAGATGATTTAATATTGTCCTTATACCTAAAGGCTACCTTTTTTGCAGCTTTTTCAAATTCTCAAAATGAATTTTAAAAAATCACCTACTTAAAACAATGAAACAAAATGTAGCCAATTGAAAAAAAACAATTATTCAACATCAAATTTAACCTATGCCTAATTGAAACCGAAAAGCAGTTCTTCACAAATTGTTTTTACTTATTTTCGGAACGCGCACTCACTACTTTTTCGCGAAATTAAGATAAATTGATATTATAAAATTTAATGATATATTTTCTTATAACTTATATGATCGAAACCGCAATTTTTTTATGTAATAAATTTACAAAGGAATAATATTTTTTTATCATTTCTGATTGAACAAGTCGATATGGATGGTAAGCTAGTAGGTAAATGTCCATTTCATGGTTCTATGCATTGCGCGTACACAAAGGTATGCAATTGTAATAAAGAGAAATATTAACGTTCAATTTAACGTCGATAATCTCTTCGGCATTGAAGGGACGTCTATGGGACGACTATATTTAATAGCCGTTCGATGCCGGTTGTTCCTTAATCGGATTCCGCGCATAAATAGGCAACGAAAACACGTCCGTGCAACATAGTAAAGGCGGAAACTTAATAATCATATGTATATAATACTATGGATATGTTATTGAGAGACTGAATGCACCAGTTGAATAGAGACAGTAAATCTCGGTGACCCTAGCAAATCTCATTGTGACAATTTTTTACTAAATAATTCTAAATTATATTCTTATCCTCCTATATAACAACAATGCTTAAAGTATGTTATAAGATAAAATACATACTTATACAGAGCTTTTTTTTGTGCTCTGCAGAAATTAAAAATTAAATCAAAATTGTGAACGAACTGCTGCTAACTTCGACTAATATACAACACTTTTTTGCCATCAAAGGTTAGACTGTTTTGTCTTTGGTTGGCCAAGGCGGTACCAGAAAAAACTAATACAAATAGCAAGGTCGGAACAAAAATATTTTACGAAGCCTTATGAAAGTAATACGGGGAAAAGTAAATGGTAAATTAGAGGCAAAGTGCAAAGCCAAAAGTAAATCGACAAAAATAAAATAGGTAAAGACAGAGCTAAAGAAATATATAGAGAGCACTTTTTCTAAAATAATAAACAACTAGTGGTATATGTCATCGTGCCTTAAGGCAAATTGCTGGAACTTTCCGTACCGTAACGAAATGTTCGAGAAATATTAAATGTTTTCAAATAGATTATTATGAATATTGTAACATTGTCTAATATTTATTCATTTTTTCAGAGGTATGCCAAAATGTTTAGAAACCTTCAAAACGTCGATTTTCGACCCATGACCCTACGGGAAGTTAATAATTCAGCAATTATTTACTTCTCGTAGGGTAAGTTATAGTAATCACAAAAAATCGAAGATGTAAATTTTTATGTAGCTTGACGTTTCAATATTTCGTCTATATGCAGCTGAAGCAGTACGATTGCTTTGAATAAAAGTTCAAAATTTCCAAAATAAAGAAAATAAGTTTTTTTCTCAAAACATTCAATTTTTTCTTTAAATTTAAAATTTCTCAAAAACCTAATTTTTTCAGTTTAAAAAAAAATTTTTTTTTAGAAATTAATTTTTGGAACGGTAAGTGTCAGCAATTTGCCTTAAGGCACGATGCTATGTAGCACCAGTTTTTACTTAAAAGTTACAGCATCTGTCCGTCTTTATACCGTGGAAATATAATTAGTGGATCTATATCTATATGGATTTCAATAACCACTCTAGTTTCCCTGCTATTTTTTATTTGTAGCAGCGATGGAGACAAATATTTCTATATATTTTCTAGTAAAAACAGATGTAATTAGCTTGACATCAAGCTGATATCCAGACTAAAACATTATGGTTGAAATTTTAAAGCTCCACCCACTAGGCCTTGGAGAAGCCTAAGCCATTTACATAAGTTCTATATCCAATATTGTGAATAGTTTGTTGGATAATTTGTTGCTTATTTCCATTTATATTTTACATTGTAAACCGATGTCTTTACTGCTTGACATTAGGCTATCCATGTTCGAGATCGAAACTGAAACTTTTTGATTAAAATACTAAAGTTGCATCCATTAGGCCAGGGAGAATTCTAAGCCAGTTACATAACTTGTATATCCTATATTGTAAACGGTTTGTTGAATAATCAATTGCTTCACAAAATGCAGTGATATAAAGTTTTGATGATCTAATACAAGCTGTCTCATAAATATAAATATGTGTATGTATACAGAAGTTGGTGTGTATATATCTAGTCCTAAATATGTTCGTATACGAAACCTATACAATCCGAAGTGCTTATCGGATTCGAACCCATCAGAATCGAGCACACTGTCCGTGTGTAATCAATTAGTACTTATCTAACTCATCAAACTTAAGCATCAGCAGCGTCCTCGTTGTCACAGATTTAACTATCCATCCATCTATCCATCCCACTTCTAAGGGAGAGCCCTACCGACCTACCTACCGACCTTTGTCTCCAGTTCTGTCTCTCGTCTGTCACGGACGGTTATCATGGCCGTACCTTTGGGACGTCAAGTTTCCTTTATCGCCGGATTCAACATCCCCAATGTATAATACACCCCATTAAAACTCGAACGTTCGCTATGTAACGTGTAACGCAGTAGTAGTATTATTCGAACTCCTCTTGGAGAGTTGAATTTCTTGCAAACGAGCGATTTAAGTACCTTTTAACGGAGTTTTATCGCGGAAATAAATTTTTAAATAATTGATTGTGGAAAGGTATATATTTTACAATATTTAAAGCATACAGAGGACGTTTGTGCAAAACCGATTTAATTTGAACTGAAATATTTATTAGTGCTTTGGTACTAATGCATTTGGTATTTACTTGAAAATTGGTAATTATTTTTTTGCCCAGGATTTTTTTTGTGTATTGGTTCATCTATATACCAAAAGCAATTAGTACCATATGACAAAGAAATTTCCGAATGGATTGAATTAATACATGATCCAAGAGCATTAGAGCATGATTACTTTTAAATTTTTAGAGATGATAAATAATGCTTATAGTTAAATGTTAAATATGAACAATGCAACACTCAGATTTTTAACACACACTTTATGTAATAATTACAGACGTTTCGAGACCATGGTATGCCTCATCTTCAGTGTAATTTCAAAAACAGTTACTTATATACCACACATCCTTTACTATTTTATTTAAATTACATTTAATTTTTGATATACAAAATGCTTATAGTGTTTGGGAAAGAAACTTGTATAGATTATTTGATGAAAATGTTGAATTATTTGAGAATTTACAATCAAAACAAATAACTCTAGCGTTTTTAACCAGCTGAGTGTGATTGACGAATATTCTTGTCCCGAAGAAATGGCAGAAATGGCCTAAATAATTCTAACAGCATTCTTAGTATTAATTTTTTAACTTCCCGTAGGGTAAGTTATAGTAATCGTCCAAAAAACAAACTCATTTTTTTGCATATATTTAAGTTCCAGAGGTTTCTGAACATTTTTGCATACTTTAGTAACATATATGTGTGTATGTATGTGTGTAGTAAGTATGGGTGTATGTATGGATACAATTTTTCATCAATATTTTTGGAAGCACCGCACAAGTGATTTTAATTTTTCAAAACGCATTCAGTTCATATTGATAAGGAGACGTGCTGATTAGTGTTTGGCAAAGATAGGTCCAACCGTTTCGGAGATACGAAGCAAAGAGTACAGAAAATGGTAATTAAGTTTGTGAGAGAACGGAACATACGATTTCAATGATTCAAAAACGGTTTTCGGATATCAGAGAGAATAAAAATGGCACTCGGCGGTCGAAAATCAGATATTTTATAATTTGAATCAACCGATATGAATGGGTATGAAAAACTTTCAAGAATCTTCAGTTTTTTCAAAATTTTCAAAAAAAGATCTAAATATTTTAATTTATAAAAAACTTGTTTTCCAAAATGTCGCAAGTTTTCAAAAATTATTAGTATTTTCAAAGAAGCATTTGTTTTCAAGCCTTTAAACATATTCAAAATTTTGTTCAAAAAAAAAAGAATTTTTTTCAAAAAAATCATATTTTCCTAAAAAATGTAAATTAATCCAAGGAAAGTTACAGCAATTTGCCAGACACAACTGGTTACAATTAAAATCAAACTTATGCAAGCATTCGTACAAAAACTTTTCTTTCCCAATTAATCCCTCGTTTCCAATTCCGCAAAGTTCCCTCATCCGCAGATCTATATCGATGAAGACTTAAAAATAATCAAGAAGTCTTAAAAATACATTATGGATGGGATTACTCGAGTCGAGGGAAAGAGTTAATTAATGAAGCCATATTTCTCTGTCAGCATTGACATTTCATGTTAACTGATAGCGCGGAACTGTCGCCGACAAGCCAGATAGGATATGACGCATGTAAACGAAATTAAAATTAATGTTTTCCCATCAATTTATTAATTAAATTTATATATAACGTGCCCATCTCCGTTGGATACCGCCGCTTTCATACTATGTCGACGCAATAAAAATGGATTATTTATTTACATACGGAGCGATTAAAATGTTGCGGAGCGTGTGAACGTAGACGAAATTGATAGGGAAACAGTTTTATATTAAAAAGAGTTTGAAAATACTTAGAAAGCAATTAATTTAGGTTTACTAACTTCCCGAAGGAGAAGTTTGTTTTCATCAAAAAATCCGATTCGCTAATTTTGTGTTTTCTCGACGTTTCAAGCCATTCAGAATCGAATGAGACCAAATTTGGAAAAAGTATGTGTGTGTGAACAGATTTTTTTCGTAAATCAAGGTTTTCTCAAAAACGGTTGGACCGATTTCAAAAACTTAAAAGCCATTCGATGTATCTCGATGAGGACTATTGTTTGTCAGTTTTGTGCGACGATCGGCCAAGCCGTTTCTTTATAAATCGCAAAAAAGTGAAAAATTTTCGTCTACGTTTTAGCCAGCAATTAATTCTCAATCGATTTTGAAAATTCAAAAACCGTTCGAAAAATATTGGTTGGGAATCATGCTGATTAGTTTTTGGTAGAGATCGGCTGGGCTGTTTTCTTGTAATAAAGTTTAAAAAATAAAAATAGATGTTTTTTATGTTTTTTTTACGATAGATACCATAGTCTTATAGATCATACTAACATATTACGGCCCTACGCCAACTCGTTTATTTTTAAAAATTTGTCAAAATTTGCAAAAATTAGCATGGTCTTTTTGTCATTTGTCAAAATTAGACTTTTCATCGGTGTTTGCTCAAAAACGCCTGAACCGATTTAAGAAATTTAAAAGCCATTCAATGTATCTCAATGATCACTATAGTTTGTCAGTTTTGTGAGACGATTTGCCGAGCCATTTCTTTGTAATTTAAAAAAGAGTGTTAAACTTTTCGTCCACATTTAAGCTCATTCTACCGAATCGATTTTAAAAAATCAAAAACTGTTCGAAAGATATTAGTTGGGAATAATACTGATTAGTTTTAGGTGAAAATCTACCGAGCCGTTTTCTTGTAATTAACTGTTGAAAAAAAATTAAGTCGATTTTTATGGAACTTTTTTTGGCGATATAGATCATGGTTTTACAGAACTTACTGAAAAATTACGGCCTTAGGACAAGTGGTTTAATTTTAAAAATTCATCAAACTTTGAGAAAATGAATAGTTTTTTTGACGTTTGTTAAAATTAAAATTAGATGATTTACTTGGTATAACGATAGATTACTTGGTATTAATGAACATACTAAACCATTAACGTCCTACGAAAACTGGTTCAATTATAAAAATTATTGATTTTTGAAAATTTGCTTTTAGAAAATACTTCGAGTTAACGTGTTCGTTCGTTTTCAATTATGTGTAATAAATCCACCCGGAATACTTCTAATCACTCATAAATCAAACATAAATTAATTTATTATTGATTAAGTCGACTACTTACACATACCGGGGAGTACATGTAACTTGCCTCAAGGCTAAATACCAATACCAACTAGTTAAAATTCTATGCGAACAATGTCTAGGCTAGTTGGCAGAATATTGAATAATACCAAAATTGAAACGGTCAGAAATATCGTAGGCACTGAGTTCATATTGAAAAAAGTTGCAAGCTTGAAGTGTGCATCCCTTAGTAATGAAATTTTTTGTTAATTTGATTTCACTACATCTCGATTTTTTCTCAATCCCTATTTTTCCATCTCATTGTGACAACTTTGTGGGAATTCGCTCTGGCCGTCGTCGTCGTCGAGGTATATTATATATAACGTCTACTAACCGGGGCACACATATCCGATGATGTGTGAAGCTTCGCAGTTCGCACAGCATTCAAGCGAGAATTTTCCTGCCGCAACATCATCATGTCGCACAACAGAACTGCAGTCAGTTCAATTTCCTGTCGGGTTTATCGTGGCGTGGAAATTAATGCAGATAGTACACACGTTTCCCAACGAGAAAGCAGAGGAAACCAGCAAATGCCCCGGACTACTCTACCTACCTACGGCTACCGAAATCGTAGACGGGGAATTGGGGGTAACATTTGGTATAGGATAATTGACTTAGGAATTTGTGTTACAGTAGTTATTTCTACAAATCAGAGACATCTGGAGAAGATGTTCTAGTAATGCTTGGAATTACATTTAAATAAATTTGAAGTAGAGGTTGGAGCATTGCACAAAGATCCAATTTGACTCTTACTAACCAACATCTACCAAAAATTTCTGATAATGTGTGAAACAAATCTAAATGATTGCAAGTAAAATATATATGAAGCAATATAAACGCAAATTCGTAATAAATTCTAAATCATCTAAGTAAATTTCAGGAATATGATATGAGCGACAATGTGAATCCAGAAAAGCAATTTCCTACATGTTTAAACAGCTTTATTTTTCTTAGCTATATATAAAACAACTACGATAGATTTGTCCAAATAAGATTAGTGAGAAACCAATTGAGTTAGGTTGCTGAAGTCGTACCCCGGCTATAAATTGTTTGATAATTAAAATTTACTTACTTTTATATAGAACTATTTACTTGAGCCAGCAACCGTTTACAATTGTACGTGTAATCGACTCTTTGGAACAAAAATATTTGAAAAGTGAGTACGTACTTCTTGTAAATTTTCTGCTAATATTTTTAACTCAATTGTAAGCTTATTAACTTAATTAACTGTGTGTGTGAAACTAATAATAATCTAAAGACGTACATATAAAATTATTGAATCTCTCAATGCTAATAATTTAGATGAAATTGTTCATGAACAATCCAATCAAATTATTTTGATTTAGAAGTTGTTTTATAAATATGTTCCACATAGTAACTAATAAGTAAATTAGAGTTGATCTCAGACTAAATTCTATGCAATTTTTTAGTAGTGGCTACACTAAGGCTATAAGTGGTACGACTAAGGTAACTAGGTGCCTTAATCGCACTAAGAGCATTATTTTTAATTACTTGAAAATATCTATCTAATAAAAAATCAGTAATTCTTAGACACCTAGATAGCTTAAAATTTTTTTTTAATTTAATTGCACAAAGTATTATAGCATTATTTCCATAGGAGGTACGATTTAAGTAGCCTTCTCTATTAGGTATACTAATAATTTCACTTATTTCATCATATGAAGGTAAAAAATTAAATAATCAAAAAGTAACAAATTTGTGTCTTGAATTTTGACGAATAGAACAAAATAGAGAATTTTTCCTTAAGAGAGTACGACTTAAGCAACCCATCTCTATTAAGTTGACTATTAATTGTATTAATTCAAATAGAGATAAAAAAATATAAATTCCTATTGATAGGGAGATGTGTGTGATTAGTTTTTGGCAAAGGCAGGTCCAACCGTTACGAAGATACGGAGCAAAGAGTGTAGAAATAGAAACCGAGTTTTTGAGAGAACAGAATATACGATTTGAGTAATCCAAAAAACATTTAATTTGTAATGATTGGGAGAAGGGGTGATTAGTTTTGGCAAAGGCAGGTCTAGCGATTGCGAAGAAACAGAGGTAAATGTACAAAAATTGCAGTTTTTGATTTGAATAATTCAAAGAACTTTCTGCTTATGTTGACAAAACAATTACTTTTTCAAAAAAAAAAAATTTGTATATCGAAAATAATTCTGATTTTAATTTTAGTTCTGGCTAATGTTCTAAAACTCACTTTTATACTTTAAATAAATAAATTTAACTTTGTAATTCAGTTTATATAATTCTTATAAATATTAGACGATGTTACCGTATTTAATAATCTAAAAACATTTAATATTCTTCGAAGATTTTGTTACGGTACGGGAAGTTCCAGAATTTTGCCTTAAGGCACAATGCGAGTTACTATTGCCTATGACGAGTATATTCGTCAATAACGTTTACTTAAGTGTTTTTCACCATTTCACCTAGCTCTCTATCTATTACAATAACTTGGGCGTTGTCGGGTTTTGTGACCGCGTACAATAGAAAAGTCTTTTATGTTTAGTAATTCGTTTTTTCTGCAGTTGTTAAGTGACGCGCAGTCATGTTTTGTTCTTTCCCTTTTTCCCTTCGGCGAAGAGATGCATTCAAGCGGCGACGCGTCCGATAAAGGGCTCTTTCTCTCTCCGAATAGAACAACGGAATCGTGTTTATTACGATATGCATTTGGGTTGAGGGTGTCCGTAAATCGTAAATATGAGAAATAGTATTAATGAATTATGTAGAAAATTCTAAATGTACGTACATTCGCACAATAAACTCCCCGCTGATATGTGAATGGCCATTATATTACTTTCGACTCATTACAGTCGTGATTGATTAAGCGTACTAATTGTTGCTAAGTCATACGGATAATCGAATTTTTGGGTACGGTGAATACATCGTCTAAGCGATTTATGTACTAGTTATAAAATACTATATTTTTGAAAAAACTGACTCAGAACCATTATATAGCACTATGAATGGGTATTCCAACAAGCGCTATATCTTTAATTGAAATGAAATGCTAATGGATTTAGATTATAAAAAGCTTATACAAAAGTAATAAATCACAGAAAACAAGAAAGTTATATAACACAGTCGAAATATAGAAGTGCCTCTTCAATGCTATCCCAACTTATAATATTTAACGCATGCAAGTGTAATTAATTTTCACTAGATTTCAGTCAATTTTATCTAGTTTTTACTAGTGTAAACAAATTATAATGTCCGAAATAAAAATTGAAGGATATTTAAAGAAATGACAAAAAATGTTCTAAAGCCATATATTGCACAATAAAAATGCTAAAATCCGCAAATTTTGGAAGTACTAAAGTGCGCATTTCAACTACGAATTATTCAAAATATCAATAAACTAGCTGTAAGTAGAATTCTGTCTTAAGGCAATTAGGGCATCGTGCCTCAAGGCAAATTGCTGGAACTTCCCGTACCAAATATTATTATTTTTTTAAAGACGATTAACATTTTTGAAAAAAAAAATTACTTCGAAAAAATAAGATTTTTGAGAAAACTATAAATTTGACAAAAAAATACTTTTTTTTGCAAAAAAAAAATTGAAAAAAAAAATTATTAAAATTTTTTTTTTTAAATCTTTTTTTGAAAAAAAAATGTTTTCTTTATTTTGACATATGTTGGAAATATCTGAACTTTTTTTCAAAGCAATCGTACTGCTTTAAATGCATAGAGACAAAATATAAAGCGCGTAAGCGCCGCGTCGCTGTCTAACGGGTAAACATTGGTACGGAACCCATAGGAATGTAAACAAAATTTATACTTATTGTTAAAATCTCTATAAAATATCTGATAATTTGATGTGCATATGTCTAATGATCATTTTTGACCGCCAAATGGCATTTTTTTTTACTTTTTTCGTTATATCTCCGAAACCGCTAAACCTGCCCTTATAAAAATTTGATCAAATCTTCATCTTGTCAATACAAGTAAAATGTTTTTTGAATTATTAAAATCGGACGCTCCGTTCTATTAAAAACTGAGGAACCGTTTTTGGCACTTTTTGCCCCATATCTTCGGAACGGCTAGACCTACCTCCGCCAAAAACTAATCAGCACGTCTCCTTATCAATACGAATCGAATGTTTTTTAAATTATTCAAATTGCTTCATTTGTGTTCCCGAAATCGTCGACGAAAATTTGTATCCGCACACACATACATACTACGCACACACACACACACACACACATACATTCATTTTTTCTAAGGTATGCCAAAATATTCAGAAACCTCTGAAACGTAAAGATATATAAAAATTTTCATTTTCGATTTTTTTGCGATTACTATAACTTACACTACGAGAAGTTTAACAAGTGTATATAACAAATTTTACAAAATAATAGTAAATTTCATCTATTTTGTAAAAATGGTAACTAATTATAATGTGCCAAATCAAAATTTAAATTTATTTAAAGAAAACTAAAAAAAATGTTATAAATATATGTATGTATAATACAAAATTATGGAAATACTTCTAGAAAATTTTATCTATTTCTGCTGATGTGTATAATACACAGTGGATTGGGTAACAATACCAAGGTATTCAAGGAAATGTAAAAAATGACCAAAATTCACATTTTGCTTATCATCAAAATACTGAATACGATGAAAAACTAAATCAATTGATTCTAAACAAATATTAGCTAATTCTTACATCATAAGTTTGGATTTAATATTTAAAGCTCAATTTATCAAATCTTGCACAATTTCTAAATTTTGAATTATTTTATTGTATGTACCCAGTGCTGGATTTACAGTAGGGGCAAGTCGGGGCTACTGCCCAGGGCGGCAAATTTTTGGGGGCGGCAAAATTTGGATAGTGAGAAGAAAATTCTATACCATATAACATTATACAAATAATTAACAAAACATTATACAAATGCAATGCAAAAAAAATTAAATTAGTGACGCATGGCATTGTGCCCTACGGCAAGTTACTGAAACTTTCCGTACTCAAAATTACATTTTATAAAAAGCTTTAAAATTTTTTGAAAAATGATAAAAATTGAATTTTTTTTTATATTTCGAATTTTTTTGAAAATTATTAAGTTTCATTTATTAAACTTATTAAAATTAAATTTTGTTTGAATAATTTGATTTCTATTGATAGCGAGACGTGCTGATTAGTTATTGGCCAAGACATGTCCAACTGTTTCGGAAATACGGGCCAAAATGCCAAAAATAATAATTCATTTTTTGAGAAACGGAACGTCCAATATCATTGAAAGAAATTTACATATATAGACAAAATGGAGAACTGATTAAATTTGTGGGAGGCAGGTCCAGCAATTTCGGTGATCCAATAAAAAAATTTTAAAGAGAAAAATGTGGCGGTCAAAAATGATTATTAGCCATATGCACATCAAATTATCAGATATTTTAATAATATAAATTTTGTTTACATTTCTATGGATTCTGTAAAATTATTTATCTGTTATTCCGCGAGACGGCGCTTACGCGCTTCTTTATTTTGTCTGTACGCAGCTAAAGCAGGCCGATCGCTTAAATTTTTTTTTTTAAATTTTAATTTTTGGTACGAGAAGTTTCAGCAATTTATCTTAAGGCACGATGCCAAGCACCACTATTTACACTATGTAATGCGTAATAAATTTTATGCAATCAAATAATTATTTTAATTTTAGTAAAATGATATATATAAAATATTTTAAGTAAAAATTTAGGGATGGGGCGGCATTTTTATCAGTGCCCCAGGGCGCCAAATTTCTAAATCCGGCTCTGTATGTACCTAAGCCGCTTATTTAATTAAATTAAATTTCATTATATTCTTGCATGGCCCTTGAATAATATTTGATTTCAATCTCATTCGTAAAGTTCAAGCTATTTTAATAAGAAAATAGTTTACGTCATAACTTTCATCAATAAACTGCAAATAACGCGCGGGAGCAGACTATAATTTCTGCAAGATAGTTTTCAACAACTTGGGCTCGTAAAGTTCTCTACAAAAGCAATGTATAGTGGGATGAAGACTTCTCAATACACAGAAGAGACTCTGGTAGAAGATGAGAAAATGCTTTGATTTTGACTCCGGAAATTTTGCAATGCAATCTTTGGTTGAGTTTTGAAATGTAGAACTGTGAGAGAATTCTTTGAGATGTTAACTTTCTGAGTGTAGACATATATCTACAAACCCATCCGAAGAAACAGAAATAAAAGCATCACGTAGTGAATTTGCATCATTATGAATCAAGTCGCAGTATTACCATAAAAACTATTCTGCTAAATTTGAAAAATAGCTATATTTTTATTATTACTATTTTTTATTGCATAAGCAATAAAATCTAATCTTTTTCATTCGGCTAGTTATGTAAGTTTCAGCTGAGTTTGTGACCCTCTTCAGTAATAATAATGGGTTCTCTCTATCACGTATCACTGGCTGGTAGGAGGTTCGCCCAGAGATAAAGGGATTTTGCTGAGATAGTGAGTATAAAAGATAAGTTGATGATAGGGAAAATCGGGGTAAGTATTCACACTTAAGTACTGATAGTTCTCACTTAAGTACTGATCTGAGTTCATATATTGCGAGTGGTGGTAAACTAGTATATAAAAATATAGTAAGTAAACTAGTATATATATATATATATATATATATATATATATTATATATATGTATACGTGTCGATTTCGATCCTATGAATTATTTTATAAAACTTTGCCTAAGGAAACCATAAACCAGAGATTTTTCTCCATTAACTTGCAAGAATCTTATGTTCACTCGCCTAGGAATTTGATAAAACCTAGCACAGTTGTAAAATTAATATTAAATTTCAATTAATATTCAGTTGATATTATAGGCTGATGAGATAAAAAAAATGTATAAGTTGTCCTTGTCGAAATTCATACATAAAATTAAAATTTGGGAGTTTTCCCTAACCACATGACCATCCTCAAATTGATATAAATTATAAGTCTATAATATTTGTGAATCTCACTTTTGAGCTTAGATTTTTTCTTCAGCAAAGTTTCTTGAAACCCAGGAAAATGTTCCAATAAGTTTTATTCAAAATTTCATTGTGTTTACAACAGTTTTTAATAGATTCTAGTGAATATTATCTAGTTTCTATAATGTACAAATTAAAATATTCAGTATGTACAAAAATGTCTTTTGCTGGATTAGAGTGAGTGTTTTCTAGTAAATTAAAATGTTTGGAATTAATTAAAGTATATTTGTTCAAATAATTTTAAACTTTTATTTTGGGCATTATAATTTGTTTGCAATAGTAAAAACTAGATAAAATTTTCTAAAATGCAGCAGAAATTGTCATATACTCTTGCATATTGAAATTTTGAATAATTCGTAGACGAAATGTGGTTTTAAGAAATATGAAAAAATGTCTTATGTTCACATATTTCTGATTATAAAGGTACTAAATATATCATCTATTAAATCTATTCCAAAACTGCTTTTAGATTCATTCAGAAGTATCTGTAAACCAATTTTAAAATTAGCAACATTCAAAGGGGTAAAAATCCCAGGTATGGTTTTAGATACACATTTGAAAAATTTCGAGAAACTTGGCTTGAAAAAAAATAGCTAGTCCTTATTTTGTTTATCAATAATTTTTATAAAAATGAAGCTGAATGCATATATTATTTGGATTTGATATTTTAATCCTACAAGGCACTTAGTTTTATATGTAGTACAACAACCTTAATCGTTCCTATAGCCATAAAACTATGATTAGCGACATGTCTTGACATCTTTATATTATGACATTTAGCAATGTAATAATACAAATGTTTACCAAAGGGTTTATTTTCATTTTTATAAGTTTTTCTCATCTTCTGATAACCAGTTACAAACAATGTATTTTTGTCTCAAATTAAAAAAAAATGAGCCTAGTAGGGTTAAAGGCAGAATCAGCTCCTGTATGTACTTGTTTTTGAGATTATTTTCGTGTGCATTTTACCCGCAAAACTTTAAGCCCTGTGTACTCCATATTTTTAAAAAATTTACATTATGACCGTTTGAATGAACGTTTGAAATATTTCTCAATGCTTTTTACCACGTTTCTCGGTATACAAAAAATCATTAACAATTTATAGTATGTTTTCCAACTTTACCCCCGGTCTCCCCTACAGCTTTTATTCCGGGAACAAATGTGACGGAAAATACCGTGCAAGCACGGACGTGTTTTAATGACTTGTTTTATGTTCGTTTCGTTTCTCAGACTTATTCTGTTTCTTTTCTTCTGTTGCAAAAATATGTGTAGTTCGCGTTTGCGTTTTTCCCCTGGGCGGGGGCGGTGCTTTTGGAGCCATTCGATCCGATTCATCCCCCTTCTGAGCTTTATATTACTGATATGAGAAGTTTTTTAATTATGAAAGTTATAAGTTGGAAGCTAAATGTCGTATCTCAATATTAATGTCGGCATTAAGATTTTATGTGATTTGTCATTTGAGGGAGAGACTAGTGGTGTATGGCATCGTGCCTTGAGGAAAATTGCTGGTACTTCCCGTACCGTAACGAAATCTTCCAATTAAATGTTTCCATATAGATTATTATAAATACTGTAACATTGTTCAATATTTATAAGAGTTATAATAACTGAATTACAAGGTTAAAATTATTTATTTAAAGTATATAAGTGAGCTTTAGAATTTTAGCCAGAATTAAAATTAAAATCTGAATTATTTTCGATATACAAAAAAAAATTTTTTCAGAAAATAAAATTTTCAAATAATTTTTTTCCGAAAACAATTTTGTCAAAACAAGCAGAGAGTTTTTTGAATCATTCAAATCGGATGCTTAGTTCTCTCAAAAAATGCCATTTTTGCACATTTAGCTAGGTATCTCTTAAGCTGGACCTGCCTTTGCCAAAAACTAATCAGCATATGTCCCCATCAATAGAAATCGAATATTCTTTGTACCATTCAAATCGATAAATCCGTGCTCTCGAAAACGTCGACAAAATTTTTTATCCAAACATACATACGCACACACACACAAACACATATCAATTTTTTTAAGGTGTGCCAAAATGTCCAGAAACCTTCAAAACGTGAAGATATCCAAAAAATTTCAATTACATTATTTTTGTGTTTACTATAAGTTACCCTACGGGAAGTGAACAAAAAAACAATTTATCTCAAATTTCTTTAACAATAATTTAAGTATTTTTAAAACTTGTCGTGTAAATGTTAAATACTACTACCACAATGTTACAGGTTAGAAACCGATTTCGGCCAGCTCGATATCAAGCAGTACAATGCTAGATTTCCTTAAGAAGGTTGAAACTTCAAATATAATTTCAAGAAAAAAAATCCGAAAAATATACGTCGTCACTATTAGATTCACGTATCTAATATAATTATAATTTACAAATAAAAAGGGTGGTTGACCATTGGGTTGCCCTCTGGTAAAGAAAACACTAGATTATAATTTATGACAGCAAACACAGCTTTTAGAACTCATAGTTCTGATAATATATAATGTATGTACAATAAAATATTTTTCAAAAAAATTATCTAAAACGAATTTATTATAGCATTAGTACTGTAACTAATTCTTGAAGATCAATGAATATATAAATTTTATTAGAATAGCCCTTCAACGTAATGATATTAAATTAAATTTGTGTAATAAGTAATACTTATAAAGTTGTTAGTTATAGTTGTACTTATAAATTTAATTGTGTAAAATACAGGTGTAATAAGAAATACGTATAAATTTATTTCAAATGAATAAATATGACATCAAAGAATTTTGAAGTCCAATTGTGAGTTTTCGACTCTATTTGTTTTTATTTTATAAACCAGATAACTATGATTGACGAATATACTCTAAATGACAAAAATTTTGTGTATTAATGAATATACTCGTCATGCGTATAAAACAATAACCATTTGCTATTTAAATTTAAAATTTTGGAAAAAAAACAATTATTTTGTAATGTCAAGACGTCAAGACCATCAAAATGTGAAGAAATGCAAAAAAATTCAATTTCGATATTTGGACGATCACAATGACTACAGGTAGTTAATAAGTAGATATAAGTGGCATTTCACCTTAAGACAAGTTGCATAAACTTTCCGAAATAACAAATTGAGCGGTTAAATAAAGTTAGTTACTGAATTCAATACAACACAAATGCTTCAATACTTAAAATCGGCATAACGACCTAACAGAAAATTTTGCAACCCAATACAATTCCTTAGAAAAAGATATTTTAAATATGCTACTGTATTTCTTTTATCATCCTATAAAAAATTTCATAAATTAATTAAAATTTGTAAAACGTATTCAAGTACAAATTTTCGAGAGAGTTCATATTCCGCCGAAGGGTTATAAATTACCAGTGACGGCTTGCACTGGTTGTTTGTCAAAGGAAGTTTGTGTTATGATTAAAATTCAAGAGGCCCCCCTGGCCGAGCTGATGTATAATATAACGCCCTGATGATGCAATCTGCATAACTCGGACTCCGGGTTTGAATATTTTGTAACACGCCACCTCAACGACAAAAGCCCTCAAGGGCTAATTAATTCCGACAAAATTCAATTTCGAATCCGACGTGTACGACGAGACTCTCCAATGTAATTTGAATGAAAACTACTTGTAAAGGAATATTATAAAAATTATGAAGTTGTTACAGCAATCGTTTATTGCAAGATATTGGTAACATTTTATGAGGCAGCTCTAATTTTCCTTGAGCATTGAAACAAAAGACATGCTGTCTAAAAATCCTACCAAGGCTTCCATCATTCTAAGACATCTATTAAGAGTATCCTTTGTGATCCAGCCTAGCATTATTCAATGTATTATGTGACGCAAATAAAAGAGACCCCCAAATGAGAGAGCGTTATTTCACATCAATGACATAACCCTGGGTATTTATACATAGGTATTCTACAAAGCAATGGGGGAGCATAAGAATTATCTCTTCGTTTTCTTTTTGGTATAAAAGTTGATGATGATGAGTTGGGCATTATCTCTTTTCCAGAGAGCTAAGTATTATAAAAGATAGCAGAATCAGACGTGATCTTTGACAGAAGTGGGATGACACAGGTTTTACTAGTTGGTCATGGTATGAGGCAAGTTACATGAACTTCCCCGATATGTTTAAATAATCGACTTAAATAATAAATTAATTTATGGGTGATTAGAAGTATTCCGAGTGGATTTATTACACATAATTGAAAATGAACGAATACGTTAACTCGGAGTATTTTGTAAAAGCAAATTTTCAAAAATCAATAATTTTTATACTTGAACCAATTTCCGTAGGACTTTAATGGTTTAGTATGTTTATTAAGACCAAGTACTCTACCGCTATACTAAGTTAATAAGTCTAATTTTAATTTTAACAAACGTCAAAAACACTACTCATTTTCTCAAACTTTGATCAATTTTTAAAATTAAACTGATTGTCGTAGGGCCTTAATATTTCAGTAAGTTTTATAAGACCATGATATATATCGCCGCAAAAAGTTCTATACAAATCGGCTTAAATTTTTTTTCAACAGTTAATTACAAGAAAATGGCTCGGTAGATTTTCACCTCAAACTAATCAGTATCATTCGCAACTAATATCTTCCGAACAGTTTTTGATTTTTTAAAATCGATTCGGTAGTATGAGCTTAAATGTGGACGAAAAGTTTTAACACTTTTTTCCAAATTACAAAGAAACGGCTTGGCAGATCGTCGCATAAAACTGACACACGATAGTCCATCATTGAGATACATCAAGTGGCTTTTAAATTTCTGAAATCGGTTCAGGCGTTTTTGAGCAAACGTCGATGAAAGGCCTAATTTTGACGAATTCCAAAAGAACGATACTAATTTTTGCAAATTTTGGAAAAAAATTAAAATTAACTTGTAGGGCCGTAATGTTTTAGTATGATCTATAAGACTATGGTATCTACCGTCAAAAAAATCATAAAAATCGTCGTTTTTTTTGAAAAAAAAACTTTATTACAAGAAAACGGCCCGGCTGATCTTTACCAAAAAACTAATCAGCACGATTCCTAACCCATATCTTTCGAACGGTTGAATTTTCAAAATTAATTCAGAATTGCGGGCTAAAACTTGGACGAATGTTTTTTTCACTTCACTGCTATTTACAAAGAAACGGCTTGGCTGATTGTCGCGCAAAATTATCAAGTCTTCATCAAGATACATCGAATGGCTTTTAAATTTTTGAAATCGGTTCAGGCGTTTCTGAGAAAACGTCGATTTACGGCAAAAAATCTGTTCACATACAAACGCATACTTTTTCCAAATTTGGTCTCATTCGATTCAGAATGGCTTGAAATGTCGAGAAAACATAAAATTAGCGAATCGGATTTTTTTATGAAAAAAAACTTCTTCGGGAAGTTAACTATACTAGCAATCTTTACTTATAAATGTGATACATAGTTTTGTTTTTGTCTAATATGTAATTTATCCTTTTAAATTTATCAATGATTTTAGTTCATCAGTTAGTCTATAACATAGTTACAACGATTAAAAATATATCTATATATTGACAATATTTGATATTCATATATGAGCTTTTTTCCATTCTTCCATTCTCAGCCGTTTCGCTAAATCGACACTCAACCTCAAACGAGGCGTCGCTCCAGGTTGAGTACATTTTGGCTTGGCTTTTAGCGGAAAATTTCGATCAGACATATTTATAAGACAATAGTACCAAAATAAATAAATATAATGTTTTAACTAATTCAAGATAATAAAGATCAAAAAAGATGAATAATTTGCTAATTATCAATACCACGTTGTAACCAGTAACCAAAACAAGGATTATTTCCTTTTCCACCTAATAAATCCTCAAAACGCTGACACTGCGTCCCATATCCATCCCCAATTTCTAGAGCCCCATTTCCTCCCCATACCATTATTTGCCCAGACTCGCGCTCTTTCATATAACCGTAATCTACACATCGTTCGTTCCGCAGCCTTCGGTTCAGTTCGATGGCACGTCTGAGAGTTATATGGATTAAATTGGATGCTTTCAGAAAAAAAACCTTTTTTAAACTTGAATGATTGGCGTTCAATAAGATTGCGAGACGCGAAAGCTTTCGCTAAGGATTCGGCATATCGCGCCTTTCGCGTATGATAGGGGAGATAGACAGATCGACGTGCCGGAGAGACGAAAGACTTTCTTGGGAGTTTGTATTTACCTTTTACTTTGATGAGGAATCGATGGAATATATCACGGAGAGAAGCTTTGACACGTAGTAAAAAAAAACGACGAGGTAATTTCCATTTGCAAACTGGGTATTCGGCGCGGATCGAAATTCTCGCTAAAATGTTGTAATTGACACAGTTGATGTAATTGACAGAGTTATGTGTTAACTAAAACCTGATTGTGAAGTGTATATTTGTCAATCACATATGAAGTCAGTTGCATTGATAAGATATCAGATAAAATATGGTTTATTTTACAAAAATGTAGAAAATGTATTACTTCCACTTCATGCCTTTAAGGGGCACAACTAGTGTAACCGCCTAAAAAAAGGTGATTTTTGAGAATTTATATTAAAAAAACTACCATATCAATAATTTCAAGATTTTAGGAATATATTTATACATGTTTTAAGAATACATGGTAAAATTTTTGAAGAAAAAAAATTAAATATTTTTTAAGTTATCGTCGATCTCCAACGCGCGACAAAAAATGCCCTTCACTGCTGCAGTGATTCCGGCCTTCTACGTGGATGAAATTAAAAAAAAAAAAATTCGTTAAACTAGATAATACTGTCTGTAAAATGAACTACGATAAAGAAAAAAATCAAAAATTGACAAAATGACGGCGTTTTTAAAAAGAAAGTCGAATTTTACCCAAAATTTTGGTCGTTTTTGTCTGCTAAAGTTCGATTTTTGATCCGATCAAAAAATTGATAGTTCATTTTACGGAGAACTGTATATAGAACATGTGAAAAAATTTAATAGTGGTCGGATTATTTGTTTTTTAGTAATCGCTGCAGCAAATACGGAAAATGCTGTTTCGAGAAAAACGCTTTTAAAGATTTAATGATCGTTATACTCTACATATACTATATATACTCTTTAAATGGCTGTGACTCAAAAACTATTTAAGATATCAATTTGAAATTTTGGTATGTTATTTTTAAAGGTATAACCTATCGAAATATGAAAAAATTGAGAATTCGATTTTTTGAAAATTTCACACTAGTTGTGCCCCTTAAGGCTAACCCAAAATGTTCTTTATACATGCTGACAATCAAAATTTATCACTTATCACTTAATAAAAAATATAGTTTGCCCTATAAAGTCGATTTTTTCCTCGTTCAATGAAGAAATAGCACTTTTCTCTCCCTCAATCGAGCTGAGATGTGTTTATGATGAGATTATAAGTACTCGGGTTGGCTGATGCAAATCCCATTGATAGAATTTCGTATTCATGATGCGAAACGATAAAGTTTCATGTTGTTATAAAAATGTATATACTTCGACAGAGAAATCAATGAAAAGCATTTATATTCTTAAACGGAAACTTGTATCGAACGAATAATATTGCAGAGCAATCATACTCTTAAACTGAAACTTTGTATAATAATTTGTTCTTTTATTTATATAATACATTAATAGAACATTAGTTAACTATGATTGACAAACATACTCGTCATTGGCAAAATTTTATGTTTGACGGTTATACTCGTCATGCGTATAAAACTGAAACATTTGCTATTTAAATTGAAATTTTTGAAACCAGCGGAATATTGTTAACATCGTTTGTCTATATTAACACACTTCATCTCTATTTACTCGTTTATTGCCTCTAATTACACTCTCTACAATATTCATCTCTATATGTCGCTATTTGTCTCTCACAATATATAATCTACTCACACATATTTTCTGCAATGACCATGGATATTGTGCAAATTGCTGGAACTTTCCGTACCGTAACGAAATGTTCGAGGAATATCAAATGTTTTCAAATAGATTATTATAAATACTGTAATGTTATCTAATATTTATAAGAATTATATAAACTGCATTACAAAGTTGAAATTATTCATTTAAAGTATATAAGTGAGCTGTAGAACTTTAGCCAGAATTAAAATTGAAATCTCAATTTTGACATTATAAAAAAAAACATAAAAATTACAAAAAAATTCTAATGATTTTTTTCCTGAGGCAAATATTTCGTCAACACAAGCAGAAAGTTTTTTGAATTATTATTATATCAAATCGGATGATTATTTCTCTCAAAAACTGATATTTTTTGTACATTTAGCTCTGTATCTACTAAATGGCTGGACCTGCCAAAAACTAATCACCACTTTTCCCAATCATTACAAATTGAATGTTTGCTAGATGATTCGAATCGGATGCTTCGCTCTCTCAGAAACTCGATATCTATTTTCTGCACTCTTTGCTCTTTATCTCCGTAACTGCTGGGCCTGCCTTTGCCAAAAACTAATCAGCACATCTCCCTATCAATAGGAATCGAATGTTTTTTAAACCATTCTAATCGGTTCATCCGTGCGCCCGAAAACGTGAACGAAAAAATGCGGACACACAAAACATACACACACACATACACACGAACACATATCCATTTTTGCTGAGGTATGCCAAAATGTTCAGAAACCTTAAAAACGTCGAGAAATGCAAAAAATTTTGGACGATTACAATAACTTACTCTACGAGAAGTTAAAAAATAAAATGGTGAAACTGTTTGCCCCTTGCCTGTCATTATTTATACTGCTCAGAGTAAAAAAGGGAACAAGTTTTTGGAAAATGGTTACAAAAATTGGTAGGAACTATCTGTGTATTTCACGGAATATAGTACGATAGTTCGGTTGTTTGATATGAGTTATCAAACAGTATCAGATACTAAAATTACTGAAAATCAAATTAGACCTTTATGCCACACCCTACCCTGGAGACAAAGTTATTTTCAATGATGTGCAGAAACCAAGAAAGACGTTACTCCAGAAATCTCCTGAACAACCAAGTGTTTCGAAACTATATTGCAATGTACAAATTTTCCATCGACTTATTTTAGCTCCAAGTCTAATCCCTATCTATAGGAGGGGCTCGTCGTGCCAAATCTATCTATATATTACAACATTTCCGGCCTGGTCCTTATCTCCTGGTTCATACTAGAGCGACTTCACTACCAGGAGGAAAGCCCGTGGATCTTCTTTTGACACTTGGGGAAATAGAAGAGGGGCGGTGTTGACAATTTACTCTACTCTAGTCGCTTTTCTTCCTT
>NW_020537758.1:13673712-13701982 GCF_003426905.1 Ctenocephalides felis | reverse complement strand
TTATTCTTTTCATATTTTACATTATTTATGGGTATATTGATTTTAAAATATTGGACAATTGCTAAAAGGAAAACGTTGCCGAAATGTTGCCTTATGTCTCTGTGACCACAAGTTTTCTATCCTTTATTAATAGGCCGTTCATTCATTTAAATTGTAAATTTAACCCCCAAGACCAGATTTCTACAATGTAATGCAACGGCAATTCGTGCACAGTGGCCGTAAGATGCATTAAGCACACGACAGTCCATTAACTTTGTAAGTAATTTCCCGCTCAACTCTAAACTCGCATAAATTGCAAAAGATATTAAGATAAAGTTTAATCTCTTATTCATGTTTCCTGCTAAGCTTCAGCAATTTTACTTCAAAAGATTTCGCATTATACGTGATGTGCCGTATTATTTTATGAGCAATGTCTCAAGGGGTAATAGACCTAGGTAAAACCAATATTTTCTTCAATTTATAATTCTGGTTATATCTAATTCCATTCTGCTCTTAGTATCAATTCTTGTGTAATCTTGTGTTATTTCATTTGGCTCGGTTCACATAAATCTTGAACATGACTTTCGCTCTAGCATATATAGTCCTCACGGCTCATTAAATATTACAGATATGTTCAAGGCGATATCGTAAAATAGAATGAGCCAGGCGAAACATTAAGGGGGATTCCTAAATCACTCAAGTTAGGAGACACCGGTGGTAATTGTTCATCGATTACAAGATACATATTTCTATAAAATTTTATTTTTGGTTGTCGATACGAAATTGAGACGTTCCATAACCCATACAAATAACAAATAATCTTTATATTAATAGAAATATAATAGTTTTGAATCTTATAAAATTAACTCATGTGTTTCATGTCTATGAAACCTCTACAAAACCTCTAATTTAGGAGGTACATCTACAAATTAATACAAAATTCAACAGTAATTCCATTACCCTGCCTTTATTTTGCATAATCCGCCTCCGGCTCCATATCCCCACGTTGTGTTTTTTGTTTGCTTCTTCTATTGTTTTAAAATATTCATATCTTCTGAGGGTTACGCTGCTGTTCACACAGCATCCCTACAAAATGTGAAAAATATTTTAACATGGTTATAGTATAGTGTTGGCATAGTAAGGGTAAAACACCCTTACTTATAAGCTACATAGTGCATATCGTATACCTATATAACCCTCGGTTTAGGGGCGCAATTATAACACTTCATTCGCTTGGGTTGAAACGGCTTGGGGTGCTTGACCACAGATTTTGATATCAAAACAGGGTATTTTGGAAAAAATTACTTGTATATATATAATATATATATATATATATATCATTTCTTGTATCAATGTTTTAGTCATAGCACTTCTCCTAAACGCCTGAATTGATTTTCATGAAATTTTTGTATAAGATTAAAGGAATATTCTAGTCAAGAAGTTTTAAGAAATCAAGTTCATATGTGTACAAGAGGATTTTACAAATTTAAATTAATTTTTAAATATAGCTGCTTGATCACGATAATCCTCTTGTTGCATTCCTCGGCGAAACTTCTAAGATTATTTCTCGAAACTTTTTATTTTGATACGGCACCCATGATTTCTCAACTTTTACTGGACCTGTTTACTTGAAAATTATTAGGGGTGATCCTTATAGCCTAGTCATCAGTAAGAACTATGCTCTCATACTCATATTCCAATTTTTACTATTTAAAAAAAAATGGAAGTAACAAATAAAAAAATGTAATTTATTTAACTTGTTCGAAGTTTATTTATATGAATACAATATTATTTTAGATTATCAATTTTTTGTATTTTTAATCGGATTATTTAGAAGTCTAAAATTAGGTGTTTTTATAATATTGAATATTTTTCTGTATTCTCTTCTGTACTCTTTTTTTGTATAACATTATTTGATGAATAGTAAAAATATGACATAAATATTTTGTATAAGATTAATTTGAGTCGAGAGCAGATTAGATTTACAATATTTGATCTAATAGAAAGTGTTCTTTAAATATTCTAGCCTGAAAAAAATCACATACATTTTTAGCATGCATATATGTGCTTTTACTCAATTAATTTGATATTTTGCATTTCTTCTAAACGTTTGGATTGATTTTCATGAATATTTTTTTAATATTAATTTTATTTGAAAACGATTCGGTTATTTATATTCTTTTTGAATTCTTCTGTTATTATTACTGAGATTACTGAGAAAGAATTTAAAAATTAATTTTTACATACTGAAACATTTTTTTTCTTTGTGTTTTTTAAGATTTAATTTAATATTATACCACAATGATTTATAGCTAATAAATTGTCTTTTCTGATTGCCTAAAATAAAAAACAAAAATATTTTATTTACTCACACATCATACAATCGAATGATTATTTTGACCCATGTCAAAAATATATTTTATTTGTACAAATTTAAAATAAAGTTACTAACGATTTATAATCGATTTTGAAAAATATTTTTGTGGAACATGCTACTAAAATTTCATGTTACTATTATGATATTATGCAAAATCTATAAGCAAATTAGTAATTGAGAGAGTGTGGGAATTTTTTGTAAATAATACATAAGTTTAACTAAGTACACATAAGACTTTTTATATTTTATATATTTCGAATCAAACTCATTACAGTAAATAATTAATACTATACTTCAAGTATAACATATTGTTCCGGATTTAAAGTCTTAATCTTAATTTAGAGTTTATATATATAAATATTTATATATATATATATATATCCAAGTACAATTTCTGTATCTTTATCAATTTCCTATTTCAAATGTCATTCTTTCGAAATTAACAGCCTGGAAATAACCCAACTCTAAATGTGCGATACACAGTGCGATGTTATCATATTTCATAACAATTTTATTTAATGTCACAGCGAGACAGCAAAATAATGAATTTCGTTATCAACCCTGATTGCAAGAAGTTTTCGGAATGAATCCATTTGTTACAGAAGAGAAAAGTGAGAGAAAACGTGAATGAAATACGAAGCGAATTCAAGTTGTCATAAAGCTTAATTAGTTTAACTGTTTTTGGAGATGGCGGAATAGAATTATGATGAGACACGACATATTTCTGCTTAATGGGATATTAAAAAATAATAAATTAATAAAGGTTAATTATTTTTGTGGAAGATGGAAATTAATTCTAAATTTATTGTAATAGACTAACTTTCATAAAACTTCAACGATCGCTTTGATTTTTAATAAACCCAACTGTACATCGTCCGTAATATCGCCCATAAATCTAAATCTATTATATGAATTTCCTATGAAGCCATACTGACTTTTATCGCGTCTCGGTAATGGGTTTAAAGTAAATAAACAATATACAAGTCAAGAATATTAAGATTACGATACGCAAGGTAGAATGTATACGTGAAATATGTTATTATAATATACATTAAGTCTAAAAATATGTTTATTTTACCTCCGAGTTTCCTCAGAGGGTACTTTTGATGTTTATCGCTCGGCATTTTATATCTTCTAATATTACTTTGTCCGTTATGTGTAGCTTTATCGGCCTCATAGAGATTTTATGATCGGAGTATCACAAAGATATATGTGCTTGCACAAGTGCTTCGAAACGTATTATATGTGATGGCTGAGACAAAGTTTCTAAAATTATTTAATACTGTAATAATTTCGACGATAAACAATGACGTACATACATGCAGTAAAATTAGATGGAATTAATATTTTTGTCATTCTGAAATGCTTGGTAATATTTTTCAAGTGTGAAAACGGTATTTCTACGTTAGATTTTAATGGTTTAACAAATATTTCACTTGTATTGACGGAATGGAGAATTAATTACATTTTTCAGAGAGCAGGTCCAGCAGTTTCGGAGATAAAAAAAATTAAAAATGCTATTGGTAGTCAAAAATGATCATCAGACATGTTCACATCAAATTGTCAGATATTTTATAAAGATTTTAATAATAAATGTAAATTTCAATTGCATTTTTTGTGTACCTTACGAGGAAGTAAAATTTGTAAAATTTGCTGTATCTGATATAGATACAGCAATACCCCGCTTAACACGATGAATTTTAGGTCATTTTTAAAAAGACGTAAAAGAAAGCAATGAATGTTTTTACTATCCATTTTTACCACTTGTTTATTAATATTATTAAAATTCAATACAAAAATTAAAAAAAAAAGTTGAAAATTCAAGAAACTGGCAGCTGATGAAATGGGGGGTCTCAAAAAATTGGCATCTCAGTCTTGACATGATTTCAGCCCTCCTAGCCATCGGAAATGCAAAAAATGCAAAAAGGATTATTAATCTACAATGATGTCGCAATCGCCCGAACTAGCGATGAGTAAAAAAAATTTTTTTTTACAAATTGGCGACTGTTTGAAAAAGTGTTTTTTGTGGTTCTCGATTTTTTTAAAAATAGTAAGAATTGGAATTTGGGGATAATCCTAGTTCGGGCTATAGATAGGTCTATAAACAAGAATCTCTGAACATTTCAAGTGAATCGGTCGATCAAAACTCGAGAAATCGTGTCAACAGTACTAAAAAAGTCTGTTCTGAGAAAAACGCATTTAAAGTTTTGCGTGAAGCCAAACCAGTATGGAGACCGAGCCAGTAAAATGCCTATATCTCCGAAAATAATTCGAATTTTCAAAAATCTTTTCGTACCTATATTCTTAGATAGTTAAAATTTGAAAATATGAAATAAAAAAAAAGATTTTTTTTTAATTTCTACACTAGAATACCCCCTTATATTACCGCACGGGAAGTTACAGAAATTTGCCTTAAGACATATAGGTACCACCTGGTTTCAAATTGAATGCTTCTGCAGTTTTTAACACCATATTACCATTAATTCACAATTCCTCCTGTTGACCATCCATCTATCCATTTCTGTACCCTTTGACAGAATTTACGGTGGTTGCAAGTTGCAAGTACCCCAGGGTATCACCCTTTCGAATGTCAATGCAGACCAGTGGAGCGCAAACCCTCTATTTCAATACAACTGTCATTGTATTGGGCAAACATTGAACTGCCGTTCATAATTGTAATAAGGGGAGGAGATTGATAGAGGAATTCGGAGGAAAAACGAATAACAAATCAATTGACAGAAATCTTGAAACAGATCGAAAACGCCTCAAAATATGTACCAAAACTGGCTAATAATAAATACATTAAGATTTGAGTATTTTAATTGTTGAACACGAAATTAACCAGATTTGCTCCAGATCCAAAACTCGGCTGAGTCAATATCCAAATCGACTTAAAAAAATTAATTTTACTTAAAAAAAGAAGCTGTAATAAATTATTACATGACATCACATAAAAATTTAATGCTATAATAACAGAAGGTTAGACATTCTTCATTTAGTTAACATTTTTATTTTCTTTTCAAATATCTCATTATTTTATCCAATTCTGTATATAAATAATGTTGTTACATTCTGCATTATATGCAATTTTATGTTAAGCGTTTTATGTTAATAACTATATATTGTAATTTTGTATATATTTTAATTGTTTTTCATTATGTAAAATAATTGTATTTTTGAGTCCTTTTGGAAGAAATCTGTGGGCTATATATTTAAAACAAAATAAACAAGACATCATATTAAATTGTCTACAATTGTAGTTGAATGTACTTATTGTGTAGTTTGCTATGAAAAATAAAACATAAATTGACAGAAATATTGGCGAGTAAAATATTACATATTAAATTTTATTTAATATTATGTATTTTCGATATTGCAAGAAGATTTAAAATATGTTCAAAATTTTGGCACACGTGTGTTCTTTGCCTTTAAGATATGAATAGTGCTTAAGAGAACACGGACTTCCTGGTGTATACTTTTGTGATTTCATTCAAATTTATTACACTGATGAAGTGACAAACTGAGTTTCGAAACGTATGTAAAACGTTTTATTCTATATGTCGATTAATAATTAATTCACATAGAGTAAGTTGTAGTAATCGTCCAAAAATCGAAATTGAAAATGTTTTCATATATTTACGTTTCAGAGTTTTCTGAACATTTTGGAATACCTTAGAAAAAATTGATGTGTGGAGATACAATTTTTCGTTGACAATATCGGATGTATAGAACAACCGATTTAAATAAATAATAAAAAATAAAAAATTAAAACATTATATAACAATTTTTAACAATGTTTATTAGTAAAAAAAAAACAAAAAAAAATAATAATAATTAAAAAAACATTCGATCCCTTTTGATAGGGACGTGCTGATAAGTTTTTGGCATAGTCAGGTCCAGCCGTTTCGGTGATATGGAGCAGAGTGCAGATAATAGAAATCGAGTTTTGATAGAACGGAGCATCCGATTTGGTTGATATAAAAAACATTCAATTTGTAATGATGGGGAGAAGTGGTGGTTAGTTTTTGGCAAAGGCAGGTCCAGCCGTTTCGAAGATACTGAGCCTAATGTGCCAAAAATGTGCCAAATTAGCTGAGTTTTTGAGAAAAATAAGCATCCGATTTCAATTGTTTGAAAAACATTGTACTTGTATTGACGAAACGATAGCTTTTGGGAAAAAAATTATTTCATTTTTTTTAATTGCTAAAAAAAATTCTTTTTGAATATTGAAAATAATTCTAATTTTACATCTAATTCTAGCTAAAGTTCTAAACGTCACTTAAATACAAGTAGTTAATTTTAACTTTGCAATTCAGTTTATGTAATTCTTATAAATAATATACAATGTCTTCACATTTTCAATCCAATCAATTAAGTTAAATAAATATCCTTATCCAATTCATAAGCTCTTATATTTTTTCTATAAAATAAAAATAATGAAAGTACAGTATTTATACTAATATCTCTGGAAACATTTAATATTCCTCTAAATACTTCGTTAAGGTACAAGAAGTTCCAGCAATTTTCCTTAAGGCGGGATGACATACACCATTGGTCTCCAAACTATTTTACATACATTCTTCTGGAAATTGCATATAATACCATCAAATATAATTTCATTACACTTTCATCTCCATTATCCCACTTTCCCCTAAATTTCTATAACAAGCCACGGAGCTAAAGTGTGATTGACAGATGAATTAGTCGTGTTCTGAATAATGATATTATAAAATAAATTGAATATATGGGAATTATTATTTCTGTAGGGACTATTATTAAAAATGATTGCAGTGAATTTAAATGTGTCTAATGGGATTTTCTTGTCTCGGTAAATGCCATAGAAATGATAAAATAAACAATACATTATATATAGAATAATTTATAAATCGATCATGACGTCAATAATAACCTGCCTATATAATAGCTAAAATTGTATGCAGATGTTAAAAATAGTATATTCAACAAAATTATTAGTATAATCGGATAGAATCGTAACGACAAATATAATAATATAACTTTATAGTATTATTGTCAGTTTTTTGAAACGTTTTCTTTTCAACTCTATCTATTATAAGTAGATACAAAAATAGAATAAATTGCACACCTATTCAATTCATATCAATACAATCATTCAAATTACATAAAAAATATTATATTATACTGGAATTAGCAAATGTATGATATTGGAAATAATGAAAAATTTTATAAAAAAAAAACAAATATATAACGAAATATTTTTATATTTGCTTCAATAAATATATATACTACTTTTCAATATTTTTTCTTTATATAAATCGAATACAAGCGACATGTTTTTGTAAAACATGGAATAAGCCATAGCAGATTTTTTGCTGTCAGATATACCTCATTAGTCATTAGTCGTTAGTCATTATTGTTAGTCAAAAACTCATCATATATTCACCATGACTTAGATTACACGATTTTTAGGATTACTCATTCTGGTTACTTTTAGTTTTTTCCTATGTGAAACATCTTTGATCGACCTCTAATAACTCTCTTAATTTTCCTTTTATAATTTGCGTTGGATTGTTGGTATTTCAATCAAAATAAAATTTTCACAAAGCATCCCGTGTCCTACGCATAGTGCGTACCTACAACATATGTGGTGACTCGCAACTATTCCCTAAAACTACCCCCAGAGCGCGCGTTATAACTTGTAGAGCACGACGCGCTTTAAAGGGCGCGTTTCAGCCGAGCAGTTATAAATGCGAGCACCCCCTCGGCTCTAATAAAAACATGCTGGATGAGTTGAGACAGCCCGACATGATATTTTCGCTTTTGAATTACCCGAATATTATGTTAGGCCAAGTGGCCTGAGAATAAAATAAATTTAGTAAAAAATATGGAATCGAAATAAACGGTTTTGATATTCTTGCTTGTTTAGCTGCTTATTAGGGTGCAATAGGTAATAGAAAATTTACTTGCACCTATTCCATTCTGAATATCGGCAAATTTTTGGTCGCACTCAATCAAACGCCAATCCATTGCACGTCCGCGTATGATGATACATATTGCATCCTACAAATACGTCGGATTATTATAATCTCTTCTATCAATTATCCGATTCAAATAAGTTTAAATTTCCATTTTCCTTTATAGTCAGCACGTCTGCATTTTCTTATATTTCTTTTTTCCCCTTGACAAGGATACGACGGGTTTCCTCCACGGATACTTGCCGGTCAATTCCCGAGAGCGATTCCTCGGTTTTATGTGCATCTTCGGGCAAAATTGCTCCTTTCCCGTACTTTCAGTTCTTTTCCATCTGCACAAGCCCATAGAGTCACATCGGTTGTAAGTTGTAACGCCTGTCCCAGTGCGACAACTTTTTGCCGAATCGTTTTAAATCGAAAATAATGGAAGGAAAAAGACATATATACACATCTTGGCAATAGTAGTAATGCAGAACGACTTGGAAGCTTCGAATGATCTCATCATTATTTTTTCTAAATATAATAATATTCAGAATAACACATTTGCAATCATGCTTAAGCTCCGGTTGCAAAGGTAAGGTAAAGTTGAAATAAAAAATATACTATTTTTAACATCTGCATAAAATGTTTTAGCTATTATATGAACAGGTTATTATTGACGTCATGATCGATTTATAAATTATTCTATGTATAACATATTGTTTATTTTATTATTTCTGTGGCATTTACCGAGACAAGAAAATCCCATTAGACACATTTAAATTCCCCGCGTTCGTTTTTAATAATAGTGCGTACAGATATAATAATTTCCATATATTCAATTTATTTTATAATATTATTATTCAGAACACGACTAATTCATCTGTCAATCACACTTTAGCTCCGTGGCTTGTTATACGGATTTAGGGATTGGAATTGGTGTAAATGTGCTCATTAACTTCCAGAAGAAAAATTTTATGTTTCTACTAGAATTACCTATTTTTATACGTTTCAAATCATTCTAAATCGTATGACACCAAAATTTTTGCATTGACGTAAATGTGTTTGTTAACTTTCAAAAGAAAAAATTTATATTTCTGCCAGAATTACCTGTATATATGTTTCAAAACATTCTGAATCGTTTGACACCAAATTTGGCTAGTATGTGTATGTGTATAAATAAGTAAGCCTAATTTTTTCTATCGTCGACGTTTTCTCAAAAACGATTTGAAGCTCATTTCTTGATAATTAGCGAATAAGGTCAAAAATTTTCCTCCAGGTTTCATCCAACAATTCTTGAACGAAAATTAAGAAATTGTTTTAAAAATAACAAGTTGGGAATATTAACTTCCCGCAGGGTAAGTTATTGCAATCGCCCAAGAATTGAAAATGTAAATTTTAGCTTTCTCAGGTTTTACAGGTTCCTGAACATTTTGGAAAACCTCAAAGAAATTAACGTGTTTGTGTATGTATATGTATGTATGGATACAATTTTTTGTCCAATATTTCGGGCGCATGGCTAAACAGATTTGAATGATTGAAGTAGCATTTGATTTTTATTGATTGAGAAATGTGCTGATTAGTTTTTTTGTAAAGGCAGGTCCAGCCATTTAGAAGATACGGAGTATATTTTTCTCGTTTTTTAGTAAAGATCGGCCTAGTTTTTTTTTAGTCATTCAAATAGGTTAATCTTTGCGGCCAAAATTGTGGACAAAAATTTGTATATATACAAAATGCTTGTAAAAGTAACTAAGTATTATTTAGGACGATTTTATACACATATAGCAAAGGTTTTGCATTTTGCCTTAAGAGAAAATGCCACTTACACCTAGTTACATGTATTTTGGCTATTATTAACTTCCCGTAGGGTAAGTTATAGTAATCGCAAAAAAATCGAAAATGAAAATTTTTATATATCTTTACGTTTCAAAGGTTTCTGAACATTTTGGCATACCTTAGAAAAAATGGATGTATGTGTGTGTGTGTGTGTGTGTGTGTGTGTGTATGTGTGTGTGTATGTGTGTGTGTATGTGTGTGTGTATGTATGTATGTGTGTGTATGTATGTGCGGATACAAATTTTCGTCGACGATTTCGGGAACACGGATCAACCGATTTGAATAATTCAAAAAACATTCGATTCGTATTGATAAGGAGACGTGCTGATTAGTTTTTGGCGAAGGCAGGTCTAGCCGTTCCGAAGATACGGGGCAAAAAGTGCCGAAAACGGTAACTCAGTTTTTAAGAGAACGGAGCGTCCGATTTGAATAATTCAAAAAACGTTTCACTTGTATTGACAAGATGAAGAATCGATAAAATTTTCATGAAGGTAGGTCTAGCGGTTTCGGAGATATGGAGGAAAAAGTAAAAAATGAGCCATTTGGCGGTCAAAAATGATCATTAGACATATGCACATCAAATTATCAGATATTTTATAGAGATTTTAACAATAAGTATACATTTTGTTAACATTCCTATGGGTTCCGTACCAATGCTTATGCGTTAGACAGCGACGCGGCACTTACGCGCTTTATATTTTGTCCCTAGGCAGTTAAAACAGTACGATTGCTTTGAAAAAAGTTCAGATCTTCCACAATATGTTAAAATAAAGAAAATTTTTTTTTCAAAAAAAAAAAACAAAAAAAAAATTTAAAAAAAATTTTTTTAAAAAAAAAATTTTTTTTTCAAAAAAAAGTAATTTTTTGACCAATTTATAGTTTCTCAAAAATCTTATTTTTTCAAAGTAATTTTTTTTTCAAAAATGTTAATCGTTTTTAAAAAAATAATAATTTTTGGTACGGGAAGTTCCAGCAATTTGCCTTAAGGCACGATGCCTTAATTGCCTTAAGACAGAATTCCACTTACAGCTAGTTGAACATTTTTATTCCAACCATGTACATACTATGAACAAACATGAAATTGTTCATTAAAATTCTAAATGTGCGGTGGCGCTCGGTATACATAATGAATTTTGAACAGATAGGGTATTCATGTATATTTTTATGCATATATATGTATATATATATATATATATATAATTACATGTATATGTATATGTATATTTATCATAATAACATAGCCCATATACCGCATTGCATAATCGTGCGTTACAGATTTATCCATTGTTCCGAAACTCACCCTTATCGCTGTTGTTAGTTACGTATCAACTGCGGCCTGGGGGTACTTAACCCTATCGTAGCATGAATTGCTAGTGTTGGGAACAATTGAAACATACTTCGAAAAATAATTGATATAAATACCACTTAGGATAAAAATCTGATTTTTACTACAAATTTAATTTTGGAGGTAAAATTATTATCATAGATAACGATAGATAGACAATATATAATAATTTGCATATTTTCATACAATATATACTTTATATGTATATAATCCGTAACTATATCCGTAACGATTATGTTTAATAACATAATCCGTAATTTATATTTGGATTAAATAAAATTTTTGGTACAATAAAAGGCTTTTATATATACCTTGCTTCTCGATCAAAATTAATTACTGTCTTTATTTATTTATTTATGAACAACAATTGGCATGTTGTATTTTTTTAGTTTTTTCAGTAATAACTATCCTAACATTAGTTACACTCTGAGTTTTTTCAAATGACATGAAATATAATTTTAGGATGTAGATGTGGGTATACTGTTTAGTATTAGATACAAATTGCTGGATCAAGTTAATTGGCCATAATAATGTAAATTTGTTGGACATTTTGCACGAGAATTTACAAAATCCAAAATAATTGTATTTATTTTTATTATTTGAGTTTTTACATCACTATTGCCTATTGCGTTCAACCCCTGCAAAAGACGGAACACCAAGCCATTTGATGACATTAACTTTTCATATCTTTTAAGCGGGCCAACGGCACCCTTCATAAAATCCGCGCCTAATTACACCAAAGACCTCCTTGTCGAAACGTACCGCGCTAACAAACCAGAATTTACCCCTCTTGTACAAATTGCGATATTAAATTTGAATAAATTTTGGAGAACGTATGAGCCCTAGTATTTTTTTAACTATATTTCAAAATATTTTTACGATTATTTCTATTTTTTACATTAATTTACATAAGAGGTTGTTACGTAGCAGGGCTTGAAGAGCCGCGGGTAAAAGGGTCCACCACTATTGTTTGAAAAACAAGTACAGCTTAACATTTCTCAATAAAACTATTTTAAAGTAGAGAGCAAAATATTACTAAAAAAACATTGCTTTTATTCGGTTGACATTGATATCACGAGAACAACGGTCACATTATCAATTTTTTATCAAACGTATTTTACTTTATCGCTGGTTGCTTTATTTTGAGCGCTGTTGTTTAGTTTGCGATACCTGGGTATAATTTTTGAGTATACATTATTTAATTGTTTTATAATATGTATAGTTATTTATTGTAATAGTTGAAGTTAGAATGAGCAGTTTTTTTATGTAACCTTTAGAACAGCTATATGTGAAAGTTTTGAAAAAAAAATTCTGATAATTTTGAAATTTGTTTGAACCGTATAAGTGAATTTTGAAATTATAAATTTTGGTACGGGACCCAAAAAAATTGTAACAAAATTTGTTCTTATTGATGTGCATATGTCTAATGATCATTTTTAGACCGTCAAACATTATTCTTTTTGTGCATTTTCTTCTGTATCTCTAAAATTGCTAGACCTGCCTCTCAAAAATTTAATCAATTCTTCATGTTGTCAATATAAGCAAAATGTTTTTTGAATCATTTAAATCGGGCGCTTCGTTCTCTCAAAAACTAAATTACTATTTTTGGCATTTTTTTCCCCGTATCTATGAAACGGCTGGACCTGCCTTTGCCAAAAACTAAGAAGCTCGGGTCTTATTAATAGGAATCGATTGTTTTTTGAATAATTGAAATCGGTTGAACCGTGTTCCCGAAATCGTCGACGAAAATTTGTATCCGCACACACACACACACATACACACTCACACACACACATACACACTCACACACACACACATACACACTCACACACACACACACACATACACAATCACCCACATACATACACATACAACCCTTTTTTCTAAGGTATTCCAAAATGTTCATAAACCTATAAAACGTAATCTATAAAAAACTTCATTTTCAATTTTTTTGCGATTCTATTACTTGCCCTACGGGAAGTTAATCAGAAAAAAAATTATTTGTTTTATAATGTGTATAGTTACTTATTGCAAGAGTTAGAATGAACAGTTTTTCATGTAACCTTTAGAATAGCTTATATGTGGTTGAGGTAACAGAATCTCTTATACCTTTATACTGGTAAATAAGAAAAAATTAATTGAAAAAACAATTTTACAAGAGATAAATTAATATTTTCCATTATCTCGTTAACTGATTTCTAAAAATATACACGAACATTTCGGGATCTATCACCTAATTTTGCCCTCAGATCCAGTCTAAACACGTATTAACAATTCACTCTGGCTCCTCCGATAAGAGAGATTAAACTTAACCGCGAGATATGTAATATTTTAAGGTCTCCTCTCCCTTCCGGGTCATGACATTGTAGTCCGATCACGGACTCCGATCACGATCACGATCACGATCACGATGACGATGAGAATCCTTTCCGGAGGAAGTGGTCTCCGTGAGCCCATCTCCCGGATTATAGCAGCGGCTTCCGGCATTTACGGCTTTCGGGCAAACGTCGTCTGATGAAATGCTCTTATAACATTCGCTGCTCTACTCTGCTCTGTAATGCTCTGCTCTTGTGTAATATTATAACGGATGCGACCGTGTATAATTTCTCAATCGACTGGGCTTTATGGTCGTACGAAGACCATTGATATATCGGGAATAATTGAAAATCGAATCGCATCCGTTTATTATGTGTTGGGATTGAGGATTGAGAATTGAGCGCGCCCCGGGAGCCGGGAGTGGATTTCCTTAGCTTTTGATTCGATTCTGATTCTGAGAGAGATGACGATTTCAGATTTGGTTGGTTAATCGATTTTGAAATATTGGATTGAAGAATTTCGAATTATGATGGAGGTTTATAAAAAATCATATGGCCAGAAGAGAAAATTTAAGTATTCACACTACATTTCACGTGTATAATAAGTGAGAAAAAATTATTTGAACATAATAATTAATAATTTAATTTGCCTAATATTTTTGTTTATTAAAGACGCTTATGAATATTATGACCAAAAATATATACAAAACCGAAATATTCGAGTCTTTCAAGTGTTTTGTATAATAGGATAGAACGGGCTTAAAGATCTGCGGTTAATTATATCCGCTAACGTTATCTCAAGAACAAATGAAGAATGACATTTTTCAACAATACTCTTTAAAAGTAGAGGGCAAAAGTTATGTAATCAGACATTACTTTAAACCGACGTTAATATCATGAAATCAACGGTCACATTATCAATTTTATATCAAACGTATTTCATTTTTTGTGAGTTTTTTGGTTTTGAGCACCGTTGTTTAGTTGACGATACCTGGATATAATTTTTAATTATACATTATTATTTAATTTTGTAATGAAGTGCATAGTTATTTATTGTAATAGTTGAAGTGAAATATTTTTTTTACATTTTAACTTTTTGCAGGATATGTTATTGTAATCATCTAAAAATCAAAAATTAATTTACATATCTTCACATTTTGAAGGTTTCTGAACTTTCTGGCATACCTTAAATAAATTGGGTGTGTATGTATGTATGGATACAATTTTTTGTCCACGTTTTTGGGCTCTTTAATCAATTTATTTGCCTTAGGGCACGATGTCGTACATTACTAGATTCACTTTTTTATTTATAAGACTCTTTTTGCTTAAATTTTACCAGTGTAAAGATTTTGAGGGTTCTTTTATGTCAACCACATCTAAGATATTCTAGAGGTTACATAAAAAACTATAAAATCCAATTTTAACTATTAAAATTATACACCTTGTATCACAATCAAATCATGTATACTTGCAAATTATATTTTGATGCCGTCAACTTATATATGTTTGATAAAAATTTGACAACGTGGCCGTTGCTATCGTGATATTGATGTCGCCTGATTTAAAGCGATACACACCCTTTGCCCTCTACTTTAAAATAGCATCGTAAAGAATATCATTATTGATCGTTTGATAAAAAAATTGACAATTTGGCCGTTGATCTAGTGATATTGACGTAGCTTGGTTTAAGGTGAAGGCTGGTTAGTGATTACACATCCTTTGCCCTCTACTTTAAAATAGCATAGTTATATTATAAAATGTCGTTTTGTATTGGTTTTTGAGATAACGGTGGAGACAACCCTCGGACTTACAAGCTGCTTTATCCTTATATATGAAACAGTTAAAGACTTCGAATATTACGATTTTTTGTATATTTCTAGTAAGAATATTTATCAGCATCTTCAATAACCAAAAATCTGTGTCAAAATTTCATTATTAAGGGGGGAAGTCCATATAGACGCATGAAAATAGGTCATATTTTAAAAATATTTTTAAACGTGATGGAATAATTTTATTGTTTTTAAATTTTGACATAACTTTATTTAACCCTTTTAGAATACAAAAAAAATAATTAAAAAAAAAATTATTTCAAAATGGCGGCTCAGCATAACTTTTTGTGGACTGCCTCCGGCGCGAGGTCCAAAACTGCTGCATTTCTCACTCATCAACCGTCGATCTGAAAAAATTTTTTTTAATGTTTTCTTTTGAGAACATATCAATGGGAAGGATAAACCTATAAAATTGAAGAAAAGTATAAAATTCAATGAAAAACAAGCCTTTGAAAAAAAAATCTGAATTTTTGGCTATTTTTTTGACATTTTGGGCTCCAGAAAATACTTTATAAACGCGAAAGATCTAAAGATTTAGGTTTATCCTTCCGATAATAATATAGAGAAAGACCTCACCAAATTTCAGACAAATCGATATATAACTTTTTGAGCTACAACACGAGCAGTTTTTGAAAACACAGTTTTGAGATAATCGCGTTTAAAGATTTAGTAAAGGAAAATGACCAGTTTTAGTTACTTACCGATTAATCTGCAATATCAGGTCCATAAAATAGTTCTTCCTTATCCTTAAAAAGCTGATTTTCTGTAAGTTGTTGTTGTTTGTGAGCTGTACCAGCATCTTTCATTTATGAAAGGCTGCTACGATCCTGTCAAGTTATTCGCGCCTCATCAGTATTATCAGCGTATGCTTTAGCATAAGTACCAACAGTCAAATTCAGAAGGTTCATTATTCTTAATATTGAACTAAAACCTTCAATAAATATCCTAGCTGCAATATATGGTGAAATTTCAACTACCCTTAGTCCACAATGTGAGTGTTTTGGTGATAGTCGCGAAACTGTCGCGTTGAAACTTTCATTCGCGTTCTGCGTATGATCATCAAGGCATCGTTCAAGTAAATCATCCTTGGACAAATCTTCATAAATTGGTGAAAGATGCTGTTTCATTTCTTTACCAAGTAATAGAGCTAAATCTACGTCTAGAAGATCTTGACCACTGGCACTTTCATTATGACTTGTACTGGCGTCAATTTTTTCACCTGCTTTATCGGTAAACTGATTGCCCTGATAACGTCTTTTTAGTGTTATTTTGTGCAATATTACTTTGCTTACCTTTTAGATAATTCGGCATTTTTACGTATTGAAATGGACTGAACCCTACGAATTTTCCAGCTAAACTAACTATATTTCTCGACTAACCTTTGTTCGTATACCAATATTACACATGTACTAAGGTACATAGAAGTCTTCCGGTTGTAGGTCAAAAGAAATATTTCTAGTTATTATAATGAAAGAGACCTTTTTCACTCGAAATTTAACAATACGCTTGATCGCTTGACAATGCGCACTCCGGCCCGTCCCGTTATGTTAGCTATAACTTTGTTAATATAAGAGATTTTTTTTTGTCGACTCGTTAATATACGCTCAACATACCATACTTGCAGATTATCGAAAAAAAAAATTTTCAATTTTTTAAAAATGTTATATGGACTTCCCCCCTTAAATCGCACTCTCAAACAAATCGATTTAGTTGGCAAACGTACAAGAAGTTTTAGAAGCCAAAACTTTATTGGAAGTTTTAAGCAAGATGTATGTTATTAAATATTTTATTAATGAATTTCCGTCTCTTGTCAAATCAATGTCATTGGATTCGACACGCCTAGAATGACATGCCAAGTTTTGTAATGTCAATTAATCTGTGGTTTTATGTAATAGACAAAATTATTTACAAATAAGTAGATTATATAAGTTTTATTACTAAAAGTTATTGAAATTTGTTTATATTCCATTGAAATTGTTTTTGAAAGTATTTCTTTGTATGTACATTCCATAAAAATTTTTTACAATCGAATGATTGATTTCTGATTGCTCTATTTATTTTTGCATACCTAAAAATGGTTGCACGTGTCTGTCAGTAATATATTTGTTTGTATATATGGGTATAATGATTATTGATTAATGTTTTTAATAAACATACTTATCATATCTTAATTTTCATTCCACTTCTACTTTTAATATAAATCTCGCATTTCAATTTTCTTATATTTTTATTACGATAGCTCAAAGCTTGCTCATTGACGCGAAAAGATGCAAAATCAATAATATTTGCTTATTTACGTACAACATATTTCTATATTTATGATTCTTCAGAAATGCTCGTATCGAGTATCGAGTACAAATTGCCTTTTCATCTTCACAAAATAAATATCGCGAATAAGAAGTACGTTTCAGCATTGCACAGTTGTTACTTTTCAAAGTATGCATTTTTAAAAAGACATTTTATTCGCAATGATGCGTAAAATATTCTCGTTATCGTTATAACAACATTTTTTAAAAAGACTTATGCATTAGTAAAAAACATCTTTTATAGCAAGTTGATATCCCATATAAAATTTATTCATCTATCATCCATCCTAAGTAGCAATTTAACGACTAATAGCACATGCAGAAGTTATAATTATTATTTTATTACAATGCATAATAAAAGCATTTCATTCAGTATTCTGCTTGTAATTATAGGCATAAATAAAAGCGACACTGTTGTACTGTTGTATCATTTATTTTCCGTACATAATGACTTGATATAATTAAAAGTTTTATGTTGAGCTAACAATTTGATGTCGCTTTTACGCCTCCTCGCGTGTTTTACACTACTTAAAGCACAAAAACAATAACATGAGCCAAGCAATGAAATAAATTTTGTTTACGAGCAGTTTTAATGAAGAGGATGAAAATTTATGAATAACTAGAATAAGGAAATTTAATTAGTAGTGGTTATACTTCTAAATCAAAATAGTTTGCAAATCCAAAAGTCCACTGATGTAGATAATAATATTACAATATATTTTGTGTGTTTGTTTACACATACGTTTGCTTGAATAAAATTCTTTCTACCCGTGTCCACATACACATTAAATTAATATGATTAATATCTCGGCATATTTATTATGCCTCTCACATGATCCGAACCCGAACCGTATACAAAGTGCAGTCGTGCGAAATTAAAAACTTTGTCTCATGCCGTTCTCGTTTCGAAATCAATTACAAGACGCGAATCGTGTGAGACATCTGTCCTCCTATGTTTTATGAAGCATATTACATAAAGGAACCGCCTCGATGTCTGCCGTGACAGTCTCTTGCTATCTCTGCATCTCTTTTATATAGGTACATATGCATATTGTGTAGGGAACGCCGGGGTAAATGGTAAGAGATTGATAAAAAATTAATTTACTACGAAGGTAATTGATACAAGTGGTGCATGGCATCGTGCCTTAAGGCAATATGCTGAAGCTTCCCGTACCAGAATTACATATTCGAGGAGAAAAATCAATAATCAATAAAAATTGTTCAAGGATTTACAACAATTGTTTTATACATTTTCACATGGATAATTATAATCACTATATATATATTGTCGTTCTTAAAATAAACAGTTACGATCTTTCAAACACTTGAGAAAGTTTACATTAGCAGGAGGTGAATGAATGAATCCATCTGAGGATATAATTCTTACGATTAGAATACATTTTGAAACTGAACTGTAAATTTAAAATTCATATTTGAAGTATAAAACTTTGTACATTTTGGGAAATTTTGAAGTTTTTTTCGGAAATTTTTGAAATTTGCTTGAACCGTATAAGTAAACTTTAAAAAATAGAATTCTTAGTACGGAACCCAACAAAATTGTAACAAAAAAAATAGTACTTCTTTTTAAAAATTTCATCAAATATCTGATAATTTGATGTGCTAACGTCTAATGTTCATTTTTGGCCACTAAATATCATTTTTAACTTCCTGAAGGAGAAGTTTATGTTTTCATATTTTTCTTACTTCTTCCTCTGTATTTCCGAAACCGCTAGACCTGCCTTACTAAAAATTGTATCAATTATTCATTTCGTCATTACAAGTAAAATGTTTTTTGAATCATTCAAATCGGTTGATTTGTGCGCCAGAAATCGTAGACCAAAAATTATATCCAAACATACACATATAGGCATACACAAATCCATTTTTTCGAAGGTATACCAAAATGTTCAGAAACTATTCAAACGTGAAGATATACAAAAATTTTCATTTTAGATTTTTTTGCGATTATCCTACGGGAAGTTAATAAAAACGATCAATCATCAATAAAAATGTATCAATGAGTAACAACTATTGTTTTAAATATTTTTAAATAATTATTGCAAATGATGTAAAATTTCATAGTCATTTTATATAAATCTAATATAAATATGGTATTTGGTATAAACGCCTCCATATGAGTTTAACCAACTTTGAAAATTATGTCAATAAGTTTTTGTATTTTGCACGACCTTTTATTTTAATTTTTTACAAATATTTATATACAAACTACTGTTCAAAAACTATCAACCCTATGATAACATAAAGTATCTTAAAAAGCGCCAATGATCAAAAATCACTCAAAAAATCAAAAATTAAAATTTTGCATATCTTTACGTTTCAACAGTCTTTAAACGTTTTGGCATACCTTAGAAAAATTGTTGTATATGTGTGAAATCGAAAGTGTGCCATTTTAATAATTTAAAAAACATTGTGCTTCTATTGACAAATGAAAAACTGGTTACATTTGTGTGAAAGCAATTCGAAACTCAAATTTTTTCCCTTTAAGAAAAATATGCTTTTTTACAAAAATTTTGTTTTATTTTACCTTAAGGAAAACGCCCCCTCGACGGATCCGACACATTGACCTCCACATAACATATAATATTTTCATTCTAATTAGCAGTACTACTAATTTAGTTGTTTATTTATATTTTTATTTATTTTTATTGTGCTTGGTTTATTAGTTATATCTTTATTTATTTGTTGTTATAATTCACAATTTATACTCATTTGTCTCATAGATCATTTTATTTTTAAGTTTACTCTATATAATCACAAAATTTAAATTTAATATATCAAAATTGAAAATGCTTACTACTGGGTAACCTTTTAGATCTAAGGTTTAATATTTCATATATCATCAAAATTACTGAATGTCTTCCTTTTTTGTAAAGACATATTGTAATTCAATAAAGAGAATAAAAAAAAAGAAGAAAAAATTTACTTTAGACACAATAAGACGCATCACTTGTAATACAATTACCTGCCAGAAATTTCATTAAATATGACGATTCAATAAGAATTCAAATAATCCCCGAACTATTACGATTTTTCCCGCTATCCCTCGACCACATCAGACTTATTCCGACGAGCGGGCGAACAGTGAACCCGCCTACATCAAACAATTTACGGTCGCTCGTCTTCTCGTCTTAGTCTGCGAATTCTCAAACTCAAACTCATACTCAAACTGAAACTGAAACTCCTTGTCCGTGAACTCAATCATGATTTAGTGGCATTAGCGACGGCTGCAATGCACGTGTGGCCGACTGGTTTAGGTTTTAGACGGTTAGACTCACATTCAGAGAGCCTGAAAGCGCCTCGGAGGCAATCTAATAGATTTCGAGGTGGTCTTGAAAATATCACTAGTGGAAATTAACATAGTGGCGACGATTGATTGATCAAAGAAATAAATGCTATAGATGAATTGTAGACAATTTAGTAATAAACATCAAGCAGTCTCTCGTATCTCATACAAGCCTGATTAAAATGCACCATCTTTGGATGAAACTTTGCAACACATTTTAGTATATTTTTTTAAGAGAGCGTTTCAAGCTGGATACATTTTAAAAAAAAATTATATATATATATATATATATATATATATATATTATTCCTCAAATATCCTCCGTATCACGAAACAATGAAGACTGCATTAATAACAATAATATTACGAATCGCGTCATGGTCATGTACAAAGATGCTTTTAAAATATAAAATAATCGGACACAAAGGCATAAAGTTCCATTATCTACAAACATAAGTGTGCACAATTGATTATACTTTCGAATTAAATTTTCAACAGTATTGTGCACAAGAATTGACATCACAAAAGGCCATTCTTTATAAATAAGGACGAAATTGATGGCTACAATATATAATTGGAAATTTATCTTTGGTGGTACGAAAATTTAATATTATGTAATTAATTTATGGCGGGATTTAATTAGAATTGATTATGTTTTGTTAGGTTGCAGGAACAGTATGGCTGATAAATTAATCAATTGATTTCAATGATCTCAGCTTTCAGGGTTTAATAAATATTTATTGCTTTTAAATTATAAAGGATACATTTTTGTGTTGGTAATTTTAAAGTGTTGCTTGTTTCAAGAAAATTGCAAAGACGCAAACAATATGTATAAATATTCAGCATTATCTATAAGAAATAAAATTCTTATTTTGCAATTTTTAGAATTGTAACGATAGAAAGTTGAAATGTCGACATAACACATAATTCCAAAATTTGATGTATTTTATAATTACACTTTTTTTTGTAGACTCGTGATAATTCAGAGTGTTCAGACTGATTATAAGCTCTATCAATATCTAAAAAGTTTCTTCAAAATCGTCAGATTTTTTGCCAACAATTAATTACAAAAAAATGACTTGGACAGTCTCTACCAAAAATCAATCAGCAGGATTCCCATCTAATCAGAAAATGATATAAAATTCCAAAATCGGTTTAGTATTTTTGCTGAAAACGTGGACAAAAAATTGTGCATTCAACTGCTAATTATAAAGAAATGAAAAATAAACCAAACAAAAAAAATATCTAAAGAAATGACTTGTCACGTCAAGAAATCATAAAATTTTCAAACCGTATTGTCTGGTAAAACATTTTTTTTTCTTCGGGAAGATAATCATACAAAATATACAAAAACCGATATATAGAAAACCTATTTTTGCAGTTCAATTTATTGAAATATTTTTTAATGCAACAAAAAATTATAATCGACCAGAGTTAAACAACTTTAAAAACGATGAAATCATGCTTAATTTTTATATACACGGGCGTAAAAATTTTTATAATAGTAACACGAAGGAGGGCTCTCGATTTGCAACAGTGTTTTCATCAATCTAGTACATTCTTCTTCTTTTATCATTTTTAATGTATTCAAGTGTTATTCTTATATTGAAAACTCGGCATTTTCTACAAATAAAAAACTGTGTTCAATTTTTGTGATTTTTGTCCGGGATGGGTTTTAGCTGTTTGCAAAAACCGACAAACCCAAATGTGTATCTGTGATAAAAATAATAATGGGTAGAGCTGCCCTATGGCAGGTTCGTGGGCTGATTTTTTTTAAATTTTTTTTTCATTTATTTCTTATAACTAATCTGAACCTTGGGTTCAATGAGGTTATTTGCTAACGGGTACAGGGCTTTTAGAAATTCCCCCAGTGGAGAATTTCCTTACATAAATATATTGATTGTTAATTTATTAAATCTTGCGGCCACTTTCTTTTTAATCTTCTCATAGGTACTTGTTTTAGCAGGTCTTTAGAGTGTTTGGATGGTATCCGCTCTTTTGATGATATTTCGTAGTTCTCTCCTTGATAACTTGTATGTATTTGATGTTTAGGTCTCGATGAATTGTTTCGTTGGAGACATTACCAGGGCGCATTCACTGTGGGCTGAAATAGTGTGAGAAATTTCCTATTGCCATTTCACGGAAATGAGCTATTTATTTTCAATTGGAAACATAATTTTGGTCTACGTTCTCAAGAGAAAATGGACATCGCTGCTGCATGATATCATATTGCTAGAATATTTTATCTAGTTTTTAGTGATGTATCTACGATGTATGATAAGTAAATACTAGTACAAAAGATTATGAAAATCGCATCAGGCAACATTTTAAAATTCCACCTCTTTTCCAGAGTAAATTCCACGACACATACACCTCTATATTTCTCTCAGTAGGTACGATGAATTTTCCTTTTTTGCTCTGAATTTTCTCTCTCGGCTTCTGGTTTGTACGCGTAGCCGCTTTTCAGCTCCCGATGTGTTTATGTCGGCTTTAAGCGCATAAACTTCTCGGCGGCGGAAATAGGCGTACTACGGCCAGGAAATGTGTGTATGCAAAGCCGCGGTCGTGCGGCGCATAATAAAACAGGATATGAACCATATGCCTCCTTCTATTCTATGCTGTATTAAACGCACTACACGAAATCCATTAAGCTCAACTACACTACTACTGCGATACATTATATTATATATATTATTACATTCTCAAGAAATTCACATTTATAATGCCGCATTAGTAACCAGAATCAGAATGGTTTATTCGAGAACGCATGGGCAACTGGGATAAATGACGCACAAGAAAAATTAATATGATAATGAACTTAATTCATTGCATGCGCAGATGTACTTAATATATATATATATATATATATATATATATATATATATATAAATAAATTTTACAGACGTTTCGTGTCTAGGTTTATCCCATCCTCAGTGTAATATAATTTCTAATACTAAAATATGATTACAGAAATGCGTGTTACCTGTTTCACAAACTTGGGCTTACTGTTTGAACACGCATAGGGTGCATGAGAAAATTAAAATTTCTCTAAAAAATATTTTAAAATCTATACGTTTTGGCTATGGTTATGTTTTTCATTCAGTGGAAACTAAAAATAAATTTTACGTGATATCAATAAAATAACTTTCCTATTCTAGTTTAGGTAGGTAAAACAACAAATTTTCTTATGAATTAATTATTAATAACTAAAATTATTATTAATTGAGAATGAAGTAGAGATCATTTTATTAAAGAGGATTTTAGAGAAAAACAGTTAAATCAATTTGAAATTAAGTGGATCATTCCTTCAGGCAAGGTGACCATATTTTTTATGTCAAAATCGGGACGGGAAAGGAGGGTTAATAGCTTAAATTTTATTTAAAATAACACATACTATCTAGGAATACAACAAAAATCTTTTTTTTTAATCAAAACTGCAAACTTTTAGTAAGCGCTTTATTATACGATTATATGTTACAATATATCTTCTTTTACATATTGTTATAATATATAAGAAAAATCGTAAATAAAAATTTTTATATGTTTTTTACATTTCAAAGTTTTTTGAACATTTTGGCATACTTTAGAAAAATTGGATGTATGTGTGTGCGTATGTGTGTGTGTGTGTGTGTGTGTGCGGATACAAATTTTCGTCGACGATTTTGGGACCACAGCTAGAAATCCAATAAAATAGGTAAAAAATGCCATTTGACGGTTAATAATGATCATTAGACAGATTCTCATCAAATTATCAGATATTTTATAGAGATTTTAACAATAACAAATTGCGTTTTAATTTCTATGTAAACGCGGCGGTTACGCACTTCGACATTTTGTCTCTAAAATAGCTACGCAGCACGAAAAAAAATTGCTTTGAAAAGCTGTTCTAAATTTCAAAAAAAAAATGCTATACCCAATTTTTATAAAAGTCATTTTCTTACAAAAAATTTGCCTTAAAGCACAAAGACCAGTAGTTGTTTTTTATACTTTATCCCCTTTTGGCTTGACGTTTATTTCTAGGACACCCGGTATATAAAATATAATTTTTTTTTTTATAATTTAATTATTATAAACTATGTTTGAAATAACAATTGAGAGTAAAATAGAGACTATTTGACCAGACAAGATTTTTGGAAAAAAAACATTAAATCACTTTAATATTAAGTGAAACATGCCTTGAAGTGAATTATATAAAAAAAGATCATCTGAAAGAACTAAAAGAAAAACCAATGTATATAAACTACTTAAGCAAAAAGACAAAAACAAGACAAGAAACAAGGAAACAGATGTAAAAATACAAAATCATGGAAACAAGATCCAAAATCGAACTACAAACAATAGAGAAAAATAATTGCACTAATACTATGGATCAGTCTACTAATAATGATAAGTTTTGTTCGAGCAACTGGTTGACGATGATTGTCACTCTATTATATTACTTGAAGATTAAATTAAATCATACAATTTCTATATATGCATATATATATATATATATATATATATATCCCACATTCTCCAAAATATCTGCCAGCTTTCGTTTTAGAGTGCGCAACGTAGCAATTTGGCTCGATTGTGCTCTTGCCACAGCGAGTTTTGATATAAAAAAAACTTCGATTTCAATAACAATGACGTCTAGAGGGCATACTTTTTTATTTGTGTTTGGTTATCATTGCATAACAATCATTTGCGAGCGATTGTTTGAAATGAAAACGTCTGCTTTTTATCGACAGCACAATCTCGATGGAGCATGATGTAATGCACATAATGAAAGTTTTCAATTAGTTTTTTTTATCGAATGATAATAATGAATTAATTGATTTGACTTTTAATGATTGATAATGGTACTTATATGGTGCCATTATAGTAATAAGTCTCGCCTTGAAATGTCATCGATTTCCGCAAGATAATTTTTTAATAATAAAAATACATTATGTCTTCTTATGTAGGGTTTGTCGCTTTTCAAAAATCGGTTTTAAAAACCGGTATTTTGGCGAAAATTATGGATTTCGAAAACCGGTTTTTAGTGAAAAAAGTCTGTTTTCACTGTAGAAATGAAAAATGATAGATATATACAAATAAAGATAGATGAAAGCGTTTTGATTCTTGAAATCATATCGGTTCAATAGCATTTGACATCTTATCAGTCTGCAATGGTTCCCAGAAAGGTTTTGTATATATTAATTTAGATTTTTATACTAGTGTATATATTAATTTCAAGCAGTGTGACTTCTTCTTGAAGAAGTAACCTCCTCTACTCAAACTTAGAGTTTTAAACCCTAAATTAAAGAACAAAAAACTTAGAATTATTATATCAGGCTTTAAAAATAATTAAGCATAATTTGGTCGCAAGTATGAGAGTATTTTCTATTTCAGAAAATTTTGTGAGTAAACAATAAAGGGCACGTCTAAGTCGCAATTCGATGGACGTTCTCAGTTTTTTTAATCATATTTTATTAAACAGGAAAACAATTAGAATGTTTAAAATTAATTAATTAAAATTGCTCAGAACAGACAATACGCGAGTTTAGCTTAATTGTTTCTAAAACTAAAATTGATATTAACAAGTATGTATCAACATGTATCTAATATTTTTTTATTTTTTTTTAATTCAATGAATGTTTTTTATTTAAAAATGTATTATTTTTATTCATTCGAAAACTTTCCCTTCACTATCATAAAAATATTTTCATTCTTATATGTGAAAAAGATGCATGAATAACGAATAATTATTTTCAAAGTTATTTAGTCATGATAAACTATTATTTTTTAGTTCTACTAATTAAAATTAAAATAATTTTGTTTACTATCTATAAAATTGAACAATAAATAAGTTCAGTCAAATACTGCTCTAAATTACACTAAATTTGCGGATAAATTACAGGATATTTGAGCAAAAATTTATTTTCTATTTAATATTCGAAAACCGGTTAAAACCGGTTTTTTAGTAAGATTAAAATTTGAAAACCGGTTTTCTGAAATGTCGGTTTTTGTATAAACCCTAGTGTTAGCACTTCATAGAATGCGACTTAGTCCGGTTAAAACAGGTTAAAACCGGTTTTTTAGTAAAATTAAAATTCGAAAACCGGTTTTCTGAAATGACGGTTTTTGTATAAACCCTAGTGTTAGCACTTCATATTTTAGAATATTTCAGAATTTTAGATAGACGAGACTGTTAGCTATGTAATAGAGAAATTCCACATTTCGAACATTTCCTTTTAATTAAAAAGCATTTTATTTTAAAAAAATATGTTTTCCTCCTAATATGACTCTGAAATCGAGTCCACGTACACCACAACGGCTATGACAGATTATCTCGCGGTGATCTAGCGAAAAACGTGACGGAGTTAACGATTATCGACTAATTTTTTTCTCGTTCGTCTTCTTATTTCTTGTCGATGAGAAAATTACTCTCCGACCACGACTTACGACGATGATAGAGGAAGAGAAGAATTGGTTTTGTGAGAGGCAATCGATACGACTCGACCGACACTTTTGTGTTCGGATACACAACTTTGTTAGAGACAGAATTGACGGTGCAAGATCGACGAGCCGAGGCGGTTAGAAGATAGGTTACATCAAGGGTAGGTGGGTGGATGTAAGGATATAAATCAATTCCGATGTCTTGGAACTATTTTGTTGCCGGCAAAACATTGGGTAGAGGAATTTGAAATCTTATTATTGTGGAATGGATGATTAGTATTTGATTGAAGCATTTTGCCTTTTGGCAAGTTGCATGAATTTTCTGATACGTGTACATATTTAGGGGGCGTCTATTAATCACATGATCGACTTTTTAAGGTATTTTGGACCCTTCCTCCTACTTGGTGATACGTGGTGATATTTAAAATTACCTCTCCTTCTCCCTCCAGTTACGAGAAAAAATTGTAAAATTTTAGATTTTTTTTAAATATTTGCATTTTTTTAAAAAAATCAGGTAAAAATTAAATTCACGTGATATTTTACTATACCCTCCCCCCACGTGATATTTTGTGATTTTTTGTCAAACCCTCCCCTATCTTCTAAAAACCTCACGTGATTAATGGACCACC
>NW_020537758.1:13655986-13672712 GCF_003426905.1 Ctenocephalides felis | reverse complement strand
AACAGTATATTGTAATTTTGTATATATTTTAATTGTTATTCATTATGTAAAATAATTGTATTTTTGAGTCCTCTTGGAAGAAATCTGTGGGCTATATATTTAAAAACAAATAAATAAATAAATAAACAAGTCATCACATTAAATTGTCTACAATTGTAGCAGAATGTACTTATTGTATTAATTACTATGCTATGAAAAGGAAAACAAAAATTGACAGAAATATTGGCGAGAAAAATATTACATATTAAATTTTATTTCCAGTATTTTTGATATTGCAAGAAGATTTAACATATTTTCAAAATTTTGAAACACATGTTCTTTGCCATTAAGATATGAGTTGTGCATAAGAGAACACGGACTTCCTGGTCTATACTTTTGTGATTTTATTCAAATTTATTACACTGATGAAGTGACAAACTGAGTTTCGAAACGTATGTGAAGCATTTTATACTATATGTCGATTAATAATCGGCCAAAAATCGAAATTGAAATTTTCTGCATATCTTTACGTTTCAGAAGTTTCAGAATTGATGTGTGAGAATTTTCATCGACGATTTCGGACGTACTGAACAACCGATTTAAATAATTTAAAAAACATTCGATTCCTTTTGATAGAGAGACGTGCTGATAAGTTTTTGGCAAAGGCAGGTCTAGCCGTTTCAGAGATACGGAGCAAAGAGTGCAGAAAATAGAGATCAAGTTTTTGAGAGAACGGAGCATCCGATTTGATTGATAAAAAAAACATTTGTAAAGATGGGTAGAAGTGGTGGTTAGTTTTTGGCAAAGGCAGGTCCAGCCGTTTCAGAGATACGGAGCCTAATGAGCCAAAAATGTGCCAAATTAGCTGAATTTTTGAGATTAAAAAAACTTTCTACATGTATTGACGAAACGAGTATTTTTGTGGATTTTTTTTCAATTCATTTTTTTTTTAATTTCTAGAAAATGTGGTATTTGAATATCGAAAATAGTCCAGGTTTTAAATCTAATACTAGCTAAAGTTCTAAACATCACTTATATACTTCAAATAGTTAATTTTAACTTTGCAATTCAGTTTATATAATATTTATAAATATTATACAATGTCTTCCATTTTAAATCCAATCAATTAAGTTAAATATATATCCTCATCCAATTCATAAGCTTTTATATATTGTCTATAAAATAAAAATAATGAAAGTTACAGTATTTATACTAACATATCTGGAAACATTTAATAGTCCTCGAATCTTTCATTAAGACTTAACAGAAAGTCCTAGCAATTTGCCTTAAAGCACAATGCCATACACCACTAGCTTCCAAACTATTCTACGTACATTTTTTGCAAATTATTGCATTATACTATTAAATATAATTATATTACACTTGCATCTTCATTACCCCAATTTCCCCTAAATCCGTATAACAAGCCACGGAGCTAAAGTGTGATTGACAGATGAATTAGTCGTGTTCTGAATAATGATATTATAAAATAAATTGAATATATAGGAATTATTATATCTGTAGGCACTATTATTAAAAACGAATGCAGGGAATTTAAATGTGTCTAATGGGATTTTCTTGTCTCGGTAAATGTCAGAGGAATAATAAAATACACATTTATAGATCGATCATCAATAGTAGTATGTCTATAAAGCTAAAATGGTTTATGCAGATGGTAAAAATAGCACATTTATTTCAACTTCATTCTACCTTTGCAAAATTTGCAGGTGTATTAAACAACGGACGGAGCTCAAGTATGATTGCAAATAATTTATTCTGAATATTGTTATATTTAGAAAAAATAATAATGAGATTATTTGCAGATTGAAACTTGTTTTGGATTTTTGCATTACTGCTATTGCCAAGATGTGTATATGTCTTTTTCCTTCCATTATTTTCGATTTAAAACGATTCGGCAAAAAGTTGTCGCTCTGGGACAGCCGTTACAACTTACAACCGATGTGACTCTATGGGCTTGTGCAGATGGAAAAGAACTAAAAGTACGGGAAAGGAGCAATTTTGCCCGAAGATGCACATAAAACCGAGGAATTGCTCTCGGGAATTGACCGGCAAGTATCCGTGGAGGGAACCCGTCGTATCCTTGTCAGGGAAAAAAAAATACTGGAAATGCAGACGTGCTGACTATAAAGGAAAATGGAAATTTAAAGTTATCTGAATTGGGTAATTGATAGAAGAGATTATAATAATCCGACACATTTTTTTTTTTTGTTTATTTATCATAGCAATCTATACAATGTACATTAGGCTAAAATTTATGACAATTATGGAAAATGGCGTGAGAAGGATAACTACCCACTGATAGCTCCAATCCGACACATTTGTAGAAAACAATATCTATCAACAAACCGGGATGGGCGTTCGATTGAGTGCGACCAAAAATTTTTCTGATATTTAGAATGGAATAGGTGCAAGTAAAAATTTTCTATTACCCATTGCACCCCAATAATCAATTACACAAACAACAATATCAAAACCGTTTGTTTCGATTCCTTATCCAGCTTTTCATAAATATTTCTCTACATTCTCAGGCCACTTGGCCTAACATAATATTCGGGTAATTCAAAAGCGAAAATATCATGTCGGGCTGTCTCAACTCATCCAGCATGTTTTTATTAGAGCCGAGGGGGTGCTCGAATTTATAACTGCTCGGCTGAAACGCGCCCTTTAAAGCGCGTCGTGCTCTACAAGTTATAACGCGCGCTCTGGGGGTAGTTTTTAGGGAATAGTTGCGAGTCACCACATATGGTGTAGGTACGCACTATGCGTAGGATAGAAGATATTTGGTGAAAATTTTATTTTGATTGAATTTCTAACAATCCAACAAAAATGATACTAGTAATGTTATAAAACAATTGTTATAGCTATTAGGGGTCAACACAAAAAAATCATTATATACAAAAACTTTCACATATGAGGAGATACCATCCAACAAATCTGACAATTATAAATACTATAAAAATATAATGAGTTTTTTTTACTAAATATGATTGCCAAACCAGATTAAATATATCTGTCGGTTATATGGCAGCAAAAAATTGTTTCAAGTTGTATAAAAACTGGAGTGGACTATGGAGCTTCTATTCCATTTATATAATGAAAAAATTAAGTAAAATAATGTGAAGATAGATGGAAAATGTAGTATATAAATTAATTGAAGATAATATAAATATTTTTCTAAAAAATAGCTAAATTGTTTGACACGATTTAATGTAGGATGATAAACTCTGCCTAAGCTAAATTAACTACTTATATATCGTAGCCATTTAACTGAAATGACGTAAACATGTTTATTAACTCACCGTAGAAAAAAATCGTTTCTGCTAAAAAAGTCGATTATCTATTTTACATCGTTTCTAAACATACTGAATAGTTTGACACCAAAATTGGTTAAAGTATGTGTATGTATAAGAAAGCCAAAATTTGCTTTTCGTCGACGTTCTCTCAAAAATAGCAGCACCGATTTTAAAAATTTGAAGCAATTTCTTGATAATTAGCAAAGAATGCAGAATTTTTCCTCCAGGTTTTAACCAAAAATTCTTGAACAAATTTGAAAATTAAGGAACTGTTAAAAAAATAACAAGTTGGCGTATTAACTTTGCATAGCGTAAGTTAGAGTAATCGTCCAAAAATCGAAAATGAAAACTTTTACACTTTTTCAGGTTTCAGAATTATTAGGCAAACCTCAGAAAAATTGATGCGTGTATGCATATATGGATACAATTTTTTGTCCAAGATTTCGAGCGCATGGATTAACCGATTTGAATGATTGAAGTAGCATTTGATTTTTATTGATTGAGAGATGTGTTGATTAGTTTTTTGAAAATGCAGGGCCGGTTGTTTTAGAGAGACGGAGCAAAAATGTACAGAAAATGGGAATGCGGTTTTTGCTATAATCAAATGCGGCATCTGATTAGATAGATTCAAAAAATATTTTACTTACTTTTTTAGTGAATATCAGTCGAGCTTTTTTTGGAAAGAACATACACATTACGTTAGTTTTCTCAGAGATAGGCATATGAAAAATACTTGTAAACCTAAGGTCGAAAGTAGTAACTAAATATTAATAATTATTCAAGTCGATTTTATACACTATTCGAGAAGTTTTAGCGACTTGCCTTAAGCCTAGTTACTTAAATTTACACCTAGTTACATAAATTTACAACCATTATTGAGAATTTTTATTCTAACCATGTACATACTATAAACGAACATGAAATTGTTCATTAAAATTCTAAATGTGCGGTGGCGCTCGGTATACATAATGAATTTTGAACAGATAGGGTATGCATATATATTTTTATGTATATGTACATGTATATATATATATATATATATATATATATATATAATTGAACATGTGTATGTATATTTATCATAATAACATAGCCCATATACCGCATAGCATAATCGTGCGTTACAGATTTATCCATTGTTCCGAAACTCACCCTTATCGCTGTTGTTAGTTACGTATCAACTGCGGCCTGGGGGTACTTAACCCCATCGTAGCATGAATTGCTAGTGTTGGGAATAATCAGAACAATAAATAATCGATATAAATACCAATTCGAAAAATAATCGATATAAATACCACTTACGATAAAAACCATATTTTTACTACAAATTTTATATTGAGGGTAAAACGATTATTATATATAGATTATTTTAGATAATAGATAATAATTTTCACATTACATATTTTAGTAACATTAACCGCAATTGTATACTGCAATTAAAAAAATGTTTGGTTCAATAATGGGTTTTCATATATATCTTGTTTCTCATGCAAAGTAGATAACTCCGTCTATTCATTTATTTATAAACAACAATTAGAATGAGCAATTGTATTTTTTTTATTTTTTTAATGGTAACTATCCGAACATTAGTTAAATTTTACGAGTTTTTTTAAATGACTTTAATTAAATATAATTTTAAATAGTAGTTACCCAATTAGACATAATAATGTAAATTTGTTAGACATTTTGCACGAGTATTCTCAAAATTCGAAATGATTGTATTTTTTTCATTATTTGATTTTTCACATCACCATTGCCTATTCCGTTCTACCCCTGCAAAGAGGGAACACCAAGCCATTTGATGACATTAACTTTTCATATCTTTTAAGCGGGCCAACGGCACCCTTCATAAAATCCGCGCCTAATTACACCAAAGACCTCCTTGTCGAAACGTACCGCGCTAACAAACCAGAATTTACCCCTCTTGTACAAATTGCGATATTAAATTTGAATAAATTTTGGAGGACTTTAAAGCCTAGAATATTTCGAAATATGCTTCAAAATATTTTGCTAGTTTTTGTTAGGTATTAATTTTTTTTACATTTATTTACACAAGAGGCTGTTACGTAGCAGAGTTTAAAAGTCCGCGGGTAAAAGGGTCCACCACTATTGTCTCAAATACAAGTACAGCATGACATTTCTCAATAATACTATTTCAAAGTAGAGAGCAAAATATAAGTAACAGAACATCGCGATTAAATTGGTCGACATTGCTATCAAAAGATCAACGGTCACGTGGTAATTTATTTCATTTTTAGGTATATCTCTTTATTGGCTTCCTCTAATTACACATTTTTTATTTTTAGTTTTTTTAAGTTTTGAGCACTGTTGTTTAGTTTACGAGACCTTAATATATTTGTTATGTATTCATAATTTAATTGTTTTGCGAGATGTATTGTTAGTTTTAATTTAGAATCAAGTGATTTGTATCTAACCTCTATAAAATTTTACACGTGGGAGGGATGAAAAGGACCAACTAAACCTTTACCCTGACAAAGAAAATAGTGAGTGAAAAGTAAATTAAGTTGAAAAGGGCAATTTTTAAAAGGTGAATTATATTAATAGATATTCAATCTTAAATAAATATTTCTTCTGGGTTATTACACCTGTGAATCATAGTAAAAAACTTTTTTGCAACCAATAGTAAAAGAACTGCAACCAATATCTCTAAAATTCAAAGTTTTTCATCAAATATTTTTGAAAATATATGGAAAAAGATGTATAATCTATCGTTAAAATGCTTGAAAATCCACGATAAAAGTGTTTTCTGTCGTTGTGAGCACTGTTGTTTAGTTTACAAGACTTTAATATATTTTTTAAGTTTATGTTATTTTTAATTTAGATTCAACCATTTATTTTATATAACTTCTATCAAAGCTTATACGTGGGTGGGTAAAAGGGACCAACCGGAACTTTATATTGTCAAAGGATGAATAATGAAAAACAATGAATAAATAGGAAAATTAGGTAAGAATGCATTTTACAAGAGATAAATTGAATAAATAATTATTCCAACTCTGCTGATGAATATTTCCGCTTATGGGGTTAAAACCAGGTGATGATTTATTGAAAAACATCATTTCTGCAATGTTGAATTAGCTGGGAGTTTTACTGAATATATAGTAATATAGTTGTTCGTTTGATATGTCTTAGTTGCTGTGATATAATTCACATTCTAATTGCTCAAAGCCAAATTAGACGTATGTGCCCTGCCCTATGTTACCAAGCTCCATCATAATACGAAATCGTTCAATCCAATATTTCAAAATCGATTAACCAACCAAATCTGAAAACGTCATCTCTCTCACAATCAGAATCGAATCAAAAGCTAAGGAAATCCACTCCCGGCTCCCGGGGCGCGCTCAATTCTCAATCCTCAATCCCAACACATAATAAACGGATGCGATTCGATTTTCAATTATTCCCGATATATCAATGGTCTTCGTACGACCATAAAGCCCAGTCGATTGAGAAATTATACACGGTCGCATCCGTTATAATATTACACAAGAGCAGAGCAGCAAATGTTATAAGAGCATTTCATCAGACGACGTTTGCCCGAAAGCCGTAAATGCCGGAAGCCGCTGCTATAATCCGGGAGATGGGCTCACGGAGACCACTTTCTCCGGAAAGGATTCTCATCGTGATCGTGATCGTGATCGTGATCGGAGTCCGTGATCGGACTACAATGTCATGACCCGGAAGGGAGAGGAGACCTTAAAATATTACATATCTCGCGGTTAAGTTTAATCTCTCTTATCGGAGGAGCCAGAGTGAATTGTTAATACGTGTTTAGACTGGCTCTGAGGGCGAAATTAGGTGATGGATCCCGAAATGTTCGTGTATATTTTTGGAAGTCATTCATATAGTTCTATTACAGGATTATATTTACTCACCTTTTTTTTTGTTTTGTAGCGAAACTCAAACAAATGTATTTTGTATTAGAAGTAGTAGTAAAGACTAAGAAAACTAGCTACTTCTACTACATATTGTCATTTACTTGTCATATGTGATTATACAATATAAATATAGTTATATTGCTTCTTATGTAAATTTACTTGATCTCGACTAAAGACAGTTATAAATTATATGATGAAATAAAAAAGCATATACTTATTAAGGAATAACTTGAAGACAAAATGGTTATGATAATAAGATAGTTTGTTTGAAGCATGATAATAAGTAGATGGCTAGATATTTTTCTTTTGGAAAAAAATCCTTTAAATATCAATTGTGTTTTCAACTCCCAATCTGAAAAATAATTCAGGGCATTATCATGAAGAGTACAAAATATGAAAATAATTTTAAAGATATGAAATTTTGTAAAATGTTCAAAAAATTTGCTATCGAAAATTAGGAGAAATGGGGAAAAATATTAGTACTGTTGAGAGAAAAGTTATATCAGATGTTATTTGTAGGATTTCATTAGGAATGTATTGTTTGATATCAATATTGGCAAATTCAGAAATATCATAAAAACTTTGGGCTTTCAGAAATTTAACGATGGTGCTGTGAAATTGACGATCACTCAATTTTATATAGTTTATGGCATTGCAAAAAGTTGTAAGTTTGAAAATTGATCGCTTTTTCTTATTTTTAACTTCCCGTGGTAATTTATTGTAATCGTCCAAAAATAGAAATTGAAAATTTTTGTGTGTGTGTATGAAAAAATTGATGTGTGTGTATCGGAAAAAAAAATATTTATTTTTGTAATTTCCAAAGAATTTTTTTTTGAATATCGAAAATAATTCAAATTTCAATTTTAATTCTAGCTAAAGTTCACCTTATGTCAATCATATTTGACTAACTTGGCTTTGAATCAATCTTTTTTTCTCCTTCTACCGAGCGCCATGTGTTCGGCCTGGCTCATGTCGCCTTCTTAGCGTCAGACATATATGACTGACGTGTTAATATACCTTATTTATGTTTGTGTCCAACAACTAGAAGAGTTTAAAAATGTATTCCAAATAATAATAAAATTTTCTTATAATAGTTATTCATAAATTTTCATCCTCTTCATTAAAACTGCTCGTAAACTAAATTTATTTCATTGCCTGGCTCATGTTATTGTTTTTGTGCTTTAAGTAGTGTAAAACACGCGAGGAGGCGTAAAAGCGACATCAAATTGTTAGTTCAACATAAAACTTTTAATTATATCAAGTCATTATGTACGGAAAATAAATGATACAACAGTACAACAGTGTCGCTTTTATTTATGCCTATAATTACAAGCAGAATACTGAATGAAATGCTTTTATTATGCATTGTAATAAAATAATAATTATAACTTCTGCATGTGCTATTAGTCGTTAAATTGCTACTTAGGATGGATGATAGATGAATAAATTTTATATGGAATATCAAATTTTATGACTTGCTACTAAAGATGTTTTTTTACCAATGCATAAGTCTTTTTAAAAAATGTTGTTATAACGTTAACAAGAATATTTTACGCATCATTGCGAATAAAATGTCTTTTTAAAAATGCATACTTTGAAATGTAACAACTGTGCAATGCTGAAACGTACTTCTTATTCGCGATATTTATTTTGTGAAGATGAAAAGGCAATTTGTGCTCGATACTCGATACGCGCATTTCTGAGCAAAGAATCATAAATATAGAAATATGTTGTACGTAAATAAGCAAGTATTATTGATTTTACTTCCTTTCGCGTCAATGAGCAAGGTTGAGCTTTGAGCTATCGTAATAAAAATATAAGAAAAAGGAATTACGAGATTTATATTAAAAGTAGAAGTACATCGTGGAATGAAAATTAAGATATAAAAAATATGTTTACTGAAAACATCGTTGTACCTATAAATCCAAACAAACATATTACAAATAGACATGTACAACTATTTTTAGGTTTATAAAAATAAACAGAGCAAATTCATTGTGTAACCAATTAGACGATTTTTTGCGATTACAATAGATTACGTATGGAAAGTAAAAATAAACATTTTTAAAGACTATTTCAGTAATAATTCTTATATAATCCACTTATCCCTAAATAATTTTGTCTATTACATAAAACCACAGATTAATTGACATTACAAAATTTGGCTTGTCATTCAAGGCGTGTCGAATCCAATGACATTGATTTGACAAGCGACGGAAATTCATTAATAAAATATAATTCATACAAACTCCAATAACAAACACCATGTTTAATGCTTTCAATAACTTCTAAAACTTCTAGAACTTCTTGTACTTTTGCCAACTGAATCGATTCGTTTGGACGGGTATTCTTTTCGTTTTGACAGAAAGATTAATTTAATAGTTATTCCAACTCTAATGATGAAAATTGTGTTAAAACACCAATATTTTTTACTAACATTTAATTTATAATACATAAACAACCATTACACATATCATAGCCTACTTCATGGCCAACAGAGATTAGACATACGTGATGTTACAGAGCAATTTATCCAATTGATACATTTTAATGGCCGTTACATTCAAACTTATAAATTCAAAAACATACAAAAATATGTGTGTGTATGATATATAAATATATGTGTGTGTATCATACACACACATTGTTTTGTATGTTTTTAGTAGTTATAAGTTTGAATGTTTGCCTGTGCATAATTCTTTCTATCCGTGTCCACATACACATTTGATTAATATGATTAATATCTCGGCATATTTATTATGCCACTCACATGATCCGAACCCGAACCGTATACAAAGTGCAGTCGTGCGAAATTAAAAACTTAGTCTCATGCCGTTCTCGTTTCGAAATCAATTACAAGACGCGAATCGTGTGAGACATCTGTCCTCCTATGTTTTATGAAGCATATTACATAAAGGAACCGCCTCGATGTCTGCCCTGACAGTCTCTTGCTATCTCTGCATCTCTTTTATATAGGTACATATGCATATTGTGCAGGGAATACCGGGGTAAATGGTAATAGATTAATAAGAAATTGATTTACTATAAAGATAATCGAATCTAGTTGAATGTGTCATTTTGTCTTAAAGCTAGTTACAAAAACTTCGATAGGTGTAATTGCTAACATAATCAATCAAAATTGGGATTGAGATATTCAAATAAAATTTTCGACTATTTATTTCAAAAATTAAGCTCTAGCTCTCAATTAAATCTTAACAATGCGATTTTCAATTGAATTTTCTCAAACACATTTAAATTATCTGTGATTGTAATAATTATATTGCACAGACACGTGCTAGTATGCCCTAAAATTGTACCTTATTGTTTTAAATTTTAATGAATTGATAATGTTTGACTCATCACATTACAAAACCAACTTTTGACACACTTTGACTATGATATTGTTTCAATTTTGATGAGTTTTTAAAATTTAAATACTTGCCGCAGGACCGTAATGTTTCAGTATGTTCTATAAGACCATGATATCTATAGTGAAAAAAAGTTTCATAAAAATCGGCAAAAAATTTTATTCAAGGGTTAATTACAAGAAAACGGCTCGGTAAGTTTTTACCTAAAACTAATCAGTATAACTCCTAACCAATATCTTTCAGTTTATGATTTTTTAAAAAACAGTTTATGATTTTTTAAAATCGATTCAATATTGTGAGCTAAAACGAGAATGAAAACTTTTGCACTTTTTTGCAAATTACAAAGAAACTGCTAGGCTGATCGCCGCATTCTAAATTTTTTAAATCGGTTAAAAATGTTTTTGAGCAAACGTCGATTTAAGGTAGAAAATCTGTTCACACACGTACATACACACACAAACATACTTTTTTCAAATTTGGTCTCATTTGATTCAGAATGGCTTGAAACGTCGTGAAAACATAAAACAGCAAACAGGAATCTCTTATGAAAACATAAACTCCTTTGGAAAGTTAATCAGTGGTGCATAACATTGTGACTTAAGGCAGGTAAAAAATGATTATCAATAGAAATTTATCAATGAGTATTAACAATTGTTTTAAATATCTTAAAACTATTATCATAAACACTGGCCATTCCATAGTTGTATTTTATAAATCTAATATAAGTGCATATATTTGGGCAAAGATCTTTAGGGGGCGTCCATTAATCATGTGATCGATTTTTTACGGACCCCCTCCGCCTTGGTGATACGTGGTGATATTCAAAATTACCCCTTCTCCCTCACAAAACATCGCGTGTATTTTTAATTACGAAAAAAAGTTGTAAGATTTTTAATTTTTGGAAAATGTTTGGTTTTAAAAAAAAATCAGGCAAATATTAAATACACATGATGATCTCTTACTAGACCCAACCCTGCCCGACGTGATATTTCGTGATTTTTTGTCAGACCCCCCTTCTCCTAAAAACCTCACGTGATTAATGGACGCCCCTTATCTATATTTATCTAGAAGAAAGAAAACGAACTAAGTACGTCGACACAAGCAATATGAATTGAATCACTCTAATCGGTTACGACGTTCTTCCAAAGACTGCTGATCATTGTATCTCTAAAACTGCTGGATTTGCCTTTGCAAAAATGTAATCAACACGAATCTAATGTTTTTTAATCATTCTAGTCGGATGTGCCGGTCTCATGAAAACTGGTAGTTTTTGCGCTTTTTGCTCCGTATCTGCGGAATGGCTAGACCTGTCTTTGTCAAAAACTAATCAGCACATCTCTGTCAATACAAATCGAATGTCAATTTTAAATCATGCATATCGGTTGATCCCTGCTCTCGAAATTTTTGGCAAAAATTTATTTATATCCATACAAAACATACACTACACACACATCTATTTTTTCAAAGGTTTGCCATATTGTTCAGCATGTCATGAAACGTAAAAAAATGCAAAAATTGTGGATTTTTATTTTCCAAATCCAAATGAACAATTACTATTACTATTGCAATTTTTCCCACTATCCCTCGATCATCACATCAGACTTATTCCGGCGAGCAGGCGAACAGTGAACCCGCCCACATCAAACAATTTACGGTCGCTCGTCTTCTCGTCTTAGTCTGCGAATTCTCAAACTCAAACTCATACTCAAACTGAAACTGAAACTCCTTGTCCGTGAACTCAATCATGATTTAGTGGCATTAGCGACGGCTGCAATGCACGTGTGGCCGACTGGTTTAGGTTTTAGACGGTTAGACTCACATTCAGAGAGCCTGAAAGCGCCTCGAAGGCAATCTGATAGATTTCGAGGTGGTCTTGAAAATATCACTTGTGGAAATTATCATAGTGGCGTCGACAGATTGATCAAAGAAATAAATGCTATAGATGAATTGTAGGCAATTTAGTAATAAACATCAAGCAGTCTCGCATAGCTCTTACAAATCTGATTAAGAGGCACAACTAGTGTGAAATTTTCAAAGAATCGAATTTTCAATTTTTCTATATTTCAATAGGTTATACCTTTAAAAATAACATACCAAAATTTTAAATCAATATCTTAAATAGTTTTTGAATTAGAGCCATTTAAAGAGTATATATATAGTATATAGTATAACGATCATTTTATCTTAAAACGCGTTTTTCTCGAAACATCATTTTCCGAATTTGCTGCAGCAATTACTCAAAATCAAATGATCCGATCACAATCAAATTTTTTTTTTCATGTTCTATATATAGTTCTCCGTAAAATGAACTATCGATTTTTTGATCGGATCAAAAATCGAATTTTGGTAGTCTAAAAACGATCAAAATTTTGGGTAAAAATCGACTTTTTTTAAAAAAAAAACGCCGTCATTTTGTCAATTTTTTATTTTTTTCTTTATCGTAGTTCATTTTACAGATAATATTATATAGTTTCACGAGAATTTTTTTTTTTAATTTCATCCACGTAGATGGCCGGAATCACTACAGCAGTGAAGGGCCTTTTTTTTGTCGCACCATTGGAGATCGACGATAACTTAAAAAATATTTAATTACTATGTATTCTTAAAACATGTAGGTATAAATATATTTCTAAAATTTTAAAACGATTGATAAAGTAGTTTTTTTAATATAAATTTCCAAAAATCACTTTTTTTTAGGCGGTTACACTAGTTGTGCCCCTTAAATACACTGCCCTTGGATTAAACTTTGCAACACACTTTAGTATATTTTTTTAAAGAGAGCCTCTCAAGCAAGATCCATCTGAAATATATATTTATATATATATATATATATATATATATATATATATATATATGTATGTATATTATTCCTCAAATATCCTCCGTATCACGAAACAATGAAGACTGCATTAATAACAATAATATTACGAATCGCGTCATGGTCATGTACAAAGATGCTTTTAAAATATAAAATAATCGGACACAAAGGCATAAAGTTCCATTATCTACAAACATAAGTGTGCACAATTGATTATACTTTCGAATTAAATTTTCAACAGTATTGTGCACAAGAATTGACATCACAAAAGGCCATTCTTTATAAATAAGGACGAAATTGATGGCTACAATATATATTTGGAAATTTATCTTTGGTGGTACGAAAATTTAATATTATGTAATTAATTTATGGCGGGATTTAATTAGAATTGATTATGTTTTGTTAGGTTGCAGGAACAGTATGGCTGATAAATTAATCAATTGATTTCAATGATCTCAGCTTTCAGGGTTTAATAAATATTTATTGCTTTTAAATTATAAAGGATACATTTTTGTGTTGGTGATTTTAAAGTGTTGCTTGTTTCAAGAAAATTGCAAAGACGCAAACAATATGTATAAATATTCAGCATTATCTATAAGAAATAAAATTCTTATTTTGCAATTTTTAGAATTGTAACGATAGAAAGTTGAAATGTCGACATAACACATAATTCCAAAATTTGATGTATTTTTATAATTACACTTTTTTTGTAGACTCGTGATAATTCAGAGTGTTCAGACTGATTATAAGCTCTATCAATATCTAAAAAGTTTCTTCAAAATCGTCAGATTTTTTGCCAACAATTAATTACAAAAAAATGACTTGGACAGTCTCTACCAAAAATCAATCAGCAGGATTCCCATCTAATCAGAAAATGATATAAAATTCCAAAATCGGTTTAGTATTTTTGCTGAAAACGTGGACAAAAAATTGTGCATTCAACTGCTAATTATAAAGAAATGAAAAATAAACAAAACAAAAAAAATCTAAAGAAATGACTTGTCACGTCAAGAAATCATAAAATTTTCAAACCGTATTGTCTGGTAAAACATTTTTTTTTTCTTCGGGAAGATAATCATACAAAATATACAAAAACCGATATATAGAAAACCTATTTTTGCAGTTCAATTTTATTGAAATATTTTTTAATGCAACAAAAATTATAATCGACCAGAGTTAAACAACTTTAAAAACGATGAAATCATGCTTAATTTTTATATACACGGGCGTAAAAATTTTTATAATAGTAACACGAAGGAGGGCTCTCGATTTGCAACAGTGTTTTCATCAATCTAGTACATTCTTCTTCTTTTATCATTTTTAATGTATTCAAGTGTTATTCTTATATTGAAAACTCGGCATTTTCTACAAATAAAAAACTGTGTTCAATTTTTGTGATTTTTGTCCGGGATGGGTTTTAGCTGTTTGCAAAACCGACAAACCCAAATGTGTATCTGTGATAAAAATAATAATGGGTAGAGCTGCCCTATGGCAGGTTCGTGGGCTGATTTTTTTTAAATTTTTTTTTCATTTATTTCTTATAACTAATCTGAACCTTGGGTTCAATGAGGTTATTTTGCTAACGGGTACAGGGCTTTTAGAAATTCCCCCAGTGGAGAATTTCCTTACAAAATATATTGATTGTTAATTTATTAAATCTTGCGGCCACTTTCTTTTTAATCTTCTCATGGTACTTGTTTTAGCAGGTCTTTAGAGTGTTTGGATGGTATCCGCTCTTTTGATGATATTTCGTAGTTATCTCCTTGATAACTTGTATGTATTTGATGTTTAGGTCTCGATGAATTGTTTCGTTGGAGACATTACCAGGGCGCATTCACTGTGGGCTGAAATAGTGTGAGAAATTTCCTATTGCCATTTCACGGAAATGAGATATTTATTTTCAATTGGAAACATAATTTTGGTCTACGTTCTCAAGAGAAAATGGACATCGCTGCTGCATGATATCATATTGCTAGAATATTTTATCTAGTTTTTAGTGATGTATCTACGATGTATGATAAGTAAATACTAGTACAAAATATTATGAAAATCGCATCAGGCAACATTTTAAAATTCCACCTCTTTTCCAGAGTAAATTCCACGACACATACACCTCTATATTCTCTCAGTAGGTACGATGAATTTTCCTTTTTTGCTCTGAATTTTCTCTCTCGGCTTCTGGTTTGTACGCGTAGCCGCTTTTCAGCTCCCGATGTGTTTATGTCGGCTTTAAGCGCATAAACTTCTCGGCGGCGGAAATAGGCGTACTACGGCCAGGAAATGTGTGTATGCAAAGCCGCGGTCGTGCGGCGCATAATAAAACAGGATATGAACCATATGCCTCCTTCTATTCTATGTTGTATTAAACGCACTACACGAAATCCATTAAGCTCAACTACACTACTACTGCGATACATTGTATTATATATATTATTACATTATCAAAAATTCACATTTATAATGCCGCATTAGTAACCAGAATCAGAATGGTTTATTCGAGAACGCATGGGCAACTGGGATAAATGACGCACAAGAAAAATTAATATGATAATGAACTTAATTCATGCATGCGCAGATGTACTTAATATATATATATATATATATATATATCTATATATAAATAAATTTTACAGACGTTTCGTGTCTAGGTTTATCCCATCCTCAGTGTAATATAATTTCTAATACTAAAATATGATTACAGAAATGCGTGTTACCTGTTTCACAAACTTGGGCTTACTGTTTGAACACGCATAGGGTGCATGAGAAAATTAAAATTTCTCTAAAAAATATTTTTAAAATCTATACGTTTTGGCTATGGTTATGTTTTTCATTCAGTGGAAACTAAAAATAAATTTTACGTGATATCATAAAATAACTTTCCTATTCTAGTTTAGGTAGGTAAAACAACAAATTTTCTTAGAAATTAATTATTAATAACTAAAATTATTATTAATTGAGAATGAAGTAGAGATCATTTTATTAAAGAGGATTTTAGAGAAAAACAGTTAAATCAATTGAAATTAAGTGGATCATTCCTTCAGGCAAGGTGACCATATTTTTTATGTCAAAATCGGGACGGGAAAGGGAGGGTTAATAGCTTAATTTTATTTAAATAACACATACTATCTAGGAATACAACAAAATCTTTTTTTTAATCAAAACTGCAAACTTTTAGTAAGCGCCTTATTATTCGATTATATGTAATAATATATCTTCTTTTATATATTGTTATAGTATATAAAAAAAACGTAAATGAAAATTGATACATTATGCCCTTTTGGCTTGACTTTGAGTTCTGGGACACCATATAAAATATATTTTTTTTTTATAATTTAATTATTATAAACT
>NW_020537758.1:13621245-13654986 GCF_003426905.1 Ctenocephalides felis | reverse complement strand
AAAAAATTAGTACTAATTTTTAAAATCTTCATCAAATAACTCATAATTTGATGTGCATACGTATAATGTTCATTTTTGGCCACCAAATATCATTTTTAACTTCCTGAAGGAGAAGTTTGGTTTTCATATTTTTTTACTTTTTCCTCTGTATTTCCGAAACCGCTAGACCTGCCTTACTAAAAACTGCATCAATTATTCATTTCGTCATTACAAGTAAAATGTTTTTTGAATCATTCAAATCTGTTGATTTGTGCGCCAGAAATCGTAGACCAAAAATTATATCCAAACATACACATACACACATACACAAATCCATTTTTTTCAGAAACCACTGAAACGTGAAGATATGCAAATGTTCAGAAACCACTGAAACGTGAAGATATGCAAAAATTTTCATTTTAGATTTTTTTGCGATTATCCTACGGGAAGTTAATAAAAACGATCAATCATCAATAAAAAAGTACCAATGAGTAACAACTATTGTTTTAAATATTTTTAAATAATTATTGCAAATAATGTAAAATTTCATAGTCATTTTATATAAATCTAATATAAATTTGGTATTTGGTATAAACGCCTCCATATGAGGTTAACCAACTTTGAAAATTATGTCGATAAGTTTTTGTATTTTGCACGACCTTTTATTTTAATTTTTTACAAATATTTATATACAAACTACTGTTCAAAAACTATCAACTCCATAATAACACAAAGTATCTTAAAAAGCGCCAATGATCAAAAATCACTCAAAAATTCAAAAATTAAAATTTTGCATATCTTGCACGTTTTGGCATACTTTAGAAAAATGGTTGTATATGTGTTTGTGTATGTGTGTGAAATCGAAAGTGTGCGATTTTAATAATTTTAAAAACATTTTACTTTTATTGACAAATGAAAAACTGGTTACATTTGTGGGAAAGCAGTTCGAAATTTAAATTTTTTCCCTTTGAGAAAAATGTGCTTTTTTACAAAAATGTTGTTTTATTTTACCTTAAGAAAAACGCCCCCTCGACGTATTCGACACATTGACCTCGACATAATATATAATATTTTTATTCTAATTAGCAGTACTACTTATTTAGTTGTTTATTTATATTTTTATTTATTTTTATTGTGCTTGGTTTATTAGTTATATCTTTATTTATTTGTTGTTATAATTCACAATTTATACTCATTTGTCTCATAGATCATTTTATTTTTAAGTTTACTCTATATAATCACAAAATTTAAATTTAATATATCAAAATTGAAAATGCTTACTACTGGGTAACCTTTTAGATCTAAGGTTTAATATTTCATATATCATCAAAATTACTGAATGTCTTCCTTTTTTGTAAAGACATATTGTAATTCAATAAAGAGAATAAAAAAAAGAAGAAAAATTTACTTTAGACACAATAAGACGCATCACTTGTAATACAATTACCTGCCAGAAATTTCATTAAATATGACGATTCAATAAGATTCAAATAATCCCCGAACTATTACGATTTTTCCCGCTATCCCTCGACCACATCAGACTTATTCCGACGAGCGGGCGAACAGTGAACCCGCCTACATCAAACAATTTACGGTCGCTCGTCTTCTCGTCTTAGTCTGCGAATTCTCAAACTCAAACTCATACTCAAACTGAAACTGAAACTCCTTGTCCGTGAACTCAATCATGATTTAGTGGCATTAGCGACGGCTGCAATGCACGTGTGGCCGACTGGTTTAGGTTTTAGACGGTTAGACTCACATTCAGAGAGCCTGAAAGCGCCTCGAAGGCAATCTGATAGATTTCGAGGTGGTCTTGAAAATATCACTTGTGGAAATTAACATAGTGGCGTCGACAGATTGATCAAAGAAATAAATGCTATAGATGAATTGTAGGCAATTTAGTAATAAACATCAAGCAGTCTCGCATAGCTCTTACAAATCTGATTAAGAGGCACAACTAGTGTGAAATTTTCAAAGAATCGAATTTTCAATTTTTCTATATTTCAATAGGTTATACCTTTAAAAATAACATACCAAAATTTTAAATCAATATCTTAAATAGTTTTTGAATTAGAGCCATTTAAAGAGTATATATATAGTATATAGTATAACGATCATTTTATCTTAAAACGCGTTTTTCTCGAAACATCATTTTCCGAATTTGCTGCAGCAATTACTCAAAATCAAATGATCCGATCACAATCAAATTTTTTTTTTCATGTTCTATATAGTTCTCCGTAAAATGAACTATCGATTTTTGATCGGATCAAAAATCGAATTTTGGTAGTCTAAAAACGATCAAAATTTTGGGTAAAAATCGACTTTTTTTAAAAAAAAAACGCCGTCATTTTGTCAATTTTTGATTTTTTTCTTTATCGTAGTTCATTTTACAGATAATATTATATAGTTTCACGAGAATTTTTTTTTTTAATTTCATCCACGTAGATGGCCGGAATCACTACAGCAGTGAAGGGCCTTTTTTTTGTCGCACCATTGGAGATCGACGATAACTTAAAAAATATTTAATTACTATGTATTCTTAAAACATGTAGGTATAAATATATTTCTAAAATTTTAAAACGATTGATAAAGTAGTTTTTTTAATATAAATTTCCAAAAATCACTTTTTTTTAGGCGGTTACACTAGTTGTGCCCCTTAAATACACTGCCCTTGGATTAAACTTTGCAACACACTTTAGTATATTTTTTTAAAGAGAGCCTCTCAAGCAAGATCCATCTGAAATATATATTTATATATATATATATATATATATATATATATATATGTATGTATATTATTCCTCAAATATCCTCCGTATCACGAAACAATGAAGACTGCATTAATAACAATAATATTACGAATCGCGTCATGGTCATGTACAAAGATGCTTTTAAAATATAAAATAATCGGACACAAAGGCATAAAGTTCCATTATCTACAAACATAAGTGTGCACAATTGATTATACTTTCGAATTAAATTTTCAACAGTATTGTGCACAAGAATTGACATCACAAAAGGCCATTCTTTATAAATAAGGACGAAATTGATGGCTACAATATATAATTGGAAATTTATCTTTGGTGGTACGAAAATTTAATATTATGTAATTAATTTATGGCGGGATTTAATTAGAATTGATTATGTTTTGTTAGGTTGCAGGAACAGTATGGCTGATAAATTAATCAATTGATTTCAATGATCTCAGCTTTCAGGGTTTAATAAATATTTATTGCTTTTAAATTATAAAGGATACATTTTTGTGTTGGTGATTTTAAAGTGTTGCTTGTTTCAAGAAAATTGCAAAGACGCAAACAATATGTATAAATATTCAGCATTATCTATAAGAAATAAAATTCTTATTTTGCAATTTTTAGAATTGTAACGATAGAAAGTTGAAATGTCGACATAACACATAATTCCAAAATTTGATGTATTTTTATAATTACACTTTTTTTTGTAGACTCGTGATAATTCAGAGTGTTCAGACTGATTATAAGCTCTATCAATATCTAAAAAGTTTCTTCAAAATCGTCAGATTTTTTGCCAACAATTAATTACAAAAAAATGACTTGGACAGTCTCTACCAAAAATCAATCAGCAGGATTCCCATCTAATCAGAAAATGATATAAAATTCCAAAATCGGTTTAGTATTTTTGCTGAAAACGTGGACAAAAAATTGTGCATTCAACTGCTAATTATAAAGAAATGAAAAATAAACCAAACAAAAAAAATATCTAAAGAAATGACTTGTCACGTCAAGAAATCATAAAATTTTCAAACCGTATTGTCTGGTAAAACATTTTTTTTTTCTTCGGGAAGATAATCATACAAAATATACAAAAACCGATATATAGAAAACCTATTTTTGCAGTTCAATTTTATTGAAATATTTTTTAATGCAACAAAAAATTATAATCGACCAGAGTTAAACAACTTTAAAAACGATGAAATCATGCTTAATTTTTATATACACGGGCGTAAAAATTTTTATAATAGTAACACGAAGGAGGGCTCTCGATTTGCAACAGTGTTTTCATCAATCTAGTACATTCTTCTTCTTTTATCATTTTTAATGTATTCAAGTGTTATTCTTATATTGAAAACTCGGCATTTTCTACAAATAAAAAACTGTGTTCAATTTTTGTGATTTTTGTCCGGGATGGGTTTTAGCTGTTTGCAAAAACCGACAAACCCAAATGTGTATCTGTGATAAAAATAATAATGGGTAGAGCTGCCCTATGGCAGGTTCGTGGGCTGATTTTTTTTAAATTTTTTTTTCATTTATTTCTTATAACTAATCTGAACCTTGGGTTCAATGAGGTTATTTGCTAACGGGTACAGGGCTTTTAGAAATTCCCCCAGTGGAGAATTTCCTTACATAATATATTGATTGTTAATTTATTAAATCTTGCGGCCACTTTCTTTTTAATCTTCTCATAGGTACTTGTTTTAGCAGGTCTTTAGAGTGTTTGGATGGTATCCGCTCTTTTGATGATATTTCGTAGTTCTCTCCTTGATAACTTGTATGTATTTGATGTTTAGGTCTCGATGAATTGTTTCGTTGGAGACATTACCAAGGCGCATTCACTGTGGGCTGAAATAGTGTGAGAAATTTCCTATTGCCATTTCACGGAAATGAGCTATTTATTTTCAATTGGAAACATAATTTTGGTCTACGTTCTCAAGAGAAAATGGACATCGCTGCTGCATGATATCATATTGCTAGAATATTTTATCTAGTTTTTAGTGATGTATCTACGATGTATGATAAGTAAATACTAGTACAAAAGATTATGAAAATCGCATCAGGCAACATTTTAAAATTCCACCTCTTTTCCAGAGTAAATTCCACGACACATACACCTCTATATTTCTCTCAGTAGGTACGATGAATTTTCCTTTTTTGCTCTGAATTTTCTCTCTCGGCTTCTGGTTTGTACGCGTAGCCGCTTTTCAGCTCCCGATGTGTTTATGTCGGCTTTAAGCGCATAAACTTCTCGGCGGCGGAAATAGGCGTACTACGGCCAGGAAATGTGTGTATGCAAAGCCGCGGTCGTGCGGCGCATAATAAAACAGGATATGAACCATATGCCTCCTTCTATTCTATGTTGTATTAAACGCACTACACGAAATCCATTAAGCTCAACTACACTACTACTTATTATATATATTATTACATTCTCAAGAAATTCACATTTATAATGCCGCATTAGTAACCAGAATCAGAATGGTTTATTCGAGAACGCATGGGCAACTGGGATAAATGACGCACAAGAAAAATTAATATGATAATGAACTTAATTCATTGCATGCGCAGATGTACATAATATATATATATATATATATATATATATATATAAATTTTACAGACGTTTCGTGTCTAGGTTTATCCCATCCTCAGTGTAATATAATTTCTAATACTAAAATATGATTACAGAAATGCGTGTTACCTGTTTCACAAACTTGGGCTTACTGTTTGAACACGCATAGGGTGCATGAGAAAATTAAAATTTCTCTAAAAAATATTTTAAAATCTATACGTTTTGGCTATGGTTATGTTTTTCATTCAGTGGAAACTAAAAATAAATTTTACGTGATATCAATAAAATAACTTTCCTATTCTAGTTTAGGTAGGTAAAACAACAAATTTTCTTATGAATTAATTATTAATAACTAAAATTATTATTAATTGAGAATGAAGTAGAGATCATTTTATTAAAGAGGATTTTAGAGAAAAACAGTTAAATCAATTTGAAATTAAGTGGATCATTCCTTCAGGCAAGGTGACCATATTTTTTATGTCAAAATCGGGACGGGAAAGGAGGGTTAATAGCTTAAATTTTATTTAAAATAACACATACTATCTAGGAATACAACAAAAATCTTTTTTTTTAATCAAAACTGCAAACTTTTAGTAAGCGCTTTATTATTCGATTATATGTAATAATATATCTTCTATTATATATTGTTATAGTATATAAAAAAAACGTAAATGAAAATTTTTATATGTTTTTTACATTTCAAAGTTTTTTGAACATTTTGGCATACTTTAGAAAAATTGGATGTATGTGTGTGCGTATGTGTGTGTGTGTGTGTGTGTGTGCGGATACAAATTTTCGTCGACGATTTCGGGACCACAGCTAGAAATCCAATAAAATAGGTAAAAAATGCCATTTGACGGTTAATAATGATCATTAGACAGATTCTCATCAAATTATCAGATATTTTATAGAGATTTTAACAATAACAAATTGCGTTTTAATTTCTATGTAAACGCGGCGGTTACGCACTTCGACATTTTGTCTCTAAAATAGCTACGCAGCACGAAAAAAAATTGCTTTGAAAAGCTGTTCTAAATTTTCAAAAAAAAAATGCTATACCCAATTTTTATAAAAGTCATTTTCTTACAAAAAATTTGCCTTAAAGCACAAAGACCAGTAGTTGTTTTTTATACTTTATCCCCTTTTGGCTTGACGTTTATTTCTAGGACACCCGGTATATAAAATATAATTTTTTTTTTTATAATTTAATTATTATAAACTATGTTTGAAATAACAATTGAGAGTAAAATAGAGACTATTTGACCAGACAAGATTTTTGGAAAAAAACATTAAATCACTTTAATATTAAGTGAAACATGCCTTGAAGTGAATTATATAAAAAAAGATCATCTGAAAGAACTAAAAGAAAAACCAATGTATATAAACTACTTAAGCAAAAAGACAAAAAACAAGACAAGAAACAAGGAAACAGATGTAAAAATACAAAATCATGGAAACAAGATCCAAAATCGAACTACAAACAATAGAGAAAAATAATTGCACTAATACTATGGATCAGTCTACTAATAATGATAAGTTTTGTTCGAGCAACTGGTTGACGATGATTGTCACTCTATCTTATATTACTTGAAGATTAAATTAAATCATACAATTTCTATATATGCATATATATATATATATATATATATATATATATATATATCCCACATTCTCCAAAATATCTGCCAGCTTTCGTTTTAGAGTGCGCAACGTAGCAATTTGGCTCGATTGTACTCTTGCCACAGCGAGTTTTGATATAAAAAAAACTTCGATTTCAATAACAATGACGTCTAGAGGGCATACTTTTTTATTTGTGTTTGGTTATCATTGCATAACAATCATTTGCGAGCGATTGTTTGAAATGAAATCGTCTGCTTTTTATCGACAGCACAATCTCGATGGAGCATGATGTAATGCACATAATGAACGTTTTCAATTAGTTTTTTCTATCGAATGATAATAATGAATTAATTGATTTGACTTTTAATGATTGATAATGGTACTTATATGGTGCCATTATAGTAATAAGTCTCGCCTTGAAATGTCATCGATTTCCGCAAGATAATTTTTTAATAATAAAAATACATTATGTCTTCTTATGTAGGGTTTGTCGCTTTTCAAAAATCGGTTTTAAAAACCGGTATTTTGGCGAAAATTATGGATTTCGAAAACCGGTTTTTAGTGAAAAAAGTCTGTTTTCACTGTAGAAATGAAAAATGATAGATATATACAAATAAAGATAGATGAAAGCGTTTTGATTCTTGAAATCATATCGGTTCAATAGCATTTGACATCTTATCAGTCTGCAATGGTTCCCAGAAAGGTTTTGTATATATTAATTTAGATTTTTATACTAGTGTATATATTAATTTCAATCAGTGTGACTTCTTCTTGAAGAAGTAACCTCCTCTACTCAAACTTAGAGTTTTAAACCCTAAATTAAAGAACAAAAAACTTAGAATTATTATATCAGGCTTTAAAAATAATTAAGCATAATTTGGTCGCAAGTATGAGAGTATTTTCTATTTCAGAAAATTTTGTGAGTAAACAATAAAGGGCACGTCTAAGTCGCAATTCGATGGACGTTCTCAGTTTTTTTAATCATATTTTATTAAACAGGAAAACAATTAGAATGTTTAAAATTAATTAATTAAAATTGCTCAGAACAGACAATACGCGAGTTTAGCTTAATTGTTTCTAAAACTAAAATTGATATTAACAAGTATGTATCAACATGTATCTAATATTTTTTTATTTTTTTTTAATTCAATGAATGTTTTTTATTTAAAAATGTATTATTTTTATTCATTCGAAAACTTTCCCTTCACTATCATAAAAATATTTTCATTCTTATATGTGAAAAAGATGCATGAATAACGAATAATTATTTTCAAAGTTATTTAGTCATGATAAACTATTATTTTTTAGTTCTACTAATTAAAATTAAAATAATTTTGTTTACTATCTATAAAATTGAACAATAAATAAGTTCAGTCAAATACTGCTCTAAATTACACTAAATTTGCGGATAAATTACAGGATATTTGAGCAAAAATTTATTTTCTATATAATATTCGAAAACCGGTTAAAACCGGTTTTTTAGTAAGATTAAAATTTGAAAACCGGTTTTCTGAAATGTCGGTTTTTGTATAAACCCTAGTGTTAGCACTTCATAGAATGCGACTTAGTCCGGTTAAAACAGGTTAAAACCGGTTTTTTAGTAAAATTAAAATTCGAAAACCGGTTTTCTGAAATGACGGTTTTTGTATAAACCCTAGTGTTAGCACTTCATATTTTAGAATATTTCAGAATTTTAGATAGACGAGACTGTTAGCTATGTAATAGAGAAATTCCACATTTCGAACATTTCCTTTTAATTAAAAAGCATTTTATTTTTAAAAAAATATGTTTTCCTCCTAATATGACTCTGAAATCGAGTCCACGTACACCACAACGGCTATGACAGATTATCTCGCGGTGATCTAGCGAAAAACGTGACGGAGTTAACGATTATCGACTAATTTTTTTCTCGTTCGTCTTCTTATTTCTTGCCGATGAGAAAATTACTCTACGACCACGACTTACGACGATGTCGATGGTAGAGGAAGAGAAGAATTGGTTTTGTGAGAGGCAATCGATACGACTCGACCGACACTTTTGTGTTCGGATACACAACTTTGTTAGAGACAGAATTGACGGTGCAAGATCGACGAGCCGAGGTGGTTAGAAAATACATCGAGGGTAGGTCGGTGGGTGTACGGATATAAATCAATTCCGATGTCTCCGAACTATTTTATTGCCGCTGATACATTGGGTAGATGAATTTGAAATTATATTATTGTGGAATGGATGATTACTATTTGTAAGCTGATTAAAAAATCGATTTTTGTTGTATTCCTAAATAGTATTTGTTATTTTATATAAAATTTAAGGTATCAACCTCCCCCTCCCACGTCCCAGTTTTAACATAAAAAATATGGTCACCTTGCTTGAAGGCATGTTTCACTTAATTTCAAAGTGATTTAATTGTTTTTCTCTAAAATCCTCTTCAGTAAAATGATCTCTACAATTCTCGATTAATAATAATCTCAGTTGATAATTAATTAATAAGAAAATTCGATATTTAATATACAAGGTTGTCCCAGAACTCAACGTCAGAAGCCAAAAGAAAAGAAAATATTGGAAGTAACTATCATGAAAAAATTTTGAGTATTTTGCATTTTGACAAGTTGCATGAATTTCCCCATATATATACATAATCAACTTAATCAATAAGAACTGAGATTCAGATATTTAGGCCAAATGTCCAACTGTTCATTTCAAGAATAAAATTTTTGCTTTCTCTAAAAAATGCTTAATATGATTTCCTACTGATGACTTTCAACATACTTATAATATCTGTAATTGTATAAATTAATTTAACATATTTTATTTCACCTATTTTGTGCTCTAAAAATGTATTTTATTTGAATATAGACAAGACGCAGAACGTATATGCTTTGGCATAGATTTTGATTAGAATCACTGAAGCGCGTAGAGAAATTATACATTTTGATGAATTTTTATAATTCAACCGCTTTTCTTAGGCCTATATGATTTTATAATTCAACCGCTTTTCTTAGGCCTATGTGATTTTAGTATGTCATTTAAGACTGCAAAATATCGTCATACAAAATACAGTCCTGGCAGATCTCGTCAAAAAATTAGTCCAAGCAATTTCTAAGTAATATTTTTCGAACAGTTTTGAATTTTTAAAATTAATTCAATATTGTGTGCTGGATGAAAAATTTTTGCACTTTTACAAAAAAACGGCTTAGTTAATTGTCCTAATAATCATAATAAGACAAGCCCTCATCGAGTTACATCGAATGATTTTAAAAATTTTGTAATCTTTTCAGTCGTTTTTATAAAAAAGCGTAGACAATGGATAAAAAATTGGCAAAAATAGACGCACGTGAACACACAACAGTTTTCATACTTTTACAAAGTAACGTCTTGACTTAATTGTCGCAAAAAATTAATAAATGCAAATGTCATTGAGTTACCTCGAATGATCCTTGAATTTTTGAAATTGTATCAGCCGTTTTGGAAAAATATTGTTAATAAAATGTTCAAAATTGGCAAAAATTGGCATGAATTTAATTGTATAAGAATGATTGGAAAGGTCCTAGAATACATAAAACAAAAACATTTGAAAAACAAACTTCTCCTTCCGGACCCTTAGAACTACCACACTTTATATGAACAGAATAGAAAAATCACTTATTGAGAAAATTATCTAACTATCAATATAACTTTTATCAGATTAATTTGTGCTTTTTTGTATAGTGAAGGAAATGCCTTTATGCATCCCAGACTGGAGATTAATTTATATGTGTATTTGAAAGTGTGCGCGTATTTGTACGAGTGAATGATATAAGCCAAATAGCTCAAAAATTGTCCTGTATTCTGATTGCTGTTGAAAATAAAATTACAACAAAAAAAATTTCTTTCTATACTATGTGCAAACCTAATGGTATACAAACTAAGTTCATACCTCGTTGCTGAATTTTTCCGTAATATTTCTACAAATGGCTTTTACAAAACCGACGCAGGTACATTAACGTACAAAAAGTTTTCCGCTTTTCCTATGAATAATCTCACTCCGATTCTTCCAGTAAGCCTTCATAAACCCTTAGACGTGGACGTCAGGCCTTTCCTGGCGCCCTTCAACCGCACTTAACATATTTTTGCATTAAATTTTCCACAGCAGAAGGGGATGTTTTTTGGCTCATGCCACTGGAATGCTTCACAGTCGTAGGAAAGGGTTGAGATGAAAGATATTACAAAAATTTAGTACTCAAAAACACGCATAATTTTTGGACTTTCATCAATGTTTGTTTTTGACTGGTATATTCCAAAATCAATTTTTCAAATATCAAACGATTCCTGGAAATTTTTTGCAGCATGCCTCGCCGTCAGTCGGCTTAATAATAACAAAAAGGGGGCCTGTCTGTTTTATTTGCTATTCTAGGCGCCGCGGGGCGCGTGCCCCCCCCAGTAATAACATTGCACAAGACAAAGCGTCCATAAAGGGCTTAACCGTGGAGAGGGGTTGTTTATATAAAGATGGGTGAGGCCTCGTAAAACAGCAAATTTATTGGGGTACATGCGAATTGTGCGAAGAATGGCATGTTTTTTTGTTTTGCTTAGAAAAAAATTAGTTCTTGATTAAGATATAGTTTTAATAAATGGAAAACAAATTGTAACTATAAGTTTGTATGTGACCTATATATTATATGTCATGTATGCGGCTAAATGTTTATCAAAGGCCAATAAAAGAAATTTAAAAAAAAATTAACTGTAAGTTATACTTCCGTATTTCATACGAATTCGACATTATTCTAAATTGATAACTTTTTCTAACTTCCCGCAGAGTACAGTTATAGTAATCGTCCAAAAAATTGAAAATGATAATTTTTTTTATATCTTTACGTTTCAGAGGTTTCTGAACATTTTGGTATACTTTAGAAAAAATTGATGTGTGTGTGTATATGTGTGTATGTATGTATAGATACAATTTTTCGTCAACGATTTCGAAAGCATCGCTCAACCGATTTGAATGATTCAAAAAGCATTTGATTTCTATTGATAATGATACGTGCTGATTAGTTTTTTGCAAAGACGGGTCCAGTCGTTTCGGAGATATCAAGTAAAGAGTGCAGAAAATGGAAATGAGGTTTTTGAAAGAACAGAGCATCCGATTTGAATGATTCAAAAATCATTCTACTTCTATTTTTGTAATAAAAAATTTATTGAGGTTTTGCAGAGACAGGTCCTGCTATTCGAGGGTCAAAAATCAGATTTTTTTGTATAATTTGAATCAACCGATATGAATGGCTATCAAACTATCAAGAAATTTTAAAATTTTCAAAAGCAGAAATATTTCAAAGAATTTTCGTTTTCAAAAAAATCCTAGTTTTTAAAAAATTTCCTAGTTCTCAAAACATTTTTTAGTATTCAAAAAAAAATCTTAGTATTCAAAACATTTCCTAGTTTTCAAAATAAATTCTAGTATTCAAAAAAATTCCTAGTTTTTCAAAAAAAATCTTAGTTTTCACAAAAATTCCTAGTTCTTGAAAATTTCCTGGTGTTCCAAAAATTTCCTAGTTACCAAAAATTTCCTAGTTTTAAAATAATTTCGTGGGTTCAAAAGATTTCCTTGTTTTTAAAAAAATTCCTAGTATTCAAAAAATTTTCTACTTACTAAACATTTCCTAGTTTTGAAAAAAATTCCTCGTGTTCAGAAGATTTCCGAGTTTTCAAAAAATTTCCGAGTTTTCAAAAAATTTCCTAGTTCTCAAAAAAATTCTTACTATTCGAAAAATTTCCTAGTCTTCAAAAAATGTCCCATTGGTCATTTTCTAGTTTTTAAAAAACATCAGTTATTTCAGAAAAGGCATTTTTCTCAGTATTCAAAAATTCCAAATGTTTTCAAAGAGTGATTCAAAAATTTAACTGCAAAAAGTTTTATCAATTTAGCATAACACACAATGTCATGCAGTCTTTTTCTCTAGATTATTTGAAGGGTTAAAATCAGGTCACGAGCCAATTTTTTAATATTTTTACAGTTTTTCCTTATATTTAACTTATAAAATTGCATAGGAAAAATATGGTTTGTCTGTCACATAAAATTCATGCTTACTTCAGAGTATTATTAATCTATTATATATTTCTGAAAATATCCAATTTACACAAACAACTAAAGTTACCTCTCGTATTGGACTAAAAATAATAATTCCTCATTCGAATAAATGAACGAGCCAACTGGAAAAATACAGGGAAGTTTGTGCGCGCTTCGGAATTAATATTAATCATAATAATGCGTTTCAGTCGTGATCCGGCACGGCTGCTGGAATGAAATAACAATTGTGAAAATATGACGCCGACAGCAAAAAATAAAAAAAAAAGAATTCAAACTAAAAAGAAAGATATAGTAGTCTGGGAAAAAGGATTTACTCGCTTCGTTTTGTGAGCGGAATTTTAAATTGCATTTGAAACGCTTTTGTAAAAGAGTTAGGCAACGCGATTATTGAAAATTGTAATGGTAATAGTTTCGATATTCCTATTTTCATAACATCATGTATTATTAATATATTATTTATTGAAATAGATAGACAGAAAATATTCTGTCTGCTTTTCGAATCCTGCTATTATTATGTATACTGACATCCAGTTATTACCATTATTGCAATTTTATTACACGTCAGTTGTTTGTTTTGTACTCGTATTTGTATTTGCATTTTCCATTTAATGACAACGTTGTTGTTATTCAAAGAGAGAAAACGCAGAGCAATCAATTACGATTCATAAATCAAAATTTGCATTAATCAATTTAAATTGACCACGTTCATTTGCTGCAAATTGGATTTTATTTTGATAATAATAAATATTTCATGTTGTTAGTTCCGGGAAGGGAATATGGAGTTTATTTAAAATGCAATTGTAGAGTCATATAAATTGTGAAAATAAATTGAATTGGAAGTGTTTATATATGCAATAGTAATAGAGAATTGAGTTCAATCATCAAACTGATTATATTTATTTTGCTGATTATATGTGTTATATTTAATTAATACTAACGTAAAATAATCCTCTTTTCCATTATTATTCGTCATAGAAATAGTTATATCAAAAGCGTCAAAACAGAAAAGTGAGTACGAGTACAAGATGCATTGAAGAGCTCGATTTCACGACATGATAAACGATAAAACTCCTTCTAGTGATTCATCTTATGCCAACTACAACTATTTTCACTTGAGAAATGGATGTATCATGAGAATTTATCATATTTTGCAAGAAGATGATCGTAGTTATCTTTGAAGTCTTCTATTTTTGCTTTCTATTCGGTTTAAGAACTTTACTGTCGTGAGTTATAAATCCAACTAGATTTATCATAATAAATGATACATAAATTTATTTTTAGAACCCGAAATAGATGAAATAAAATATTTCTAACAAATTAATTTAATTTATACAATTACAGGTATTATAAGTATGCATGAAACACATCAATGGGACAACACAATATTGATTAATTTGAGCATTTATAAATTTTACCTGAATAGATGAATTTTTCTTATGATTTGGGTTGATTGTGTATACGTATCTGAAAATTTATGTAATTTGCCGATACTTTTATTATTTTTTTACTCTTGCCTTCGAATTCCACTTATCCTCTATCCAGAAACTGCATTGATTTGTGTCTGAGAAGTTTTGTTGTTGTTCGCGTTCCTTTCCGAGTATGATGGTAAATATTAATGCGATCTGTTGGCAAGATGCCGTTCAAATATATCCTGTGGTCACCAGGGAAATCTAGACAGGCCTACGTGTATGTGCTTCTGGTTTTGTATTCTATATCCGCCTTGTGGTCTAGATTATCTTATACCTACCGTACCCTATTCATTTCGACTTCATAAAACAAAAATTGGAAATACATGAATTACAAGGACACATGGAATAGACATAAATATTTTATTTATTTACATAACTTATATATTATCTCATTAATTTTGTATAACGGCTATACGTTTTGGTGAACAAATGTAATCATTCCTACTTCTCTTAGTTACTATAGTATACAATTTCTCATCAAAATTGCTTAGTAAGCCTTCATAAAGTTGTTTACAAAACTGCAATATGTACAATAAGTTATAAATTATATGAGTAATTACCCATTATAAATATACTTAAACCACAATTCAAAGAGAGCAATAACAACGACAAAATTGGCATCACAAATCATAAACAACAAAAAGAATTGCGCTTTGCGTTTTGCGAACGCCAAATAATATTTGTGCAATAAATCTTTAAGCATAAACGTATATTATGTACTGAGTATGGTGTTTAGGGGAAACCTGAATAAATTATACATTATATTCGACTAATGTCGAATACACTTAATTAATTATTTTACCTATATGGGATACCCAAGTATATATAATTTTTTATTTTTATGTCCCTAAGTGGATATATTCTGCATATCCCCAAGTGGTAAAAGTTGGGAACTCTAAATATTTTTTACTTTTTTTTTGACTAATTTCAATTATTTTATTTTTCAATAACGTTTGGCCTAACGTTTTACCAAGTTTGTGACAAAAAATTTAAATTAGTTTAATCGATAGTTTTCGAGATATCCGAGATTACACTCTCACCAGAAACTAGCCTAGTTTTAGGTTGAGAACAAGTTGGCCTACCGAGGCACCATGGTATCTTTACAAAAGCGGATCTTGCGATTTTGATAAAACTTACCACACGTTATTATTATATTTTACCAAGTTTGTGACAAAAATTTCAAATTGGTTCAATCTATAGTTTTCGAGATATGCGAAATCATACTCTGACCTGAAACTAGCCGAGTTTTAGGTTGAAAACACGTTCGGCCTACCGAGGCAACATGGTATCTTCACAAAAGCGGATCTTGCGATTTAAATGAAACTTGGCACACGTTATTACTACACTTAAGCAGGTTTGTGACAAAAATCTCAAATTGGTTTATCCGATAGTTTTCGAGATATACGAGATTACACTCTGACCTGAAACTAGCCGAGTTTTAGGTTGAGAACACGTTTGGCCTAAAGCGGATATTAATATGTCCTAAGAATTTATATGACACATGCGTTGCGGTGGGTAAACCATCCATATAATTTGTTTGATCTGGTCTTTTTTTCACCTATACACCTACATATAATTGACAATCAATTAGTTATTTCGTATTCTGATTTTTTTCTAGAAATATTTTATATATAATTTATTATATAAATAAATCAGTTGCATATTTGGCTTGCACATGCAACTGCCATTTTTTTCAATTATAGACAATCAATTAGTTATAAATTTTTCTAGAAATATTTTTTATGACTAAAGGTCTTTGGCTGGTCTAATGTATACATGTACATGTATATGTACATATATTTATTATGTCTGTGGGTGTTAAAGTAGTTAATTTTGATATTAAGATATATATCTTAGACGATACATCAAATGAAAAACAAAAATTTAGAATTTAGAATACGTTTTGATATAAGATTTTTTGTGTGATTTGGTAGGATAATTTGGCACTACCTGGAGCAAATTAGCACCAAGTTAGATTAAGTATGTCATGATTATTTTATATACATAAAGAAAAAAGTGTACAAAAAATATCGATGTCTAATAAAATCATCGTTAAATCAAAAAGTTTTAAATCCACTTAATTTTCAAACTGAAATAACTGGAAATATTAATGCAAGCGCTGTAAACTTAAACAACGAGATTATTTATGGCAAAGCTCTAAAGCACATAATTTAGTACTACCATTCATACACTAAATTGTCTTCAACGAAAAAACTTTTTTTGGTTTAAATAGAGTAATAGAATAAAGCAGAGTAAAAGAACATGAATATTTTTTTTATTTGAAAATTTGCTTTATTTGACTTGAATACATACATTGATTTTTACATAAAGATATAAATTGTATACACCTATTCTAGGAATATCATAATATAATATTGTTTGCATTTATATATATATATATATATATATATATATATTTGTTTCAATTAATTTATATAAGTATGAAAAGAGCTATTAAAAACATACTGCAAGGGACATGAATAATATAGATAAATTACAGAATATTTTTGCAAGAATATTGATTGGCGAATTGATGAAGTAATTATGATTGGCTCCGAGGCTTATTATGAGTTTTGAGTTCGCATTATATAAGATTAATGATTGAATTATCATACTTCATTTACAAAAGCATGAATGTTTCAATAAAAAACGAATGTGAGTCCGTTTCCATCTGATTTCCTCTATCGTATCGGCCAGATGAAGAATAACGACCTATACAAAAGAAATGTATCGGCAAAACAATAGAGCCAATAAAACCCACGCTTTACAGCCATGTTATTGCAAGTATTGGATTTCGGTTCACGATGTTATATGAAGGTTCTCTTTGCCGAACAACGGTCGAATGAAAAGTAAAGTCGGTGTCGACTTCTTCGAGTCAGGCCAGGCCAGACTGGGCAAAACACCGACTACTACTACTGGCTGGAGAGATGCGATCCTTTCCCGAGGATATAAAGGAATAGAAATAGAATAAAGGAAAAGTTGATGGAATATTACAGACTAGGTACGACGACGGTGCACAAACTGTAATATTGTGGTTTGATTTAGTACAAAGAAACTGGAAAAGTGGAAAAGTGATAGAAAATACATACAATCTCTGGAAGATTTTGAACATGCTTAATTATACACTAACTATCTGAAGAAGAAGTTCGTTTTTGCGAAAAAATCCGATTTGCTGATTTGACGTTTTTTTCGACGTTTCAAATCATTCTGAAGCGAATGAGACAAATTTTTTTCAATAGCGATCAGAATACAGGACATTTTGACTGGTGTCATTCACTCGCACGCATATATGCACACTTTCAAACAGACATATCAATTAATCTGATAAATATTATATTGATCATTAGAGAATCACTTCAATAAATAATTCTACTATTATGTTTATATAAAGTTGTGGATTTCTAAGGTTCATATAAAGTTCTGGGAGACTACAGAGTTTGTATGATATTATAGTTTATGAGACAAAATTTGAAAAAAGTATATGTATGGCTATGTGAGTCCATTTTGGACTTTTTGTCGATATGATTTTTGTCTGATCTGGTTTAAAAAATTTAAAAGCCTACATAACTCGATAAGGACTAGCGTTTGTTCCAATTAGCTGATTTTCGTTTTATCGATGTTTCAAGTCATTCTGAATCGATTGAGACCAAATTTGAAAAAAGTATGTGTGCGTATATGGGAGGAGCCTATTTTGGACTTTTTGTCGATATGATTTTTGTCTGATTCGGTTTAAAAAATTTAAAAGCCTATATGACTCGATATAAGAATTAGTTTGTTATAATTTGCTGATTTTGTTTTCTCAACGTTTCAAGTCATTCTGAATCGATTGAGACCAAAGTTATTATGTGTGAGTGTATATGTGTATATGTGCCCATTATTGACTTTGTTTGTCGACGTTTTGACAAAAATGTCTGATTCGGTTTCAAAAATTTAAAAGCCTATATTACTCTATGTGGACTAGCGTTTGTTCCAATTTGCTGATTTTATGTTTTCTCGACGCTTCAAGTCATTCTGGATCAATTGAGACCAACTTTGAAAAAAGTGTGTAAACCTATTTTGGACTTTTTGTCGACGTTTTACCAAATACGTCTGATCCGGTTTCAAAAATTTTAAATCCAATATAACTCAATGAGAACTCGCGTTTGTCACTTGTCTGCAATAATCGGCCAAGCCGTTTCTTTGTAATTAGCAAAAACTGCAAAATGTTTCGTCTCCGTTCTAACCCATAATTATGAATTATTTTTAAAAATTCAAAAATTGTTTTAACGATATTGATTGAGAATCGCTTTGATTAGTTTCTAGTAAAGATCTACTGGGCCGTTCTTTGGTAATTATTATTGAAAAAAAGTTCTTCGACGGCTTTTATAAAACTTTGTATGACAATATGATTTCGTAGTATGAAATAACATACTAAAATATTATGGGCCTAGGATCAGCGGTTCCCACAAATTAAACAAAAAATATCTAAATTTGGCTTTGCGGATTCTTATCAGAATTTATGCTGATCTCTAATTACATAAAATATATCAATAATTAAATAAAATATATTTTTAGAAAATGTGTTCAACAAATTAATTTGTTTTACAACTAGTTAAGTTTACAATGTATAGCTCTGCATCTTTATGGAAGTATTTGATAAAAAGGAGGTTGCTTTATAAAGCATGATTTTCAACAGAACTATCTTTATTTGTTTATTATACTAATATCCTTATTTATTTTTACTAATTACTAAAAAAATAGTTCTAAATTGGTAACTAAAATACTGGATATAACTATAATGGAATTATAGAGCATCAAATATTCAATAATGTGCTACTGAAATTTATCAAATTTGTATGTATTTATATTTATTAAAATAAGAATTTTTTCGGTTAAACAGTTGACTAAGCTTATTTATTTCTGCTAATTACAATTAATTATTAAGTTGTATAGACATACTTAATTCACAAAAATACTAATGCACATACAAAATTACTAATCAACTTCGTACTACATTGGTAGTCAAATCACCGAAGGTAACTAAATTTCTATTTTAGAGAATGAAATTTTCAATGAAATTCATCAAATTCTCACTTAGTCTCCCCATTGACTAGTGGTTAGAGTCATGGAATTTCCAAAAATTTTAAGTAAAATATCTACACCTTTTATTTCTTCGATTCATGCAACCCGGTTCCAATTATTTAGAAAGTAGTAACTTTTTATTGTATTCCTCGAAATGCGATATCGGCGGGCAGGCTGCCATTTATATAAGGGTTTTATAAACGACCAAAGAAACATGCTATAAAAACAAAAACATAAATTTTTGTTTTATGAAAGCATATTTTAACGTTATATTTTATATGCGCACCTGATCCCCGATTCACCGCATGTTTTTCAAACGGTTGATGTATCATCGTAATTCGTATTCTGGATGTCATGAACTTTTCATAGTAGAGATATGGTAATTTTGCTAAATATATATATATATATATATATATATATATATACATACAGGGCCGGTCCTGGGGTCCTTAGCGCCCGCATGCAACTTTTTTTCTAGCGCCCCCATCCCCTATTAATAATATCTGTTTTAACAGTTTATCAACAAAATTATATAAATACTTACATATTTTTTTTCAAATAAATTTTTAATTATTTTGGATTTTGTACAGAAAAAATTAGATATAAACTAAAAGCGTATAAAATATATTGATTTTAAATTTATTTAGAAAATCGAGGCGATTCGCGGGTTGATTATAATCAAATATTTTTAAAATACCAATTATTTTTAACGTATGTGCAATATTAAAAATGAAAACATTTTACTTATTTATTATGCGATTTATTCTATTGAGCAAATCATGCCAAGAGAGCTAAAAAAACTAGCTTTTTATTTTCAATCATAACACTCGTATTTTATGTTGGATTTTCTAAATTTCAATTTAATTTAATTTTTTATCATTTACAATATCCAAAATTGCGTCGTGAACTTCTCCTTTATTGAAAATATTACACATTTCCTAAACTATGTTAATAAAAACTTATTATATTTGATATGTATTATTTCTGCCTAGTTAATAATTATTAAATTTAGAGTATCCACACCACTAGGTATAAAAAAAGCCTTAAGATTTTCGTTCTAAAGTAAATTTTGCTTCTATTTTTTATATTTGTCCCATTTCCATAACAATTGAATTTCTCGGAATAAACATGCCATTTTTTAAGCACTGACTCTCCATTTATTATTTTTCCGCATATATTTTGTTTATATTGTTTAACAAGTTCCGTCTTAACCAAATCAGCTCGCAATTTTTTGTCAATAATGCCCAATTATTAATTTAATCTTTCGCAGGTTTGAGCTTATGGGATTAAACACTAGATAATTTCTTTTTCGATTCCACGGTAACTTCAAATAAAGAAAAGATTGAATAATTAGATTGAGTAATTAACAGAGCTGTTATTTACTAATTTGCAGAGTTATTAATCAGTTAATTGTTTCTACTGATATCACATTGCAAAATAAATGTGAATAAATGCTTTTTGTATCTCCGTATCCCTAGTTAAGTTAGAATGTTTATTATAATTAACTAAGTTTTCTAGATTTCATATAAATAATTATAGATTATATATATATATATATATATATATATATATTAGGGTGGTCCTTAAAATGGTCATTTCCGAATTTCCTTGCTCCCAGGGGCTCAAATGGTTCCAAATTGATGAAAAACAATTCTCTGAAAGTTTTAGCTCTTAATATTAACGTTTAGATAGAGCGCAATTCAATCAAAGTTTGTATGGAAAGAGCATGGAAAAAATTTTGAAAATTTAAAAAAAATGTGTTAGGTATAACTTAGCGACAAATGAATGAGATTTATTCATTCATTTGTTTGCTAAATTATATCTAAAAAACATTTTTAAAATTTTTGAAAATTTTTCCATGCTATCTCCATACAAAACTTTGATTGAATTGCGCTCTATCTAAACGTTAATATTAAGAGCTAAAACTTTCAGAGAATTGTTTTTTATCTATTTGAAACCATTTGAGCCCCTGGGAGCAAGGAAATTCGAAAATGATCATTTTAAGGACCACCCTAATATATATATATATATGATGTTGTTTTTGTAATAAAAATTTCTCATTAATACGTTTAACACAAGGTACACATCATGCAGCGTCTCCATAAAAACAAATCGTATAAATTGACAGAACTTTATAGTCCATCTTTATTTACATCACAATCTAATTTTGTTTAAAAGTAATTTATACTACAACTTTATAACCCTCTTTACAATGCACCGAAAACTCAAGATAATTATCTCGGAGCTATCAAAGCCGAAAACCCAAATGTATATAAAAGAGACATAAAATATTTTAATCCAGTTTTATGTCCTCCGCCTATTGGAGCCATCAAAAGTTTCTCGTTGCACATGACAACATTCACATAGACTTGGAGGGGCTTCGTTGTGTGTTTTTCAACGATACTTCAGGCTTTTCTGTATTCAGCATACACGCCTTTATATCCATAATAAAATTCAGGAGATCCCTTTTGGTAGTATCTCTTTATGTATCATGGCAGTAGTACTGCATTACTACAACGCCCGCCGACTGTGTACTACGATATTACACGATATGCGTGTAAAACATGCTGCTGAATTCGAAAACTTGCATAATCAGATCAAGATGTTTCTTATGAATAAATAAAATTTTATTTATATGGTAATGGAAAATATGTTGCCAAATAAATATTTGCAATGAAATAAAAATAGACTCTTATAACAAACTTATCGCATTTCTGTTTCTATCAAATTGACAAATATAAAGATTTTACTTGGCTTGAACTAATTCACATAATTCTTTATGTTGTATATTTGTTTGTGTTGGTATAGATGTAAATGTGTATGTAATTTCATGTAATGTATGTTTAGCTTGCTCAATAGCTTATAGAAATTTGTCATTTTTGATTGCTGTTAATAAATATACGTAAAAAAAACTTGGCTTAGATTTTTTTCAACCAATTAACTGTGATTGACGAGCATGCTCGTCATGCAGAAGTAAACATTGACCATATGCTAATTAAATTGCATTTTTTTTTTTAAAAAAGTTTCGAAATATCAAGTTGTTTAGATTATTTTGCGGTTATGAATGTGTAAAGAATATAGTTTTAAGTGAATTTTTTTCTTAAGGCAAGTTCCATAAACTATGGCGAAATTTGAAAATAATATATGTACTTATTCAATAAGAATAAAGATATTTTTGTTTTTTTAACTTCCAGTGGTGTAAGTTACGTAAGTAATCGTCCAAAAATCGAAATTATTTTTTTTTTACATTTCTTTACGTTTTGAAGGTTTCTGAACATTTTGGCATACCTCAGAAAAAATGTGTGTGTGTGTATGTGTATGTATGTACGGATATAATTTATTCCCGTTTTTGGGCGCACGGATCAATCAATTTAAATGGTTCAAAAAATATTCGATTTCTATTGATAGGGAGATATGCTTATTAGCTTTTGGCAAAGGCAGGTCCAGCCGTTACGGAGATACAGAGCAAAGTGTGCAGAAAATAGAAATCGAGTTTTTGAGTAAACTGAGCATCCGATTTGAATGATCTAAAAAACATTCAATTAGTTATGATTGGGAGAAGTGATTATTAGTTTTAGGCAATGGCAGGCCCAGCCATTTCGAAGATACAGAGCTAAATGTGCAAAAAATGACTGTTTTTGAGAGAACTAAGCATTTGAATAATTCAAAAAATGTCTGCTCGTGTTGACAAAGCAAATACTTTTGGAAAAAAATATTCCAATTTTTTTTTTCAAAATTTTTTTTGTATCTTGATAATAATTCAGATTTTAATTTTAATTCTGGATAAAGTTACAGTATTTATAATAATCTATTTGAAAACATTTAATAATACTCGAACATTTCGTTACGGTACAGGAAGTTCCAGCTTATATACTTCAAATAAATAATTCTAACTTTGTAATTCAGTTTATATAATTCTTAGAAATATTAGACAATGTTACAATATTTATAATAATCTATTTGAAAACATTTAATATTTTTTTAACATCTCGTTACGGTAAAGGAAGTTCCAGCATTTAGCCTTAAGGCAAGATGTCATACGCCACTAGTTAAATATTAGTTACAATTAACAGCAAGTTTATATCTGTTAGAACATGAGAAAAGCCAAAAGTGCTGTAGCATTCGTTTAAGAAAATTATTTACCAAGTTTTTCAATTGAGCTAATATAGAAAATATAAAAAGTAAATGGCAATTAAAATATAAGTCTAAAACCTTTACTTTTTCATAAGTTGCAGGTATAGCATACATATATAATAATATATTAATTAAATATGGATTAAAAATTTATTATTCGACATAATGTACAAGACGTAAGACAAATCGACAGTGACACGTTTCTAATTTTTCACAAACTTTTTCACAAAACTGAGCATAAATTATCAAAATGCGGGCAGAAAATTTAATCGTTCATCTAAACTCCTCGCCAAATTCTTCGTCACAAATGTCATCGCAGTCCTCAGCGCAAGCTTCTTGATACTGTTGATACTCAGACACAAGATCTGTCATGTTGCTTTCGGCTTCGGTGAACTCCATCTCGTCCATGCCCTCGCCAGTGTACCAATGCAAGAAGGCCTTTCGCCTGAACATGGCTATAAACTGATCTCCGACCCTCTTGAAAATTTCCATAATAGCGGTCGTGTTGCCTATAAACGTAGCCGACATCTTAAGTCCGCGCGGCGGAATGTCGCACACGGCCGTTTTCACATTGTGCGGAATCCATTCCACGAAATAACTGCTGTTCTTGTTCTGAATATTCACCATTTGTTCGTCGACCTCCTTCATGGACATCCTGCCTCGGAAGACGGCGGCGACCGTCAGATATCGCCCGTGTCTGGGGTCGCAGGCCGTCATCATGTTTTTGGCGTCGAATAGCTGCTGCGTCAACTCGGGCACGGTGAGAGCACGATACTGTTGGCTGCCCCTCGACGTCAGCGGTGCAAATCCGGGCATGAAAAAGTGCAGCCGAGGAAATGGAACCATGTTCACGGCCAATTTGCGCAAATCCGCGTTCAACTGACCGGGAGAAACGGAGACAGGTGGTAACGCCCGACATGGTCGCGGATACCAAATGATTCAGATCGCCATACGTGGGAGTTGTGAGTTTTAGTGTGCGAAAGCAGATGTCGTGCAGGGCCTCGTTATCGATACAGTAAGTTTCATCGGTGTTCTCAACGAGCTGGTGGACCGAGAGCATGGCGTTGTAAGGTTCTACTACTGTGTCGGATACTTTGGGACTTGGAACGACGCTGAATGTGGCCATTATGCGGTCTGGATATTCTTCGCGAATTTTAGAAATGAGCAGGGAACCTAGACCGGAGCCAGTGCCGCCACCAAGCGAATGGGTCAGTTGAAAGCCCTTGAAAGAAATAATTGATATGTAGTTAGACCATTTGAACTCGTTTCAAAATAAAGTCACACATAAATTTTAGAAAATTGGGACTACATTATTAATTTCCTGTAGGGTAAGTTATAGTAATAGCACAAGAATTAAAAATGAAATTTTATATATCTTTACGATTCAAATATTTCTGATCATTTTGGCATACTTTAAAAAAAAAAGATGTTTGTGTGTGTGTGCGCATGTATGTGTAGATACAATTTTTCATCGACGATTTCGAGAACACAGATCAACCAAATAATTAACTAGTGGGGTGTATGGCATCGTGCCCTTAAGGCAAATTGCTGGAACTTCTCGTGCCGTAACGAAATGTTCGAGGAATACTGAATGTTTTCAAATGGATGATTATAAACATTGTAACATTGCCTAATATTTATAAGAATTATATAAACTGCATTGCAAAGTTGAAATTATTTGTTTAAAGTATATTAGAACTTTAGTCAGAACTAAAAATGAAATCTGAATCATTTTCGACATAGAAAAAAAAATTCTGAAAAAAAATTGAAAAAAAAAAATTTTTTTGAAACATAATTTTTTTCCGAAATCAGTTTTGTTAAAACAAGCAGAAAGTGTTTTGAATCATTTAAATCGGACGCTTAGTTCTCTCAAAAACTGCCATTTGTTTAAAATTTAGCTCTGCATCTTTGAAATGGCTGGCCCTACTTTTGCCAAAAACTAATAACCACTTTTCCCAATAATTACTAATTGAATGTTTTTAGATTATTCAAATCGGATACTCCTTTCTCTCAAAAACTCGATTTCTATTTTCTGCACTCTTTGCTCTTTATCTCCGTAACTGCTGGACCTGCTTTTGCCAAAAACTAATCAGCACATCTCCCTATCAATAGGAATCGAATGTTGTTTGAACCATTCAAATCGGTTGATCTGTGCGCCCGAAAACGTGACCGAAAAATTGTATCAATACATACATACACATACATCCATTTTTTTGAGGTATGCCAAATGTTCAGATACCTTCAAAACGTCGGGAAATGTAAAAAAAATTAATTTCGATTATTGGACGATTACCATAAATTACCCTATGGGAAGTTAAAAAACATACGATTCCTATTATAAGGAGACGTGCTGATCAGTTTTTGGCAAAGACAGGTTTAGCTGTTCCGAAAATACGGAGCAAAAAATGCCAAAAATCGAAAATAATTTTTTGAGAGAACGAAGCGTTCCTTTTAAATGATTTAAAAAACATTTTCATTGTATGTAACGTGTTAAGAAAATGAAGAACTAATGAATTTTTTGGAAAGGCAAAAGGCAAGTCAATGGTTGCATTTTCTATTTTTTGCCAATGGTTTCTTTTCTGGGAAGAGCGGGGCTTGAACATACGCGGAAAAACAATCTCAAAACTGTAAAGTTTTTTTTTTGTAAATGATTTATAAAACTAGAAGGCAAAAGCTGAACATAGAACAACCTTTTTACCGACGCACCTGTGACTCTACCCTATGGCATATAATATAATTTAAGTATCTTATCTTGATCATAGTAATTATAATTCTTATTTATGATCTCACTTGTACGCAATCACATCCTTCCGCTTCTTTTCGAACGACATCCAAAACAGGATCCACAAGTTCAGCACCTTCCGTGTAGTGACCTTTAGCCCAATTGTTGCCGGCACCAGACTGACCGAATACAAAGTTATCGGGACGGAAAATACGGCCGAATGGCCCAGATCTCACGGAATCCATAGTGCTGGGTTCCAGATCTACCAGCACTGCTCTTGGCACAAATTTACCCATAGCCTGGGTAATTAAGTAGTTAATTATAATTAATGTTGCAATGATGTTATTTTTAACATACCGCTTCATTATAATAAACATTAATTCTTTCCAATTGCAAATCGCTATCACCGTGATAACATCCCGCCGGATTAATTCCATGTTCATCAGATATCACCTCCCAAAATTTTGCTCCAATTTGATTACCGCATTGGCCAGTGTATATGAACGATTTCCCGCATATTTTACACTTTAAATTTAGAACGACCGGACGCAAAAATAAAACCTCAAAATAAAGTTATTGTAAATTTAGAATTTAGAAAAATTAATTTTATCGGTCGTGTATAACCGTCAAATCCAAATCGTGAAATTTTGAAAATTACTGAAACACGCGAGTTGTGAGTGTATTGTTTACATGATTTTGAAATGATGGCTAGATGTGATATTATTTGTCATTTTGATTAATTGAATTAAATTGCTTTAATAAAAATGGTGATTATGGAAAGATTCTGAATTGCATAGTTATATATATTTATATAATTTTTAGATTTTTTTGTTCGACGTTGAGACATATTCTTGAGTGTTAATTTGAAGCCAATTGTCGAAATAAAAGAAACAATAAATATGAACTATTTATTTATACATAATTGATTTATTAAATACATAATTTATTATATACATAATTATATAAAACTACTTGCATCAAACTATTTGAATATAATATTAAATAACCACCAATCAATGTAATTTTTATATTAATTACTTCTTTACAAGCAAAAATAACAATTATTCAATATGATTTTTTTCTACGCTTTATACAATGAATTATTTTTTAATACATTTATTTTAGTAAAAGAGATTAAATTCAATGAGAAATTATACAAGTAAATTTAAGGAAGTAGAAAAAGCAGAAAAATATTTTTCTCCCGCCTAACTGGTGAATTAACAAAATTATTGCCGATCAAGAAAAAAGTACCCAGTCTCCCCTGCATTAAAAGTTTCACATTTATTATCTATATCGACAATATTAACAAGTGTCTGGGGCTATAATCATAAAATACATTTTTCTAGTATTCATAAAGATGTCGATCTGTAATAAAATTGTATGGCGTTGACTTGAAACTTAATTACATTGCTTTACGACTTTCGTCTTACGTAAATAAACAATAGTTATGGCGATAATATAAATTAAGCGATAAATGAAGTTCATTGCAAAAGTAGAGGAAAATAAGATAATATATTATTGATATTTATATTATGTGTTATAGTATGTGTGAACATAAAACAATACGAACAATTTAGATCAATTATTTTGCCCTTTTTCCATAGCACCATTTGACATTATTATTTTCGAAGGAACTTCACACCTACATTTCGCTATTGTTTAATAGCTCGACAATGTTATATTGTTCGCCGACATTGTGCAAGGAGAATACATAATGCTCCATCATACAATTATCCATTGTCATATTTAATCTTGGATCGTTCCATTTTCTTGACAATGCTTTTATATATCAATCTCATTGTAAATTACAGACACGTTCACGAGTTAGATGTCTGTATAAAACTTTAATCCAATGTAAATGGACATGAGCCTCTAGACTAGACTGACTCTCTATGAGTAGAGGTTAGAGCATGACAAGACACGATAAACTTTGAAATGTCTCTTGAAGAAATATTAAGGTCGAATACGCAGCATACGGAATGATAAAGTTATTAAAGTTGCTTGGATGATTTATAGTAATAAGATGTTATCGTTTATATCAGCTTTTATAATTTACGTTATATAGGTTTTTTCAAACGGATTTGTAAATACTGGGTAACTCAATTTTTCATATGAAATATAGGGTAAAAAGGTCTATAACCTATACCAATATATCAAAAACAAGTAAAGTTAAGAATTTTTTACCAACAATATTTGAAAGTAGATGTATAACCAGTCATCACCAGAATTCTTAAGTTGTTATCGGAAGATAAATAAAAAGTTTGAAAATCCATAACAAAAGTTTTTTTTTTCGATGTTAGTTTTTTTGATCGTGAGCACTGTTGTTTAGTTTACAAGAACTCAATACAATTTTATGTATACGGTATTTAATTATTTCATGAAATATATTGTTAATTTTAAATTAGATTCAACTATTTTTTATAAGGACCAACTGAACCTTCACTCTGTCAAAAATGTAAACAATAAAAGATAGTAAATAAAAAAGAATATTATGTTACCAAAGCAATTTTACAAGAAGTAAATTAAATAGTTATTTCAACTCTGCTGATGAATATTTCTGACAAAATACCATATCAAAGTTATATATAGTGTTATCTTTGTCAAAAATGTGCCTATAAAATTCATATTATAAATTGACCCTATAGAATATATTGAGGATGATTTAAAATTGACTAAATATCTAGAATCTTTCATATATTAATTTATAAGAATGTTAATTTTTTTCCTGGCGTAATAAAATTGTACTAAAGAAACTATACATTATTTAATATAAAGTAAGGGATTTTTAAGGGGGTTCAAGTCTAGAATTATAAATAAATCGATTTTTCATGCCTGCAACAATTCAAAATTTTGTACGTGTTAAAAATTAAAATTATTTTTGATCAACCAAGATATCCACGATTTCTCAACTTTTAGTAAACTGATTTTCATTTTACAGAGTATTTTTCACAGCCTTTGTCTTTATAAATTATCCTCGATTTTTGCTAAATTTTTTTTTTTTGAAAAATCGAGAATATCAAAAAAGTTGTAAAAAATTTTTTTCAGTCTCTATTTTGTGAAAAGTTAATTTAATATTTTCACTATTATTTAAAGGGCTGAAAGTAATAATATTATTGACTACGATATCCACAATTTCTCAACTTCTACTGAATTGATTTTTTTGAAATTTCTTCACAGACTTTGTCTTCTTTAGAGCCAGTATAAACTATTCTCGATTTTACTATTAAAAAAAAATCGAGAATATTATTAAAGTTGCAAGAAAAATTCTTCAGACAGTCTCTACTTGGTTCAGAGTTAGTTTAATATTTTTCTCTTTTTTATCGAATTATTTGGAGAGCTATAATGATGGCTAATAGTAATAATATTATGGTAAATTTTTATAGGTCTAAGTTTATCACTTGTGGAAATTAAAAATCACATATAATTCATGCCTCTAGACTAGAATAACTTTTCAAAAAAAAAAAAAAAAAATTAAATGCACATGCATAAAAGTCGAACTGAAAAATTGAAACAACGAATATTTCTATGTTTTCAATTTTTATAAATAGTAAAATAAATACTTGTTAAATTTATTACTTTACTATTAACGTACTAGAATCGATTATTATTTTTCATCGCGCATGTAATTAAGGCGGTATTTATTATGTCATTAATCATTCAGCAGATAATACACACACACATACCTTTATACAATAGCAATACATTATGTATAGATATAAGATTATTATTCCATGTACAAGATGTATGTACGCGTTCGTAATACGCAGGTCAGGCGAGTGATAATAACTTGCGGCAAATTTTATTGTCTCTCTTACTAAACACGGCTATCGTTTTCGATGATCATCGCCGCTAGAGCTCCTCCTAGTTACACAATTTATCGAATGGGAACAATAGAGGATGGGTATGCAAAGTCACGAATTGTTAAGAGAGTATAAGTCGAGAGAGCTGCCTGCCTGCTCATGATTATCCATTCCGATGAATAATGCAATAGTTGCAGTGGGCTGGCAATAATTCACATGACGCTCGATTGCTGCCCGCCTTGGATTTCAAATTGCATGCGAAATGAAATTTGCGTCATTGGGAGAAAGATTACTGTTGGTTGCTGCCTTCGTGAATTTGTTGCAATTCACATAAATTATAGTAACAAACTTACAGAAATTGTTTGCTAATACACATAATAGAGTTGATTTTTATTATATATTCAAGTTAAATATAACAGTACAAACGATGAATATTCTGCATTATATCAAATATATGTAATCAAAATATAAAAATACCATTAACTTAATTTGACTGAGTTACAGTTTAATCGTATTAATGACATAATGATTACGGTGGAGCGATCTGGTACTTTTGCAAGAGATTAAATATGCTAATCAGATAATCTTGATTTGTATAAATTTCAATGCTGTTTTTCTATGAATGAATGAATTAGATAAAAAACATGATCAGAAACGTTGCTTATATGTAAATCAGCAAAATATATTAGTTACGTTGCTCCAATCTTTTAATATTTTAGGTAGTACTCATATTTTCCATATACAAGTACTCATAATAAGACAACATTCTAATAAAAATGATTTTTTCAATCACTATTATTTTTTGTGAAAACTTTATAATGCATTATTGCGATCATTATATCTCGTATTACATAAACTGCGACCTTTCTTACACAACGATATATTACGATTCTAGAGCTGCTGACACACCCATGCGTTACAAACACATTTGCTGTTATTTAAACAGGTGTGGTACCGGATTTTACATGCAATAATTATTTAATGTCATTATAAAAATTTAAATGTATAGTTATGAAATACTCCAGCAGTACCGTGTCATTTTTAAAAATTATTTTGATACTAAAAATTACAATTTTAGAACGTTCTGATGTACAAGTTTAGCACAACTCGGATTAAACTTTATTACATTTTTTTTACTATTGAAATTTTTATTTTATTTTTTTACTATATAAATTATTTTTTGATATAATTTTAATAATTTTTTCATCGTGTTATATTCATCTACATATATATGCAACGAGTCTAATTTTTAAACAATCCACACCAATACAAACTTTATTAAATTTTTTAAGTCATGTTTTATAATTTTATTTTTATTTTATTTTTTTTATATTTATTATTATTATTTTTTTAATTTTAAAATTATATATCTGGATTTTATCATAACTTTTTTCTACTTATAAAAGAAAAAAAAAGATTTTTGGCACAAGACAATAATTTGAATAATTTGAAATATACAATATATATACAATTCATTGAAATCTTTATAGTATTTTTCGAATTTAATTTATCATATTTTTTGTTAGACTTTTTAGACTTTATGACTTCTTTGGCAATAAATAAATCACATTTTTTCATAACTTTTTGAAAAAGTTTGTTTTAGCTAGAAAATCCCTGGTTGTTTCTTCAAAATTCACTTCAAAGAATTTTTTTTTACAGTTTTCTATTAAACTGAATACTAAGATATAGATCATGATTTAAAGTTAAACGATACATTTAATAAAATAATATGAGCATAAAGAAGTAGTTGAATTTTAGAAAAAAAAATCATTTTAATTTGGAATAATCTTTTGCGATTTTAGGACATATACATGGAGCATTTACTTTATTTTAGTAAAAGTTAATGATTGAGTTTTTGAAATAAAACGTTAAAAATTATTATTTATATTTTATTAGTGCTGGGAAGTTTGGGCAACTTGTCTTGAGCCAAAATGTCTAAGAGTCCTAATAATAATTATGTAGTTTTTACACAAATTTGACTTTTAACTTCCCGTAGGAAAAAATAAACGAAAATGCATTTTTTGCAATTTCTTTACATTCCAAGTGTTTCTGAACATTTTGGCATACTTTAGAAAAAATTGATGTATGTGTGGGTGTATATGTATGTGTGTGCGAAAACAAATTTTGTTGACAATTTCGTGAGCACGGATCAACCGATGTAAACGATTCAGTAAACATTCGATTTCTATTGATGGAGACGTGCTGATTAGTTTTTGGCAAAGGCAGGTCCATCCGTTTTGGAGGTATGGAGCAAAGTTAAAAAAAAGAGAACTGAGCATATGATTATAATGATTTTAAAAAACATATTGCGCGTTTTGACGGTCATAAAAAATTATTAATTAAAAAATTTCAGCAAAATGAATATTTTGAGAAAAAAATTAAAAAATAAAATTTTTGATTTTGTCAAATTTGAAATTTTGAGGATTTTGTTAAAAACATACAGTTTTTTGTAAGAATTTCAAAACTGCAGAAACTATAACTGATATCTATCTCATATATAGTTAAGAGTCATATCTCATATAGAGTTCTGCAGTTTTAATTTTTTTTAGAAAAACTCTGTTTTTTGACGAAATCGTCAAAATTTTAAAAAATTGATATCAAAAATTTCTTTTTTTTTTAATTTTTTTCCTCAAAATTTTTAGATTGTTGAAGAATTCTTCACAAAATCTTCAAAATTGTACAAATTGGTAAATTAAAATATATGATTTGTTTTTAAAAAAAAATTCACAAAATTGTCAGATTGCTTGTTATATACCTATGTTAAATAATTTTAACTTAGAAATTCAATTTTTTGATAGTACTTAGAATGTCTAAATCGTATGCCAAATCCATTAATATGGGGCGTCCTAGTATGACAGTATCATGTTTTGCTGTTACATGGGCAATTCAATTCAACATAAATATTTTCCCCGGACCTAGTTTCAGCCACACTTGGCCAATTTCCAGAGAGAGAGAGAACGGTCACGGCAATATATTCTCGTGCAGAGCTCCGCCGTATAATATAATACTACTCATTCGTTCTAACGATTTGCTTGGCCTCGACCTTGTCCACGCAACCTATATTATTCTCTACATATCCCAGCATTCACGATCATCTTGCATTGTTTGTTATTTTCTGCTCGATCGGAGAACATATTCATATATTCGCATACTCGCATATTTCTTAATTAGGAATTTCTAATATTTCTTAATTATGAACGCTTGTCTGAACCTTTTTATAGTTCCGCATCGTGTAATTTATGAGGCATTAAAACCGATTTCGAAGTTCGGGCGAGTAATTAAATGCTGTTGTGTAAACATCACTTGGAGAATAAATTATCGACATTAGATTACTTCATTAATTAACGCGAAGGGTTGTTTATGGTATTGATTGTAAAGGTGCAGTCGCCTCTGAGATTTTTATAATTGATCTGGCCTTGTGTAAATGACACAATTAGTAAAGCATTAGTGTTAAAATACAAAGTAATTTTTAACAGAAATTTAGAACTTTAGTACATATTAGCAACTCAACTACGCCAGCCATTTTGCTATAAAAACGATTTTTTGGACTTAAATCACCTGTTTAAT
>NW_020537758.1:13590570-13621145 GCF_003426905.1 Ctenocephalides felis | reverse complement strand
GTAATAATATGATAATTATTAATCTATATGAATAATAATTAATAATCTATATGTATAATGCACATCTGCCTTTGGATAATAAAATTTTATGCTATATTTTTTCAGATAGGAAATCAATTTTTATTTTGATATCAGCAATCAAATTATATAGATTAATTGTATGACCTAATTAGGGTTGTTTAAAATTTGATAAGCTTTAAATATATATTTCATAAGTAATATATATATATATATATATATATATATATATATATATATATATATACGTATATATAATTTTGTAAGCCAATATGCGTAAGAAGTTCTATGCCAACCTGGCTGATCTCCAAATCATAAATCAAGCCCACATAATAAAGACAATGACTTAATTAGATAAACATGTTTTTAAACACTACATAAAATATGCAGTAAAATTTATCTTAAATTAAATATTCTTTAAAAATAAGAAATTTTTAACATGAAATTTCATAAGAGTAAAAGTTATGATTTCGCTCAAATTAATTAATTTCCTAATCAGTCGCATTTATATTAAGAAATAAAATCAGCTTGCATACAAAATAATTATCATTTATAATTAAAATTTGTAATACAAATTATTCTAAAAAAAACTGGTTTACCATATGTTGCTCTTTTCACCATCAAAAGCCCTTTTCAGACCCTTGCAAGGGTTATAAATTATGCATTATTACATTATGACGAGCCTGCGAGATGAAAAGCACGAAATAAATAGAACGTGCACAGACTCAGATATAATTTACATAATTTCTTAGAAAATTATATCATTGTTTCATGATGGGAATGAAATACGAAGCCAATAATTCACTCAGACGTTTATATTTACGGTCACTTAAAACTGTTGGAATTTGTAGAAATATGTATATATATATATATATATATATATATATATATATATATATATATAATATTAGAACTGGCTATATCATTTTTGTTCATAAAATACACCAAAACTTATCACATGCTATTTTACATGAAATATTTGAGGTCGCGCACAAAAGAATTGACTTATATTAATCTATATAAAAATGATTTGTTTTATTAAATTAAACGACAAAACTTGCCTAGTACATTTTTGAATCAAATTAATCGGGTTCTCCCGGCTTAAAAATTAAATTTCCATTTTTAGCATTTTTTGCCTCCCAAACGGTTGGACCTGCCTGTAGGAAAAACTAATCAGCACGTCGTCCCATTTATAAAAATCAATTAATTTCGAATCAAATAATCCAAAACGGTTCTTTCGTGCTTCTGGAAACGTCGTCAAAAAATTGTATTCGCACATACACACACGCACACACACACACATATAAATATAATTTTTTTTTAGATATGCCAAAATGTTCAGAAACCGTTGAAACGTGAAGATATGCAAAAATTTTCACTTTTAATTTTTGGACGATTACCGTAACTCACCCATTGTAAAATTAAAAATATTTTTATTATCTATTAAATTAAACGAGAGAAAGATTATATTAATAAAAAAGCTGTCTAGTATATTTCTGAATCAATCTAATCGGGTTCTCCGTTGGCTCAAAAATTTAATTGCAATTTTTTGCACTTTTTGCTTCCGAAACGGGTGGATCTGCCTGTGCCAAAAACTAATCAGCACGTTGTTTTATCTGTAGAACTTGATTATTTTTTAATCATTCAAATTGCTTGACGCGTAAAGATTGTATATATACATACATACTACACACACAAATACCAATCAATCTGAGGTAGGGCAAAATATTCTTGAATCTCTGAAACGTAAAAATATACAAAAATTTACACTTTTTTAAATTAAACGAGTACTCTAAAGTTGGGTTGAAGTAATATTAAGCGAAGCTTGTTTAGTACACTTTTGAATCATTCTAATCGGATACTCCATTCGCTCAAAAATTGATTTGTCATTTTTTGCGCTTTTTGCCTCCGAAACGGCAAGATCTGCCTTCGCTCAAAACTAATCAGCACGTCGTACCAAAAACAGAAGTCAATTGTTTTTTAATCATTCAAATCAATTGATCTGTGCTCTGGCAAACGTCGACAAAAAATTGTATCCACACATAAATCTTTTCTTACGTATGCCAAAAAGTTCAGGAACATTTGTAACATAAAAATATACAAAAGATAATAATTTTCAATTTTTTGCCGTTGCATAACTCTTACCCATGACCATTATCGATTCCAATGATGTAGCTAGCTGAAGGCATTTAATCATTCTTAATTGTGAATGCAAAGTGACTATTCCGAACACTTCCTTGACACACAACCTCTAGTCAATAAGAAAACGACGACGATCATTAATATAAATCGCATGTTAACTCATCATATGTTAACTGACAGATAATTTACAACTTTTTACTGTTACAATGTTGGTGAGTTATCAGATGTAACATTATTGCAACTTGGATATTGGTCGTGTCGTATGTTGGAATGAAATTTTATTGCTATTTTATAATGGTCAGATGTTAGATAAGTTTAATAATTGATCACTTGTCTACAATTGATAAAATTGTAAAAGATTTTTAAAACTAAAGATTGAAGAAATTCCAACATTACCTCAATAAAAGCTGTTCGGTGAGAATATGGCATAATAAAAATTTATGAATATATTCCTAATTTCATTACATCCATTATAAGTAATTTATAGGTTTTTATTTATAACAATTTCGTAATAAAACTTCACGTGTTTGAGTCACTGATTAGAATATTAACGCATTCGTTAATCATTTATTGCGAAGCAAATTCAGATATCACTTTTTAAATTAGAAAACATGTTATCGTTCCACAATTTTACACGATCATAACTATTAATATGATAATTAAGATTTCTATCGGGAATATTTACGCAAGTCGATATGGAAATATGCGTTTTTTTTAATTTCTCAGTAATTTATAATTGAACTATGGAAATAAATAGATTACTAAACGCAAATTTTAGAAACGTAAAAATTCGAGAATTTTATGTTATTTGATTGGAGGGCTAAATGAAACAATCTTTTCTTTCAATCTTTTTTGAGTTTTGGATGAGTTAAACAAAACCCGTTCCATAATTTAGATTTTCTGAATCTACAATTTACATAATTTTTTTATACCTAAATTTCTGAATTCAAATGTTGTGACTATCCAAGCTCCTTCTTTCATCCGGTGCATTATGTAACTTATGGCACATTATTGAAGTTGTGATACTCTATTCGAACCATCAGGCTCTGTAATTAACTAAAACGATATATCACATATATATCCTCTTGCCATATATATCTCAGATCTTTGATAAAGACATTGCTGCCACATCCGAACAACATTGCTTTGATATTAGCAGATCGTATCACCACAAATTGCTTTTGGGAATCGCAGCTGTCGAATAGAAACCTTGATTTGTATGTCACAAACAAGAATTTGATTCATTATATAATTTGGTTTTAAATTACACAAATGATAAAATTAAAGGACAAAGTACAAAATAGTTATCGCTCAATTTGTTCATATAATTTGCATTATATGAAATCTTCATTTATACGAATAATTTATATAAGTTTGAGTAACACCTTATAATTAGATGACAAATTGTCCTGTTTTCATTTTTAAGCTAATCTCTTGATTTATCGCGTTTTAAATTTGGATTACATTCTTTGTCTATAGTTATTTTTGCCAAGATTGTTACCGACAAAATTCTATTAAATCTTATTTGTAAACATTGTCGTCTCTAAAAAAGATTTACGCTGCGAATAAAAAATCAACAATTAATTGCGTGGATGTTACAGAATAAAATATAGAGTTTAATTGTAGAACTTGGAATTGGGTTTTTGTGAATTTTGTTATATTTAGATTGCCATTGACGTAATTTTGGGATTTATTTTTTGAATACTACGTCGACAATACGCCAGAATTTCTAATTTTGAAACTGATAAACTTTATAGCCCCTTATTGGATTAAAAAAAGTTTATTGCTAACAATAAGCAAATATATGTTATAAAACAAAAAACTGTTGCGAACTAAAACAAAACAAACTTTCACTTAATCGACCTATCAAGATCTAACCAATAAAATCAATTATTTCATTTTTTAACTAATTTTTTGTGAGTTTTGTTATATTTAGATTACCTAGGCTCGAGGACAGATTTTTGAAAAATAGCAAAAATAACCATTTTTTGCAATGATGAATTAATTAGCTTAAAATTTGACTAAACATAGTTAGATAATTGCTTTTTTGATATGTGTCAATTGCTATGATGTATTTGGATTGGTTTTTACAGTGTAATAATTAAAAGTCAAATTGAACCTTTCTACCACGCCCTACCCTAGTAAAAATTATTAAATTTGATATTAACAAAATAATATTTGATTTAAGAAACTATTAATATTAAGATATTACTCAAGAAAGTTATTGACACCTCTTAGGGTAAGTTATAGTAGTCGCCAAAAAATCGAAAATGAAAATTTTTGCATAAATTTGCATTGGCATACCTATCCTAGTGAAAATTATTGAATTTTATATTAGCAAAATAATATTTGATTTAAGGGATATTCATATTACTTGAGTTATTGACATACCGTAGGGTAAGTTATAGTAATCGCAAAAATTCCAAAATGAAAATTTTTGCATAAATTTACCTTGGCATACCTATCCTAGTAAAAAAATTTGAATTTGATATTAGCAAAATAATATTTGATTTTATGGATAATATATTTACTCTCTTTGAGTTATTGACATCCCGTAGGGTAAGTTATAGTAATCGCAAAAAATCGAAACTTGATATATACCATAGAAAAAATCGAGGTATGTGTGTGTGTGCGTATGATATTCGGGTACAATTTTTGTTTACGATATCGGGAGCACGGATTAACCGATTTAAATGATTTAATAAGGTGGAAGATTATTCAAAAATGGCAGCACTACAGTGTATCTGATGCTAATTAAGAACGAGAAAAAATACGTATTGTGCACATGCTCACAGTTAGTGAAGTACAAAAAAGATTTTGCAATTATTGGTTTTTGTATTGACTCAAAAACCTAATTGCTATATTTTGCACTTTTTGCCCCATATCTTTGGCTACACTTGCCTCTGCCTAAAAATAGTCAGCACGTTTCTACATCAATAGGAATCGAATGTTTTTTTGAATCATTCAAATTGGTTGATGCTGTGCTCTCAAAATCGTGGACAAAAAATTGTATCCGCACATACATGCACACACATACACACACAGTTTTTCCAAGGTATGCCAAAATAATCAAAAGCCCTTACAATGTAAAGATGAGCAAAAATTTTAATTTTCGTATTTTCTACAATTGCTATAACTTACCCAACGGCAAGTTAATGAATCCACGAGGACAATTATCGCAGTACCTTCTCTATATCTTATTACTACCTGTAACCGTTACTAACGATATCCGATGTATCAAGTTCCAAAAAATCGCCTGTAATTCAACCCTGAACAGGCGGCCACCTCGTCTCGTTATTTTATTCGTTATTATGCTGCTGCTCCACGCCCCTGAATCGTGCGATCCTATCTGCCATATAATACGTATGAACCAGCCGCGTAGTATAGTTGAAACGGCAACTACACTACAAATGCTAGAGAGAATGGTGAACAACAGACAATCGTGTATGTTTATCTAAGCTTCTAATCTACGTAGGCACTTCTGCCGTTGCCAGATTATGGCAGGATACCGGGGCTCTAGCTCTCTTTCTCTGCTGGATAAGATAAAATATAATGAGAGGTGTATTTATAGTGTAGTATATGGTTGGTTCTCCTTTTTCCGCGCCGGTGTCGACCAGTCGGCCAATTTCATTCAAGCGTGCACTTTTCCATTTGTTACGCCCGCCCATGAGGCCTCTGATTGTTCTGGCAATGAAAATGATCGCATCTTGTACTATTTCTGTATTCAACAATATTTTTGTATCTGATCAATATATTGTCGACGATTGCAAATTCAATAGCAACTGACCACATGATTTTTTAACACGGGTCAGCAAAATGACATCGGTCAGTAAAAATTCAAAGAATGAGATAATTGATTTTATTTTTTCAGAATATTCGTACGTAATTTCTTGTGATTTTAATGTACATTAGTCCAGTCATTTAAGCTTAAATTAGGTAAGAATCTCAGAATTCGAGATACCCAGCTGTAAGTCTGTAAATAATTGTATATTGACACCCTAAAAGTTGTCTCAAAACCTACTACATATGTTGCAAACACCCTACCATATGCAGGTTTTGAGACTTACAGCTGGGTGTCTCGAATTCCGAGGTGAACTTACTATATTGACTGGACTATCACATCTTGTACGATTTTCCGTATTAAACAATAATTTGGTATCTGATCAATATATTGTCAACGACTGCAAATTCAATAAACTGCAACTACATATTTTTTTCAGGATAAGTTAGCAAAAAGGCATCGTTCAATAAAAATTCAAAGAATGAGGTAAGGGGGCGTATATTAATCGTGTGAGCTTTTAAGGGAAGAGGAGGTTTGACAAAAAACCACGAAATGACATGACATGGGGGTGGGAGGGGTAGACTAAGATATCGCCTGTAATCATTTTTTAACTGTATTTTTTTTTTAAATGCTAACATTTTCAAATTTTTCAAATTTTTCTCGTAACTAAAAATACACGTGATGTTTGGTGTGTATGGAGGAGGGTGTAATTTTGAATATCATCATGTATCACTAAGGAGGAGGAGGAAAAAATCTTAAAAAAATCGATCACGTGATTAATGAACGCCTCCTAATTGATTTTCGAGACCTTTGTATTTAGCATCTTGTGATTTTAATGTGTATTTCAAGCAGAAAGTTCGTTCTATTCAAGTTTTTAACAATTTTGATATAGTATAGGGCGGATACATAGGTTTAATTGGACTTTTAGCTATTATACTGTTACAATCAAATCAACTGCATCACAACAAATAACACATCAAACAAACAACTCGATGTCTATGTTCAATGACACTCGCAACTTATTCATCTATATAGGTTTTTTTTCAAAAAGATCCACTATTTGATTTTTAATTTTTAAGAGATTTTGCAGAATAATATGTAGGGTAGGGCAGGGCACAAAGGCCTAATTTGACTTTGAGCAAATATGTTGTGAAAACCAAACCAACTACATTACAACAAATTAGGTACACATATCGTACAAACAAGTATCTGACTATGTTCAGTAAAACTTCCAGCTAATTTAACATTGCTGTTTTTTTTTTCAAAAATTTATCACCCAAGGGCGGGGTAAAATGGGACAGCCAGGGGGCGAACAGATCCAATGTTTTTTTTAATTTTAAAGGAATTTTACGAAATACTAGCTACCTTATTCAAATAGTGCAAAATATAAATTACATGGGTACATTTTTGCAAACATAACACTGAATATGGTATATAACCTTAATCTGGTATATCTCTATCAGAAATATTTAGCTATTGTAAAATTATCTTTTTTATCTTATTTTACTATTCTCTTACATCTTTCCAATGTAAATATTCCAATGGTCTTTTTACCCCAACCAAATGTAAAATATTCTATGGGTTATAAAAAAACATTTGAAATTGACTCCGAAATAAATAATTAAATAAATTATACTTAAAAATTTAGGTATCGTAAACTAAATAACAGTGCTCAACACGAAAAAAACTAACAACCAAAATAAAATACTTCCATTACATAATAATTGAAAATATAGTCGTTAAAAAAATAAATAATTAAATAACGTCAACACGAAAAAAACTAACAAAAAAAATACTTCCATTACATAATAATTGGAAATATGGTCGTTTATCTCGTGGCAGCAGCGTCGACTGATTTAAACCAGTGGCTGGTACACATTTTTGCCCTCTACTTTAAAATAGTATCATATCAATTTAATAAGTTATGTAACAGAAATCTTGTTATAATGTGTAATATGATGCGCCATAGGTAATGCAGAAGAATTAAAGTTTAGTTAGTTAGTTGAGTTTAGTATTAGTTTTCTTAGTACCTCAGTTCCAATTTTATATAACTGCAAATTAGCTATTATAAATTAAAAATTTATATTATGTACAATTTTTCTCATCGTCAGTTATTCTTATGATACTTTTCTCTAGATTTACAATCGCATACATATAATATTTATCGCGCACGCAACTTTTCGCAATAAAACAAATCAGAACGCAATTATCGTGCATTTACATTCTTAATTCTTCGTAAATATGCGAGTGGGCAGTGTAGTAAGTGCTGTTATTCTGTCAGTTTAAAATAAAGTTGCCGTGTTTATAAACCATAAGCATAATAACGAGTGTTGTTTGCGGTTTCGAAAATATTTTAGGCATTCGTGCTCAAAAATAAAAGACTAATTTTATCAAAATTTTGTCGGTTTGCGATTACTAACTAGTTAACTATGCAATGCCACACAAAGTATAAATTAATCTTTTATTCCATATCTGGTCATTGTTTCCGGCGTCGTTAATTATTAAAAATAAAATTCACGAGTTCATTATTTCTAGAAATTCCGAATTTCTCATTAATTACCCAAACATATGGCAAATGTGGCCCAAAATATTTGAAATATCATCGAAAAACAGTATGTCATGCACGCGCGCACCTGTTCTATTCATTCAGACCTTTAAACGAAGCCAAAAATGCCAGACGGCCGCTCAATGTGAATTCCTTTGGCGATACGTGCTGTGAAATCATTCATGTTAATGAATCCATAAATTATATTTGAGAGCACTGCCCATCCGAATCGATTCATTAGATCGAATTTTGAAATAAAAATACAACAAACGTATAAAGTGATACAAGTGATATAGATGTATCAGATGTATTAGATATACAAATTTACAATTAAATGACAGAACAACCAAATATAGAAATACAAATAAAGGAGTGCTAAACTAATTTAATTTTGAGTCTTGATTTTATGAAACTTGATATTACATCTTCGTTTAGAGCATCTTCAAAAGTTGAGGTCCTGTACGAGCCATTAATTTGCAGAAATCATTTAAAAGTTTAAAAGCTTTTCTGAAAAAAAGAGCAGTATCAGAAACGAAGAAAAATATTTCAAAGCTAAGTAATACTCAGTTATAGCCAAAAATTGCTGTATTTGTAAGATATCACATATAATCAGTAAACAATAGATATTTATGATATGAAGGGAATGGTACCACTGTATTTCTTGAAGTCAAAATTAATATATTCAAAAATGTCATAAAAACTGTTGGCTTTTAGTAAATTAATCAAAACGTTGTAAAATTTATGATTGCTTAGTTGACGTATAAAAGGTAATAAATTGAACAGTTGAATACCAAAACTATCAATTGAATTAAAAGTAGTATTAAGCTTAAAAGTCGATCCTTTGATAGTTCTATTTCTTGTGACATAGTGGGAATCAGACATGGAAGATAAATTAAAGTACTGGTGATTATTTTTTATAAAGAGAAGTGTAATAAGTAGTTTAGGTATTAATGACGAATAAATATGATTATCCCAATTTAAATTTTTATGAATTTGAATTCCTAGGAATTTAGAAACGGCAGAAAAATTAAAGAGGACATCATTAATAATTAGGGAATTGATTTCGTTATTAATCCTATTGACTGTTCGAAACGACATTATTTTAGTTTTATCGCTATTAAGTAAAAGGTTATTAGAGTTGAACCAATTAGAAACTGCAATCATTGATTGATTTAGTTTAAAACTGACTTTCTCAAAAGATTTTCCTTAAATAATTAAACTTGTGTCGTCGGCAAAAAGAATAAATTTGCAAAGATCGGTACAATTTGGCAAATCATTAATATAAATTAAAAATAATAAGGGACCAAGAATAGAGCCTTGTGGGACTCCGAGTTTTATATTTAACTTATTAGATATTACTGTGGAGTCTTGATCATCAAGATAAACTGATTGTGTTCTGCCAGATAGATAAGATGTGAATAGTTGAAGTGGTAAACCACGCACACCATATTTTTCTAATTTATTAATAAGGATTTCATGGAAAATGCTATCGAAAGCCTTAGAAAGATCACAAAATACTGTCACGCAATAAGAACCTTCTTCAAACGAGTTTATAATATTATGAACCAATGTGTATATTGAATGAAAAGTTGAGCGGTTTTGACGAAAACCGTGCTGATTTTTAAAAAGAATGTTATTTGTAGACAGGAAGTTATTAAGTCTGTTATACAATATTTTTTCAAAAACTTTATTAAAAGTGTTCAACAAAGAAATGGGCCTATAATTATTAATAATATCAGTAGGACCTTTTTTATGAAGGGGTCTTATTTTTGCTACCGCCCATGTTGTGCATAGTGTTTCGGTATTTATCTAATTATCCCTCTGGTCTGAGATTAGTACAATTAAGAATCAAAACTACTATGCATTCGTTTTGATCGTGATACATAATCTATCGTGAGACTGACGTATCTTAATCCATAAATCCGATTTGAAACTTGCAGCTGTTTGAAGTATTGGCTTACATAGCAAGTCTGGAGATTTGCTTCAGATAAGCGTTAATTTATGACAAGAAACCGAATATATAGAGTAGGCGGAATCCTCAAGATATTCGGAGGATGAAGATTAAATACTTTCACAAAATACGTATCCTGTGTGGTATAAAGTTACACACTTATGTTGATCAGAAATTATGACGAATATAATGGATACATCGTTTATTATATTGATTATACATAGGTACCCATATCTTTATAAATAAAATTTAAAACCTTTATCATTTACTTCGATGCAACTTAGTATAATATTTATTCTACAACTTTCTTCTGTCATTATTTTTGATGTAGTAATATAATACTGATGCGTATTTTACACTCGGAAATCCCGCAGCGCATTTGCACGTCTTGCGATTTTATAAGGCACATTAAATCCGCGCATTGTACAAACACAAAAGTTATAAATATGTTTGGAGTTTATTCTGAAAGTTTACATCGATTGTGCTCAAGAAACAGGAAAGTTTCTTCATGTTTGCTTTGATGGATAAATGAATTCTTACTGCGGTAATGAGATTGATAAAAAGTTTACTGCAGGAATAATACTGAAGTTAAAGCTCTACTTATGAAATATAAAAATGAACTGGAAATTTCTAACTATAACCAAATTATTTCATTACCATATGATAGTAAATAATTTATTTTGAATTCTGTATTTTCCTGTGTCATTTCCAACAATGAAAATTTCCTGTACTATTTGCTAAATGATTTTAATGTATGTCATTAAGATAGGAAATACTTTTGAATAGCGTGAGAAGATATAATTTCGTAGACCGGCTGGCTCAGTGTAATATAATGTAATGATTATGCCCGCAGAATTCATGCACTGCTAACCATATCTGATAAAAATACAGTAGTTAAATATATTTCTTTTTCAAATATAATAAAGATTAATCACGTCGATTAGATGGTCTATTCGTGGAATAGTTTAAAATGATATTAATTAGATAGAAATTTTTATTTGGGTAAAACTAATTAGTCATTTTAAGAGTCTCTCTGGGTTAGAGGATATGAATTTTATGCGATTTTTGAAAGGACGTAAAAAAGACAAATGTGAATTTTTAGTATATTTTTTTACAAGTTATAATTATTGTTTCGAGAATATAAAAAAGTCCATAAACAAGACTTTGGAAAATTTTCAAGTAAATCAGTCTAGTAAAATATAAAAAACTGTGGGTATCGTATCGAAAAAGTCAGTTTCAAAAAAATCAGAGGTGGATGGTCAATTACCAATATCTCCAAAAATAATTCAAATTATGAAAAAGCCTCTTGTGCACATATTCTTGAATAGTAGTTGAACTTTGAAAATATGAAAAAACGATTTTTCAAAAATTCTGAACCAGAATATCCCTTCCAAGGGGGTATTCTAGTGTAGAGCGATGAATTTTAGGTCATTTTTAAAGTGCCGTAAAAGAAAGCAATGAATGTTTTTACTATTCATTTTTGACCACTTGTTTATTAATATTATTAAAATACAAAACAAAAATTAAAAAAAAGTTGAAAATTGTAAAAACTGGCAGCTGATGAAGTGGGTGGTCTCAAAAAATCGGCACCTCAGTCTTGATATGATTTTAGACCTCCTAGCTATTCGAAATTAAAGAAATAAAAAGATTATGAATCTACAATGATGTCGCAATCGCCCAAACTAGCGATGAGTAAAAAAAATGATTTTTCACAAATTGGCGACTGTTTGAAAAAATAGTGTTTTTACTGTTTTTTCTCAATTTTTTTAAAAATAGTGAAAATTGGAAATTGGGGATAATCCTAGTTCGGGCTATAGATAGGTCTATAAACAAGACTCTCTGAACATTTCAAGTGAATCGGTCGAGTAGAACTCGAGAAATCGTGTCAACAGTACTGAAAAAGACTATTCTGAGAAAAACGCATTTAAAGTTTTGCGTGAAGCCAGTATGGGGACCGAGTCAGTAAAATGCCTATATCTCCGAAAATAATTCAAATTTTTAAAAACCTTCTCGTACCGATATTCTTAGATAGTTATACTTTGAAAATATGAAATAAAAAAAACGATTTTTTTAAATTTCTACACTAGAATACCACCTTGAGCACCAATTCCACGTGTTCAAATGATTTCTTGTATTATCTTTCTCGCGAGATTTCATCGGGTTAAATTTATTCCAATTAATATTCATTAGTAATTAATGGAGCAAAAAATACCAAAAAAGTTGTACTTAATAGACACTCTGAATATGTACAGATGGTGCAAAAACTACACAATTTAGTACTTTTGATATAATCGCTTATTAGATGTAAATCCGTGCAAGAACGATATAAATATTACCCACTTTTTGCTTCCGATACATTAGACACTATAATTATTCTCCTGAGTAGTAATTATTTAGTACGCAATATCTAATAAAAACTTGACATCGATTATTATTAAGAAATGCAATAAAGTAACGGATTCTGAAAAGCCGGAGGCGTTTTGGCGTGGACTCAAATACTTCTATTCATGAGAGGAACATATCAAAGAACGTTCGGAATATCTTAGTAGGATGTTTTCGACGGTGAGAATGTGAGAATATGTTTTTATCTTGTGACATATGAAGCATGTTAGTCGTTTTTATAAGAGGTGTGATACGATCACTAAATTATTCAGCTTTGAAGCTCTACTAACGATAATGGTCGACGAGGAGATGCCTACGGAAATATATGCGGAAAAAATCGCTTGGTTGACAGAATAGAAAATCTATGAGCGAAATAACCTAAATGGTAAAGATAATAAATAATTGACATTTGACATGGAGTATAAAACTAGTCGAAAGTGGCATTTAGCCTTAGGGCAAGTTGCATGAACTTCCCGAAATGTGTACAAGTGTTTTTTAAAAATAAAGTCATCGCTTTCAATTAAATCTAAACATTGCGATTTCAAATAGAATTTTCTCAAAGACATTTTAATTACATGTATGTAATTATTCAATTACATTGCACAGACACGTGCTTGTATACCCAAAAATTGTGACTTATTATTTTAAATTTTAATAAATCGATAATGCTTGACTCATCACATCACAATAGCAACTTTTGATACAAATTTTGACTATAACATTTTCTCAAATTTTGATGAATTTTCAACATTAAACTATTTGTCGTAGAGCCGGAACATTTAAGTATGTTTTATAAGACCATATATATCTATTGCCAAAAAAGGTTCATAAAAATCGGCAAAAAAATGCAATTCAACAGTTAATTTCAAGAAAACGTCTCGGTAGATTTTTACCTAAAACTAATCAGTATCATTCCCAATCAATATCTTTCGAACAGTTTTTGACTTTTTAACTTTACGTTTTGATTAGTTTTTGGCAAAGTCAGGTTTAGCCGTTTCGGAGATACAAAGCAAAAGTGCAAAATAATAGCAATTTTTAAGAAAATGTAGCATCGGAAAAAAATCTAAAATTTTGCAAAATTTTAAACTTGGAGAATTCTAAATCTTACTTTTATACTTAACATATTTAAAAAAAACTAAACTTTGCAATTCAGTTTATAAAACTCCAAAAAACATATATGAGATAAGCATAATGAAAACCCAGAAACATATATGAGATTGCATAGCGGAAAATAAGATAAAGTCTTTCATTCTAACTCATCTTGATTTGATTTTGTTTACTTTTTGCTAATTTTAATTTTAATTTCTAACATTCTAATTTATAAGATCTTATATTTCATCTCTAAAATAATAATAATGAAAGTTTCAGTAATTATAATAACTTCAATTTTTTGAAGTTATTCAAAACAATTGTTTAATCATTGATAAATTTTTGTTGACTATTATTCATTTTTATACCTGGAATATTTAATCGCAATGCGGGTAGTTCTAGCAATTTAGTTACCGTAAGAGAAATAATTTGATATAATTTATATACCATATATTCATGAATATGTTTATGGATCTGATGTCATTTAAAAGGCTCAATTTTTTTTTCGTCTACTTGTTTTAAATTAAATCCGGTGCTTATCTTTCGTTCTAAATTTTTTTTAATGCGCTTATGTCTGTCCATGTTTCTATAAATAATGAAAAAATGATTAAATATTTTTTATCTGTCATTTCTGCAACAAAAATGAATATTTCTAAATAAGTTTTCCTTCTCTGCGAAAGAATTATCATCAATATGGAGAGTGGCGCGTTGAGTAATGACTGCGGACGACGCTTTATTCCCTCCCAGGAGTAGTGCATAGTTTATTTTTTGCCCACTCAGCTCAGCTCAGCTCTTCTGTTTGCCGCCTCTATTTGCTTTACAGATAATAAGTTCAGACTTAGAGTACCCGCCATTCGAGAGAGAGAACTACGTAATTGTTTACAATGCAATCATTTATCTTTCTTGTGCACACACATATGTTGGCCAAACCGTGCTATATCACCGTCAGAACGAGATATCGGTCTTGGCACAAAGCAGAGGAATATTTACTTCTTGTTAAATTATTAAGATAAAGCTTATATGCTATATTGAAACAGTTAAGCACCACCCATATCTCAAAAACAAGTAAAGTTAGAATTTTTTTTGACAATATTTGAAAGTAGAGGAAAAAAGATGAATAACCAGCAATTGTCTTGATTTTGTTGACGACTTGCTATTGTAATTTTTTGTTGAAAATCTTTTAAAATCATGAAAACTCTCTTTCTTTCCTAAAAAGTACTCATTTCTTTACATCGTTAACGCAAGCGAAATGTTTGGTGAATCATTCTAATCAGATGATCCATTCCCTCAAACTGAATCGTCATTTTTTGCACTTTTTACGTAGAAACCGCTTGAACAAACCGGTTTTGCCAAAAACTAATCAGCACTTTTCCCCATCAAAAGAGATCGAATGCTATTTGGTTAATTCAGATCCGTTAATCCGTGCTCTCGAAATCGTCGATGAAACATTGAATCCGCGTATTCATACATACATACAAAGATCAAATATCTTATAAACTTTTCTTCAAGGTCAAAACCCTACAGCAACTAGATATACTCGCATTAAATTATTAAACAATATTTTGTGTCCTATATTTTGACTAAAATGCAATAGTTTTACATACCTTTCATACCATTTAAATCATAGATTTAAAAGGTTTAAAAAGCACCTTGTATTCAACTAAAAAAGCGTCGGTCTACATCGCTATCACGATATAAATAACCACATTGTGATTTTTTTAACAATTTTTTTTGTTTTTTCCTTAGCCTTTTTGTTTTTGAGTACTGTTGTTTAGTTAGCGATACATGAATATAATTTTTATTATATTCAAGTTAATTGTTACCTTACTTATGTTTGGAGTAAAAAGAACGAACTAAATTCTTACATTGTGTTTTTAATAGCACTATTTTAAAGTAAAGTAGATGCCTTAAATTGGGCATTATCGCTATAAAGAGATAAACGATCACATCATAAGTTTTTTGACAAAATAATTCATTTTTATCGTTAGTATTTTTGTTACGACGACTCATTCAAAATATTCTGAAACAAAAGTATTTTAATTTTCAACATTTTTTCAATAAGAATTTCTAACAAATTTCATGCTGATACTAATAAAAATTAAAATATAATTCATTGTTCAAAAATTTTGTAATTTTTCACCATAAACCTATCACTTCGCAAATGTGTCGAATATTTGTAAATCAACTCGTACTTGTTTTTATTACTTAGCATTACCAATTATGTACAAACTAATAAAACATCTTACACATTATCGTAAGTGGTTCTTATATGAGCACAAAAAAATAAAACGAAGTAGTAGCTTTAAGTAACAATAAATGGAATTGCTCCTAAATAAGGACAACGCGGCCAACACTAAAAGTGTAAAAAGTACTGTTTTATAATTAACAACTGAAAGTACATTTATATAAATGAATATTTAGTGAAGGTTATTCTATAAAACGTTAAAAATATTTAAAACATAAAAGTATGCTATATACAAATATTGTTCAATGGTGCAATATTGGACCCATACCATCGATATAGATTCCATCCATTTCTAATTTATAATTAAGACTTTTAATTAAATTAATTAATAATTAAGACATTGTAATTAGAAGGAGCTAGCTTGTAATCAGTGGGTAGTTATCCTTCTCACGATATTCAAAAATTTTAGCCTAATGTGCATTGTATAGATTGCCAAAATCTAATGGGAATGTATTCTGAAATATTCGGAAATTAATATAAAGCTCTGAAATATTCTTCAACAAAGCTCATAATAAATTAAATTACCAAATTCACGTATTTCAGTAGCAACAAACAAAATATCAGCCTAAGTTTGCAACTAGTAAAATGTAGTAAGTTAAACTATAATGTTTATTGCGAACATTTAGGGTATACCGAATTGCTTAGAAAACGTGATATTAAATTTCGATCATTTACAGCAATTAATCTATCCTTTATTCCAATTCAAGTGGCGTAAAATAAAACGTTAAATTTACATATTGTGCATGTGTATTATTTATTTATAAATGGACAAACGACTGAATGCGCATGCTGAAAACGATATCTGGGCGTTTGTTGATCGATTGCAATTTATTGGCTGCGAGCGATGTAAACTGATTTATGGGGCAATGGGATTAAATTTAATTTACCAGTGCTCTCAATGGAGGAATTGCCCAGACTTGGAAATGAATCCACGAGAATAACAAATATTTTGTACGGAAACCGAGAGCTTGACTAGAAAAATTATGATAAAAGGTGTAATATCAATCGTGGACGCATTTTGTATTATAAAATTCATTTTAATGAGTATTTTATTCCATTGATTTCTTTCATACTCTGATCCATCCAATATGTTTGTAATCTATATCCCGCTTACCGTGACATGTCATTTGATATTATGTTTATTACTACAGTATATATTTTCATAGAACGCGTTATTAATCTACATATCATGTCAGCATGAAAATAGACATTTGTAATGCGATACTGAATGCAATGTCGTAAAAATAATATGCCTGGAAATAGCTGGAAGAGATAGTTATCAATTTTGAAAAGTTTTCGAATTGCCGAGTTTATACGCGAACGACGGGGAATCTTTGGGAGTAAATTCTATAGACAAGCAGCCGGTAAAAATATCATAGAAACAGCTTTAATTTTATTCATCACAAGGAAATACATCAAATGGTAAAAATATTACCTTTGTAAAAACTAAAAATTAGTTTTCTAATTTATCTGAGAGCAACATGAAATTTATATCCTTTGTACAAATCTGCCGATTTTTTTAACTTCCCGAAGAGTAAGTTATTGTAATTGTCCAAAAATCTAAAATGAAAAATTTTGCATTTCTCGACGTTTTGAAGGTTTCTGAACATTTTGGCATACCTCAGAAAAAATGGATGTGTGTATGTGTGTGTATGTATGTATGGATACAATTTTTCGTTCACGTTTTCGGGCGCACGGTTTAACCGATTTGAATGGTTCAAAAAACATTCGATTTCTATTGATAGGGAGATGTGCTGATTAGTTTTTGGCAAAAGTCGGTCCAGCCGTTTTGGAAATACAGAGCCAACAGTGCAAAAAATACAAATCGAGTTTTTTAGAGAACGGAGCATCCGATTTGAATGATCTAAAAACATTCAATTTGTAATGATTGGGAGAAGGGGTTATTAGTTTTTAGCGAAGGCAGGTTCAACCGTTTCGAAAATACAGAGCTAAATGTGCAAAAAATGACAGTTTTTGAAAGAACTAAGCGTCCGATTTGAATGATTCCAAATACTTTCTGCTTGTTTTAACACAATAATTGATTTTGAAAAAACAAATTGCATCAAAAATTTTTTTTAAATTTTTTTCACAAAAAAATTTTTTTTGTATATCGAAAATAATTCAGATTCTTATTTCAATTCTATTCTAATATACTTTAAAAAAATAATTTCAACTTTCCATTTTAGTTTATATAATTCTTATAAATATTCGACAATGTTACAATATTTATAATAATCTATTTTAAAACATTTAATATTCCTTGATCATTTTGTTACGGTACGGAAAGTTGCCACGACGATGCCATACACCCCACTAATTTTAAATTATTTTGGAAAATTTTATTTCATAGAAAATGTTTATTACAGCTGTATATACTATCATTTAAAAATTAAAATTAATCTGTGCGAAAACAAACAAAAATTCATGTTCTAAACCAAAGATCTCAAAACAATATAAAATCGATATAATTTGTAAAAATATACCAATATGATTTTGAAAAACTCAATACAATAGATATGTGCATATGCGTCTATCATAAAAAAATAGGAAAAAAATTCAAAGCACTTTGAAACTTATGAGCTTTCAAGTCCAGCCTAGAGCTTTCATCAATAAGTGACCATTTTTTTTGTTATTAAATTTTTTTATTATTTTTATTATTTTTATTATTTTCCACCAACACCCGGTTTATGTATAAAGGATATATAAAATCATTTCTCACATGTAACTTTCTGAATGATAGCTTTACCAAACTTGTTCCGTTACGAGTTCGCCCTTAAGCGCATGTAATTGCATTATTGCGTGGGACGAACGACGCAATGCCGAGAATCCGTAAATGCGAATAAATAAACCGATATGGGTAGATCACATATCTTCAAAGAAAATTGCACTGTCTAATAAGCATTGTGCCCAACAGGATTATAAAGAGAGATTTTTTGAATCAGTAAATCGGGTTAATTTAGCGTAAACGGCTTACAGATGGAAAGACACAATAGTAGGGTTTATATAAAACCCGACATTTCAGAAAACCGGTTTTCTAACTTTAATTTTACTGGTTTTCAAATTTTACATAGAAAATAAATTTTTGCTTGAATATTCAGTAATTTATCCGCAAATTTAGTGTAATTTAGAGCAGTATTTGACTGAATTTATTTATTGTTCAATTTTATAGATAGTAAACAAAATTATTTTAATTTTAATTAGTAGAACTAAAAAAATAATAGTTTATCTTGATTGAGTAACTTTGAAAATAATTATTCGTTATTCATGCATCATTTTCACATATAAGAATGAAAATATTATTATGATAGTGAAAGGAAAGTTTTCGAATAAAAAAAACAATACATTTTTAAAAGAAAAAAAATAAATAAAAAAATATTAGATACATGTTGATCTTGTTATTATCAATTTTAGTTTTAAAAACAATTAAGCTAAACTCGAGTATTGCATGTTTCGAGCAATTGTAATTAATTAATATTGAACATTCTAATTGTTTTTTTTTGTTTAATAAAATATGATTTCAGAAAACTGAGAACGACTATCAAATTGCTACTTAGACGTGCTTTTGTTTACTCACAAAATTACCTGAAATAGAAAATACTCTCATACTTGCCACCAAATTATTTATTTATTTATTTATTTATTTATTTATTTATTTATTTATTATGCTTAATTGTTTTTAAAGCCTGATATAATAATTCTGAGTTTTTTGTTATTTAATTTGTGGCTTCTAGGGTTTAAAAGTCTTTTAAATTTGAGTAGAGGAAGTTACTTCTTCAAGAAGAAGTCACTCTGATTTAAATTAAAATATACACTGGTATAAAAACCTAAATTAATTTATTATATACAAAACCTTTCTGGGAACCATTGCAGAATGATAAGATATCAAATGCTATTGAATCGATGTGATTTCAAGAATCAAAACGCTTTCATCTATCTTTTATATTTGGCTATATTTGTCATTTTCCATTTATACAGTGAAAACCGACGTTTTTCACTAAAAACCGGTTTTCGAGTTCCATAATTTTCGCAAAAAAACGGTTTTTAAAACATGTTTTTGCAAACCGACAAACCCTACACAATAGTAAAAGTATTCTTTTTCGACTACAAGTTATATTTAGTTCTACAGAATTTGCCGCAGTCATTAGCAGTTTTTGTGCCATAGATATTGCAGCAAAAGGAACAAATTATTTTATTTGATCGTCCTTCACTCAAATTATCCGTTCTCATGCTGTTTTCTTTGCACTTAATTTAATAAGACGTCGACCTATATTCTGCTGACCTGATTACTTTTATGACACAAACATTGTATTTATAAGTTAATTGTACAAAAATGAGAAAAGCAAAAATCGGATCATGAACATACACATATTTTTTTCAAATTTGATCTCGAATTAGGATTAGTAACAGTAATTAGGATTTTCTGGTAAAACCATTAACTTCTCCTTCGAGAAATTAAAAACCTTATAGTAGTTATAAATGCCTTTTACTCAATTTAATCCGATTCAAAACTATAGTTTTATTCGAAGCTTTTCCACCAGCTTAGTCGGACACTGTGAGGTGATTAATAAGGATGTGAATGAATGAATGAACGCCTCGGCTCGCCCGTGGCTTTCCTCTTTTTGCTTTTGCTCTTTACTCTTTGCTTTCACTCTGGCACTTCTCTACTCGTGTGCAATCCGCCGTGAATCCTATAATATATCTAAAACTAAAAACGACTTTTGTTTTTGGCTCAGAGGAAACGCAATTATGAGTCGTGTGTGTCGCTTTCGATGAATGATGTTCAATGACGACTTGTTTCATTAATTTTTTAAGAATATCCGTTAATGAATAGTAATGAATTGGTAATGGAATCATGAAAGGTTGATTGTTGCTCAGGATGTGTGGCAAATTAATAATGTCTGTAAAGAATTCATTAGTATTTTAATATTTGAGGCTGTTCTTCATGTGAATAAAAATAAATTTTTATCCACAATTACAAAAATCCTATATTCAGCTTAGCCTTACTAAAAACTAATCAGCAGGATTTCCAACTCAAAAACAATGTCGTACAATGTTTTAACCGACAATGAGTCCATTAACAATGACTGATAATATCTCTTATTCTGCCAACATTTGTGTTTCAAAAATAAAACTGTATCATATGATTGATCTATTCAGAGCGAGAGCGACGTAAGCCATTTTTTTTATTTGTTCGCACTAAAATCCTCTCTCGACGTTTTCGTTTGCCGTGCGAGAACAGTTTAACGGCCATTGTGTTCCGTCCGGGTTTTTATTGAAATATATATGACCTTACATAATATATCGTTCATGCCTTCGGTGGTAGGATATACTGGGTTATATGCCTGGGTGACAACACAGTTGCGAATTGTGGAAACATTTGTGTCAAATTAGAAACGGAATTATTCATGCGCCTCATTTGAGAAATGCTTAGAAAACATGTTAATGAAACATATAATTTTTTAACTTTCCATAGGATAAGGTATAGTAATCGCAAAAATTTCGAACATAAAAATTTTTGTACATTCTTACGTTTCAAAACCACATTTTGGCATACTTCAGAAAAAAATTATGTGTGTGTATGTATTAGGGTTTATACGAAAACCGACATTTCAGAAAACCGGTTTTCGAATTCTAATTTTGCTAAAAAACCGTTTTTAACCGGTTTTCGAATTTTATATAGGAAATAAATTTTTGTTCGAATATTCTGTAATTTATCCGTAAAGTTAGTGTGATTTAGAGCAGTATTTGACTGAATTTATTTATAGCTCTATTTTATGAATAGTAAACAAAATTATTTTAATTTTAAATAGTAGAACTAAAAAATAATAGTTTATCTTAATTAAATAACTTTGAAAATAATTATTTGTTATTCATGCATCATTTTCATATAAGAATAAAAATATTTGAACCGATATGATTTTAAGAATCTATTGAACCTATTGAACCGATATGATTTTAAGAATCAAAACGCTTTCATCTATGTTTTATATTCTGCTATATTTGTCATTTTCTATTTATACAGTGAACACCGAGTTTTTTCACTAAAAAAACGGTTTTCGAATTTCATAATTTTCTCCAAAAAACCGGTTTTTAAAACCGGTTTTTGTGTACGAATTCGGGAGCATGGATTAACCGATTACAATGATTCAAATAACATTAGATTCGTATTGACGGGGAGACGTGTTGATTAGGATTTAGCACAGTCAGGTCTAGAGGTACGGAGCAAAAAGTGCAATAATGGCAAATCAGTTTTTGAGAGAACGTCCGATTTGAATGATTTAAAAAACATTTCCCTTAATGGAATAAAGAATTAATTATTTTTGGCAAGGCTGGTGCTGCCGTATCGAAGGTTCAGAACTCATTACACGTGATATCTGTATTCCCTCATTGATCATAACCTTTTACGAAATTTCTGTGCAACGTTTGGGCCCCCATTCACTTTCCCTGATAAATACCCACCTAAATCTACACAATCAGTCGTCGTCGTCGTCGTCGTCTCGTGCTTTCGTGAAACTAATCCCTCTCGTCCGCCGTTGTTGGAACTGGTTGTTGGATGTTGGAAAATCAATTAGGCCGGAAGATCTGCATGAGTATTAATCACATGGTGGCAAGGCAACGGCACGTCGCGATTGCGCCGCCTTCGCCTCTGTTGGGAAAGAGAAGAGACGAGAAGAGCAGCACGCGTTCGACGATCGTTCATTGTAATTACGATTCTGGCGCATGAGACGTGAATAAACTTGGGAAATTCTTGGATGAAAAATGGCCGGATGATTTGTTCCTAAAAGAGAGGATAAAGGGGTTCTGATTTAATGGGCTTTTCACATGTGATGTGAGCAGACATTTTGTGCTGGAGGACGGGACATATTTCTTGCGCTTTTTCTAATTAAATATCATTCTTTATATTGTCGATAAATTACTATTTTGTATAACTTTTTATTATTTTGTTATTTTAAACTCATGTAGATTACCAGAACTATTTTTTTTTTTTTTTTTTTTTTTTTTTTTTTTTTTTTTTTTAATAGCAATCAGAAAAAACAATTTCTATAAGCTATTGTGTTGGTTATTAGAAGTCCAGTAACAATACTGAAATTCTATATATATGAAATGACGGAGATCACCCCAGTGGGTTACTCCATTTTAATGCATTAGATCGAAGGGATGCTTCTTCTTCAATCTTCTAATATGTGATGTTTGTAATACGGGAAGTAATGTGGGGTTCTTGTGGTTGAAGATCTTGTCGTGATGGATTCCACTTCTGTTTTTCACTACCTCTTGGACAGTATCGATTCTTAGATCGTTATGTAGTATTCGGTTGCTGACATACCAAGGTGCATTTGCAATACACCGTAAAATTTTGGATTGTTTCCTTTGGATAGATGCAATTCTTGATTTACTGGCGCAGCCCCACAACTCTACGCCATAAGTCCAAATCGGTTTTATTGTCGCTTTATAAAGTAGAATTTTGTTTTCTAATGATAATTTAGATTTACCATTAATGAGCCAGAACAGTGACTTCGTTTTTCTTTCCATTTGTTTTGTTTTGCTGTTTATATGAGTAATACAATTTAATTTGCTATCCAAGTGCATTCCCAAATATTTTACAGAAGCAGATTCAGGGATAATTTTATTGACAAGAGCCTGAAATAATATCTATTATTATTGATTACGGCTTGCTTATGAATAAATAAATAAATAAATAAATAAATATTATTAATAGACACCGAAGGACATTTACCCTTCATTAATGTAAAAGTTATATGGTGAGATTTGTCTTCATTGATTTTTGTGCGCCAATAGTTAGACCAGTTTTCAATTTTATTTAGGTGATGTTGCAGTTTGATACTTGCCAGTAGTGGATCTTTGTCAGTAGAAATAATTACTATATCATCTGCAAAGGTTCCAATGGTTGTATCTTCCAAAACCGGAATGTCTCTTGTATATAATATATATAATAAAGGTCCCAGAGCGCTGCCCTGCGGAACACCTGCTTCAAAAACGCGAAAATCGGAAAAACCAGAACAATTTAAAAGAATTTTTGTGCCAAATTATTGCAGACCAAAACGTATTCATTTTACCAAATATTAGTCATTTCTAGAAACCAATGAATATTTCAATCATTTTCAATTTTAAATATTAAATTATATAATTTTTTCTTTGATCAAGTTTCTTTTAACGTTGATCAAATAAGAAATTGTAACTTTAAAACATAAGGTTTGCCACTAAACTACTATAATATTATATTATAATCAAGATAAAATACCTATATAAAAAAATCAGATGGCTATTACGAGATCATAATATTAACTTCGTTATCACTTCGTTGATGTATATAAATGATGGCAGTGATTAAAGAAAAAGCCTGACTCGATTACTGAATGACTTGCACATAAAAACCGATGATTCGACATCGGAGTTATTTTTATATACATTTTGCAAATACATTGAGAGATTTTATGAATCTTGTCAAGATATATAAAAATACTATTTATATACATATTTATATATACACAAATAATATATTCTTATTGGTTTATATAAAATTTGTCGGTTTTCGAAAATCGATTTTAGGTGGAAATTATGGAATTCAAAGTAGAAAATACTGCTTTTCAATGTATAGATAACACTTGAACAATAACATCCAAATTAATTTTCATTATCTATTAAACTATTTCCTAAAATTATTTATAAGGAAGGATTAGAAAATGCATTTGACAAAGTGTCTTTCTTTCCATTTATTTAGTTAGCAGTTTCTTGCTTGTAATACTTTGCCGAAGCTCAGAAGCTCTTAGTTATACTTCAGTGCTACGATCTAGAAGTTTATATACCTCTGAATCCGCCACAATCTAAAAGGACATCTCAGCAAGTTTTGCCCTCGGTTTTCGCCAGTTTTTCCAGTTTTGCCTCGCCATGCGCTTCCTCCTTGCAAAAGTGCAAACTTACTTCCATTCTCTTTAAAACCGAGACCCATTATTTTCTAGCGGAGTTCTTTCCGTTGATTTCGATTTAACAAATAAGCAGTGTTTACATTCACAAGAAAGTTAAATATACTCGCTAACGACTCGAACTATATAATTTAGTTGTTGTGATGCAACCTTTTCTTAGACTTGGAGAGTCCTTTGTGCATCCGCCAGAACAAAACTAAAAGATTGTGTAGACAATGAGTGGGCGGACATTTGGTGTTGCTACAAGTATAAATTGTGTTAATGCTCGTATTGTACGTCGAGCGAACAAATTTTACACATTGTACGACGGGCGTTTTTTAAATGTCACGCCAGATAGAATTCTAGATAGGACGGAGAGATTTCTGGATAACTACCTTTTCATAAATCGCAAACTTTTATCCTGGTTCACGCTAGGTTTTATATTTAATCCTTTTTCATTTACGGATAATTCCTTGAGTCTTACATTTACTATTTTTATGTTATGCCTTTTGCATATTAATATGCCTTTTCAAGTGCGTATTACCGAACATACTTAAATATTAAGGGGGTATTCTAGTGTAGAGCGATGAATTTTAGGTCATTTTTAAAGCGTCGTAAAAGAAAGCAATTAATGTTTTTACTATCTATTTTTTTACCACTTGTTTATTAATATTTTTAAAATACAAAACAAAAATTAAAAAATAAAAAAGTTTAAAATTGGAAAACTGGCAGCTGATAAAGTGGGTGGTGTCAAAAAATTGGCACCTCAGTCTTGACATGATTTCAGCCCTCCTAGCCACCGGAAATGCAAAAAATAAAAAGATTATTAATCTACAATGATGTCGCAATCGCCCGAACTAGCAATGAGTGAATTTGGCGACTATTTGAAAAACAAAGTTTTTTTACTGTTTTTTTGAGTTTCTCGAATTTTTTAAAAATAGTAAAAATTGGAATTTGGGGATAATCCTAGTTCGGGCTATAGATAGGTCTATAAACAAGAATCTCCTAACATTTCAAGTGAATCGGTCGATTAAAACTCGAGAAATCGTGTCAACAGTACTAAAAAAGTCTGTTCTGAGAAAAACGCATTTTAAGTTTTGCGTGAAGCCAAACCAATATGGAGACCGAGTCAGTAAAATGCCTATATCTCTGAAAATAGTCCAAATTTTCAAAAACTTTTCGTACCCACATTCTTAGATAGTTAAACTTTGAAAATATGAAATAAAAAAAATTGATTTTTTTGAATTTCAACGCTAGAATACCTCCTTAAATATTAACTGTAAATTTTGCTGAACATAGTTGCATATTGTTTGTTAACAATTGTCGTGTTGCAATTGGTTTGATTTTCTCACTATAATTGCTAAAATTCAAGTAACGCCTTCGTTAACCTTTTGCATATTTTGATTAGTTTATTTATAATTACGTCAAACTTAAATTCATTAAAATATCTTCCAAGCATAATTTAAAACTTCCATATAATCTTCATGATTTAAGTACCTACTTTGCAATTTGTAATAAAATCTTAACTGGCTACTCATAAGATAAACATAATTAAAATTTATATATTCATGACGCTTTTAAGAGTTTCTTTTGTGTAGATACGAATACGAAGCGTTCGTTGTCCTACCATAAATTCGGTAACGACCGTTTTAAGGCCCAAATCTCGACGAAAACATCAATTTTTCAAATGTAATTTCAGTTAATGGTATAGTACGTCGGTCTGAGTATATAACCGCAGAACGTAAAAAATAACACAGATAAAAAACAGATAAACACAAATTGTACACATGTGTTTTGCTTCGCAGAAGAGCAGAAATGTTATGTGGCATTTGCGGTAGAATTATATATTGCATAGTAAAAAATACAACATTCTCATCATAATGAATTCATAGATGGTCGTAATGCATTGAGATCTAAACACAAACTCATACATTTTCGTGGAAATTATGAATTTTCAATTTAAAAATCGGGAAGATATTTATATTTTATACAAAAGTAAGTATACATTACCGAGGATGAAATGTTGATTGTTATTTATGGTGCATTCAGGTTTTTAATAGAGATCAAATTTTAAATTGCGACGCATTCGAAAATTATACTGTAACATGAGAAGAAATTCACGAAGAGAAAAGCAAAGGTTTTGCTGACAATGAATAACGAGCGAGCAATTTGATCATGCGAGACGCCGTAATAATTTATAAAGTTTTTTATTCTCATTTTTAACTTCCCGTAGGGTAAGTTATAGTAATCGCAAAAAATCGAAATTGAAATTTTTTGCATATTATAATTTTCAAAGGTTTCTGAACATTTTGTCATACCTTAAAAAAATGGATGTTTGTATGCGGATACAATTTTTCGCCGACGTTTTTGAGAGCTCGGATCAACTGATTCAAATGATTTGAAAAATATTTCAAGTTTGTCAAGTTGTGCAAAAAATGGTTAATCAGTTTTTGAGAGAACGATTTCAACATTTTAAAAAAAGACATTTAAAAAAATAATAAGATTTTTAATATATTGAAATTTTAAACTTTGGTATTGATAACTGTGCGTGTTTTTCTAGCTTGAATGGGCTAGACTACAAAGTTAATAAATAAAACCATTCCCCGCCACACACACGCAAATATACAGGATTAATATCGGTTATTTATAAAGCTTAATCGGATATTATGTTACATGTTATATTTTACATTACATGTTCAATTCTGACAAGTTAATGCAACATGGAATTGCTATGGATATTAATGATCGTCTCGAAAATATAAACCGGATGGCATTAACATTTATTATATAAAATTATAAAATTAAGCCAGCAATAGTTGTAAATATATTTATAACGAGGCTAAATGCACAAAATAAATGATGTCCGTAATAATTAAAAAAAAGTGATTCATCTATCCACAATGAATAATTTTCTGCGAAGGTGTATGTTTCTTATATTTCATTTACATTTTTTTCCTCACCAGATACATGTTATTAAGCAACTTAATTTTTATGGCACAATATTTCATTAAGTATGATTAATCATCTTATTTACTGCGCAATAATAAGGCAGTCATTAAGAATTATTCGCATAAAAATGAAATGGCTTCGATAATTACAAGGCGGCCATATAAAGAGCTCCAGAGAAAATAATGGACATAGAATTATCATTATTGCATTCGGCGGCTTCTATAAATGAAAGTTGGAAATATTTAAAATATTAAACAATTTGATTTATAAACTCTAAGTTTGGCTGTATCAGAATCAATGAATTTACATTAATTTAAAAAAAATATATTTTTTTTTAACTTATTGTAGAGTGCAAGTTATAGTAATCTCAAACAAATCTAATTTTTAACTTTCCGTAGGGTAAGTTATAGTAATCGGGAAAAAATCGAAAATAAAATTTTTTGCGTATCTTTACGTTTTAAGGTCTTCTGAACATTTTGGCATACCTTAGAAAAAATGGATGTATGTGTGTGTGTGTGTGAGCGAAAATAAATTTTCGTAGATGATTTCGAGAGCACAAATCAACTTATTTGATTAATTGTAAAAACATTCGATTTGTATTGATAAGCAGACGGGCTGATTAGTTTTTGGCGAAGGCAGGTGTAGCCGTTCCGAAGATAAGGGCCAAAAAGTGCCTAGCGGTTTCAGAGATCCAATAAAAACAGTGAAAAAAATGCCATTTGGCGAACAAAAATTAACATTAGACATATGCACATCAAATTATCACATATTTTATAGATATTTTAATAATAAGAAAAAAAATTGTTTACTTTTCTGACGCCCAGGCGTTGCAATATTTCATTTCTTCGCAGATTCACGATTGCTTTGGGAAAAAAGTCCGAAATAATCCAAAGTATAAAAAAAATTGTTCAAATTTTTTTCTAAAACTTCATCTCAAAAATCGAGTTCTAAAATAAAATTTAATCTTTTTTGAAAAATCTAATTTTTGGTACGGAAAGTTCCAGCAATTTTACTAGTTTGTATATCTTTAAGTTTCAAGACCTCCTGAACATTCTAGCATGCCCTAGAAAAAATTGATTTATATATGTGTGTATGTGTGTGCATGTGTGTTTTTATTATTTTTAAATAGCGGTGCGGGAGGTTCCAGCAATGTAGCACAAGTTGAGATTTAATTTGTAATAATTTATTAAAACTTATTTTTCCTCTTACAAGAATCAAGAAAAAATTGATTTATATATGTGTATATGTGTGTGTGCATGTGTTTTTTATAATTTTTAAATTGCGCTACGGCAGGTTCCAGCAATGCACCACGAGTTGATATTTAATTTGTAATAATTTATTAAAATTAATTCATTTCACCTATTACAAGAGTCTTAGCACTTTTTCATGTTCATTTACGACCTAATGGTTTTTTCTTCTAGTGGTGATGCATTTATTGAATCTAAAAATAACAAAGATATATTTTTCAAAGGGTATAAATATCTTGGAACTTTGTCGAGGATTACATATTTGGTGAAGAAAAAAGAACCCATTAATGAATTTGCAAAAAATCTATGCAGAGGTTCAACGAACCCTATTCTCCCATATATCATTCATATCACAAAGCGCCCCTGCTGTACCCTTTTTTGTTTCCGTCCCGTTTGTGTATTACAATACAGTTTATTCAGTTCCAGAACTAGGTTATTAATAAAGAAACTTGTATTCTTGGTGCTAGCGGCGCACATAATCAAACTCCGCCAGCCAAGTTTTTCCCATCAGCGAATATAATGGCAATGCTCGGCGCATAATGGAGCAATTTCAAAAGAAATATTCCATACTAGTCGTCTTATGAACGAATAGAAAAGTCGCCGAGAGCTAGACTTGTTTTACAATGGGAAATTAATAACACAGATTCGATAGAAAGACGACGAGGAAAAAAATACAAGGCCGATGGTAATAATATTCCTCACAAATATTTTTTTCAAGTATTTAAAATTTATCTTCGTTTTCCGTCCCAAACACATTATTCGTGTGTAGCATTCAGAAACACGAGAAGACTTAAGCCAAACTCATGTCCCGACATAAATCACGGTGCTCAGCTGTTGCCCGAAAACCGAAGTCTTGAATAAATATATGATTAGAGAAATAAACTTATAGTTTCCCCGAGCTCGAAATGTTGGATCGTCGGGCTCGTGAAAATTCTAAACCTCCGTATAAAATGACCCATATAAATGTATAACGTGTAAGAGGTTGCCAACCTTCGTAACAATTATTTCACCTTGAAATAGAATGTCAGTTACAATTACTTATTTTATACAGTCATTACCAAATTTAATTAATATTATTTTTAAGTGACATCTGTCATACAATGGCAATACAAGTTGGCTCAAAAATTCTAAATCGGTCAGAAATTTTAGTACATTTTTATTTTGTGTCCGAATTTGTGCAAATGGGGTTGTCTGCAATCTTTGACTCATTTTCAATTTCTATCATTAATTTGCCAACATAGAAAACTTCATTATCATTTGATATACTACAATATTATAATCATTTTCAATTATCAAATATTCTAC
>NW_020537758.1:13553397-13589570 GCF_003426905.1 Ctenocephalides felis | reverse complement strand
ATAAATTAATCTTTTATTCCATATCTGGTCATTGTTTCCGGCGTCGTTTATTATTAAAATAAAATTCACGAGTTCATTATTTCTAGAAATTCCGAATTTCTCATTAATTACCCAAACATATGGCAAATGTGGCCCAAAATATTTGAAATATCATCGAAAAACAGTATGTCATGCACGCGCGCACCTGTTCTATTCATTCAGACCTTTAAACGAAGCCAAAAATGCCAGACGGCCGCTCAATGTGAATTCCTTTGGCGATACGTGCTGTGAAATCATTCATGTTAATGAATCCATAAATTATATTTGAGAGCACTGCCCATCCGAATCGATTCATTAGATCGAATTTTGAAATAAAATACAACAAACGTATAAAAGTGATACAGTGATATAGATGTATCAGATGTATTAGATATACAAATTTACAATTAAATGACAGAACAACCAAATATAGAAATACAAATAAAGGAGTGCTAAACTAATTTAATTTTGAGTCTTGATTTATGGAAACTTGATATTACAATCTTCGTTTAGAGCATCTTCAAAGTTGAGGTCCTGTACGAGCCATTAATTGCAGAAATCATTTAAAAGTTTAAAAGCTTTTCTGAAAAAAAGAGCAGTATCAGAAACGAAGAAAAATATTTCAAAGCTAAGTAATACTCAGTTATAGCCAAAAATTGCTGTATTTGTAAGATATCACATATAATCAGTAAACAATAGATATTTATGATATGAAGGGAATGGTACCACTGTATTTCTTGAAGTCAAAATTAATATATTCAAAAATGTCATAAAAACTGTTGGCTTTTAGTAAATTAATCAAAACGTTGTAAAATTTATGATTGCTTAGTTGACGTAAAAGGTAATAAATTGAACAGTTGAATACCAAAACTATCAATGAATTAAAAGTAGTATTAAGCTTAAAAGTCGATCCTTTGATAGTTCTATTTCTTGTGACATAGTGGGAATCAGACATGGAAGATAAATTAAAGTACTGGTGATATTTTTTATAAAGAGAAGTGTAATAAGTAGTTTAGGTATTAATGACGAATAAATATGATTATCCCAATTTAAATTTTTATGAATTTGAATTCCTAGGAATTTAGAAACGGCAGAAAAATAAAGAGGACATCATTAATAATTAGGGAATTGATTTCGTTATTAATCCTATTGACTGTTCGAAACGACATTATTTTAGTTTTATCGCTATTAAGTAAAAGGTTATTAGAGTTGAACCAATTAGAAACTGCAAGTCATTGATGATTTAGTTTAAAACTGACTTTCTCAAAAGATTTCCTTAATAATTAAACTTGTGTCGTCGGCAAAAAGAATAAATTTGCAAAGATCGGTACAATTTGGCAAATCATTAATATAAATTAAAAATAATAAGGGACCAAGAATAGAGCCTTGTGGGACTCCGAGTTTTATATTTAACTTATTAGATATTACTGTGGAGTCTTGATCATCAAGATAAACTGATTGTGTTCGCCAGATAGATAAGATGTGAATAGTTGAAGTGGTAAACCACGCACACCATATTTTTCTAATTTATTAATAAGGATTTCATGGAAAATGCTATCGAAAGCCTTAGAAAGATCACAAAATACTGTCACGCAATAAGAACCTTCTTCAAACGAGTTTTATAATATTATGAACCAATGTGTATATTGAATGAAAAGTTGAGCGGTTTTGACGAAAACCGTGCTGATTTTTAAAAAGAATGTTATTTGTAGACAGGAAGTTATTAAGTCTGTTATACAATATTTTTTCAAAAACTTTATTAAAAGTGTTCAACAAAGAAATGGGCCTATAATTATTAATAATATCAGTAGGACCTTTTTTTATGAAGGGGTCTTATTTTTGCTACCGCCCATGTTGTGCATAGTGTTTCGGTATTATCTAATTATCCCTCTGGTCTGAGATTAGTACAATTAAGAATCAAAACTACTATGCATTCGTTTTGATCGTGATACATAATCTATCGTGAGACTGACGTATCTTAATCCAAAATCCGATTTGAAACTTGCAGCTGTTTGAAGTATTGGCTTACATAGCAAGTCTGGAGATTTGCTTCAGATAAGCGTTAATTTATGACAAGAAACCGAATATATAGAGTAGGCGGAATCCTCAAGATATTCGGAGGATGAAGATTAAATACTTTCACAAAATACGTATCCTGTGTGGTATAAAGTTACACACTTATGTTGATCAGAAATTATGACGAATATAATGGATACATCGTTTATTATATTGATTATACATAAGTACTTATATCTTTATAAATAAAATTTAAAACCTTTATCATTTACTTCGATGCAACTTAGTATAATATTTATTCTACTACTTTCTTCTGTCATTATTTTTGATGTAGTAATATAATACTGATGCGTATTTACACTCGGAAACCCGCAGCGCATTTGCACGTCTTGCGATTTTATAAGGCACATTAAATCCGCGCATTGTACAACACACAAAAGTTATAAATATGTTTGGAGTTTATTCTGAAAGTTTACATCGATTGTGCTCAAGAAACAGGAAAGTTCTTCATGTTTGCTTTGATGGATAAATGAATTCTTACTGCGGTAATGAGATTGATAAAAAGTTTACTGCAGGAATAATACTGAAGTTAAAGCTCTACTTATGAAATATAAAAATGAACTGGAAATTTCTAACTATAACCAAATTATTTCATTACCATATGATAGTAAATAATTTATTTTTGAATTCTGTATTTTCCTGTGTCATTTCCAACAATGAAAATTTCCTGTACTATTTGCTAAATGATTTTAATGTATGTCATTAAGATAGGAAATACTTTTGAATAGCGTGAGAAGATATAATTTCGTAGACCGGCTGGCTCAGTGTAATATAATGTAATGATTATGCCCGCAGAATTCATGCACTGCTAACCATATCTGATAAAAATACAGTAGTTAAATATATTTCTTTTTCAAATATAATAAAGATTAATCACGTCGATTAGATGGTCTATTCGTGGAATAGTTTAAAATGATATTAATTAGATAGAAATTTTTATTTGGGTAAAACTAATTAGTCATTTTAAGAGTCTCTCTGGGTTAGAGGATATGAATTTTATGCGATTTTTGAAAGGACGTAAAAAAGACAAATGTGAATTTTTAGTATATTTTTTTACAAGTTATAATTATTGTTTCGAGAATATAAAAAAGTCCATAACAAGACTTTGGAAAATTTTCAAGTAAATCAGTCTAGTAAATATAAAAAACTGTGGGTATCGTATCGAAAAAGTCAGTTTCAAAAAAATCAGAGGTGGATGGTCAATTACCAATATCTCCAAAAATAATTCAAATTATGAAAAAGCCTCTTGTGCACATATTCTTGAATAGTTGAACTTTGAAAATATGAAAAAACGATTTTTCAAAAATTCTGAACCAGAATATCCCTTCCAAGGGGGTATTCTAGTGTAGAGCGATGAATTTTAGGTCATTTTTAAAGTGCCGTAAAAGAAAGCAATGAATGTTTTTACTATTCATTTTGACCACTTGTTTATTAATATTATTAAAATACAAAACAAAAATTAAAAAAAAGTTGAAAATTGTAAAAACTGGCAGCTGATGAAGTGGGTGGTCTCAAAAAATCGGCACCTCAGTCTTGATATGATTTTAGACCTCCTAGCTATTCGAAATTAAAGAAATAAAAGATTATGAATCTACAATGATGTCGCAATCGCCCGAACTAGCGATGAGTAAAAAAAATGATTTTTCACAAATTGGCGACTGTTTGAAAAAATAGTGTATTTACTGTTTTTTCTCAATTTTTTTAAAAATAGTGAAAATTGGAAATTGGGATAATCCTAGTTCGGGCTATAGATAGGTCTATAAACAAGACTCTCTGAACATTTCAAGTGAATCGGTCGAGTAGAACTCGAGAAATCGTGTCAACAGTACTGAAAAAGACTATTCTGAGAAAAACGCATTTAAAGTTTTGCGTGAAGCCAGTATGGGGACCGAGTCAGTAAAATGCCTATATCTCCGAAAATAATTCAAATTTTTAAAAACCTTCTCGTACCGATATTCTTAGATAGTTATACTTTGAAAATATGAAATAAAAAAAACGATTTTTTTAAATTTCTACACTAGAATACCACCTTGAGCACCAATTCCACGTGTTCAAATGATTTCTTGTATTATCTTTCTCGCGAGATTTCATCGGGTTAAATTTATTCCAATTAATATTCATTAGTAATTAATGGAGCAAAAATACCAAAAAAGTTGTACTTAATAGACACTCTGAATATGTACAGATGGTGCAAAAACTACACAATTTAGTACTTTTGATATAATCGCTTATTAGATGTAAATCCGTGCAAGAACGATATAAATATTACCCACTTTTTGCTTCCGATACATTAGACACTATAATTATTCTCCTGAGTAGTAATTATTTAGTACGCAATATCTAATAAAAACTTGACATCGATTATTATTAAGAAATGCAATAAAGTAACGGATTCTGAAAAGCCGGAGGCGTTTTGGCGTGGACTCAAATACTTCTATTCATGATAGGAACATATCAAAGAACGTTCGGAATATCTTAGTAGGATGTTTTCGACGGTGAGAATGTGAGAATATGTTTTTATCTTGTGACATATGAAGCATGTTAGTCGTTTTTATAAGAGGTGTGATACGATCACTAAATTATTCAGCTTTGAAGCTCTACTAACGATAATGGTCGACGAGGAGATGCCTACGGAAATATATGCGGAAAAAATCGCTTGGTTGACAGAATAGAAAATCTATGAGCGAAATAACCTAAATGGTAAAGATAATAAATAATTGACATTTGACATGGAGTATAAAACTAGTCGAAAGTGGCATTTAGCCTTAGGGCAAGTTGCATGAACTTCCCGAAATGTGTACAAGTGTTTTTTAAAAATAAAGTCATCGCTTTCAATTAAATCTAAACATTGCGATTTCAAATAGAATTTTCTCAAAGACATTTTAATTACATGTATGTAATTATTCAATTACATTGCACAGACACGTGCTTGTATACCCAAAAATTGTGACTTATTATTTTAAATTTTAATAAATCGATAATGCTTGACTCATCACATCACAATAGCAACTTTTGATACAAATTTTGACTATAACATTTTCTCAAATTTTGATGAATTTTCAACATTAAACTATTTGTCGTAGAGCCGGAACATTTAAGTATGTTTTATAAGACCATATATATCTATTGCCAAAAAAGGTTCATAAAAATCGGCAAAAAAATGCAATTCAACAGTTAATTTCAAGAAAACGTCTCGGTAGATTTTTACCTAAACTAATCAGTATCATTCCCAATCAATATCTTTCGAACAGTTTTTGACTTTTTAACTTCCGAAGGAGAAGTTTATGTTTTCATCAAAAAATCCGATTCGCTAATTTTATGTTTTCTCGACGTTTCAAGCCATTCTGAATCGAATGAGACCAAATTTGGAAAAAGTATGTGTGTGTGGGTGTGTGTGTGTGTGTGTGTGTGTGTGTGTGTGTGTGTGTGTGTGTATGTGAACAGATTTTTTGCCGTAAATCGACGTTTTCTCGAAAACGGCTGGGTCGATTTCAAAAATTTAAAAGCCATTCGATGTATCTCGACGAGAACTATTGTTTGTAAGTTTTGTGCGACGATCGGCCAAGCCGTTTCTTTATAAATGGCAGAAAGTGAAAAATTTTTCGTCAACGTTTTAGCCCGCAATTCTGAATCGATTTTGAAAATTCAAAAACCGTTTGAAAGATATTGGTTGGGAATCGTGATGATTAGTTTTTGGTAGAGATCGGCCGGGCCGTTTTCTTGTAATAAAGTGTTAAAAAAAAAATTTCGACGATTTTTATGATTATTTTTTTGACGATAGATACCATAGTCTTCTAGATCATACTAAAATATTACGGCCCTACGACAACTGGTTCAGCTTTAAAAATTCGTCAAAGTTTGCAAAAATCAGTATGGTCTTTTTGGCATTTGTCAAAATTAGACTTTTGATCGACGTTTTCTCAAAAACGCCTGAACCGATTTTAGAAATTTAAAAACCATTTGATGTATTTCGGTGAGGACTATCGTTTGTCAGTTTTTGTGCAACGATCTGACAAGCCGTTTCTTTGTAATTAAAAAAAAAACTTTTCGTACACATTTAAGCTCATCCTACCGAACCGATTTTAAAAAATCAAAAACTGTTCGAAAGATATTAGTTGGGAATGATACTGATTAATTTTAGGTGAAAATCTACCGAGCCGTTTTCTTGTAATTAACTGTTGAAAAAAAGTGTTAAATTTTCGTCGACATTTAAGCTCATCCTACCGAACCGATTTTAAAAAATCAAAAACTGTTCGAAAGATATTAGTTGGGAATGATACTGATTAATTTTAGGCGAAAATCTACCGAGCCGTTTTCTTGTAATTAACTGTTTGAAAAAAAGTGTTAAATTTTCGTCGACATTTAAGCTCATCCTACCGAACCGATTTTAAAAAATCAAAAACTGTTCGAAAGATATTAGTTGGGAATGATACTGATTAATTTTAGGCGAAAATCTACCGAGCCGTTTTTCTTGTAATTAACTCTTGAAAAAAAGTGTTAAATTTTCGTCGACATTTAAGCTCATCCTACCGAACCGATTTTAACAAATCAAAAACTGTTCGAAAGATATTAGTTGGGAATGATACTGATTAATTTTAGGTGAAAATCTACCGAGCCGTTTTCTTGTAATTAACTGTTGAAAAAAAATTTAAGCCGATTTTCATGGCACTTTTTTTGGCGATATACATCATGGTCTTATAGAACTTACTGTAATATTATGGCCTTACGACAAGTAGTTTAATTTTACAAATTCGTCAAAGTTTGCTAAAATTATTATCGTTTTTTTCAAAGTAGGATTGGTAAAGAAAGAATATTATTTACACTTTTTTTTTATTAAGTCGATTATTTACACATATCGGGAAGTTCATGTAACTTGCCTCAAGGCTAAATACCAAACCAACTAGTTAACTTTACGTTTTGATTAGTTTTTGGCAAAGTCAGGTTTAGCCGTTTCGGAGATACAAAGCAAAAGTGCAAAATAATAGCAATTTTTAAGAAATGTAGCATCGGAAAAAAATCTAAAATTTTGCAAAATTTTAAACTTGGAGAATTCTAAATCTTACTTTTATACTTAACATATTTAAAAAAAACTAAACTTTGCAATTCAGTTTATAAAACTCCAAAAAACATATATGAGATAAGCATAATGAAAACCCAGAAACATATATGAGATTGCATAGCGGAAAATAAGATAAAGTCTTTCATTCTAACTCATCTTGATTTGATTTTGTTTACTTTTTGCTAATTTTAATTTTAATTTCTAACATTCTAATTTATAAGATCTTATATTTCATCTCTAAAATAATAATAATGAAAGTTTCAGTAATTATAATAACTTCAATTTTTTGAAGTTATTCAAAACAATTGTTTAATCATTGATAAATTTTTGTTGACTATTATTCATTTTTATACCTGGAATATTTAATCGCAATGCGGGTAGTTCTAGCAATTTAGTTACCGTAAGAGAAATAATTTGATATAATTTATATACCATATATTCATGAATATGTTTATGGATCTGATGTCATTTAAAAGGCTCAATTTTTTTTTCGTCTACTTGTTTTAAAATTAAATCCGGTGCTTATCTTTCGTTCTAAATTTTTTTTAATGCGCTTATGTCTGTCCATGTTTCTATAAATAATGAAAAAATGATTAAATATTTTTATCTGTCATTCTGCAACAAAAATGAATATTTCTAAATAAGTTTTCCTTCTCTGCGAAAGAATTATCATCAATATGGAGAGTGGCGCGTTGAGTAATGACTGCGGACGACGCTTTATTCCCTCCCAGGAGTAGTGCATAGTTTATTTTTTGCCCACTCAGCTCAGCTCAGCTCTTCTGTTTGCCGCCTCTATTTGCTTTACAGATAATAAGTTCAGACTTAGAGTACCCGCCATTCGAGAGAGAGAACTACGTAATTGTTTACAATGCAATCATTTATCTTTCTTGTGCACACACATATGTTGGCCAAACCGTGCTATATCACCGTCAGAACGAGATATCGGTCTTGGCACAAAGCAGAGGAATATTTACTTCTTGTTAAATTATTAAGATAAAGCTTATATGCTATATTGAAACAGTTAAGCACCACCCATATCTCAAAAACAAGTAAAGTTAAATTTTTTTTGACAATATTTGAAAGTAGAGGAAAAAAGATGAATAACCAGCAATTGTCTTGATTTTGTTGACGACTTGCTATTGTAATTTTTTGTTGAAAATCTTTTAAAATCATGAAAACTCTCTTTCTTTCCTAAAAAGTACTCATTTCTTTACATCGTTAACGCAAGCGAAATGTTTGGTGAATCATTCTAATCAGATGATCCATTCTCTCAAACTGAATCGTCATTTTTTGCACTTTTTACGTAGAAACCGCTTGAACAAACCGGTTTTGCCAAAAACTAATCAGCACTTTTCCCCATCAAAAGAGATCGAATGCTATTTGGTTAATTCAGATCCGTTAATCCGTGCTCTCGAAATCGTCGATGAAACATTGAATCCGCGTATTCATACATACATACAAAGATCAAATATCTTAAAATTTTCTTCAAGGTCAAAACCCTACAGCAACTAGATATACTCGCATTAAATTATTAAACAATATTTTGTGTCCTATATTTTGACTAAAATGCAATAGTTTTACATACCTTTCATACCATTTAAATCATAGATTTAAAAGGTTAAAAAGCACCTTGTATTCAACTAAAAAGCGTCGGTCTACATCGCTATCACGATATAAATAACCACATTGTGATTTTTTTAACAATTTTTTTTTTTTTTTTTTCCTTAGCCTTTTTGTTTTTGAGTTGAGTACTGTTGTTTAGTTAGCGATACATGAATATAATTTTTATTATATTCAAGTTAATTGTTACCTTACTTATTTTGGAGTAAAAAGAACGAACTAAATTCTTACATTGTGTTTTTAATAGCACTATTTTAAAGTAAAGTAGATGCCTTAAATTGGGCATTATCGCTATAAAGAGATAAACGATCACATCATAAGTTTTTTGACAAAATAATTCATTTTTATCGTTAGTATTTTTGTTACGACGACTCATTCAAAATATTCTGAAACAAAAGTATTTTAATTTTCAACATTTTTTTTCAATAAGAATTTCTAACAAATTTCATGCTGATACTAATAAAAATTAAAATATAATTCATTGTTCAAAAATTTTGTAATTTTTCACCATAAACCTATCACTTCGCAAAGTGTGTCGATATTTTGTAAATCAACTCGTACTTGTTTTTATTACTTAGCATTACCAATTATGTACAAACTAATAAAACATCTTACACATTATCGTAAGTGGTTCTTATATGAGCACAAAAAATAAAAAACGAAGTAGTAGCTTTAAGTAACAATAAATGGAATTGCTCCTAAATAAGGACAACGCGGCCAACACTAAAAGTGTAAAAAGTACTGTTTTATAATTAACAACTGAAAGTACATTTATATATAATGAATATTTAGTGAAGGTTATTCTATAAAACGTTTAAAATATTTAAAAACATAAAAAGTATGCTATATACAAATATTGTTCAATGGTGCAATATTGGACCCATACCATCGATATAGATTCCATCCATTTCTAATTATAATTAAGACTTTAATTAAATTAATTAATAATTAAGACATTGTAATTAGAAGGAGCTAGCTTGTAATCAGTGGGTAGTTATCCTTCTCACGATATTCAAAAATTTTAGCTAATGTGCATTGTATAGATTGCCAAAATCTAATGGGAATGTATTCTGAAATATTCGGAAATTAATATAAAGCTCTGAAATATTCTTCAACAAAGCTCATAATAAATTAAATTACCAAATTCACGTATTTCAGTAGCAACAAACAAAATATCAGCCTAAGTTTGCAACTAGTAAAATGTAGTAAGTTAAACTATAATGTTTATTGCGAACATTTAGGGTATACCGAATTGCTTAGAAAAACGTGATATTAAATTTCGATCATTTACAGCAATTAATCATTTTAATGAGTATTTTATTCCATTGATTTCTTTCATACTCTGATCCATCCAATATGTTTGTAATCTATATCCCGCTTACCGTGACATGTCATTTGATATTATGTTTATTACTACAGTATATATTTTCATAGAACGCGTTATTAATCTACATCATGTCAGCATGAAAATAGACATTTGTAATGCGATACTGAATGCAATGTCGTAAAAAATAATAGGCCTGGAAATAGCTGGAAGAGATAGTTATCAATTTTGAAAAGTTTTCGAATTGCCGAGTTTATACGCGAACGACGGGGAATCTTTGGGAGTAAATTCTATAGACAAGCAGCCGTAAAAATATCATAGAAACAGCTTTAATTTTATTCATCACAAGGAAATACATCAATGGTAAAAATATTACCTTTGTAAAAACTAAAAATTAGTTTTCTAATTTATCTGAGAGCAACATGAAATTTATATCCTTTGTACAAATCTGCCGTTTTTTAACTTCCCGAAGAGTAAGTTATTGTAATGTCCAAAAATCTAAAATGAAAAATTTTGCATTTCTCGACGTTTTTGAAGGTTCTGAACATTTTGGCATACCTCAGAAAAATGGATGTGTGTATGTGTGTGTATGTATGTATGGATACAATTTTTCGTTCACGTTTTCGGGCGCACGGTTTAACCGATTTGAATGGTTCAAAAAAACATTCGATTTCTATTGATAGGGAGATGTGCTGATTAGTTTTTGGCAAAAGTCGGTCCAGCCGTTTGGGAAATACAGAGCCAACAGTGCAAAAAATACAAATTCTAATTATCTGAGAGCAACATGAAATTTATATCCTTTGTACAATCTGCCGATTTTTTTAACTTCCGAAGAGTAAGTTATTGTAATGTCCAAAAATCTAAAATGAAAAATTTTGCATTTCTCGACGTTTTGAAGGTTCTGAACATTTTGGCATACCTCAGAAAAATGGATGTGTGTATGTGTGTGTATGTATGTATGGATACAATTTTTCGTTCACGTTTTCGGGCGCACGGTTTAACCGATTTGAATGGTTCAAAAAACATTCGATTTCTATTGATAGGGAGATGTGCTGATTAGTTTTTGGCAAAAGTCGGTCCAGCCGTTTTGAAATACAGAGCCAACAGTGCAAAAAATACAAATCGAGTTTTTAGAGAACGGAGCATCCGATTTGAATGATCTAAAAACATTCAATTGTAATGATTGGGAGAAGGGGTTATTAGTTTTTAGCGAAGGCAGTTCAACCGTTTCGAAAATACAGAGCTAAATGTCAAAAAATGACAGTTTGAAAGAACTAAGCGTCCGATTTGAATGATTCCAAATATTTCTGCTTGTTTTAACACAATAATTGATTTTGAAAAAAACAAATTGCATCAAAAATTTTTTTTAAATTTTTCACAAAAAAATTTTTTTGTATATCGAAAATAATTCAGATTCTTATTTCAATTCTATTCTAATATACTTAAAAAAATAATTTCAACTTTCCATTTAGTTTATATAATTCTTATAAATATTCGACAATGTTACAATATTTATATAATCTATTTTTAAAACATTTAATATTCCTTGATCATTTTGTTACGGTACGGAAAGTTGCCACGACGATGCCATACACCCCACTAATTTTAAATTATTTTGGAAAATTTTATTTCATAGAAAATGTTTATTACAGCTGTATATACTATCATTTAAAAATTAAAATTAATCTGTGCGAAAACAAACAAAAATCATGTTCTAAACCAAAGATCTCAAAACAATATAAAATCGATATAATTTGTAAAAATATACCAATATGATTTTGAAAAACTCAATACAATAGATATGTGCATATGCATCTATCATAAAAAAATAGGAAAAAAATTCAAAGCACTTTGAAACTTATGAGCTTTCAAGTCCAGCCTAGAGCTTTCATCAATAAGTGACCATTTTTTTTGTTATTAAATTTTTTTATTATTTATTATTTTTATTATTTTCCACCAACACCCGTTTATGTATAAAGGATATATAAAATCATTCTCACATGTAACTTTCTGAATGATAGCTTTACAAAAACTTGTTCCGTTACGAGTTCGCCCTTAAGCGCATGTAATTGCATTATTGCGTGGGACGAAACGACGCAATGCCGAGAATCCGTAAATGCGAATAAATAAACCGATATGGGTAGATCACATATCTTCAAAGAAAATTGCACTGTCTAATAAGCATTGTGCCCAACAGGATTATAAAGAGAGATTTTTGAATCAGTAAATCGGGTTAATTTAGCGTAAACGGCTTACAGATGGAAACACAATAGTAGGGTTATATAAAACCGACATTTCAGAAAACGGTTTTCTAACTTTAATTTTACTGGTTTTCAAATTTTACATAGAAAATAAATTTTTGCTTGAATATTCAGTAATTTATCCGCAAATTTCGTGTAATTTAGAGCAGTATTTGACTGAATTTATTTATTGTTCAATTTTATAGATAGTAAACAAAATTATTTTAATTTAATTAGTAGAACTAAAAAAATAATAGTTTATCTTGATTGAGTAACTTTGAAAATAATTATTCGTTATTCATGCATCATTTTCACATATAAGAATGAAAATATTATTATGATAGTGAAAGGACAAGTTTCGAATAAAAAAAACAATACATTTTAAAAGAAAAAAATAAATAAAAAAATATTAGATACATGTTGATCTTGTTATTATCAATTTTAGTTTTAAAAACAATTAAGCTAAACTCGAGTATTGCATGTTTCGAGCAATTGTAATTAATTAATATTGAACATTCTAATTGTTTTTTTTTGTTTAATAAAATATGATTTCAGAAAACTGAGAACGACTATCAAATTGCTACTTAGACGTGCTTTTGTTTACTCACAAAATTACCTGAAATAGAAAATACTCTCATACTTGCCACCAAATTATTTATTTATTTATTTATTATTATTTATTTATTATGCTTAATTGTTTTTAAAGCCTGATATAATAATTCTGAGTTTTTTGTTATTTAATTGTGGCTTCTAGGGTTTAAAAGTCTTTTAAATTTGAGTAGAGGACGTTACTTCTTCAAGAAGAAGTCACTCTGATTTTAAATTAAAATATACACTGGTATAAAAACCTAAATAATTTATATATACAAAACCTTTCTGGGAACCATTGCAGAATGATAAGATATCAAATGCTATTGAATCGATGTGATTTCAAGAATCAAAACGCTTTCATCTATCTTTATATTTGGCTATATTGTCATTTTCCATTTATACAGTGAAAACCGACGTTTTTCACTAAAAACCGGTTTTCGAGTTCCATAATTCGCAAAAAAAACGGTTTTTAAAACATGTTTTTGCAAACCGACAAACCAACCCTACACAATAGTAAAGTATTCTTTTTCGACTACAGTTATATTTAGTTCTACAGAATTTGCCCGCAGTCATTAGCAGTTTTTGTGCCATAGATATTGCAGCAAAAGGAACAAATTATTTTATTTGATCGTTCTTCACTCAAATTATCCGTTCTCATGCTGTTTCTTTGCTTAATTTAATAAGACGTCGACCTATATTCTGCTGACCTGATTACTTTTATGACACAAACATTGTATTTATAAGTTAATTGTACAAAAATGAGAAAGCAAAAATCGGATCATGAACATACACATATTTTTTCAAATTTGATCTCGAATTAGGATTAGTAACAGTAATTAGGATTTTCTGGTAAAACCATTAACTTCTCCTTCGAGAAATTAAAAACCTTATAGTAGTTATAAATGCCTTTTACTCAATTTAATCCGATTCAAAACTATAGTTTTATTCGAAGCTTTTCCACCAGCTTAGTCGGACACTGTGAGGTGATTAATAGGATGTGAATGAATGAATGAACGCCCGGCTCGCCCGTGGCTTTCCTCTTTTGCTTTTGCTCTTTACTCTTTGCTTTTACTCTGGCACTTCTCTACTCGTGTGCAATGCGCCGTGAATCCTATAATATATCTAAAACTAAAACGACTTTTGTTTTTGGCTCAGAGGAAACGCAATTATGAGTCGTGTGTGTCGCTTTCGATGAATGATGTTCAATGACGACTGTTTCATTAATTTTTTAAGAATATCCGTTAATGAATAGTAATGAATTGGTAATGGAATCATGAAAGGTTGATTGTTGCTCAGGATGTGTGGCAAATTAATAATGTCTGTAAAGAATTCATTAGTATTTTAATATTTGAGGCTGTTCTTCATGTGAATATAAAAATAACTTTTTATCCACAATTACCAAAAAATCCTATATTCAGCTTAGCCTTACAAAAACTAATCAGCAGGATTTCCAACTCAAAAACAATGTCGTACAATGTTTTACCGACAATGAGTCCATTAACAATGACTGATAATCTCTTTACTCCGCCAACATTTTGTTTCAAAAATAAAACTGTATCTATGATTGATCTATTCAGAGCGAGAGCGACGTAAGCCATTTTTTTTATTTGTTCGCACTAAAATCCTCTCTCGACGTTTTCGTTTGCCGTGCGAGAACAGTTTAACGGCATTGTGTTCCGTCCGGGTTTTTATTGAAATATATATGACCTTACATAATATATCGTTCATGACTTCGGTGGTTGGTAGGATTACTGGGTTATATGCCTGGGTGACACACAGTTGCGATTGTGGGAAACATTTGTGTCCAAATTAGAAACGGAAATTATTCATGCGCCTCATTTGAGAAATGCTTAGAAAACATGTTAATGAAATATAATTTTTTAACTTTCCATAGGATAAGGTATAGTAATCGCAAAAATTCGATCATATTTTGGCAACTTTAGAAAAAATCAAGTGTGTTTGTAGCATGCTCGGATACATTTTTTGTGTAAGATTCGGGAGCATGGATTAACCGATTACAATGATTCAAAAACATTAGATTGTATTGACGGGAGACGTGTTGATAGGATAGCACAGTCAGGTCTAGAGGTACGGAGCAAAAAGTGAATAATGGAATCAGTTTTTGAGAGAACGTCCGATTTAATGATTTAAAAACATTTCCCTTAATGGAATAAAGAATTATATTATTTTGGCAAGGCTGGTGCTGCCGTATCGAGGTTCAGAACTCATTACACGTGATATCTGTATTCCCTCATTGATCATAACCTTTTACGAAATTTCTGTGCAACGTTGGGCCCCCATTCACTTTCCCTGATAAATACCCACCTAAATCTACACAATCAGTCGTCGTCGTCGTCGTCGTCTCGTGCTTTCGTGAAACTAATCCCCTCGTCCGCCGTTTTTGGTTGGGGAACTGGTTGTTGGAAAATCAATTAGGCCGGAAGATCTGCATGAGTATTAATCACATGGTGGCAAGGCAACGGCACGTCGCGATTGCGCCGCCTTCGCCTCTGTTGGGAAAGAGAAGAGACGAGAAGAGCAGCACGCGTTCGACGATCGTTCATTGTAATTACGATTCTGGCGCATGAGACGTGAATAAACTTGGGAAATTCTTTGATGAAAAATGGCCGGATGATTTGTTCCTAAAAGAGAGGATAAAGGGGTTCTGATTTAATGGCGTTTTCACGTGTGATGTGAGCAGGCATTTTGTGCTGGAGGACGGGACATATTTGTTGCACTTTTTCTAATTAAATATCATTCTTTATATTGTCGATAAATTACTATTTGTGTATAACTTTTTATTATTTTGTCTATTAAACTCATGTAGATTACCAGAACTATGTGAAAGAATTTTGTGCCAAATTATTGCAGACCAAAACGTATTCATTTTACCAAATATTAGTCATTTCTAGAAACCAATGAATATTTCAATCATTTTCAATTTTAAATATTAAACTATATAATTTTTTCTTTGATCAAGTTTTTTTAACTTTAATCAAATAAGAAATTGTAATTTTAAAACATAAGGTTTGCAACTAAACTACTATAATATTATATTATAATCAAGATAAATACCTATATAAATAAATCAGAAGGCTATTACGAGATCATATATATTAACTTCGTTATCACTTTGTTAATGTATATAAATGATCGCAGTGATTAAAGAAAAAGCCTGACTCGATTACTGAATGACTTGCACATAAAAACCGATGATTCGACATCGGAATTATTTTTATATACATTTTGCAAATACATTGAGAGATTTTATGAATCTTGTCAAGATACATAAAAATACATTTATATACATATTTATATATACACCAAAATATATTCTTATTGGTTTATATAAATTTGTCGGTTTTCGAAAATCGATTTTAGGTGGAAATTATGCATTCAAAGTAGAAAATACTGCTTTTCAATGTATAGATAACACTTGAACAATAACATCCAAATTAATTTTCATTATCTATTAAACTATTTCCTAAAATTATTTATAAGGAAGGATTAGAAAATGCATTTGACGAAGTGTCTTTCTTTCCATTTATTTAGTTAGCAGTTTCTTGCTTGTAATACTTTGCCGAAGCTCAGTAAGCTCTTAGTTATACTTCAGTGCTACGATCTAGAAGTTTATATACCACTGAATCCGCCACAATCTAAAAGGACATCTCAGCAAGTTTTGCCCTCGGTTTTCACCAGTTTTGCCAGTTTTGCCTCGCCATGCGTTTCCTCCTTGCAAAGTGCAAACTTACTTCCATTCTCTTTAAAACCGAGACCCATTATTTTCTAGCGGAGTTCTTTCCGTTGATTTCGATTTAACAAATAAGCAGTGTTTACATTCAGAAGAAAGTTAAATATACTCGCTAACGACTCGAACTATATAATTTAGTTGTTGTGATGCAACCTTTTCTTAGACTTGGAGAGTCCTTTGTGCATCCGCCAGAACAAAACTAAAAGATTGTGTAGACAATGAGTGGGCGGACATTTGGTGTTGCTACAAGTATAAATTGTGTTAATGCTCGTATTGTACGTCGAGCGAACAAATTTTACACATTGTACGACGGGCGTTTTTTAAATGTCACGCCAGATAGAATTCTAGATAGGACGGAGAGATTTCTGGACAACTACTTTTTCATAAATCGCAAACTTTTATTCTGGTTCATGCTAGGCTTTATATTTAATCCTTTTTCATTTACGGACAATTCCTTGAGTCTTATATTTAATATTTTTATGTTATGTCTTTTGCATATTAATATGCCTTTTCAAGTGCGTATTACCGAATATACTTAAATATTAAGGGGGAATTCTAGTGTAGAGCGATGAATTTTAGGTCATTTTTAAAGCGTCGTAAAAGAAAGCAATTAATGTTTTTACTATCTATTTTTTTACCACTTGTTTATTAATATTTTTAAAATACAAAACAAAAATTAAAAAATAAAAAAGTTTAAAATTGGAAAACTGGCAGCTGATAAAGTGGGTGGTGTCAAAAAATTGCACCCTCAGTCTTGACATGATTTCAGCCCTCCTAGCCACCGGGAAATGCAAAAAATAAAAAGATTATTAATCTACAATGATGTCGCAATCGCCCGAACTAGCAATGAGTGAATTTGGCGACTATTTGAAAAACAAAGTTTTTTTACTGTTTTTTTGAGTTTCTCGATTTTTTAAAAATAGTAAAAATTGGAATTTGGGGATAATCCTAGTTCGGGCTATAGATAGGTCTATAAACAAGAATCTCCTAACATTTCAAGTGAATCGGTCGATTAAAACTCGAGAAATCGTGTCAACAGTACTAAAAAAGTCTGTTCTGAGAAAAACGCATTTTAAGTTTTGCGTGAAGCCAACCAATATGGAGACCGAGTCAGTAAAATGCCTATATCTCTGAAAATAGTCCAAATTTTCAAAAACTTTTCGTACCCACATTCTTAGATAGTTAAACTTTGAAAATATGAAATAAAAAAAATTGATTTTTTTGAATTTCAACGCTAGAATACCTCCTTAAATATTAACTGTAAATTTTGCTGAACATAGTTGCATATTGTTTGTTAACAATTGTCGTGTTGCAATTGGTTTGATTTCTCACTATAATTGCTAAAATTCAAGTAACGCCTTCGTTAACCTTTTACATATTTTGATTTGTTTATTTATAATTACGTCAAACTTAAATTCATTAAAATATCTTCCAAGCATAATTTAAAACTTCCATATAATCTTCATGATTTAAGTACCTACTTTGCAATTTGTAATAAAATCTTAACTGGCTACTCATAAGATAAACATAATTAAAATTTATATATTCATGACGCTTTTAAGAGTTTCTTTTGTGTAGATACGAATACGAAGCGTTCGTTGTCCTACCATAAATTCGGTAACGACCGTTTTAAGGCCCAAATCTCGACGAAACATCAATTTTTCAAATGTAATTTCAGTTAATGGTATAGTACGTCGGTCTGAGTATATAACCGCAGAACGTAAAAAATAACACAGATAAAAAAGATAAACACAAATTGTACACATGTGTTTTGCTTCGCAGAAGAGCAGAAATGTTATGTGGCATTTGCGGTAGAATTATATATTGCATAGTAAAAAATACTACATTCTCATCAGAATGAATTCATAGATGGTCATAATACATTGGGTTCTGAACACAAACTCATACATTATTGTCGAAATTATGAATTTTCAATTTAAAAATGGGGAAGAAATTATATTTTATCCAAAAGTAAGTATCTATTACCAAGGAAATATTTTTGATTGTTATTTATGGTGCATTCAGGTTTTTAATAGAGATCAAATTTTAAATTGCGACGCATTCGAAAATTATACTGTAACATGAGAAGAAATTCACGAAGAGAAAAGCAAAGGTTTTGCTGACAATGAATAACGAGCGAGCAATTTGATCATGCGAGACGCAGTAATAATTTATAAAGTTTTTTATTCTCATTTTTAACTTCCCGTAGGGTAAGTTATAGTAATCGCAAAAAATCGAAAATGAAATGAAATGAAAAGTTTCTGAACATTTTAGCATACCTTAGAAAAAATGGATGTTTGTGTTTGCCGATACAATTTTTCTCCGACGTTTTTGGGAGCACGGATCAACCGATTCGAATAATTTGAAAAATATTTCAAGTTTGTCAAGTTGTGCAAAAAATGGTTAATCAGTTTTTGAGAGAACGATTTCAGCATTTGAAAAAAAACATTTATAAAAATCAGATTTTTAATATATTGAAATTTTAAACTTTGGTATTGATGTTTTTCTAGCCCAACTACAAAGTTAATAAATAAAACCATTCCCCGCGACACACACGCAAATACACAGGATTAATATCGGTTATTTATAAAGCTTAATCGGATATTATGTTACATGTTATTTTACATTACATGTTCAATTCTGACAAGTTAATGCAACATGGAATTGCTATGGATATTAACGATCATTTCGAAAATATAAACCGGATGGCATTATCATTTATTATATAAAATTAAGCCAGCTATAGTTGTAAATAATTATAACGAGGCTAGATCCACATCTAGTCCATTAATTTCTTAATAATAATTTAAAAAAGATGATTCATCTATCTACAATTTTCTGCGAAGGTGTATGTTTCTTATATTTCATTTACATTTTTTTCCTCACCAGATATGTGTTATTAAGCAACTTAATTTTTATGGCACAATATTTCATTAAGTATGATTAATCATCTTATTTACTGCGCAATAATAAGGCAGTCATTAAGAATTATTCGCATAAAAATGAAATGGCTTCGATAATTACAAGGCGGCCATATAAAGAGCTCCAGAGAAAATAATGGACATAGAATTATCATTATTGCATACGGCGGCTTCTGTAAATGAAAGTTGGAAATATTTAAAATATTAAACAATTTGATTCATAAACTCTAAGTTTGGCTATATCAGAATCAATGAATTTACACCAATTTTTTTAAAAAAATCTTTTTTTTAACTTATTGTAGAGTGCAAGTTATAGTAGTCTCAAACGAATCTCATTTTTAACTTTCCATAGGGTAAGTTATAGTAATCGCAAAAAAATCGAAAATAAAAATTTGCGTATTTTTTGCGTATCTTTACGTTTTAAGGTTTTCTGAACATTTTGGCATACCTTAGAAAAATTGGATGTATGTGTGTGTGCGGATACAAATTATCGCAGATAATTTCGAGAGCTCGAATCAACTTATTTGAATAATTAAAAAAAACATTCGATTTGTATTGATAACGGGCTGATTAGTTTTTGGCGAAGGCAGGTGTAGCCGTTTCGAAGATAAGGGCCAAAAAGTGCCAAAAATGGTAATTATTTTTTTGAGAGAACTGAGCGTCCGATTTGTATGATTCAAAAACTTTTTATTTGTATTGACAAAATGAAGTATCCGTTAAATTTTTGCAAAGGCAGGTCTAGTGGTTTCAGAGATACAATACAAGCAGTGAAAAAAATGCCATTTGGCGGACAAAAATGAACATTAAACATATGCACATCAAATTATCACATATTTTCTAGATATTTTAATAATAAGAAAAAAATTTGTTTACTTTTTGACGAGGCGCCCACGCGCTGCGATATTTTGATTCTTCGCAGATTTACGATTGCTTTGGAAAAAAAATATTTCAAAGTATAAAAAAAATTGTTCAAAAACGTAAATTTTTTTCAAAAACTTTAATAATCTCAAAAATCGAGTTCGAAAAGAAATTTCACTAGTTTGTATATCTTTATATTTCAAGACCTCCTGAACATTCTGGCATGCCTTAGAAAAAATTGATTTAATATGTGTGTATGTGTGTGCATGTGTGTTTTTGTAATTTTTAAATTGCGGTACGGGAGGTTCCAGCAATGTAGCACAAGTTGAGATTTAATTTGAAATAATTTATTAAAACTTATTTTTCCTCTTACAAGAATCAAGAAAAAATTGATTTATATATGTGTATATGTGTGTGTGCATGTGTTTTTTATAATTTTTAAATTGCGCTACGGCAGGTTCCAGCAATGCACCACGAGTTGATATTTAATTTGTAATAATTTATTAAAATTAATTCATTTCACCTATTACAAGAGTCTTAGCACTTTTTCATGTTCATTTACGACCTAATGGTTTTTTCTTCTAGTGGTGATGCATTTATTGAATCTAAAATAACAAAGATATATTTTTCAAAGGGTATAAATATCTTGGAACTTTGTCGAGGATTACATATTTGGTGAAGAAAAAAGAACCCATTAATGAATTTGCAAAAAATCTATGCAGAGGTTCAACGAACCCTATTCTCCCATATATCATTCATATCACAAAGCGCCCCTGCTGTACCCTTTTTTGTTTCCGTCCCGTTTGTGTATTACAATACAGTTTATTCAGTTCCAGAACTAGGTTATTAATAAAGAAACTTGTATTCTTGGTGCTAGCGACGCACATAATCAAACTCCGCCAGCCAAGTTTTTCCCATCAGCGAATATAATGGCAATGCTCGGCGCATAATGGAGCAATTTCAAAAGAAATATTCCATACTAGTCGTCTTATGAACGAATAGAAAAGTCGCCGAGAGCTAGACTTGTTTTACAATGGGAAATTAATAACATAGATTCGATAGAAAGACGACGAGGAAAAAAATACAAGGCCGATGGTAATAATATTCCTTATATTAGATTCAGAGCTCACACTATTTTTTTTCATGTATTTAAAATTTATCTTCGTTTTCCGTCCCAAACACATTATTCGTGTGTAGCATTCAGAAACACGAGAAGACTTAAGCCAAACTCATGTCCCGACATAAATCACGGGGCTCAGCTGTTGCCCGAAAACCGAAGTCTTGAATAAATATATGATTAGAGAAATAAACTTATAGTTTCCCCGAGCTCAAAATGTTGGATCGTCGGGCTCGTGAAAATTCTAAACCTCCGTATAAAATGACCCATATAAATGTATAATGGGTAAGAGGTTGCCAACCTTCGTAAAAATTATTTTACCTTAAAATATATCACTTACAATTACTTATTTTATACAGTCATTACCAAATTTAATTAATATTATTTTTAAGTGACATCTGTCATACAATTTATGGCAACACAAGTTGGCTCAAAAATTCTAAATCGGTTAGAAATTTTAGTTCATTTTTATTTTGTGTCCGAATTCGTGCAAATGGGGTTGTCTGCAATCTTTGACTCATTTTGAGTTTCTATCATTAATTTGCCAACATAGAAAACTTCATTATCATTTGATATACTACAATATTATAATCATTTTAAATTATCAAATATTTTACCATAAATCTATCGAATTTCCTTCCAAATTTCTATTATATGAATCTTAAGGCTCAGAAGAAATTGTTGGTAATTACTAGCTCATTATTATTATTTATTAGTCCTGACCACCGGCCTTCCACCGGCCTACCTATGGCAGCGCCCGTTAATCACGTGAGCTTTTTAGTGTAAGGAGAGGGGGGAGGGGTTTGACAAAAAATTACAAAATATCACGTGAAAGAGGGAGGGGTGTAGTAAGATATCGCGGGAATTTATTTTTTACCTGTTTTTTTTTAATCTAAACATTTTCAAAAAAAAAATCAAAAATTTTACAATTTTTACTCGTAACTGAAAATACACGTGATGTTTTTTACACGTGATGGAGGTATTTTTGAATATCACCAAGAGGAAGGTGGGAGTCCAAAAATCCTTAGAAAATCGATCACGTGATTAAGGGACCTGTATCACGCCTATAGTACTATGCCAATTTTATAACTCTCTTATTTTATACAGGATCAGTTTTCAATAAAATACAACGTGTTTCCGATCACCTTCGAATAGATTTGTCGCCAATACAAACCGGGAAGTGATGTTCAAGTTAGCCGTGATATTCCAAAGTTGTAAAACAATCAAAGTTTATAGGATTATTTTACTATATACTTTTTTGGTAAAAAATGATCATTAGACTTATGCATGTCGAATTATAAGATATTTTCGAGAGTTTTTTTTAAGTTGCCTTCGCCTGTTTTATAAGTGCGAATGTACGTATCGCAAGCGTACTAAATAAATAAATAATTGAGAAGAAACAAACATCCGCGCCTGCGAGAAATACTCAACCAACGGATTTATGTGACACTTTGTATTTTGTGAGGATTTATGATACGTTTCATCTGTTATAACAGAAATGTGCATGCAAGATGCCTTCAAAAAATGTTATTGATGGTCACGCGAAAACATTGATTTGGGAATAAACCCGTGAATTCGACATACACAAATATCCAGCAACAGCGCACTAAAAATTTATATTTTCAAATGTTGTAATTAAATTGCATAATATATTAAATTAATCACGGTTTCATATAAATCATAAATTGGATTTTTTTTTACATCGGACGTGAGTGGCATACAAGCACGTTCCATGTAAGGCTTCCTTTTACGCCTTGATATTAAAAAATATTGCTGCGCCGTTGATTGAAATAACGCTATAATAAAAATATTTTATCGGCAAACAATTTTGCGGAGCCGGATACCAGTAGCATGCATGTGAGGTTTCACCTTTTATTTTTTAATTAAATGCCAAACAACCGACAGCCCGTATAGTGAACTCTATTATTATTCATGCACAAAGCGCTTCTGACTACAAATATGGACAATATTGCTAATATTGATCCGGCGATTAAACATGCATGTATGTGGAAGTAGCGATATTGTTTCAGTAATTAAAATTGAATTTATGGAATGAATAGTTCGTTAATTTTTATGAAAAATATTTAGCGGTAAATGTACAAAGCAAATATGCATAAAAGAATCTCACTGAAGCTAATTATTTATTAACCACATAATCTTTTGTAAAACTTTACTTAAATTTATATATATTTTATGAATGTTACAACTAGCCACATGGTTTGGTTGTGATTTTTTTACATGCCAAATTTTATAAACAATTTAGCAATCACAATAATCTTCAATATTCAAGTTAAAATTTTATATAATACTGAGACAAAAAAAAATAATATTAGGATCCTATAGAAAAACGCCTACAATTACAATCAGACCCCTATTTTAGTCTAGACACTGAATTTCATTTGATTTTTGAAAAAAATTCTTTTGTAAAAAGGCAAACAATATTTTTAATTTGCCATTCTTTATAATTTATTAATGAATTTTTTGAAAATACAGAAAAAAACAGTCAAAACGTTTAAATTTTAGCAGGCGAGGCGGGGTTTGACAAAAAACACGAAAAATCACGTGGAAGAGGGAAGGATCTAGTAAGATATCACGTGTATTCATTCTTCACCTAAAATTTCCAAATAAAAGCAAAAATTTTATGTTTTTTTTTTGTAAATTCTCAAAATTTGTTCGGAAAATTTTACGTAGCTAAAAATACACCTAATTCTGTTGGGAAAGGGGGGGGGGGTGTTTAATTTGAAATATAACGACGTATCAAAGAGTCTCAAAAAGTTGTCACGTGACCATGCCCTTCATTTTAGTAAATAGTAATATTTATAATGTCAAGTTGAATATAAAATCATACATCCATTCTTTCTAAGGTGTGCCAAAATATTCAGAAGGTTTTAAAACGTAAAGATATATGAAAATTTTCATTTTCAATTTCTTTGCGATTACTATAACTTACCCTATGGTAAGTTAATATCTAATACGTTCTAAGACTTAATGGTTTATATTGTGCAATTAATTACAAATTCCCAATATCCCAGTTCCCATTAATCGAAATAGCAAAATATTGATTAAGAACACGCCTGTATAAAACTTGATACATCATCACCTATTATTAAGTATATTATGTTCCAATATTCAATTTAAATTTTATATCTTCCATACACTATATATAACGAGTAATAATACAAAAAGGCTAACAAGTAATGATTTATCTTCGCACACCTACAATTCAATTTGCAAATACCATTTATCGCCTGTTCTCATCAAGAGAGTTATATCCATCTATTCAGCTAATAAATGCGTACCCACATGCCTGTATTCGAAGAAAACTTTTCATCTGAGCCCTATGGCAGTTATGTTAATGGCTTCGAATTGTAAACTGGAAACTGAAAACTGGAAAGTATTCCCAAAGGCAAAGGGCGCTCAGATTTTCATTTAAATGCACTTAGAAACCCGAATCACACATATGGAAGGCTGTCAAGAACATGCCGGGAGGAAAAAATATATAAGATTTGTTTTGAAATCGATAAGATCGAATATGATATGACGTTTTCTCTACTGGATCAAATTTAACAGCAATTTGATGCAACTCGGCAAGGATTAGCGTTTATCAGAAATTGTAGAAATTTACATCCATGTTTTAGCCCTCAATTTTGAATCAATTTTAAAAATTCAGAACCTGTTTCAAAGATACTAGATAGTAGTCATTTGATGAAATTCCGACTGGCCGCTTGTTCATAATTATTTGCTGAAAAAAATTTTTTTCACGATGAAACACTGTATAAAGATAGATTTTGTAACATGAAATAACATACTACCTGCGAATTCTTATAAATCCTTAAAAAAGGATTATAAGAATTTCGCCGCGTGCTTGAGGGATACTTATTAGAATCTATGACGAGTTTATATAGGTTCTGTGTTTTGTAGGTAGCTACTGATTACAGTTGACGTCGAAACTTGAATAATGTGCATATTTATTTATAATACTAAATAGTTGAAATAAAATTTGTTGAAAAACTTAATTAACTTCCCGTAGGGTAGTTATAGTAATGGGCCAAAAATTGAAAATGAAAATTTTTGCATATTTTTACGTTCTGAAGGTTTCTGAACATTTTGGCATACATCAGAAAAAACGGATGTATGTGTGTGTGCGGATACAAATTTTCATCGACGATTTCGGAAACACGGTTCAACTGGTTTCAATTATTCAACAAACATTCGACTCGTATTGATAAAAGTTTTTGGCAAAGGCAGGTCTAGCCGTTTTGAAGATACGGAACAAAACTGAGTTTTTAAAAGAACGGATCGTCCGATTTTAATAATTCAAAAACCATTTCACTTCTATTAACAAGATGAAGAACTGATTAAATTTTTGGGAAGGCAGGTTTAGCGGTTTTGGAGATCGAAATAAAAAAAGTAAAAAAACGCCATTTGGCGGTCAAAAATGACCATTAGACATAGACATATCAAATTATCAGATAGTTTATGGAGACTTTAATAATACATATAAATTTTGTTTATGGGTTCTATAACATCGTTTGTCCGTTAGCAATGCAGCTAAAGCAGTACGATTTTTTTGAAAAAAAAGTTCAAAATTTTCAAAATATTCCAAAAGAAAGAAAACATTGTTTTCAAAGTTTTTTTTCAAAAAAGTAATTTTTTTTTTAATTTAAAATTTCTCAAAAATGTAATTTTTTCAAAGTTTAAAACCATGTTTAATCTATTTTAAGAAAAATAATTTTTGGTACGGGATGTTCCAGCAATATTCCTCAAGACACGATGCTAGACATTACAATTTTTTTCTTTTCTCGAAATTTCAAGTCATCCTCAATATCAGTAACAACCAACATGATGTAATTCCAATCTAAAAACCCAAATTACTCAAAAAATTCAACTTACTTTCATTACCCGTTCTTAAGTACATTCGTCCAACGTACAAAATAATGCCTAATTCATGCTATTATATCCAACGATCGTGCATTATAGTTTTAACCGTCAAATTACAAACATAATTATCATTCTGATAATAGTCGTAAGGTGTAATTTGGTATGTTCCACATGACATTATTTACGCTCTTGTTTGCTTTGTGCTCGTGAATCGAGAGAAGGAAAAAAAAACATCGAGGCGCTCGACACACGTTTGAATCGGTAATTGTTTCCGTTAACGCCTCGCTAATGCCAGGCCGGGGAAGGAATATGAAGAATAATTACGAGGACAAAAAATTTAATACAATTTGTGATGAAATATTAGTTTTGTTTAATGTTCAACCGAGTGTGATGAACACGAGACTCGGTAGAGTGTGGTGGTGGAGTCGATGAATATCTAACATTTTGGGTGTAGAATTAGACTTAACGTAACAAGGTGCGCCATCATTGGTATTTTATCAACTATGGTATTTTTTGACCATACTATTTTAAAGTAAAGGGCAAAATATATGTAACCAGTCATCGTCCTAAATTGGGCGACATTGCTAATTTTCATTTAAGTATTAATAACTATCTTCCCGTAGGGTAAGTTATAGTAATCGTCCAAAAATCGAAATTATTTTTTTTTGCATTTCTTCACGTTTTGAAGGTTTCTGAATATTTTGGCATACTTTAGAAAAATGGAGGTGCGTGTTTGGGTATGTATGTGTGAATATTGATAGGGAGATGTGCTGATTGGTTTTTAGCAAAAGTTGGTCCAGTCGTTTCGGAGATACGGAGCAAAGAGTGCAGAAACTGGTAATTAAGTTTTTGAGAGAACGGAGTATCCGATTTGAATAACTCGAAAAACATTTCATTTGTAGAATTTATTGAATTTTTGTTAATGCAGTTTGAAAAAAATGTTATTTGGCTTTCGAAAATCTGATATTTTCAACTAAATGGAGCAACCGACATGAATGGGTATATCTAACATTCAAGAAATATTAAAATCGTCAAAAACATTCAGATTTCAAAAAAATTCCAAGGAGTCATAAAATTTCTAAGTTATCAAAAAATATCAGTATTTTTAAAAAAATTGAAATTCAAAAAGATGTCATGATTTTGAAGGCAGACTATTTTTTTAATATTCAAATTATCCAATATTCAAAAAAAATCAATATTCTCAAAAAGAATCTAATTTTTCTTCTCTGAGCTTAAAAAAAATTAAATTACCGTATAATACAACAATTTGCCTTAAGGCACGATGCCATACACCACTAGTTTTACTACTACATTATCATCCATTCGACTTAAAACCTTTTTATTAGAATATGTATGAATTTGCATTTCGTCAAGCTTAATTATTAAAATTGCAAATTATTTTAACAAACAGAATAAATCATTTGACTAAAGTTTGTAGAGTTACAAATGGGCACGTTTCTAGTTTTGAATCTCGTTAACGTATTTCATAATCTTAATGTCATGAATTTGAAATATTATATTTGATAACAACTGTCTTGAAATAAAGTAGATTTATGTACACAATTATTTATTTTAAATTGACTTGATTTATGTATAAATAGAGAAACTGGTTTGGGAAACAAAAATTTATATTACTTAGTTTAGTCTAACATTTCATCTTTGGCTAATGGATGTAAGATAAATTTTTGCATACTTAAGACTAATTAAAGTAGGTAAAAAAATAATAACTTCTAACCCTGTACATATTTAATTAGGTCTGTAATAGATAAATTGCAATTGTTGATCTTACATGGTTAATTAAAAATTACGTAACTTTTTTGCATATTTCTTGCAACTTGCCTCATGTATAAGTTACAATAATAGTAAAATATTAAATTCAGTCAACCGTCTTTAGTTTTCAACACTTGTTTTAAAAAAGCCGAATAAGCCTACCTCATTACTTTATAATTGTTACAAGAATTCAACCATTTAACAAAAAATTTACCTAGATCTCTCTCATTATCATACGCAATAGCGGAACTAATTATTACATTGCGCTTAATATAAGTTTATTTTCGTAATTACCTCCGACTGTAATATATTATGTCACCTGACTCGTACACATTGTTCAAACTCATTCTTTGTACATAATTAAACGAGACAGTTGTGAATTAAAATTGAGGTCGACTCTTGTTTATACAAGGTTTACGGGTGACCCGCTAGAAAAAATGAAGTCGAGTGTAAAAAATGACATTTTTTAACCTGTTATCGTAATTATTAATTATTGTTTGTGTACGATATTGATGATTAAAAGTTGTATGGACTGATATATGTAATATAGTATTTTGTCATATTTTTGAATGGTTTTATTTGGGTCATTTTTTGTGCCTCATGGTAATTGACATTTTATCATTTCTATGTTAACAAAACATAAATAAAATGACATTTGCTTGAAAAAAAAATCTGACACATGTTCACGTACTTTCACATGATCTTTTATCTCATCATCCCGGATCATCTTACCACAAACTTTTTAGCTCAGAAATCCCGCTCATTACCCAGTGCCAACTTTTTGCTCCGTATTTCGTTTTAAATTTAGGTTTTTACAATTCGCACGTCATATCCCACTTGTGTCTCGTGTTTGGTTTATTTTATTGCATTTCATGTAACATTATATTACGAAGTTTCAGTGGAAATCCGGTGACAGTGCGACTGCACGCGGTACGTCGGACGTATATAATAATAATAATAGTAATAACAATAATATTCCCATGACACACCGTTGTACTCGAAAACCCATTAAACTAGTTTCTTCAAACCAGACTAGACGTATTATCTACGCTGCTTGCAACATGTACAAGGTTTTCATTTTTATTGCGGGAAGAAGAACCGAATCGGGGATAAGTTAGTTTAGATTTAGATTTGAAAATTTTCTTTACACAAAATTTAATTGTAACTACTAGTGGTATAGCAAATTCCTGGAACTTGCTGTACCAGAATCAAATTTTCGAGGAAAAATATCAGTAATCAATAAATATTAATCAATGATTAATAACAATCGTTTTAAACATTTTCAAATAAATATTTATAATCACTATATATTTTATCGTTCATAAAATATACAGTAACGACCTTTTCGCTCAAAACACTTGAGAATGTTTACATTAACAAGAGGTGCCGAGTGAATCCATCTGAAGATATATTTCTTACGATTAGAATAACGCATTTGAAATATTTACATTTTCAAGCTGGTTTCATATTAGAAGTATAAAACTTTTGTATATTTTTGAAAATTTTGAAACAATTTTTTCCTGAAAATTTTGAAATTATCTTGAACCGTATAAGTAAACTTTAAAAATTAACAATTTTGATACAATTTCATGTGCATATGTCTAATGATCATTTTTGACCGCCAAATATCATTTTTTTTACTTTTTTCTCTGTATCTCCGAAACCGCTAGACCTGCCTTACTAAAAATTTCATTCATTCTTCATTTCCTCAATAAAAGTAACATATTTTTTGAATCATTTATCAAATACTCCGTTCTCTCAAAACTCGATTTCTTTTTTCTGCACTTTTTGCTCGGTATCTCCGTAACGGCTGGACCTGTCGCCCAAAAACGTGGATAAAAAATCCTGACACACAAAACACACACACACATCAATTTTATCCGAGGTATGCCAAAATGTTCAGAAACCTTTGAAACGTGAAGAAATGCAAAATTTTCATTTTAGTTTTTTTGCGATTACTATAACTTACCCTACGAGAAGTTAAAAAATTGTCTAAAGAGTTAAATATAATTAAAAAAAATGTACTACAATTTTGAACAGTTAACTGGGATTGACGAAGTCTTTCAAACTTTATTCAAAATTTTGGTACTGAACTCTATTGGTCATTGATTATTCTGCTTTTTCTTTACTTTGTGATTTACCATAACTTATTCATGTAACGCTAAAGACATTATTTTAAATTCCAACAAACTTCAAAATTGTCTTCTGTTCTACTAAGCCTTAAATTGGATAATTATAATTTCTCACTGAATATTTATTTCTAAAAATTTGAAATTGTTTAAATTAAAAAATAAAGTAATAAGGGTACGGTTGTGCCAAATTACGGTAATGACAGTCATTATCACTAACTGATTTTGACTTAGGGTCCAAAAGAGGAAAAGATGAACTATGTTTGTTCAAACAAATTTCCATTAAAAATTCATATAAAATACGTCCCTGTCTCGTTGAAACTGTTCCGAGATTTTCATTTTTATTATCCGACCACATATGCTACCGCTCTAAACCTTTTGGTGGATGCAACCGTGTAATTAAAAGAGAGAAATACTATTATATACTAGCTTTGAGCTTTCGCATATGCGCTGTTTTATCTATTTTCGTGTTGGAAACGTAATTAGATCAACGAACAGAGGATGTGGAGGATGTATTTGAATTATTCTCCACTTGCACCTGCTGAGATAGTAAATAATTATGTGGATATTCGATTTTGGAATATACCGGTGCAAATAGTTATTGATTTCCAAATTTTGATTTTGTATTTGAAAACGGTTACTGTATAGTTGAATTCGGCCACATTACTATAAATATTTTTCTATTCCACGGGTGTGTCTTAAAATGTCACGTTTTCCTTTCCTACGTGTGTGATCGGTATCTGTTTCTGGGAGGCGTTTGGGACATTTTGATGGATTTGTATGGACACCGCACGTCCAGTTGTCAAGAATGAAGTTTCGTTACGATACATCACACGAACGACTCTACTTTGCCAACCAAGAGACTTGACAAGACATCAGGAACAACATGCAATAGGGATGGTAGATATTTGAATAGTGATTGATACCTAAAATTGGTAAATTGGATTCGTCTGTTGTCTTTGTAAAAATAGATCTGAGTATTATTTGATTTTGTGGGCGTTTATTGGTCACGTGATCGATTGTAAAGGATTTTTGGGCCTTACTTTTCCTTCGTGGCGTCCGTTAATCACGTGATCGATTGTAAAGGATTTTTGGGCCTTACTTTTCCTCATCCAACATCACATGTATTTTTAGTACCTAGAAAAACTTCTACAATTTCTAGATTTTTTTTAAAAAATTCTCAATTTTTTTTGAATCGAGGTAAAAAATAACTACACGTGATATGTTGCACTAGATCTCTCCCCCCAATGTGTTATTTCGTATTTTTTTTTCAAACCCCTCCTCGGCTTTGGAACAAATTTTCATATTTTTTCTTCTTTTTTATATTTATTTATTTTTATACTGCAATACTACATTATCTTATTCCTTCAATCACAATTTTGAAAATCTATATAAAATTTATTTTTGATTACAAAATACGATCAGGACTCGATTTGAGTTCTACGAGTGGTAAAGTAAAAATATTATTATTAATTTCCGTAAGGTGAGTTATAGTAATCGCAAATAAACGAAAATGAAAATTTTGCATATCTTTGCGTTTTACAGGTTTCTGAACATTTTGGCAAACCTCAGAAAAAATTGATGTATATGTGTGTGTATGTGTGTGTGTGCGTGTATGTATGTGCGGATGCAATTTGTCACAAGAACTCTTATCAACCAATTTGAATGATTCTAAAAACATTCGATGCCTATTAATTAGGAGATGTGTGATTAGTTTTTTGCAAAGGCAGGTTCAGCCGTTCCGAAGATACGTGGCAAAAAGTGCCAAAAATGGTAATTCAATTTTTGAGAGAACCGAGCGTCCGATTTGAATGATTCAAAAAAAATTTATTTGTATTGACGAAATAAAGAACTGGTGAAATTTTTGGATTGCAGGTCTACCTCCCAGAAATAAAAAAAAGTGAAAAAAGCCGTACAAAAATGATCATTAGACATATACACATCAAATTATCAGATATTTTAAAGTTTCGTTTACGTTTCTGTGGATTACTAATGATTATCCGTAAAACTGCGATACGACGCTAATGCGTTTCAATATTTCGTCTTTAAAGCGATCGTTTTGAAAAAAAAGTTTAAAATATATACAAAAATTCAAAATTTTTATTTTTATAGAAATCCAAAATTCTAAAAAAACAAATTTTTCCAAAATTTAATTCCCGGTGCCACTAGTCTTTATCCTGTATCTTTAATCTTTCTGTATTGATATATTTTCGATTCATGTCCACAACTTCTTACCGAGTCTAAAATTTCACACTCGGCACGCTTGGAACTTTGCCAAGGGTCTCCTTACAAGCCCTACATCGTTCCTTTGCATTTCTTTGTCTTGTCTATCAGAGTAAAAGATCACCGTTTGGCTGCGATTGATATCGGTGAACGATGTCATGTGGTTTTAAAAACTTGAAGCTAAAAGAATGGAAATTCTACATCTATTTTTGGCCTCTATTATATTCCTAGACATACGATTCAGAACTTTGACCACAATGGTATAATAGATATTAGATATTCTTTTGAAAGCCGTTGGTATTCCAGCAATTTATTATACTGAATCTGAATTTAGTATCAAATTATAATTCCAATTACGAATTTAATTCCAGTATAGTATGTAAACTGTGCTTTCGATTTCGAATAGCAACCACGCTCTAGATTTCAACCGAGTCTATAAATTTAATTACACCGTTAATGAGTTTCAAGCGTTGTGCAATTAAGCAAATTAACACAATAAACATAGCAACATGCACAATTAGAATTTATACGATATCTTAATCCGTATCGAAAATTTACCAGAGTTTCTAACGGGATTACGCATATGAATTATTCAACAGAATCGATAAGGCCCGAGACATAAAACTCAAACAATGCTGATTCAGAAAGTAATATACATTTCAAAAAATAAACCAACAATTTCAAAATATTTTGCAATGTGATATAATCCTCATCGATAATTTATTACCATAAATTGATGATTAAAAATTCCAGACGTTTAAAACTAGATAAACATGCAATTACATAATCTTTTATTTTTGATAAATCGTTATTTATTATGGGTTATGCAAAATTGACGTCTGATGGTTTGTATTAATATCAGCTAATTTTGATTACGAAGTTTCTAAATAAATATTTGCTGAGCACGTTTTATTTAAATAATTATTGGAGCATAGATACAAGTACGGTATCTGTAATTTTCTATGCTTGATTGGCGTTATTTTTTGTTGATCAATAATTAGAAATTTAATTTATAAAATTTATCATATGTTATGTGGACTTCTTCGATGAATCATCACAATTTTAACCAATTGGTTTTGGCAAAAAACTCGATTTGATAATTTTGTTTTCTCGACTTTTAAGTCATTCTGAATCGAATGAGGCAAATTTGGAAAATGTATGTCTGTCTGCGTATGTGTATATATGAGCTCATTTTTCACTTTTGTCGACGTTTTCTCAAAAATCTTTTTGGATCAGTTTCCAAAATTTATAAGCCATTCAATGTAACTCGATAAGGGGTGGTCCACTAATATATGATGATATTTAAAATTATCATTCTTTCCGCCTACAAAACATGTATTTTTAGTAACTAGAAAAAATCGTAAACATTTTGAAATATCTCTGAAAAATTTTGGATTTTTTTAAATTCAGATAAAATAAATAAACGTGATTTTTTACTAGACACTTCTCCCCCTTTGTGATTATTTGTGAGTTTTTGCCAAATCCACCTTTTTAAACCTCACGTGATTTAGCCCCCCCCCCCCCTCATATGTGCCTATAGTAAGAAAGACCACCAAAACTTTTCATTGGCTATAAGAAAATAGTAAATAAAATAGTTATAAAAAGTTAAACTAATAGGTATTGGTATTTTGCCACGATGCAAGTTACATGAACTTTCCGATATCTTCATATAATAAGTCGATTATATAAAGATCAACAAAAATAAATTAATTTACGAGTGATTAAAAGTGTTCCGAGTGGACTTATTACACATAATTGACAACAAATGAACACGTTAATTCGGAGTATTTTCTAAAAGGAAATATTACAAATCAATAATTTTTATATTGAACCTAGTTTCCGCAGAATTTTAATGGTTTAGTATGTTTATTAAGACCAAGTACTCTATCGTACACTAAGTTAATCGTCTAATTTTAATTATAACAAACGTCAAAAAAACTACTCATTTTCTCAAACTTTTATGAATTTTTAAAATTAACCTGCTTGTCGTAAGGCCGTAATATTTCAGTAAGTTCTATAAGACCATGATATATCTTCAAAAAAAGTTCCATAAAAATCGGTTTAAATTTTTTTCAACAGTTAATTACAAGAAACAGCTAGGTAGATTTTCACCTAAAACTAATCAGTATCATACCCAACTGATATCTTTCGAACGGTTTTTGAATTTTCAAAATCGATTCAGATTGGGGACTAAAACATGGCTTGGCTGATCATCGCGCAAAAATGATAAACGCTAGTTCTCTCATCGAGATACATCGAATAGTTTTTAAATTTTGAATCTGTTCCATACACGCACACATACTTTTTCCAAAAATTGGTCTCATTCGATTCAGAATAGCTTGAAACATCGAGAAAAACATAAAAATTAGCAATCGGATTTTTTTATGAAAACATAAGGGAAAGTTAATTACAACTCTAGTGATGACTAATGAAGTTTGCGTGGAACTTCTATTAAACTTTTTGTCGACGAATATGTCGATACAAAATTTTAAATTTGAACAAGCCGCAGGAAGCCCATGTAGTAAATTTCCAAAGTGAATTTCTCGTTCATAACTTTGACTTCGCCATTAATTCCACATTTTAGCATAAACGTGACGTGTGTCTGAAGATATAAGGTTTGTGCAAGTGACAGGAGATGGGCGACGCCTGGCTTAGCACGAAATGCGACACTTCTGAAAAATTTCATATTACATATTTCATATTTCGTATTTACATCTCACCAGTTAGAGGAGCATAAATTGGTTTAGCGTCAAATTACACGAGCAATCTGCGTGATTGATTTGACTCTGGAGAGTTACATGCATCAATAATTAGTCAACTAGGTGCAAAGGAATTTGTCTTGAGGCAAGTTGCATGAACTTCCCGCTACGTGTACGTAAACAACTTAACCAATAATTAAATATTAATAATCCGGTACAATTTGTTATACACCTTCAGACGCAACTTTCCTTATAAAAATAGCAATGCGGATTCTTTTTACTACGACTTTTTTTTTTCTTATGGAACATAAAAAACTACATACACGAAGATTTATTATAATCTAGCCACATTTCTACTGCGTCATTTTTAGAAATAATAAATTTAATATTTAATATTTAAATATTAAACAATTAAATAACGTATACTTAAAAATTATATTTAGATATCCCACTAATTTCAACATGTTAGATTTGCTTTATAATTTCAAGTTACATTGTTGTAATGCTTATAACGCATTTATTACTGTTCCAATAATATTGAAAATGCTGATGAAACTTGATATTTTAAATAAATATTCAGAGCGTCAAATGGGGCAGCGGCAAATATTTAAATACATGTAATAAATAACATGTTGCAAAATGTCTATTTAAATAACCTACATATATTTAAATAATCATTAGTGCAAGATTACAGCAGCAACTTGTAAGATAATAAATCAATTTACTTGGTTTCAGATAAATAAAAATGGGCTGAATTTGTAATAGTGAGCGGTAAATGAAAATTTATGGGAGGATGTAAGTTGAATTAGATAAATTTTTCATTGCCACTTAGTTAATTTGATTTATTAACTCCTGAAATTAGTTTCTTTATTATAGTAGTGATTTTTTCTGGTGAA
>NW_020537758.1:13525887-13552397 GCF_003426905.1 Ctenocephalides felis | reverse complement strand
CGCCGAAAGTGTGTTAACTATCGTACTTTCACTAGTTGCAAACTTAGGATGATATTTTGTTTGTTGCTACTGAAATACGTGGATTTGGTAATTAAATTTATTATGAGTTTTGTTGAAAAATATTTCAGAGCTTAATATAAATTTATCGAAATACATTCCCATTGGAGTTGAAATGAATCGAGCCTATATCGATGTCATGGGTGTAATATTTATTTAAATAATAGGTTGTCAAATATCTCCCTTCCGCCTTTTTGTATTAAAAACCAAGAGCAAAAAAGCGGAAGGGATATATTTGACAACCTAATATTAGCCCGGACAATATTTGTGTATAGTATACTTATATATGTTTTTATTGTTTTGAATCTTACAGAATAATCTTTACTGAATATTTATTTATATAAGTGTACTTCAAATGTTAATTATAAAATAGTACTTCTTAGATTTTTAGTGTTGGCCGCTTTGTCCTTATTTAGAAGTAATTCCATTTATTGTTACTTAAAGCTACTACTTCGTTTTATTTTTTTGTGCTCATATAAGAACCGTAAAATGTTTTATTAGTTTGTACATATTTGGTAATGGTAAGTAATAAAAACAAGTACGAGTTGATTTGCAAATATTCGACACATTTGTGAAGTGAGGTGATAGGTTTATGGTGAAAAATTACAAAATTTTTGAACAATGAATTATATTTTAATTTTTATTAGTATCAGCATGAAAATTGTTATAAATTCCTATTGAAAAATGTTGAAAATTCAAATGTTCTGGTTTCAGATTATTTTGAATTAATGGAGTCGTCGTAACAAAAATACTAACGATAAAAATGAATTATTTTGTCAAAAAACTTATGATGTGATCGTTTATCTCATTATAGCGATAACGCCCAATTTAAGGCATCTACTTTACTTTAAAATAGTGCTATTAAAAACACAATGTAAGAATTTAGTTCGTTCTTTTTACTCCAAACATAAGTAAGGTAACAATTAACTTGAATATAATAAAAATTATATTCATGTATCGCTAACTAAACAACAGTACTCAAAAACAAAAAGGCTAAGGAAAAAACAAAAAAAATTGTTAAAAAAATCACAATGTGGTTATTTATATCGTGATAGCGATGTAGACCGACGCTTTTTTAGTTGAATACAGGTGCTTTTTAAACCTTTTTAATCTATGATTTAAATGGTATGAAAGGTATGTAAAACTATTGCATTTTAGTCAAATATAGGACACAAATATTGTTTAATAATTTAATGCGAGTATATCTAGTTGCTGTAGGGTTTTGACCTTGAAGAAAAGTTTATAAGATATTTGATCTTTGTATGTATGTATGAATACGCGGATTCAATGTTTCATCGACGATTTCGAGAGCACGGATTAACGGATCTGAATTAACCAAATAGCATTCGATCTCTTTGATGGGGAAAAGTGCTGATTAGTTTTTGGAAAAACCGGTTTGTTCAAGCGGTTTCTACGTAAAAAGTGCAAAAAATGACGATTCAGTTTGAGAGAATGGATCATCTGATTAGAATGATTCACCAAACATTTCGCTTGCGTTAACGATGTAAAGAAATGAGTACTTTTTAGGAAAGAAGAGAGTTTTCATGATTTTAAAAGATTTTCAACAAAAAATTACAATAGCAAGTCGTCAACAAAATCAAGACAATTGCTGGTTATTCATCTTTTTTCCTCTACTTTCAAATATTGTCAAAAAAATTCTAACTTTACTTGTTTTTGAGATATGGGTGGTGCTTAACTGTTTCAATATAGCATATAAGCTTTATCTTAATAATTTAACAAGAAGTAAATATTCCTCTGCTTTGTGCCAAGACCGATATCTCGTTCTGACGGTGATATAGCACGGTTTGGCCAACATATGTGTGTGCACAAGAAAGATAAATGATTGCATTGTAAACAATTACGTAGTTCTCTCTCTCGAATGGCGGGTACTCTAAGTCTGAACTTATTATCTGTAAAGCAAATAGAGGCGGCAAACAGAAGAGCCGAGCTGAGCTGAGCTGAGTGGGCAAAAAATAAACTATGCACTCCTGGGAGGGAATAAAGCGTCGTCCGCAGTCATTACTCAACGCGCCACTCTCTATATTGATGATAATTCTTTCGCAGAGGAGGAAAAGTTATTTAGAAATATTCATTTTTGTTGCAGAAATGACAGATAAAAAATATTTAATCATTTTTTCATTATTTATAGAAACATGGACAGACATAAGCGCATTAAAAAAAATTTAGAACGAAAGATAAGCACCGGATTTAATTTAAAACAAGTAGACGAAAAAAAAATTGAGCCTTTTAAATGACATCAGATCCATAAACATATTCATGAATATATGGTATATAAATTATATCAAATTATTTCTCTTACGGTAACTAAATTGCTAGAACTACCCGCATTGCGATTAAATATTCCAGGTATAAAAATGAATAATAGTCAACAAAAATTTATCAATGATTAAACAATTGTTTTGAATAACTTCAAAAAATTGAAGTTATTATAATTACTGAAACTTTCATTATTATTATTTTAGAGATGAAATATAAGATCTTATAAATTAGAATGTTAGAAATTAAAATTAAAATTAGCAAAAAGTAAACAAAATCAAATCAAGATGAGTTAGAATGAAAGACTTTATCTTATTTTCCGCTATGCAATCTCATATATGTGTCTGGGTTTTCATTATGCTTATCTCATATATGTTTTTTGGAGTTTTATAAACTGAATTGCAAAGTTTAGTTTTTTTTAAATATGTTAAGTATAAAAGTAAGATTTAGAATTCTCCAAGTTTAAAATTTTGCAAAATTTTAGATTTTTTTCCGATGCTACATTTTCTTAAAAATTGCTATTATTTTGCACTTTTGCTTTGTATCTCCGAAACGGCTAAACCTGACTTTGCCAAAAACTAATCAAAACGTAAAGTTAAAAAGTCAAAAACTGTTCGAAAGATATTGATTGGGAATGATACTGATTAGTTTTAGGTAAAAATCTACCGAGACGTTTTCTTGAAATTAACTGTTGAATTGCATTTTTTTGCCGATTTTTATGAACCTTTTTTGGCAATAGATATATATGGTCTTATAAAACATACTTAAATGTTCCGGCTCTACGACAAATAGTTTAATGTTGAAAATTCATCAAAATTTGAGAAAATGTTATAGTCAAAATTTGTATCAAAAGTTGCTATTGTGATGTGATGAGTCAAGCATTATCGATTTATTAAAATTTAAAATAATAAGTCACAATTTTTGGGTATACAAGCACGTGTCTGTGCAATGTAATTGAATAATTACATACATGTAATTAAAATGTCTTTGAGAAAATTCTATTTGAAATCGCAATGTTTAGATTTAATTGAAAGCGATGACTTTATTTTTAAAAAACACTTGTACACATTTCGGGAAGTTCATGCAACTTGCCTTAAGGCTAAATGCCACTTTCGACTAGTTTTATACTCCATGTCAAACGTCAATTATTTATTATCTTTACCATTTAGGTTATTTCGCTCATAGATTTTCAATTCTGTCAACCAAGCGATTTTTTGCGCATATATTTCCGTAGTCATCTCGTCGACCATTATCGTTAGTAGAGCTTCAAAGCTGAATAATTTAGTGATCGTATCACACCTCTTATAAAAACGACTAACATGCTTCATATGTCACAAGATAAAAACATATTCTCACATTCTCACCGTCGAAAACATCCTACTAAGATATTCCGAACGTTCTTTGATATGTTCCTCTCATGAATAGAAGTATTTGAGTCCACGCCAAAACGCCTCCGGCTTTTCAGATACCGTTACTTTATTGCATTTCTTAATAATAATCGATGTCAAGTTTTTATTAGATATTGCGTACTAAATAATTACTAGTCAGGAGAATAATTATAGTGTCTAATGTATCGGAAGCAAAAAGTGGGTAATATTTATATCGTTCTTGCACGGATTTACATCTAATAAGCGATTATATCAAATGTACTAAGTTGTGTAGTTTTTGCACCATCTGTACATATTGAGAATGTCTATTAAGTACAACTTTTTTGGTATTTTTTGCTTTATTAATTACTAATGAATATTAATTCGAATAAATCTGACCCGATGAAATCTCTAATACAAAAAATCACTTGAAGTTGGTGCTTAAGGGGATATTCTGGTTAAGAGTTTTTGAAAAATTGACTCTAATATTTTCAAAGTTCAACTATTCAAAAATATTTGTACAAGAGTATTTTTCAAAAATTTGGAAATATTGCTGTGTGACCACGATAATTTTTAAAACTGTCTTCTTCGATACGATACCCACTATCTTTCAACTTCTAATGGACCAATTTACTTGAAATATTGAAGGAATTTTCTTTATAGATTTCTCTCTACAGCAAGAGCTACTCTAATCCCTAAATTGTAATGCTTACAGTTGAAAAAAATTAAAAATATCAAAAAAAAAAAAATGAAAAAAAAATAGTTTTCAAGCAATCGCAATTTTGTGAATTAACTTGTCTGTTGTTCATACAAATCTGACATTTTTATATAATAATATTTACATTATTACATAAAATTTTTACATTTCTCGACGTTTTGAAGGTTTCTGAACATTTTCGCATACCTCAGAAAAATGGATGTGTGTGTGTGTATGTATGTATGGATACAAATTTGCAGTCACGTTTTCGAGCGCGCGGATCAACCGATTTGAATGGTTCAAAAAACATTCGATTCCTATTGATAGGGAGATGTGCTGATTAGTTTTTGGCAAAGACAGGTCCAGCAGTTACGGAGATAAAGAGCAAAGAGTGCAGAAAATAGAAATCGAGTTTTTGAGAGATCGGAGTATCCGATTTGAATGATCTAAAAAAATTCAATTAGTAATGATTGGGAGTAGTGTTTATTAGTTTTTGGCAAAGGCAGGCCCAGCAATTTCGAAGATACGGAGCTAAATGTGTAAAAAATGGCAGTTTTTGAGAGAACTAAGCGTCCAATTTAAATGATTCAAAGAACTTCCTGCTTGTCTTAACAAAATAATTGATTTTGGAGAAAAAATTTTGTTTCAACTTTTTTTTTCAAAAAAATTTTTTTTTGTATATCGAAAATAATTCAGATTTTATTTTTAATTCTGACTAAAGTTCTAATATACTTTAAACGAATAATTTCAACTTTGCAATTCAGTTTATATAATTCTTATAAATATTAGACAATGTTACAATATTTATTTATAATAATCTATTTGAAAACATTCAATATTTCTCGAACATTTTGTTACGGTACGGGAAGTTCCAGCAATTTGCCTTAAGGCACGATGCCATACACCCCACTAGTTTAAATTTTACTAGCCTGATTTACTTGAAAATTTTCTAAAGTCTTGTTCATGGACTTTTTTATATTTTTCAAAACAATATTTATAACTTGTAAAAAAATATACTAAAAGTTCACATTTGTCTTTTTTATGTCCTTTCAAAAATCGCATAAAATTCATATCCTCTAACCCAGAATGACCCTTAAAATCACTAATTAGTTTTACCCAAATAAAAAATTCTATCTAATTAATATCATTTTAAACTATTCCACGAATAGACCATCTAATCGACGTGATTAATCTTTATTATATTTGAAAAAGAAATATATTTAACTACTGTATTTTTATCAGATATGGTTAGCAGTGCATGAATTCTGCGGGCATAATCATTACATTATATTACACTGAGCCAGCCGGTCTACGAAATTATATCTTCTCACGCTATTCAAAAGTATTTCCTATCTTAATGACATACATTAAAATCATTTAGCAAATAGTACAGGAAATTTACATTGTTGGAAATGACACAGGAAAATACAGAATTCAAAAATAAATTATTTACAATCATATGGTAATGAAATAATTTGGTTATAGTTAGAAATTTTCAGTTCATTTTTATATTTTGTAAGTAGAGCTTTAACTTCAGTATTATTCCTGCAATAAACTTTTTATCAATCTCATTACCGCAGTAAGAATTCATTTATCCATCAAAGCAAACATGAAGAAACTTTCCTGTTTCTTGAGCACAATCGATGTAAACTTTCAGAATAAACTCCAAACATATTTATAACTTTTGTGTTTGTACAATGCGCGGATTTAATGTGCCTTATAAAATCGCAAGACGTGCAAATGCGCTGCGGGATTTCCGAGTGTAAAATACGCATCAGTATTATATTACTACATCAAAAATAATGACAGAAGAAAGTTGTAGAATAAATATGATACTAAGTTGCATCGAAGTAAATGATAAAGGTCTTCACAATTTATGAAGATAAGGGTCGTAAAGGTATTAGATATGCGCGAGCACTGGGGATATTTTTTACTCATGCTTGATATATAAATATTATAGAAAATTATTAGAAATTTAAGTTAACTTGTTCTTATGATAAAAATGATGAGAAATGATTATTCAACTAGTTCGGATGTAAAAATTTATGATTTCCCAATTTGAGGATTTTGCTTCGGCATTTTGATGTCAAGCAATAGTGACATCGGGTTTCACTTGGATATATAGATGTAATATATTTTCAAGAAAAATAAAAATAAACCCTTTTCAGCATTGCTGCATCACTAAAAAATTTACCAATAATACAGTAATTGCAATAATACAACTCATCACAAAAATATGATTAGAAAATCTAATTGGGTTAAGTTAAGACCAATTATAGAACCATTAAGCCCTGACAGATGTTCAAATAATAAAAATGATGAGATTTTCTGTATCCTTCGGTATACAAATAATATTATATAATAATAACAAATTATTTTTCATGACGAAGCAAAACGACTATCAAATATTTATTTTAGGACCCAAACGGTTAATACCACGATATATAAAATAGAAAGGTTACGTTACTATTTTCAACTTCAATTTTAAGTTTTCATATTAATTTCCCATATTTATAGTTTCTGACGTAATCAAAAGGGCACGAAGAGATTTCTAATTGATCAAATTTTTCATTTCCATGTTTGAAAAAGTTTATGCAACTTGCCATAAGCCAAAATGCCACTTAAAACTACTTATTTCATACAGTCACATCATTAAAATATTGTAAACATTTTGACATTTCAGAATATAACTAGTTTTTTCAAAAATTTCATTTTAAAAAGCAAGTGGTCACAGTTTTGTACCCATGACGATTATACTCATCAATACACAAAATTCTGCCATTATATCATGACGTGTATATTCGTCAACCAATTAACTGTTCAGGTGTTTCCGTTTATTACATTGTAAAAATCATTAACCATGAAAAACTATTCCAACCTATTCCAATCTAATACAACCTTGTATCCATATACATTTCGTCATAATTTCTGATCAACATGAGTGTGTAATTTTATACCATACAGGATACGTATTTTGTGAAAGTATTTAATCTTCATCCTCCGAATATCTTGAGGATTCCGCCTACTCTATATATTCGGTTTCTTGTCATAAATTAACGCTTATCTGAAGCAAATCTCCAGACTTGCTATGTAAGCCAATACTTCAAACAGCTGCAAGTTTCAAATCGGATTTATGGATTAAGATACGTCAGTCTTACGATAGATTATGTATCACGATCAAAACGAATGCATAGTAGTTTTGATTCTTAATTGTATTAAACTCAGACCAGAGGGATAATTAGATAAATACCGAAACACTATGGGCGGTAGCAAAAATATCACTTGTATCACTTTTGTTGTATTTTTATTTCAAAATTCGATCTTTAATGAATCGATTCGGATGGGCAGTGCTCTCAAATATAATTTATGGATTCATTAACATGAATGATTTCATAGCACGTATCGTCAAAGGAATTCACATTGAGCGGCCGTCTGGCATTTTTGGCTTCGTTTAAAGGTCTGAATGAATAGAACAGGTGCGCGCGTGCATGACATACTGTTCTTCGATGATATTTCAAATATTTTGGGCCACATTTGCCATATGTTTGGGTAATTAATGAGAAATTCGGAATTTCTAGAAATAATGAACTGGTGAATTTTGTTTTTAATAATTAATGACGCCGGAAATAATGACCAGATATGGAATAAAAGATTAATTTAGACTTTGTGTGGCATTGCATAGTTAACTAGTTAATAAACGCAAACCGACAGAATTTTGATAAAATTAGTCTTTTATTTTATGCCTAAAATATTTTCGAAACCGCATACAACACTCGTTATTATGCTTATGGTTTATAAACACGGCAACTTTATTTTAAACTGACAGAATAACAGCACTTACTACACTGCCCACTCGCATATTTACGAAGAATTAAGAATGTAAATGCACGATAATTGCCTTCTGATTTGTTTTATTGCGAAAAGTTGCGTGCGCGATAAATATTATATATGTGCGATTGTAAATTTTGAGAAAAGTATCATGAGAATAACTGACGATGAGAAAAATTGTAGATAATATAATTTTTTTACTAGTGGTGCATGGTATCACTAGATGAGGCAAATTGCTGGAAGTTCTCGTAGCGCAATTTAAAATTTTTAAAAACTCAGAAAAAAAAATTATATATTTTAGAGAATTTTAAATATTTTTGAAAATTTTCAGTTTTAAAGAAATTAAAAAAATGTCTGTTTTTGAAAATACAGATATTTTTTGCAAACTTAAATTTTTTCAAAACCTTGAATTTTTTTTAACTTTAAAGTTTTTTGATTTTTTTTTTAATTTTGAAAATTTTGAATTTACTTGAAGGTTTTTGATAACCATTTATGTCGGTTTTACCATACTGTCGAGAATATCAGATTTTCGATCAAAAAATCGCATTTTTTAAACTTTTTTTCTGGGTATCCGAAACAGCTAAGCTTGCTTTTGCAAAAATTCAATAAATTCTTTACTACATTAATAGAAAGAAATGAAATGCATTTCGAATAATTCTCTTAAAAACTCGATTTCTATTTTCTGCATTCTTTTGCTCCGTATCTCCGAAACGGCTGGTCCTGTCTATGCCAAAAACTAATCAGCACGTGTCCTTATCAATAGGATTCGAATGCTTTTTAAATAACTCAAATCGGTTGAGCGGTACTCTCGCAAACATCGCTGAAAAATTGTATCCACATTTTTTCTAAGATTTTCTAAAATGTTCAGAAATTGTTGAAACGTAAATATATGCAAAAATTATCATTTTACATTTTTTTAAAGATTACCTACTATAATTTACCCTACGAGAATTTAAAAAAAAAAATTATTTAAAAATGACATACATACACCATACTTCTATACATACATACATACACATACATTTTTTCTAGGACTTTCCAAAATGTTCAGACATTTTTAAAACGTAAAGATATGCATACTTTTATTTTCGATTTTTGGACGATTACTATAATTTAACTTACAGAAAGTTTAAAAGGAACATTATTTGAAAATAATGGCACCAAAGTGTAACTGCTATCCATACACACACACATTTTTTTTAAATATTATAGACATTTTTTGGGACTTTCCAAAATGTTCAGAAATTTTTGAAACATATGCAAATTTTTATTTTCGATTTTTGGGCGATTACTATAATTTACCCATAATAACTTATGATGAACTTAGGATCACTATGATTAATTAGATATTAAGCGGACTGTTAATTATAAATGTTCCATCATCAGAAAATATGTGAATAAAACCATTATTTAGTTTACGATATATATTGATCTTCAATCTAAAACCTTCTTCTCTCGTTACTTTTACTAGTTTCTCCGTTATTTTAAATTACAGGTATTTATATTTATACAATAGTATTTATATTCATACAATTGTATTCCCTACCACGAAGGGTTTTGGGTTAAATCGAAAAAGCTCTGGTCAAATCTTGGCCAACTTACAAAACACTTATTATAATAGTTAGATTATTATAGTTAGAGAAATATGTAGAAAATTTTGAAAATATTGAGTTTTGTGTGATTGGCGATTACGGTATTACCCCCTTAAGAAAAATTACTAAGGATACACGAACACATTATTTAGCATATTTAATAAAGTTTCGTGCTTTGTTCAAAATGGGCCAACAACATAAATGCATGATGACAATTTTTGCAATACCTTTTCTATATCTTTGTTCGGAGTCCGAACTTCGAACGTCTTTTTGTTTTATTATATTGGCCATGAAGGTGACAAACTTCAAAGCATAAAGCTTTACTCGGAATGGTTGCTACTCCTGGTAGAGGAGGTAGTGGAGTGTTTTAATTGAACTAGTTGTTCACTTCTGAAAGTAAAGTCCGCTTAACAACATGTAAATAACCAATAAAAATAAATATATCTTCTTTCATTATAACTTAGTAACAAATCAGTGATTGTAATTAGAACTGCAACAAATACATAATATACAAACAAATCAGTGTTTAATACAGTCCACAGCTACAAGGGTTAAATTATAATCCAACAACCTGAGTATCGAAGGAGAGTTTTAATACATGTTATAACTACATAGCAAAAGTACAATCTTATTACTACCTGTAACCGTTACTAACGATATCCGATGTATCAAGTTCCAAAAAATCGCCTGTAATTCAACCCTGAACATGCTGCCGCCTCGTCTCGTTATTTTATTCGTTATTATGCGGCTGCTCCACGCCCCTGAATCGTGCGATCCTATCTCCCATATAATACGTATGAACCAGCCGCGTAGTATAGTTGAAACGGCAACTACACTACAAATGCTAGAGAGAATGGTGAACAACAGACAATCGTGTATGTTTATCTAAGCTTCTAATCTACGTAGGCACTTCTGCCGTTGCCAGATTATGGCAGGATACCGGGGCTCTAGATCTCTCTCTCTTTGCTGGATAAGATAAAATATAATGAGAGGTGTATTTATAGTGTAGTATATGGTTGGTTCTCCTTTTTCCGCCGGTGTCGACCAGTCGGCCAATTTCATTCAAGCGTGCACTTTTCCATTTGTTACGCCCGCCCATGAGGCCTCTGATTGTTCTGGCAATGAAAATGATCATTGTGTACTGTTTTCCGTATTAAACAATAATTTTCTATGTGATCTTAAAACACGTTTCAGTAACCAGTTTTGTGAAGTAGTTGTGAGCAGCACAGTGCCTTAGGGCAAGTTTCATAAACTTTTTTAAGAATAGCTAAGAGTGACGGGGCTAGATTCAGAGGTCCCGGGTTCGATCCCCACTTCGAGCAGCCTGTTGACAGGAAACAGTAACAACGATTTTTACTTGGACTATATATAGATAGCAATAGCCCTTAATCCGGCATTGCTGCACTAATAAAAAGTCAGCCCTATTAGATAAATTCTAATAACAAATTTATCAAATCTCGATGGATTAACCATTGGATTATTATCTAAAAACACGAAGTAAAGAGAAGTTTCAGCTCAACAGCGTATACATAATCAACTTAATTAATAAGAATTAAGATTCAACTATCGAGGTAAAATGTTCTACAGTCTATTTCTAAAATGAAATTTTCGATTTCACCAAGAAATAATGAATTGATGCCTTTCGAACATACTTATAATATATGTGATTGTTTAAACTAAATTAATTGATTTAATCCATTTGGGTTCTAAAAATGTGTTATATTTTTTTAGCTACAAAATACAGAGCGTACTTTTCTAGGCGTCATAGATTCTGATAAGAATCACTTATGCGAAATTCTAAACTTTGGTATTTTTTTATATTTCAAGCGCTTATCGTACGCCTATAAAATTTTAGTATGTTATTTCAGACTACGGAGTCTTTAGTTGTATAACGTTTTATCAAAATCGTCAAAATATTTTTTTTCAACTTTTAATTACGACGAAACGAGCCCTCGGCCGATTTTCACCAAAAACTTAAAAAAAATATTTTTTCCCGGTCGATTGTGGACTACGACGTGGATAAAAAATGTTACACTTTTCTGCTAATTGCAAAAAAAAAACGGCTTGGCCGATTTAGTTTCACTAAACTGATAAATACTTATCCTTACGGTGCTACATCGAATAGTTTTTAAATATTTAAAATCGTTCCATTCGTTTTTAAGAAAAGGTCGACAAAAGATCAAAAATCAGCTCAAATTTATTCTCAATCTATTCACAATTACTGATCATAGAAATGTCGAAAAGATGTAAAATTTGGCAAATCGTATGTATTAACTTTTTTGCCTTTGTCAAGTTAATTTTTTTAGCTACATTGTTATGCCAAAATAATTGTATTTATAAGTAGAAAATCGACCAAATTTATAGAATAAATTTATTTTATTCATTATGGTCATGATACTTCATAATTCAATGTGCTATCGAATGCATGAAGGCAGTTTCGTTTTTAATAAAATAATACAATTTAATAGCCCCCCAAAAAAGGGGCTATGAATTTTACCAGTCTCAAAATAAGAAATTCTGGGGTATGACGACGTCACATTGTCGACGGAGTATTCAAAAAATAAATCCCAAAATTACGTCAATGGTAATCTAAATATAACAAAATTCACAAAAACCCAATTCCAAGTTCTACAATTAAACTCTATATTTTATTTTGTAACATCCACGCAATTAATTGTTGATTTTTTATTCGCAGCATAAATCTTTTACAGACGACAATGTTTACAAATAAGATTTAATAGATTTTAGGCGGTAACAATCTTGGCAAAAATAACTGTAGACAAAGAATGTAATCCAAATTGAAATCGCGATAAATCAAGATATTAACTTAAAAATAAAAACAGGTCTATTTGTCATCTAATTGTAAATGGTTACTTAAACTTATATAAATTACTCGTATAAATGAAGATTTATACGAGTAATATAAATGAAGAATATAATGCAAATTGTGTAAACAATGCCTTGCTGAGAAACATATACTAATATGTTTTTTGTTCTTTATTATTAGCTATCATTTGTATAATGTGAAATCAAATTATATAATGAATTAAATTCTTGTTTGTGACATACAAATTAAGGTTTCTATTCGACAGCTGCGATTCCCAAAAGCAATTTGTGGTGATACGATCTGCTAATATCAAAGCTATGTGGCAGAGATGCCTTTATCAAAGATCTGAGATATATATGGCAAGAGGATATATATGTGATATATCGTTTTAGTTAATTACAGAGCCTGATGGTTCGAATAGAGTATCACAACTTCAATAATGTGCCATAAGTTACGTAATGCACCGGATGAAAGGATGAGTTTTGGTAGTCACTGTATGTGAATTCAGTAATTTAGATATAGTATTTTTTTTATAAAAAATACGTAAATCGTAAATCGTAAATCGTGTGTTTATACATGGATTTCAAAAATAAAGAAAAATTGGAAGAGAAGATTGTTTCATTTAGCCCTTCAACCATATAGTATTAAATTCTCTTTTTTTGCGTTTTAAATATAATATTTATTTCCATAGTTCAATTACAAACTACTGTGAAATTATATTACCATATATCGGCTTGCGTAAATATTCCCGATAGAAATCTTAATTATCATATTAATAGTTATGATCGTGTAAAATTGTGGAACGATAACATGTTTTCTAATTTAAAAAGTGATATCTGAATTTGCTTCGCAATAAATGATTAACGAATGCGTTAATATTCTAATCAGTGACTCAAACACGTGAAGTTTTATTACGAAATTGTTATAAATAAAAACCTATAGATTACTTATAATGGATGTAATAAAATTGAGGAATATATACATAAATTTTGATTGTGCCATATTCTCACCGAACAGCTTTTATTGAGTTAATGGTAATAATAAAATAATCAGCATGTTGGAATTTCTTCAAAATTTAGTTTAGAAAAATTGTAGACAAGCGATGAATTATTAAATTTATCTTACTTCTGGCCATTATTGCCTTCAACGAGCAATAAAATTAATTCCAACATACGACACGACCAATATCCAAGTTGCAATAATGTTACATCTGATAACTCACCAACATTGTAACAGTAAAAAGTTGTAAATTATCTGTCAGTTAACATATGATGAGTTAACATGCGATTTATATTAATGATCGTCGTCGTTTTCTTATTGACTAGAGGTTGTGTGTCAAGGAAGTGTTCGGAATAGTCACTTTGCATTCACAATTAAGAATGATTAAATGCCTTCAGCTAGAACTACATCATTGGAATTGATAATGGTCATGGGTAAATGTTATGCAACGGAAAAAGATAGAAAATTTATTTTTTTGCATATCTTTAGGTTTCAAATGTTTCTGAGTATTTTAGCATACTTGAGAAAAAAATTATGTGTGGATACAATTTTTTGTCGGCGTTTGCGAGAGCAAAGATCAATTGACTTGAATGAGGAAAAAACACTCGATTTCTATTTATGGTACGACGTGCTGATTAGTCTTGATGAAAGGCAGATCCTGCCGTTTCGGAGGTAAAAAGCGCAAAAAATAGCAAATCAATTTTTGAGCGAATGGAGTATTAAGCTTCGCGTAATATTACTTTATCCCAACTTTAAAGTACTTGATACTTTAATGAATTTAAAGTACTTTAAAGTGATTTTTTTTATATTTTTACGTTTCAGAGGTTCTAGAACATTTTGGCCTACCTCAGAAAAAAATGATTGATTGGTATGTGTGTGTATGTGTAGTATGTATGTATAGATACTATTATTTATACGGGTTTGAACCAATTTGAATGATTCAAAAACCATCAAGTTCTAGCGATAAAACAGCGTACTGATTAGTTTTTGGCACAAGCAGGTCCAGCCGTTTCAGAGGCAGAAAGTACAAAAAATAGCAATTCAATCTTTGAACCAACAGAACATCGATTAGATTGATTCAGAAATATACTAGACAGCTTTTTTATTAATATAATTTCCGTCCAAATTTTTGCACTTCCTCTCGTTAAATTTAATAGATTATAAAAATATTTTTTTATTTCCCGTTGGGTGAGTTATGATAATTGTCCAAAAATCAAAAGTAAAAATCTTTGCATTTCTTCACGTTTCAAAGGTTTCTGAATATTTTGGCATACTAACGAAAATATATATGTACGTGTGTGTGCGGATAAAATTGTTTGTCGACGTTTGCGAGAACACAAATCAACCAATTTGGATGATTTGAATCGAAAACAATCGATTTTTATAGATGGGACGATGTGCTGATTAGTTTTTTGCACAGGCAGGTCCAGCCGTTTCGAAGGCAAAAAATGGAAATTCAATTTTTGAGTCAACGTTATGATTCAAAAATGTACTAGACAAGTTTTTCTCGTTTAGTTTAATAAAACAGATCAATTTTATTTAGATAATTATAAATCTATTATTTTGTGAGCGACTTCAGATAATTCATGTAAAATAGCATGTGATAGGTTTTGGAGTATATAATTAAAAAATGATATACCACTGTTCATATATATATATATATATATATATATATATATATATATATATATATACCCGTATATTTTTTATACATTCCAACAGTTTTAAGTGACCGTAAATCTAAACGTCTGAGTGAATTATAGGCTTCGTATTTCATTCCCATCATGAAACAATGATATAATTTTCTAAGAAATTATGTAAATTATATCTGAGTCTGTGCACGTTCTATTTATTTCGTGCTTTTCATCTCGCAGGGCCGTCATAATGTAATGATGCATAATTTATAACCCTTGCAAGGGCCTGAAAAGGGCTTTCGATGGTGAATAAAGCAACATATGGTGAACCAGTTTTTTTAGAATAATTTGTATTACAAATTTTAATTACAAATGGTAATTATTTTGAATGCATTCTGATTTTATTTTTTAATATAAATGCGACTGGTTAGAAAGTTAATTAACCTGAGCGAATCAATTTTTATTCTTCTGAAACTTCCTGTTAAAAATGTCTTATTTTTAACGAATATTTATTCTAAGATAAATTTTACTGCATATTTTATGTAGTGTTTAAAAACATGTTTATCTAATTAAGTCATTGTCTTTATTATGTGGGCATGATTTATTATCTGGACACCTGCCAGATTGGCATAGAAATCCTTACGCATGTTGGCTTGCAAAATTATATATATATATATATATATATATATATATATATATACTTATATATAAGTAATTCATTGATTTTGTAATAAACTTAATTAGCTCATATTATTTTTTATCCTTAATGACTCCCAAGCAAATGATTCTTCGATTGCTGGTGTCTAAATAAAAATTGATTTGCTATCTAAATAAGAACATCATAAAATTTCATTACCCAAAGGCAGATGTGTATTATACAATTCATATAGATTAATAATAATTATTAATATTACATTTAATTTTTATTGTCGTTTATGAATATCTTCGTAGAATATTTTTACAGTAAATTATGCATACGGTTATAAGTCACGTTATCATAAGTCATTGATATATGAATATCTTGGTCAGTTGAACAATAGTTATTATTAAGTTATTTATGGGCATCTGTGTAATCTACGACTTCCTGAATCATTATTATTAATACGATATGAAAACTATTGTAGTGGAAGAGCTAAGGTTATAAATTGATGCGTTATTTTTATTCGAGCGGAAGGAATTTCAATTATAGTGAATATAGGACACGATTTATGAATATCTTGGAAATATTGCCCAGAACACTTTTTGTTTTATATACATCAGTGAAAACTAGATAAAATTTACTAAAATTTAGTGGAAACTGTTTTATACACTTGGATATTGAAATTTTGAATAATTCGTCGTTGAAATGCAAACTTTACTATTTTCATAATATGCAGTATATGGAATTAGAACATTTCTGTACTTCTCTTTAAAAAACTGTACATTTTTGTTCTGGACGTAATATTTTTTTACATTTGTACAAACAAGATAAAATTTACTAAAATTTAGTAAGATCTGCTATACACAATTGGATTTTGAAATTTTGCATAATTCGTAGTTGAAATGCGGGCTTTAGTATATTAATAATTTGCAGTATATGGAATTAGAACATTTTTTTACTTTTCTTCGAAAAAAAACTGGTAGTTTTTGTTCCGGACATTATAATTTTTTTACATTTGTAGAAACTAAATAAAATTTACTGAAATGTAGTAAGAACTGCTATACACACTTGGATATTGAAATTTTGAATAATTCGTAGTCGAAATGCAGGCTTTAGTATTTTCATAATTTGCAGTGTACGGAATTAGAACATTTTTTTACTTTTTTTTAAAAAATCGTTGATTTTTGTTCCGGACATTATAATTTATATTTTTAGAAACTAGATACAATTTACTAAAATTTCGAAAAAACTGCTATACACACTTGAATATTGAATTTTTGAATAATTCGTAATTGAAATGCAGACTTTAGTATTTTCATAATTTGCAGTATATGAAATTGGAACATTTTTGTACTTTTCTTCAAATATTGTAAATTTTTGTTCTAGACATTATAATTTTTTTTTACATTTGTAGAAACTAGATACAATTTACTAAAATTTAGTAAGAATTGCTATACACATTTGGTTATCGAAATTGTGAATAATTCGTCGTTGAAATGCGGGCTTTAGTATTTTCATAATTTGCAGTATATATAATTAGAATTTTTTTTTACTTTTGTTTAAAAAACTTAAATTTTGTTTCAGACACCATATTTTTTACATTTATAGAAACTAGATAAAATTTACTAAAATTTAGTAAAAACTGTTGTATATACTATCATAGTAAAATTTTGAATAATTTATAGCTGAAACGCGGAATTTAGTATTTTCATAATTAATATATGGACTAACAACATTTTTGACTTTTTTTCAAATAACTTTAAATTTTCATTCCGGACATTACAATTAGTTCCCATCAGACCAAAGATTACTACAATCTAGTAAAAACTATTTTTTGCACCTACTCGATTTTTTTTAATATTTTTAAGAAAATGCCCTCAGCCCTATATTATAATTCTCATAGGAAAGTTTGCTGTTACTTTTAATATCTGCTTACGATTCCTTGCATGCATTCTGACAATTCAAATGGAATTTGTTATTCATACTACATCATCATGGTAGTAGTCATATAAGTCTCCAATGCAATAGGAATTGAAATAAATCACGATCACGCAAATGCGACTGTGATGCTTTCGATATATATGGCTAATGACTCTGAATATCATAAAGCACTTTCGAATATTATGTGGAGAGGGTCTTAGTATTCATTTATGGATAAGAAATTAATAATGAGTTTTGTTTAGATATAGAGTAATCAATTATCATCATTTCAGTTCAGAACTGTATTATTACTATAACTATTTCTGTCCAATGTGGATCACGTTTAAAACTCGTGATATGCAATTTACACACAACAAGCAATTTGACTGCATTCGTCAATAAATAAAGCGTGCTGTTTCAATTATTATCGTCATTTTCGACTGACAGTAAATATAACTGTGTAGAACATGAAAGTACCCACCCAACGTCACATCGATTGTCTTGTAAATTAACTTTCCTTCTTATACCGAAGAATTATTATTATATACTTGTCGTAATTGCTGGGTAATTATACAGGTAAACTATCGTCGTCGTGGATAAAAGATTGCATCATGATAGAGTAGAAGTAAAACGTGAAGCAAGTAATGGAATAGATGCAGGTGAGGGAAACTTGTTCGATTTTGAATACATTTCTAAATTTGTCTTATTTATTAGTCACCAAGGCATATAACCTTTATCAACCAGTATCGAACAGTGCGTACAGTTTCGTGTCGCCCGTACCGAGCTCATGACGAGTATATTCGTCATGTATATTTAGAAGTAATTCTGATTAGATTTTCAATCGATCCATTACTGTTGTAAACCGCAGTTTCAACGATAATTACAGCCAGTGCGAAAACAATGTGTTGTTGCGTTTATAATCACAATCCCGCCAATTGAGTATTTCGAACGTCTCTAATAATGGTGTACGATAAATCCGTTATATAATTACGTATTTTGAGAATAATAATGCTAAACAATTCGAATTGGCTAATAATATACGTGCTGTTTGAAAGTACACATTTTGCTTTCGTTTTTACAAAGTGTTGAGAAACGTTTTACTAATTGTATGTTGGATGTTGGATGTAGTTCTAACATTTTTTTAGCGGAGAACGAATTGAATAAATACAAATAATATGTTGTGAACTAATTAGTTTACTGTAATTGATGATTATACTTGTCATAGAGAATTTTGCGTAATGTGTATGTTCGTCATGCGTATAAAACAGTAACCACATGCTATTTGAATTGAATTTTTTAAAAGAAACAAAATATATTCTGAAATGAATTTGATTAGAATATTTTGGGACCATAACTGCATAAATATGTAATTCTAAAGTGGCATCTTGCATTATAGCAAATTTCATGAAATTCCTTAATTATTGGTGTCCACCAAAGACAGTTGTAAATAATTTTTAGAGTAATAAAATTATGTTTTAGGAGCATATATGTTATATAAAATATATTAGAATATCGACATAAATTTGTTATATAAAAACAACACTGCACAAAGAATTTTTAAGATATTTTCTCAATAGAATCGTTCACATTATTCATGAGCTGATGAAAATACTATTTAAGTTTAACTTTTCGAAAATGTTCTAATTTTTTATATATCTGATTGTTTTGGCGTACCATAGCAGAAATAGTTGTATGTACGTGTGTGTGTATGTGTGTATGTATGTTCGAATATAAATTTTTATCCACGTTCTCGGTAGCACGGATCAAACGATTTCCATGGTTCAAAAAACATTCGATTCTTATTGATAGGGAGATGTGCGTTGCACTGATTAGTTTTTGGCAAAGACAGGTTCGAAAATAAAATTTTCAACATTTAATTTTTTTTCTATTTTTCATATATCTAAGATTTAAAGGCTTTTGATCATTTTGGCATAACACAGCAAAAATAGATGTATGTATGTGTATGTGCATGGATGTATGTATGTATGTATGTATTTGAGAGTCCGATTATAATGATTCAAATAACAATCAATTCGCATTAATTGAATGAATAATTGATTGCAGTTTTGCGAAGTCAGGTGCAGCCGTTTTGGAGATACTGAGCAAAAAGTGCAAGGAATTACAGTTTTGATAGAATGACGCATCCGATTAGTGTGATTCAAAGAGCATATTGCTTGTGTCAATGTTTGTTTTCGTTCTTGTAGATAAGCATAGGCAAAGATCGTTGCTTAAATATAAGCACTTATATTATATTTATAAAATATGACGATAAAATTTACAGTGTCGTTTAACTACTGTAAGGGAAGTTCCTGTAGTTTGCCTTAAGGGGTTATATACATCTAGGATTTTCTAAAAATTGAATTTTTTTTAATTTAATTTTTTCAATAAACATATATTTAAAAATACGCAAAAAAAATTATATCATTCTGGCGCATATTTTTGAAATTACACGCAAATTTGAAAAGGAAAAACATGGCTGAGGCGGAAGAAAGTAGTTAGTGTAGTATCCGAAAACTATTTTGGTTTTTATTAACAAATTAAGATCAAAATGTCGCCGAAAAACCGATTTTTTTAAGAACCGCAATTTTGTCAAAACTTATTATTTTGCTTATTTCTTCGATTAATTACTAGATTTATAATTTACTTATTGAATTTTTAACTTTGGATGACTTTTTTCAGATATAGAGTGGTCGCCGCGAGAGGTGTTACTTTTTTTAAAAAAATATTTTTATCCGTAATTATTTTTAAAATATAGTTAAAAGATGTCTTTATATGTGTGTAAATTTTTGTACCGATACAATCAATAGATTTCCTAGGAAAAATTCTAAGAAATGGCTTTTTTCGATTAAGTGTATATAACCCCTTAAGGCACGATGCTATGCACCACTAGTTGTTATGAGTAGAATTCATATTACAAAGTTTAGGTCCAAGGAACACGTGTTCTCCATACATTACAAACAATTTACAAATATCTAATGTATGTATGTTCGGCGGTCTCGAAAATGTCTGCACGAGTTACATTACATTACACCCATTGCACCGCAGTACATTATGACATGTCCATTATGAGAGACGCGAGTCGGCGGCTTCGCTACATAAACACGATCAATCATGGGCTTTGCAGTTGTTTGTGCGGCACATGAACTTCCCACCTGATATATATTTCATTATATTTGCCCTGCTGCTATATGCTGGCTATATGCATATATCAGCGTTAATAAATAATGCGAGCGAGATGCATTTACAAAGTAATTGATTGAATGGCATGCCATAACGCATTTGAAAGTTGAAAAGTAATTATTTATTTAATAAAAACGTAAGCCGATCGACGGACGTTCGATAAAACCTTTCCTAGATATTATTCACATTAACCGCTAACTGTGGCCCTCTCATCCAACGGTGCGCACTGTTTAGTGTTTCCTAAAAAAAACTCATGATGTGCAAGAATAAACTAGACTAAATTGAATATTGTTGTTAAAATATCTACATCTTAACTGCTTATATTATCTTCGCATTTTGAGAAGTTTATGCAACTTGCCTTAAAGTAAACTGCGACTTACAACTATAAGGTTGTCAAATATCTCCCTTCCGCCTTTTTGTATTATAAACCAAGAGCAAAAAAGCGGAAGGGAGATATTTGACAACCTAATATTTATTTTACACGTTCATAGCTTCATAATATTGGAAAAAACTTGACATTTCAGAATTAATTTGGTATTTTTCAAACATTTCAATTTAAATAGCAAGGTCACTGTTTTATACGCATTACAAGCATACACGTCATTACTCAAAAATCTGCCACTTTTCCATGACGAGCACATTCGTCAATCACAGTCGATATAACAAAATGCAATCATGAAAACTTTCCTGAATTTATCAATTTCTTGTAGGGTAAATTCTAGTAAATGTCCTAAAATTGAAAATGAAATGTTTGAAAATTTGGTATTTTTCAAACATTTCAATTTAAATAGCAATGGTTACTTTTGTTAACGCATGACGAACATACACGTCATTACACCAATCTGCCAATTTTCCATGACAACTTATTCGTCAATCACAATTTTTATCAAAATGCAATCATGTAAACTTGCCTGAGTTTATTAAGTTCTCGTAGGGTAAATTCTAGTAAACGTCCGAAAATTGAAAATATTTTTTTTGCTACATTTTGGAATACCTTAGAAAAAATATATGTGTATGTGTGTGCTCAAATCGGATCAACCGATTTAAATCATTCGATTTCTACTAATAAAAAGACGTACTGATTAGATTTTGACAAAGGTTGGCGCAGCGTTTCAGAGATACGGTGCAAAAAAAATAAAAAATGGCAATTGAGTTTTTGCGAAAACGAAGCATGAATTTGAAAAATTTTAAAAATATTTCACTTGTTTTGACGTAGTGGTGTTTGGATTTTTGCAAATGTGGGTCTCCGGTTCAGGTGATCCAGTAAAAAAAAATTAAAAAATGCCATTTAACTTTTGAAAATCAGATCTTTTCAACAGTATAGATATATCAACCGACATGAATGAGTGGAAAACTTTCAAGAAATTTCAACATTTTCAAAATATAAGGTTGTCAAATATCTCCCTTCCGCCTTTTTGTATTATAAACCAAGAGCAAAAAAGCGGAAGGGAGATATTTGACAACCTAATAATAAAAATATCTGTTTTCAAAGAATTTTCATGTTTCCAAAAATGTCAGTATTTTCAAGTTACCAATTTTTTTAAAAAAAATAGTCGTTTTTAAAAAAATATTTATTTCAATTTTTAAATACTTAGGTTTTTTATTTTTTCAAAATTACCAAAAATGTTCTGAAAAATTCAAAATTTTCAAAAAAATCTAATTTATTATTCTGAACTTTTAAAATGTTTAAATTACGGTACGGAAAGTTTCAAAAATTTGCCTCAAGGTAAGATGCCAAACATCATGTACGTCTAATTTAAATTAAAAATAATTGGATCAAATAGGTTTGACAGTTAATATTTTTCTCACCTATTATTACTCGTGCATTAGTTATTACACCCATATGTACTCTTCATAACAATGTTGCAGCTTATCATTAGTTTCCCGTATCGTTACACGTACTTAATAATTAATTGATTCGCATCAAAATCCTTGGTCGATACACATCAATCCTTAGAATCCACCCTTATATCACGGAGGGTTGTAACGTTGCAAAACATAACAACAGAACGGAATCTATTCTATAATGTAATAGTCGTAACCTGCCCAGATAGTGTTTCCAGTTGCACGGTCGGATAATTCTCATTTATATGTTTGTATGCGCACTTCTGTACACACACTCCGAGGGATGGAATGAATAGTGCAAAGTAAACATGGGTAGGGCGAGTGCCGCGAAATACATAGAGGTACAAGTGGCGCACGACGATGGATCTCTATTGGTGCGATGGATGCATGTGCAGGGTAGCATAATTAAGGGATGGAGAGAAAAAAATGTTAATTCGTTCTTTGAAGTTGCCGTACAAAAATTTAATGATTTCTGGACTTTAATACTAACAACTGCTACCGGAATTTCCAAACTCGAATAATGATTTTTTTCTGGCAGAGTTTCATATAAAGGTTGCAGTGTGATCATAAAAATGAATCAATGATATACATTTATTTCAGCAATTTGAGACAGTGTAAATGTCAAAATTAATTTAATTTTAAAAATAAAATTACAAATAAGATAAAAGCATTCTTTTATTTGGACATATTTTATGGTCAAATTTTTTTACAAACTGCATACAACTTTTGTATTAATATATAATTTTGTTAGAAAAATACATCATTGAAGTTGAAATAAATATTAATTTTATTTATTTCAGCAGATTGCAGAATGCAGTAATTCAATTTTTAAATTTTTATTTTATTAATTACAAATAACATATATGCATATTTCTGTTCGGCATACATATTTTATGATCAATTTTTTTTTTCACAAAAATCAAACTACATACAACCTTCATATCAAATTTTGTCAGAAAAATTCATCATTAGAGTTGAAATAACTATTTTAATTTATCTCTTGAAAAATTGCTTTTTGGAACTACTTTTGGAACTTTATTTTACTTTTTTATTTACTATTTTTTATTGTTCACACCTTTGCCAGGATAACGGTTTATTTTGTCTTTTTTACCTCAACCATGTATAAGCTTTTATGGAGGTTTTATAAAAAAACTGTTGAATCTAACGTAAAATTAACAATACGCTAATAACACTGCTCAAAACGACAAAAAATACTGTAGTTGAAAAAATGTAAAAATTAACAACTATTTATCTCCTAATATTGAGGTCGCCTAGTTGCATAATTTTTGCCCTCTACTTTAAGATAGTATTCTTATAAAAAGCATACTTTACTTATTTTTTGAAAAATGTTGTGGACTCTATTATAGCGCTATTATACAATAATTTATTTAAACGAGCAAGAACAAAAAGGACGAATAAATTACCAAACTATCTAGAATCAAAATAATAGATTTATAATTTAAAATTATAAATTTATATTCTAATTTATATTTATAATGGAATCGAATAATTTTGAATACTTTATGCAATATCTCAGATTTACATTATCCAAATATTTATTCTAATTCAATATATCCTATGAAGAGAGTTTGTACCTTTTCGCAAAAAAACTATTTTCTTGATATACTCGAAAATTATAGCATGTAGCTCTTCAGTTTGTTTGGAGAAATTTTGCTAAATATTAACACGAATAAAGTGTCTGCTTATAATTTTTTTAAAAAAATTACTATATTCCTCAAAAAAGTTTTTACTTCCTATAGGGCAAGAGAAAGAAAAGAAAATGACAATTTCTGCATATCTTTACGTGAGTATGTGTGTCTATGTAGTATGTATGTATGTATGTACGAATACAAATTTTTGTCGACGATTTCGCGAGCACTGATAAACCAACTTGAATGGGATTCAAAACTTTCATGAAACTTCTAAATGTGTCAATAGAGTAGATATTTTACACATTTCCTAAATTTGGTAAAAATAGAACTATTTAAAAAAAGTCGATTTTTTACAGTTTTCCTAAAAACTTCATAATTTTTAAAAATTTTCGAAATTAACAATTTTTTTTTAAAGTTTCTGGAAATTTTAAGTTACGCTACGGTAAGTTCTAGCAATTTGCATTAAGTCATGATGCTATGCAACACTAGTTCACCTTGTCATCAATAATCGGAACATCCATAAATTTTCCAATAAAGTGTTTTATCATCTTTCACGTCATAATAGTTCTCCTCCCTTTTCTAAAAATTTCAAATTTTCGAAAATCTTTTAAATTTAAATTAACAAATTGTTTAAAGCTTTTGGAAATTTTAAATTCAGGTAAGGGAAGTTCCAGCAATTTACCTCAAGCCATAATGCTATGCACCACTAGTTCACTTTGTCATCAATAATGTCCTTATGAATCGAAATATTCAAAAATCTTCCTCTAGTTTCTCCACCCCTATTCCTCTGCTAACTAAGAATTTTTCTCCCGACCTATTACCATTGTGCACCCCTGTTTTTATGCACGGCACGAATGATTCCATACGTAGAGGTATGTTACGAATGTGTTGGGATCGGGTTTGGGAAGGATGTACGATGCATGCCATTAACTGTATAACAGGGAACATCTGCCGCATGCAGATAAGCACATCACCGCCGCATCAGAGCGAATTGCGTTGCGTTGCGATTGCGTTTGCGACCGACTAGAGGCGACAGCTGCCGCGGCCGCCTCTGACTTGTGACTGATCTCATATTTGAATCGCGAAAAATATTTATTTTGTCTTTTGCTGCTCGATATATATGTCGATTGATGATATATTGACATGTTTATATTGAATTCAATCGGATCGAAAAATCAGCGGATGGGTTGATTTTTCGATTAATAGATCTCGGTCACTAAACAACTAGGGTTGTGGACCAGTGAAAAAGTTTAAATAATATAAATCAAGATTTAACTAGTGGTATGCATGGCATCGTGCTTTAAGGCAATTGTTGGAAGTTCTCGTACTGTAATTAAAAATCTTGGTACGAAACCCAAAAAAATTACACAAAATGTGTACACATTATTAAAATCTCTATAAAATACCTGATATTTTTGATGTACCTACATATGTCCAATAAATATTTTTGACCGCCAAATGACATTTATTATTTAACTTAGTTTTATTGAGAGTCCATACCGATAGACCTGCCTTACCTAATTTAATCAGTTCTTCATAATACAAATAAAAGGTTTTTTGAATTATTAAGATCGGACGCTCCGTTCTCTAAAAAACTGAGTTACCGTTCTTGGCAATTCATGCCCCGTATCTTCGAAGCGGCTGGACCTGCCTTCGCCAGAAACTAATCAGCATGTCTCTTTATTAAAAGGAATCGAATGTTATTTGAATTATTCAAATCGGTTGATCGGTGTTCCCGAAATCGTCCACGAAAATTTGTATCCGCACACAAACACACACATATACATCGATTTTTTCTAAGGTATGCCAAAATATTCAGAAACCTTTGAAACGTAAAGATATATAAAAAAATTTATTATTGATTTATTTTGCGATTACTATAACTTACCATACGGAAAGTTAATAAAAAGGATATATGTCAGAAAGTAAGAGGAGATTTTAATGAAAAGCAAAAACTAGATTCAAAATAAACAGTAAAATATTAAAATAGCAAAA
>NW_020537758.1:13493014-13524887 GCF_003426905.1 Ctenocephalides felis | reverse complement strand
GATGCCATGTACGACTGAATTTTAATTAAATTTATCTTCTTATGACTCACATATTTTAAATACGTTATTAGCCATCCAGATTGTGAAATAAAATACCGGATTACAAATTAGATGCACATTTACCAATTTCTGTAATATCCAAACCGGAACGAGCACATAATCAGCTTTTCGTCTCGGGCTCTGGTAAATGGTAATTGCCGGAGCAAACAGCCATCAATTTCAAACGGACCTATAATTTAGATAATACATCTTTTCTGGTACCCATTATTTCTGTCCTTGTAAAGACTTGAGTGCGTTTTTTCTTTCATTGAGAACCCATTCCAGTCAATAAAGGCGTATCTAATGCCATGGCGTGATTTATCACATCGGTAATGGCAGAGAAGCTTACATATCGAAATACATATTTATTGATATTGAATGAATTCGATGATAATTTGTAAAGAATTAACGCGGTTTATCAACTCAATTGTTCGGAATAAAAATTGTGATTCACTATCGTCTATTGTTAGGAAAGTAAATTATAGGAAAAAATGTGTATGTCACGCCTCGTTAAATTAAATGGAATTCTATACCGTAGTTGATGAGCTATTGATGAAAAGGATTTGAAAATATATAATCGGTTCATTATGCAGGCAAAAATATTTGTACAGCAATAATTGGTAATATGTGATTTTATCTATTTAATTTTTCATTCTTCTTAACCAGTTGAGTGAGTGAAAATGGCGAGTATACTCGTCATGACACAAATGGCTATATGCTAATTAGTTTTATTCCCTAAAAAAGACTGATGACGGTTGTACCACTTTTTTTTAGAATCAGCAATATTTTTTTAATTTACGAATTAGGTGATAAAAAACTAAATTAACTAAAATTTTATTATCAAGTAATAGCAAAGATTAAATTTTTATCCTATAGTTTTTGAAAATCCGGAACAATCCGGGATAAAAGTGCTAAATCCGGGACAAATATTGCTTTTCGAAAAACCCGGTGAAAATCTGGGATTGTCCCGGCCAAACCGGGAAGTATGGTCACCTTACCGGTACGAGCTTGCAACATTTTAAAAAGTATTATAGAAAATGCTTTGACAAAAAGTGTTTAGATGTACAGTTTTGTAGAAATATTTCTATCTATTACCAAAATCTACTTCGTGCAAATATGTCTATAAATTATGTCCAGAAGAGCTTTAAGTTCGAAATCTCATATTTCTCTGTTTGCTCACGGCGATGCGTTAAGCCTGACAATAAATACAAAGAGCTTCAACAAAAACACAATCCATCACGAGGCAGTTGTTAAATAAAACCTGCTTTATAATACTATACACCAAAACCTGTCCTTATTGCTTCGCAAGTGCAAAAACACAAACAGCTGTCGTCGTTTCTCTATTATGAAAAGCTTTTCGAAATTCTTTCATCGCGTAAAAACTGCAAATAAAAGCGACGCCGGTCAAGTGAGAGAATCGAGCTTATAATAGTCTGAGGATAAAAAAATATGTATGTCACTGTACTGGATAATGTATAATTTATTAATATTTTTATATATATTTTTACATTTATTGACAATGAGGGAAAAGTACGGTTTAAGCCATGCCAAGAGATATGATTTGCTTAAAAGTTAAACATCACCAACTTCGGAATCAAATATACTAAAAATTTATAGAGAAATTTAGAAAATATATAAATATATAAATTTAGAAAATATATAACTAATGTACCGATATTTTGATAATTTCTTCTGAAAATTAGCAAATTTATTTAGAGATTTTTTTAAATATTGGAGTAATTGTTTGAATTTAGAACATTTATTTTTTTTCAAATAACTTTTAATTTTGTTTTCGGACATTATAACGTTATTCGTTTACATTAGTAGAAATAAGACAAAATATACTAAAATCTAGTAAAAATTATTATATACCCTTGGATATTGAAATTTAGAATTATTCATAGTTAAATTGCGGACTTCCGTATTTTCACAATTTGCAATATATAGATTTAGAAAATTTTTTACTCTCCTTATATTATTAAGTTTTTGTCAAATAAATTTTGATTTTTATTCCGGACATTATAATTTGTTTGCATTAGTAAAAACTATTTAAAATTTACAAAAACTAGTAAAAACTGTAATATAAACTTGCATCTTAAAATTTTGAATTATTCGTAGTTGAAATGTGGACTTCAGTATATCCATAAATTGCAATATATGGATTTAGAACATTTTTTACTCTTTAAATAACTTTTAATTTTTATTCCAAGCAGTATAATTTGTATGCATTAGTAAAAACTAGATAAAATTTACTAAAATCTAGTACAAACTGTAATATATATTTGTATATTGAAATTTAGAATAATTCGTAGTAAAAATGCGGACTTAGTATTCTCATAAATTGCAATATATGGATTTAGAACATTTTTTACTTTTCTTCAAATAACTTTTAATTTTCATCTTGGACATTATAATTTGTTTGCATTAGTAAAAACTAAATACAATTTACTAAAATCTGGTAAAAAGTGTAATATACACTTGGATACTGAAATTTAGAATTATTTGTAGTTGAAATGTGGACTTCAGCATTTTCATAAATAGCACATATGGATTCAGATTTATTTTATTTTATTTTTTACTTTTCTTCGAGTAACTTAAAAATTTTATTTTAGCGTAAATCGTCCAGAAATCATAAACTTAGCAAATTGCTTCGTGGACGAATTCAATCAATTTTTTTAAATCTATTTTACTATATGAACACAATTTTCTCATCGACAATCTGTGGTTGATTCAGAAATTATCTGACATCGCTTCAATTTTCTCGGATTAATAAAAATAATATCTGTAATTATTCTTACAATGATTCATCATCATGTACTAGATGCAGATGATTTAATTGATCAATCATATTATCACATGGCGTGACTTGTGACTCAAAAGTAATAAGAAATTTTAATTGGATGCATTTAATTATGCAATAATGGGTTTCAAGAATTATCAATGTGAAATAGAAAGTTTAATGATGTTCCACGAACATGCAATACAACATCTTAAAGCTGATTCATACTTATTGTTAGTTCATCTAATTTAACGACAATATGATATTTGCTTCAAAACCAGCATCTAAAATGAAATTTCTAAATTTATTCTAGTTCTTATACAATCTGCTACAAACATTTCATTTTAAATTTAACAACCTATTTATTTTTTTAATTCTTTTTTATAATTTCAAAACGTATATATTACTGTATCCAAGACGTATAGTAATTACAACCGTCGAAGCATGAAAATCGTTTGTTAAAAATAATGGTCGATTTGAAAATTCTTGTCGTAATTGAAATAACTATTGAAATGATTTAATTATAGATAAAATTAATTGCTAGTCTCTAGCGCATGTTATATAAATATAATGTAATAATTTATTTGAATTTTCTCGATGCGTATTTCCGTACTAATGCGGTTATTGGATTAGAATTGAGATCAAATCGATAATATATTAAATGAATAGTATAAAGTCAATGAATAGTTATAAATAAATTGTATCGGAACTTGTTATTGCTGGAAAAACAAAATTACATTCACAAATCTTAAAACAAACTGAAACAAAAATCGTAATGCATCGTATATTTATTGTAAAAGATTCTCACATCCAATATGTTGTTTTCGATATTCTTTTTTCCATAAAATAAAATCTATTATTATCCTTGGTGTCAGTTGAATGACAACAACATTGTTTTACCATAATTCTATAAGTTTTACTATAATTTTATAAGTGTGGGACTATAAATATGCAAAATACAAATTATAAAAAAACACATTATATTGTTTACACAATTAAATTGTTTTGCGTGAATCAGTTTTCTTTTTACAGCAACGCCATAAAAAACGCTAATTAATTGCACAAGTTTTTTTTTATTGTAAAATTAGTTTAAAAATAACACGTTTCTAGTGAAATCCAGAATGCGTATCGGCAAATTTGCATCTTCGTAATATAATTGAATTTAATTATAGTGGAATTATATATGTAAAACTATTCTGAGAGGTTTTATGAGTACTGGTATAATGAATTTATATATACTAGGAATTATCAAGTGTATTGTCAATTTGTAATTGAATCTAAAAATATCGATCATGAATATGCATCTGTAGGTTTTATTTTACAAATTCCTCCGACTTCTGTTATAAATTCTAATTAATATTTGCAGAAGTCGTTCAGTGTGTAATTATGTACAGAAAATTCCGTTTCGCCTCGTTGTAGAAACATATATAAATAACAGTACATTTATATAAACATGCACATATAAATATTCTAGGCATTTAAACCATTTAAATTCGAAGAAAAACTGTACAGAAGTTTACCGACTATTTTTCCTTTCATTAAATGACTACACACTTCATCGAGTTTCTTTTCCCAATTAAATTTATTATTTCTAAAAATGACGCAGTAGAAATGTGGCTAGATTATAATAAATCTTCGTTCATGTAGTTTTTTATGTTTCATAAGAAAAAAATGAGTCGTAATAAAAAGAAACCGCATTGCTATTTTTATAAGGAAAGTTGCGTCTGAAGGTGTATAATAAATTGTACCGGATTTATCATTCTCGATTTTTATTTCAACGCGATGAATTTTTAACGCAGATTGGTTGAATTAAAATGAGAAATTTTATACATCAAAGAGAGAATTATATTCATGTACGAATGGGAATGAATTATATTTTTTGACTGAGAATTGCCAACAAAACATTTTTCTTAAGAAACTTAATAATAGCACGATAACGTATATCTAGTCCTTGATATTATTTAATCGTTAGAATTAATTGTAACATTTTTTACAGCACTAGATAAGTTTTGTAGACTACTCATTAAGTGACAGATAGAAAAAAAATATTTAGATAAATATTAAATAATTTTTGTGAGATAGCACCGAAATCGGTTACAAAAAGCAATTTTTTGCTGCTGTTCAGCCGTATTTGAGAAAACGTTGAAGAAACTCAAATTTTGATAGAAAATTTCATAAATCACATTTTAATGAACTTTTAAAATTAAACCACTTTCCGTAAGGCCGTAAAATTTTAGTATGTTTAGTAAAAATTTTATCAAAATTATCTAAAAATTTTACTACTATAATAAAGAAACTAATTTCAGGAGTAAATAAACTAAATTAAATAAATGGCAATGAAAAATTTATTTAATTACACTTACATCCTCCCATAAATTTTCATTTACCGCTCACTATTACAAATTTCAGTTTTTATTTATCTAAACCGAGTAAATTGATTTATTATCTTACAAGTTGCTGCTGTAATCTTGTACTAATGATTAGTTATAAATATATGTAGGTTATTTAAATAGACATTTTGCAACATGTTATTTATTACATGTATTTAAATATTTGCCGCTGCCCCATTTGACGCTCTGAATATTTATTTAAAATATCAAGTTTCATCAGCATTTTCAATATTATTGGAACAGTAATAAATGCGTTATAAGCATTACAACAATGTAACTTGAAATTATAAAGCAAAATCTAACATGTTGAAATTAGTGGGATATCTAAATATAATTTTTAAGTATACGTTATTTAATTGTTTAATATTTAAATATTAAATATTAAATTTATTATTTCTAAAAATGACGCAGTAGAAATGTGGCTAGATTATAATAAATCTTCGTGTATGTAGTTTTTTATGTTCCATAAGAAAAAAAAAGAGTCGTAATAAAAAGAATCCGCATTGCTATTTTTATAAGGAAAGTTGCGTCTGAACAAATTGTACCGGATTATTAATATTTAATTATTGGTTAAGTTGTTCACGTACACGTATCGGGAAGTTCATGCAACTTGCCTCAAGGCAAAATTCCTTTTGCACCTAGTTGACTAATTATTTGATGCATGTAACTCCCAGAGTCAAATCAATCACGCAGATTGCTCGTGTAATTTCGACGCTAAACCAATTTATGCTCCTCTCTAACGGGTGAGATGTAAATACGAAATATGAAATATGTAATATGAAATATTTTCAGAAGTGTCGCATTTCGTGCTAAGCCAGGCGTCGCCCATCTCCTGTCACTTGCACAAACCTTATATCTTCAGACACACGTCACGTTTATGCTAAAATGTGGAATTAATGGCGAAGTCAAAGTTATGAACGAGAAATTCACTTTGGAAATTTACTACATGGGCTTCCTGCGGCTTGTTCAAATTTAAAAATTTTGTATCGACATATTCGTCGACAAAAAGTTTAATAGAAGTTCCACGCAAACTTCATTAGTCATCACTAGAGTTGTAATTAACTTTCCCTTATGTTTTCATAAAAAAATCCTATAAAAATGCTAATTTTTATGTTTTCTCGATGTTTCAAGCTATTCTGAATCGAATGAGACCAATTTTGGAAAAAGTATGTGTGCGTGTATGTGAACAGATTCAAAAATTTAAAAACTATTCGATGTATCTCGATGAGAGAACTAGCGTTTATCATTTTTGCGCGATGATCAGCCAAGCCATGTTTTAGTCCCCAATTCTGAATCGATTTTGAAAATTCAAAAACCGTTCGAAAGATATCAGTTGGTTATGATACTGATTAGTTTTAGGTGAAAATCTACCTAGCTGTTTTCTTGTAATTAACTGTTGAAAAAAATTTAAATCGATTTTTATGGAACTTTTTTTGGAGATATATATCATGGTCTTATAGAACTTATTGAAATATTACGGCCTTACGACAAGCAGGTTAATTTTAAAAATTCATCAAAGTTTGAGAAAAAGAGTAGTTTTTTTGACGTTTGTTATAATTAAAATTAGACGATTTACTTAGTATAACGATGGAGTACTTGGTCTTAATGAACATACTAAACCATTAAAATCCTGCGGAAACTGGTTCAATTATAAAAATTATTGATTTGTGAATATTTCCTTTTAGAAAATACTCCGAATTAATGTGTTCATTCGTTTTCAATTATGTGTAATAAGTCCACTCGGAACACTTTTAATCACTCGTAAATTAATTTATTTTTTGTTGATTAAGTCGATTATATGAAGATATCGGAAAGTTCATGTAACTTGCCTCAAGGCAAAATACCAATACCAACTAGTTTAACTTTTTTTTAACTATTTTATTTACTATTTTCTTATAGCCAATGGAAAAGTTTTGGTGGTCTTTCTTACCCCAGGCACATATGAGGGGGGGGGGGGTTAAATCACGTGAGGTTTAAAAAGGTGGATTTGGCAAAAACTCACGAATAATCACATAGGGGGAGAAGGGTCTAGTAAATTTATTTAAGTGTATTTATTTTTAATCTGAATTAAAAAAATCCAAAATTTTTCAGATATATTTCAAAATATTTACGATTATTTCTAGTTACTAAAAATACATGTTTTGTAGGCGGAAAGAGTGGTAATTTTAAATATCACCTCATTCATTCATTTAAATATCATCTCATATCATTTTATCAAATATATATTAATGGACGCCCCCTTATCGAGTTACATTGAATGGCTTATAAATTTTTGAAACTGATCCAAAGATTTTTGAGAAAACGTCGACAAAAGTGAAAAATGAGCTCATATATACACATACGCAGACAGACATACATTTTCCAAATTTGTCTCATTCGATTCAGAATGACTTAAAAGTCGAGAAAACAAAATTATCAAATCGAGTTTTTTGCCAAAATCAATTGGTTAAAATTGTGATGATTCATCGAAGAAGTCCACATAATATATGATAATATTTATAAATTAAATTTCTACATTATTGATCAACAAAAATAACGCCAATCAAGCATAGAAAATTATAGATACCGTACTTGTATCTATGCTAATAATTATTTAAATAAAACGTGTTCAGCAAATATTTATTTAGAAACTTCGTAATCAAAATTAGCTGATATTAAAACAAACCATCAGACGTCAATTTTGCATAACCCATAATAAATAACGATTTATCAAAAATAAAAGATTATGTAATTGCATGTTTATCTAGTTTTAAACGTCTGGAATTTTTAATCATCAATTTATGGTAATAAATTATCGATGAGGATTATATCACATTGCAAAATATTTTGAAATTGTTATTTTATTTTTTGAAATGAATATTACTTTCTGAATCAGCATTGTTTGAATTTTATGTCTCGGGCCTTATCGATTCTGTTGAATAATTCATATGCGTAATCCCGTTAGAAACTCTGGTAAATTTTCGATACGGATTAAGATATCGTATAAATTCTAATTGTGCATGTTGCTATGTTTATTGTGTTAATTTGCTTAATTGCACAACGCTTGAAACTCATTAACGGTGTAATTAAATTTATAGACTCGGTTTGAAATCTAGAGCGTGGATGCTATTCGAAATCGAAAGCACAGTTTACATACTATACTGGAATTAAATTCGTAATTGGAATTATAATTTGATACTAAATTCAGATTCAGTATAATGAATTGCTGGAATACCAAAGAATATCTAACATCTATTATTACCATTGTGGTCAAAGTTCTGAAACGTATGTCTAGGAATATAATAGAGGCCAAAAATAGACGTAGAATTTCCATTCTTTTAGCTTCAAGTTCTTAAAACCACATGACATCGTTCACCGATATCAACCGGTGATCTTTTACTCTGATAGACAAGACAAAGAAATGCAAAGGAACGATGTAGGGCTTGTAAGGAGACCCTTGGCAAAGTTCCAAGCGTGCCGAGTGTGAAATTTTAGACTCTCGGTAAGAAGTTGTGGACATGGATCGAAAATATATCAATACAGAAAGATTAAAGATACAGGATAAAGACTAGTAGTACCGAGAAATAAATTTTTTAAAAGGTCTTTTAAAAATTAGATTTTTTTATATTCTGATTTTTTTTCTAAAAAAGCTTGAATTATTATTTTTTGAGACAATTGTTTTTTTGAGAATTATGAATTTGTATAAAAATAGAACTTTGTTAAAAATTGAATCTTCTCTTTATTTTTTGAAGTTTTTTTGTTTAAATTATAATTTAAAAAAAAAAATAGTTTTTTGAGAAATTTGAATTTCTATAAAAAAGACTTACTTATAATTTATTTTTTATTTTATATATTAAACTTGTTTTTATGAAAAAGATTTAATTATTATTTTTGAATATTTAGTTTCTTTGATAACTTTGAATTTCTAGAAAAATAGGACTTTTTTAAAATTGGATTTTTTTTTATATTTTGAACTTTTTTTGTTCAAATGAAATTTGAACTTGAACTTTTTTTTATAAAAAAGCTTACCCTATTATTTTTGAAAAATTAGTTTCCTGAGAATTTCGAATTTTTATTATAGTTTGAACTTTTTTTAAAAACATCGCTTTAAAAAAGAAATTTCGAAGCGCGTAAGCGCCGTATTGCAGTTTACGGATAAACATTAGAAACCCAAATGTAAACAATCTTTGTACTTATTATCAAATCCCCTATAAAATATCTGATAATTTAATGAGCATATGTCTAATGATCATTTTTGTACGGTAAATGGCTATTTTTTTCACTTTTATTGGATCTCCAAAACCGCTAGTCCTGCCTTTCCAAAAATATCACCAGTTCTTTATTTAGTCAACACAAGTTAAATGTTTTTGAATTATTCAAATCGGACGCTAGACTTGCCTTCGCCAAAAACGAATCCGCATGGCTCCTTATTAATAAAAATCGAATGTTTTTTGAATCATTTAAATTGATTGATCAGTGTTCTCGAACTCGTCGACAAAAATTGTATCCGCACAGTCATACATGCACACTCACACACACACACACACATGCACACGTACATCCATTTTTTCTAAGTTATGCCTAATTATTTGTATTATATTATTATTATTGTATTATATTTGTATTTAATAATGGAATTGATATAGACATAGACAGAGATTGAATATAAAAAAGCAAAAATTACAAAAATTTGTTTCAAAGGGGAGAAGAGGTTTGACAAAAAATCATAAAATAACACATGGGGGGGGGGCAGTATCAAGTGTAACATATTACGTGTAGTTATTTTTTGCCGTGATTAAAAAAAAATGAAAATATTTCAAAAAAATTCCAAAAATTGAAGGAATTTTTCTAAGCACTAAAATACGAGTTATGTTGGGTGAGGAGTTGTACGGCCCAAAAATCTTTTACAATCAATCACGTGACCAACGGACGCCCACAAAATCAAATAGTACTCAAATCTATTTCTACAAAGACAACAGACGAATCCAATTTACCAATTTTAGGTATGAATCACTATTCAAATATCTACCATCCCTATTGCATGTTGTTCCTGATGTCTTGTCAAGTCTGTTGGTTGGCAAAGTAGAGTCGTTCGTGTGATGTATCGTAACGAAACTTCATTCTTGACAACTGGACGTGCGGTGTTCATACAAATCCATCAAAATGTCCCAAACGCCTCCCAGAAACAGATACCGATCACACACGTAGGAAAGGAAAACGTGGCATTTTGAGACACACCCGTGAGAGAAGAGGAAAAAATAGCTCGAAATATATTTTTAGTGATATCGCCGAATTCAACCATACTTTCTTTATACATCTTTAAAGAAAAAAATATCTGTCACATGTACACGTACTTTCATATGATCTTTTATCTCATCATCCCGGATCATCTTACCGCAAAAATTTGTTTTTTTTTCAGAAACCCCGCTCGTTACCCAGTGCCAACTTTTTGCTCCGTATTTCGTTTTAAATTTAGGTTTTTACAATTCGCACGTCATATCCCACTTGTGTCTCGTGTTTGGTTTATTTTATTGCATTTCATGTAACATTATATTACGAAGTTTCAGTGGAAATCCGGTGACAGTGCGACTGCACGCGGTACGTCGGACGTATATAATAATAATAATAGTAATAACAATAATATTCCCATGACACACCGTTGTACTCGAAAACCCATTAAACTAGTTTCTTCAAACCAGACTAGACGTATTATCTACGCTGCTTGCAACATGTACAAGGTTTTCATTTTTATTGCGGGAAGAAGAACCGAATCGGGGATTATATTTAGTTTAGATTTAGATTTGAAATTTTTTTACACAAGATTTAATTGTGACTAGTGTTGTATGACATCGTGCCTTAAGGGGGTATTCTAGTGTAGAAATTCAAAAAAATCGATTTTTTTTATTTCATATTTTCAAAATTTAACTATCTAAGAACATGGGTACGAAAAGGTTTTTGAAAATTTAAATTATTTTCGGAGATATAGGCATTTTACTGACTCGGTCTCCATACTGGTTTGGCTTCACGCAAAACTTTAAATTCGTTTTTCTCAGAACAGACTTTTTCAGTACTGTTGACACGATTTCTCGAGTTTTAATCGACCGATTCACTTGAAATGTTCAGATAGTCTTGTTTATAGACCTCTTATATAGCCCGAACTAGGATTATGCCCAAATTCCAATTTTTACTATTTTTAAAAAAATCGAGAAGCTCAAAAAAACTGTAAAAAAACACTTTTTTTTCAAACAGTCGCCAATTTGAAAAAAAAACATTTTTTTACTCATCGCTAGTTCGGGCGATTGCGACATCATTGTAGATGCATAATCTTTTTATTTCTTTTATTTCCCCCTTAAGGCAAATTGCTGGAACTTTCCGTACCAGAATTAAATATTCGAGGAAAAAAATCAGTATACAATAAATTTTGATCAATGATTTACAACATTTGTTTTATACATTTTCAAATAGATAATTATAATCACTATATATTTTATCGTTCATAAAATATACAGTGACTGCCTTATCGCTCAAAACACTTGAGAATGTTTACATTAGCAAGAGATGTCGAGTGAATCCATCTGAGGATATATTTCTTACGATTAAAATAACGCATTTGAAATATTTACATTTTCAAGCTGGTTTCATATTTGAAGTATAAAACTTTTGTATACTTTTGTAAATTTTGAAACAATTTTTTTCTGAAAATTTTGAAAATAGCTTGAACCGTATAAGTAAACTTTAAAAATTAACAATCTTGATACGGAACCCAACAAAATTGTAACAAAATTAGTACTCATTTTTAAAAATTTTATCAAATATCTGATAATTTCATGTATATATGTCTAATGATCATTTTTGACCGCCTAATATCTTTTGTTTACATTTTTCTCTGTATCTCCGAAACTGTTAGACCTGCCTTACTAAAAATTTTATTCATTCTTCATTTCGTCAATAAAAGTAACATGTTTTTTGAATTAATCAAATAGGGTACTCTGTGCACTCAAAAATTTTATTACCGTTTTTATCCTATATCTCCGAAATGGCTGGACCTGTATTTGCCAAAAACTAATCAGCCTATTTTCCTATTAATAGAATCCGAATGTTGGATGAAAAAATTGTATCCAAACATACACACACACATACATCCATTTTTTCTAAGGTATAGAAATATATAAATAAGTATAAAGATATCTGTATGTTTATTAAAAATTATGATTTCAAAACTATAAAAATGTCATGACGTAATAATTGTTCCTATAAAAAACTCATAGCCTCTTTTGATTCCCACAAAGGTATTCCAAAATGTTCAGAAACCTTTGAAACGTGAAGAAATGCAAACATTTTTTTATTTTTGGCCCCTTACTATAAATTACTCTACGGAAAGTTAAAAAAAATGTACAACTTTAAACAAGTTTACAATACAATTGTAAATTGTACAATTTTAAACAGTTTACTGGGAATGACAAAGTCTAGTTAAACAACTTAACTTCATTCAAAATTTTGGTACTGAACTCTACTGACTATTGATTATTCTGGTTTTTCTTCATGTAACGCTAAAGACATTATTTTAAATTCCTCAAAAACTTCAAAATTGTCATTTGCCCCACAAAGCTCTAAATTCGATAATAAAATAAATAAGAAAATGTTATCAGAAACACATATTACATCAATTGAACTTTTAAAAAATCAGAAATATAAAAACCTGCAATATGGGTACGGTTGTGCCAGATTACGATAGTGACAGTCGTCATAACTGATTTTGTCATAGGGTCTAAAAGGGGCAAATATGAAGTATGTTTCTTCAAACAAGTTTATATTAAAAATTCATATAAAATACGTCCCTGTCTCGTTGAAACTGTTCCGAGATTTTCATTTTTATTATCCGACCACATATGCTACCGCTCTAAACCTTTTGGTGGATGCAACCGTGTAATTAAAAGAGAGAAATACTATTATATACTAGCTTTGAGCTTTCGCATATGCGCTGTTTTATCTATTTTCGTGTTGGAAACATAATTAGATCAACGAACAGAGAATGTGGAGGATGTATTTGAATTATTTTCCATTTGCACCTGCTGGGATAGTAAATAATTACCTGGAAATTCGATTTTTGGAATATATTGTTGAAGTACGATTAGTTTTTGGCAAAGGCCGGTCTAGGTGATTTGGAGGTATGGAGCAATAAGTGCGAAATCTAGCAATCTTAGAGAGTATGCGTTTTGAATTATTCAAAACATGTTTTGCATTTGCTGACGATGTGGAGAAATTAATTTGCAGTTGGTTTTGTTTTCACAGTATAATTGCTAGAAGTAAAATTGGACCTTCTTATATATAAACTATTAACACATCTCGTATTATTTTACAAATATTTTAGACGTAAACACTTTCAGCACGGTATCTACAAATTTGCATCTTATAAACCTTAATTATTAAAATTGCAAATTATTTTTACCAACAGAGTATCATTTATCATTAAAGTTTGTGGAGTTACAAATGGGCACGTTTCTAGTTTTGAATCTTGTTAACGTATTTCATAATCTTAATGTCATGAATTTGAAATATTATATTTGATAACAACTGTCTTGAAATAAAGTAGATTTATGTACACAATTATTTATTTTAAATTGACTTGATTTATGTATAAACGTAGGGAAAACTGGTTTGGGAAACAGAAATTTATATTACTTTGTTTAGTCTAACATTTCATCTTTGGCTAATGGATGTAAGATAAATTTTTGCATATTAAAGTCTAACTAATTACTAATCAGTTTAGAAGTAAAAATAATAGCAATTTGAACCCTGTGTATTTTCCTTAAATTCTGTAATAGACAAAGTGCAATTGCTGATGTTATATGGTTAATTAAAAATTACATAACTGTTTTTGCATTTCTCTTGCAAATTACAAAAAATTATTAAATTCAGTGAACCGTCTTTAGTTTTCACCACTTGTTTTAAAAATGTCTAGGCTTAATAGGCTTTTTTGAAACAAATGGTGAAAACTAAAGACGGTTCTCCTTATTACTTTATAATTGTTACAAAAATTAAACCATTCACCAGAAAATTTACCTAGATCTCTCTCATTATCATACGCAATAGCGGAACTAATTATTACATTGCGCTTAATATAAGTTTATTTTCGTAATTACCTCCGACTGTAATATATTATGTCACCTGACACGTACACATTGTTCAAACTCATTCTTTGTACATAATTAAACGAGACAGTTGTGAATTAAAATTGAGGTCGACTCTTGTTTATACAAGGTTTACGGGTGACCCGCTAGAAAAAATGAAGTCGAGTCATTTTTTAACCGGTTATCGTAATTATTAATTATTGTTTGTGTACGATATTGATGATTAAAAGTTGTATGGACTGATATATTTGTTATATTACCATGTCGTAAGCTTCTGTCATATTTTTGAATGGTTTTATTTGGGTCATTTTTTGCGCCTTATGATAATTGACATTTTATCATTTTAAATTGGAAATTATAACTAGTGATGTATGGCATTGTGCCTTGAGGCAAATTGCTGTAACTTTCCGTAAGGAATTAAAATTTTGAAAATCTGAATTATTTTCCATCCAAATTTTTTTTTTTCAAAATTAACAAAAAATTGAAACAAAATTTATTTTTCCACAAAAACAATTGTTTTGTCAACACAAGCAATAAGTTTTTCGAATCATTCAAACCTGATGCATATTTCTCTCAAAAACTGCCATTTTTTGCATATTTTGCTCCGTATCTCTGATACGGCAAGACCTGCCCTTGCCAAAAACTAATCACCACTTTTCCCCATCATTACGAATTGAATTTTTGTTTGATTATTCGAATCGGATATTTCGTTCTCTCAAAAACTCGATTTCTATTTTCTGCACTCTTTGCTCTGTAACTCCAAAACGGCTGGACCGACTTTTGCCAAAAACTAATCACCACATCTCCCTATCAGTAAGAATAGAATTTTTAACTTTTCGTAAGGTAATTGTTTAACCATCCAAATCGGTTGATCCGTGCTCCCGAAAACGTGGACGAAAAATTATATCCATACATACACTAATACATTTTTTCTAAGGTATGCCAAAATGTTCAGAAACCTCTGAAACGTGAAGAAATGCAAAAATTTCGAATTACAATAGACGATTACAATAACCTACCCTACGGGAAGTTAAATGTTAAAGTTGAAATTTAGTAATATCGTCCGATTCAAAACGATATCGAACGATTTTCTGGTTACACATATTTTGCCCACTACTTTAAAATAGTATTGTAAAAAAATACCATAGTTAATAAATTACTAATGATGAAATTTAGCAATGTGGCCCAATTTAGGACGATGACTGGTTACATATATTTTGCCCTTTACTTTAAAATAGTATCGTCAAAAAATACCATAGTTAATAAAATACCAATTATGGTGCACCTCGTTACGTTAAGTCTAATTCTGCGCCAAAAATGTTAGATATCTATCGACTCCACCACCACACTCTACCGAGTCTCGTGTTCATCACACTCGGTTGAACATTAAACAAAACTAATATTTCATCACAAATTGTATTAAATTTTTTTTGTCCTCGTAATTATTCTTCATATTCCTTCCCCGGCCTGGCATTAGCGAGGCGTTAACGGAAGCAATTACCGATTCAAACGTGTGTCGAGTCGAGCGCCTATGTTTTTTTTTCCTCCTCTCGATTCACGAGCACAAAGCAAACAAGAGCGTAAATAATGTCATGTGGAACATACCAAATTACACCTTACGACTATTATCAGAATGATAATTATGTTTGTAATTTGACGGTTAAAACTATAATGCACGATCGTTGGATATAATAGCATGAATTAGGCATTATTTTGTACGTTGGCCACAAGTACTTACAATGAAAGTAAGTTGGATTTTTTTAGTGTAATTTGGGTTTTTAGTTTAAAGTTACATCATGTTGGTTGTTACATTAATATTGAGGATGACTTGAAATTTTGAGAAGAGAAAAAATTAGTGGTGCCTGGTATGACACCTTAAGGCAAATTGCTGGTACTTCTTGTACCGAAAATTATTTTTTTTAAACTTTGAAAAAATTAGATTTCTGAGAAATTTAAAATTTGAAAAAAAATGACTTTTTTGAAAAACGAAAGACTTTGAAAAAAATGTTTTCATTATTTTGAAATATTTTGGACATTTTGAACTTTTTTCAAAGCAATCGTACTGCTTTAGCTGCATAGAGACGAAATATCGAAGCGCGCAAGCGCTACGTCGCCGTCTAACGAACAACGATGTTACGGAACCCATAGTAATGTAAACAAAATTCATACGTATTATTAAAATCTTCATAAAATATCTGATGATTTGATGTGTCTATGTCTAATGATCATTTTTGACCACCTAACTGGCGTTTTTTTGAACTTTTTTTACTGGATCTCCGAATCCGATAAACCTGCTTTCCAAAAAATTTAATCAGTTCTTCATCTTGTCAATACAAGTCAAATGTTTTTTTGATTTATTAAAATCGGACGCTCCGTTCTCTTAAGTTACCGTTTTTGGCACTTTTGGCCCCGTATCTTTGAAACGGCTAGACCTGCCTTTGCCAAAAACACAGCACATCTCTTTATCAATACGATTCGAATGTTTGTTGAATAATTGAAATCAGTTGAACCGTGTTTCCGAAATCGTCGACCAAAATCTGTATCCACACACACACACGTATATGCACACACACATACATCCAATTTTTCTAAGGTATACCAAAATGTTCAGAAACGCCTGAAACGTAAAAATATATGAAAATTTTTTTTTTTGATTTTTTGCGATTAGGGGGCGTCCATTAATCACGTGATCAATTTTTTAAGGATTTTTGGACCCCCCTCCTCCTTAGTGATACATGGTGATAGTCAAAATTACTCCACCTCCTCCACCAAACATCACGTGTATTTTTAGTTACGAGAAAAAAATGTAAATTTTTTTATTTTTTTCAAATGTTTGGATTAAAAAAAAAATCAAATAAAAAATAAATACACGTGATATCTTTTTTCGTGATTTTTTGTCAAACCTCACCTCCCCCTAAAAACCTCACGTGATTAGGGAACCCCTCCTTTTTGAAAATTTGGTCTCATTAGCAAATGACAAGAAATTATAGAAATATCAAATCGGATTTTGGCGAAAACAAATTTCTTTTTCGGAAAAATGCTAAAAATACCATCCAAATACAATCTGATTTTAAAGCATAGTTTTATTCGAAGCTTTTCCACCAGCTTAGTGAAGCGCACACGTCGTACACTGTGAGGTGATTAATAAGGATGTGAATGAATGAATGAACGCCTCGGCTCGCCCGTGGCTTTCCTCTTTTTGCTTTTGCTCTTTGCTTTTACTCTGGCACTTCTCTACTCGTGTGCAATGCGCCGTGAATCCTATAATATATCTAAAACTAAAAACGACTTTTTATTTTGACTTAGAGGAAACGCAATTATGAATCGTAAATGACGACTTGTTTTAGTATTTTTTGAGAATATCCGTTAATGATCGGTAATGAATTAATAATGGAATCATGAAAGATTGATTGTTGTCCAGGATGTGTGGCAAATTAATAATGTCTGTAGAGGATTCATTAGTATTTTAATATTTGAGGATGTTCTTCATAAACATGAACTATAGTGTTTTGCAGAATTGAACAAACATTTTATTCTGTTTCCAACTCATAAATGAAAACAATGTTGTTCACTTTTTCAACCGACAATGAGTCCATTAAGAATGACTGATAATATCTCTTATTCTGCCAACATTTGTGTTTCAAAAATAAAACTGTATCATATGATTGATCTATTCAGAGCGAGAGCGACGTAAGCCATTTTTTTTATTTGTTCGCACTAAAATCCTCTCTCGACGTTTTCGTTTGCCGTGCGAGAACAGTTTAACGGCCATTGTGTTCCGTCCGGGTTTTTATTGAAATATATATGACCTTACATAATATATCGTTCATGCCTTCGGTGGTAGGATATACTGGGTTATATGCCTGGGTGACAACACAGTTTCGAATTTCTGGAATTGCTAAGCTCTGGCATAAAATTGTATGGAAACATTAGGAGCAGAACTAGCTGTAAGTGGAATTCTGTCTTAAGGCAATTAGGGCATCATGCCTTAAGGCAAATTGCTGGAACTTTCCGTACCAAAAATTATTATTTTTTTAAAAACGATTAACATTTTTGAAAAAATTTTACTTCGAAAAAATAAGATTTTTGAGAAATTATAAATTTGACAAAAAATAACTTTTTTTTGAAAAAAAAAAATTTATTTGAAAAAAAAAATTTTTTTTAATAAAAAAAATTTTTTTTTGAAAACAAAAAAATTTTTTGAAAAAAAATGTTTTATTCATTTTGAAATATTTTAAATATGACATAAAATATCTGATAATTTAATGTGCATATATATAATGATCATTTTTAACCGCCGAATGGCATTTTTTTTTACTTTTATCATTAGATCTCCGAAACCGCTAGACCTGCCTTCATGAAAATTTGATCAATTCTTCATCTTGTCAATACAAGTAAAATGTTTTTTGAATTAATCAAATCGGACGCTTCGTTCTCTTAAAAACTGAGTTACCGTTTTCGGCACTTTTTGCCCCGTATCTTCAGAACGGCTAGACCTGCCTTTGCCAAAAACTAATCAGCACGTCTCCTTATTAATACAAATCGAATGTTTTTTGAATTATTCAAATCGGTTGATCCTTGCTCCCGAAATCGTCGACGAAAATTTGTATCCGCACATACATACAAACACACACACACACACATACATCCATTTTTTCTAAGGTATGCCAAAATGTTCAGAAACCTCTGAAACGTAAAGATATATTAAAATTTTCATTTTCGATTTTTTTGCGATTACTATAACTTGCCCTACGGGAAGTTAATTATTCATGCGCCACATTTGAGAAATGATTAGAAAACATGTTAATTGAACATATAATTTTTTAACTTTCTGTAGGGTAAATTATAGTAATTGCAAAAATTTCGAACATAAAATTTTTTATACATCCTTACGTTTCAAAACCACATTTTGACATACTTCAGAAAAAATTGGTGTGTGTGTGTATAATGCATGGGCGGATACAATTTTTTGTGTTTGAATTCGGGAACCGATTCGGTTTGAACCGATTACAATGATTCAAAAGACATTAAAATCGTATTGATGGGGAGACGTGTTGATTAGGATTTGGCACAGTCAGGTCTAGCTGTTTTGGAGGTACGAAGCAAAAAGTGCAATAATGGCAATTGAGAGAATTCACTTAATGGAATAAAGAATTAATTATTTTTGGCAAGGCTGGTGCTGCGGTATCGGAGATTCAGAACTCATTAGACGTGATATCTATATTCCCTTATTAATCATAACCTTCATGAAATTCCTGTGTAACGTTTGGGCCTCCATTTACTTTCCCTGATAAATACCCACCTATCCCCCCTCGTCGACTAAATCTACACAATTAGTCGTCGTCGTCGTCTCGTGCTTACGTGAAACTAATCCCTCTCGTCCGCCGTTGTTGGAACTGGTTGTTGGATGTTGGAAAATCAATTAGGCCGGAAGATCTGCATGAGTATTAATCACATGGTGGCAAGGCAACGGCACGTCGCGATTGCGCCGCCTTCGCCTCTGTTGGGAAAGAGAAGAGACGAGAAGAGCAGCACGCGTTCGACGATCGTTCATTGTAATTACGATTCTGGCGCATGAGACGTGAATAAACTTGGGAAATTCTTTGATGAAAAATGGCCGGATGATTTGTTCCTAAAAGAGAGTAAAAGAGAGGATAAAGGGGTTCTGATTTAATGGAGTTTTCACATGTGATGTGAGCAGGCATTTTTTGTGAATGACGAGACATATTTCTTACTCTTTTTCTAATTAAATATCATTCTTTATATTGTCGATAAATTACTATTTTGTATAACTTTTTATTATTTTGTCCATTAAACTCATGCATATGTGAAGCATGATCACCATATAAGAACTAATTTGCACAGCACACAAATTTTTATGCCAAATTATTGCAAACCAAAACGTATTGCTTTTAGCAAATATTAGTCATATATAGAACCCGATGAATATTTCAATCATTTTCAATTTCAAATATTAAACTATATAATTTTTTCTTTGATCAAGTTTTTTTTAACTTCAATCAAATAAGAAATTGTAATTTTAAAACATAAAGTTTGCAAGTAAACTACTATAATATTATATTGTAATCAAGATAAAATACCTATATAAATAAATCAGATGGCTATTACGAGATCATAATATTAACTTCGTTATCACTTCGTTAATGTATATAAATGATGGCAGTGATTAAAGAAAAAGCCTGACTCGATTACTGAATGACTTGCATATAAAAACCGATGATTCGACATCGGAGTTATTTTTATATACATTTTGCAAATACATTGAGAGATTTTATAAATCTTGTCAAGATACAAAAAATACTATATAAACGTATTTATATGTATACAAATATTATATTCTTATTGGTTTATATAAATTTTGTCGGTTTTTAAAAATCGTTTTTTAGGTGGAACTTATGGAATTTGAAAACTGGTTTTTAGTAGAAATCGCTTTTCAATGTATAAATAAAATTTATACAATAACATCCAATTTAATTTTCAATATCAACCAAGCAATATTTTGCAAGCAATATGGCAAATGCTGTTTCTTAAATTTATTTATAAGAAAGGATTAGAAAATGCATTTGACGAAGTGTGTTTCTTTCCATTTACTTAGTTAGCAGTTTCTTGCTTGTAATACTTTGCCGAAGCTCAGAAGCTCTTAGTTATACTTCAGTGCTACAATCTAGAAGTTTATATACCACTGAATCTGCCATAATCTAAAAGGACATCTCAGCAAGTTTTGCCCTCGGTTTTCACCAGTTTTGCCAGTTTTGCCTCGCCATGCGCTTCCCCCTTGCAAAGGTGCAAACTTACTTCCATTCTCTTTAAAACCGAGACCCATTATTTTCTAGCGGAGTTCTTTCCGTTGATTTCGATTTAACAAATAAGCAGTGTTTACATTCACAAGAAAGTTAAATATACTCGCTAACGACTCGAACTATATAATTTAGTTGTTGTGATGCAACCTTTTCTTAGACTTGGAGAGTCCTTTGTGCATCCGCCAGAACAAAACTAAAAGATTGTGTAGACAATGAGTGGGCGGACATTTGGTGTTGCTACAAGTATAAATTGTGTTAATGCTCGTATTGTACGAAGAGCGAACAAATTTTACACATTGTACGACGGGCGTTTTTTAAATGTCACGCCAGATAGAATTCTAGATACGACGGAGAGATTTCTGGATAACTGCCTCTTCATAAATCGCATACTTTTATCCTGAGTTCACGCTAGGCTTTATATTTAATGCTTTTTCATTTATGGATAAATCTTTAAATCTTTTATTTACTATTTTTATGCCTTTCCAAACGCATATTACCCTAGTATACTTAAAAATTAGCTGTGAATTTTGTTGAACTTAGTTGCACATTTGTTTGTTCGGAATGTATTATTTGTTGCGTTGCAATTGGTTTGATTTTCTCACTATAATTGCTAAAATTCAAGTAGGGCCTTTGTTAACCATTTACATATTTTTATTAGTTTATTTATAATTACGTCAAACTTAAATTCATTAAAATATCCTACTACCATAATTTAAAACTTCCATTTAATCTTCATGATTTAAGTACCTACTTTGCAATTTGTAATAAAATCTTAACTGGCTACTCATAAGATAAACATAATTAAAATTTATATATTCATGACGCTTTTAAGAGTTTCTTTTGTGTAGATACGAATACGAAGCGTTCGTTGTCCTACCATAAATTCGGTAACGACCGTTTTAAGGCCCAAATCTCGACGAAAACATCAATTTTTCAAATGTAATTTCAGTTAATGGTATAGTACGTCGGTCTGAGTATATAACCGCATAACGTAAAAAATAACACAGATAAAAAACAGATAAACACAAATTGTACACATGTGTTTTGCTTCGCAGAAGAGCAGAAATGTTATGTGGCATTTGCGGTAGAATTATATATTGCATAGTAAAAAATACAACATTCTCATCAGAAGATATTCATAGATGGTCATGATACATTGAGTTAATAATGATAGTTAAACCCATTATATATATTTATAATCTTATTCCCTATACTTGCATATATTGTTGGTAAATATTTTTAACTTTCATAGTTTTTGAGATACTAGTGACTTTTTTACCTGCGGATCTTTTTACCCTATACATTACCAAACAGAATTTTATTTTTGATTGTTATTTATTGCGCATTCAGGTTTTTAATAGAGATCAAATTTTAAATTGCGACGCATTCGAAAATTATACTGTAACATGAGAAGAAATTCACGAAGAGAAAAGCAAAGGTTTTGCTGACAATGAATAACGAGCGAGCAATTTGATCATGCGAGACGCCGTAATAATTTATAAAGTTTTTTATTCTCATTTTTAACTTCCCGTAGGGTAAGTTATAGTAATCGCAAAAAATCGAAAATGAAATTTTTTGCATATTATAATTTTCACAGGTTTCTGAACATTTTGGCGTACCTTAAAAAATGTGTATGCGGATACAATTTTTCGCCGACGTTTTTGAGAGCTCCGATCAACCGATTTGAATGATTCGAAAAATATTTGGTTTGGCGCAAGTTGTGCAAAAAATGGTTAATCAGGTTTTGAGAAAACGGTTTCAACATTTTTAAATAAAAATAAATAAAAAATCAATTTTTTTATAGAAGTCAAATTGTTTTTGAACTTTGCGTGTTTTTACTAGCCCATTCAACTACAAAGTTAATAAATAAAACCATACCCCGCCACACACACGCAAATATACAGGATTAATATCGGTTATTTATAAAGCTTAATCGGATATTATGTTACATGTTATATTTTACATTACATGTTCAATTCTGACAAGTTAATGCAACATGGAATTGCTATGGATATTAACGATCATTTCGAAAATATAAACCGGATGGCATTAACATTTATTATATAAAATTAAGCCAGCAATAGTTGTAAATAATTATAACGAGGCTAGATCCACATCTAGTCCATTAATTTCTTAACAATAATTTAAAAAAGTTGATTCATCTATCTTTAATTTTCTGCGAAGGTGTACGTTTCTTATATTTCATTTACAATTTTTTCCTCGCCTGGGCTTGTACAAGACAGATACGTGTTATTAAGCAACTTAATTTTTATGGCACAATATTTCATTAAGTATGATTAATCATCTTATTTACTGCGCAATAATAAGGCAGTCATTAAGAATTATTCGCATAAAAATGAAATGGCTTCGATAATTACAAGGCGGCCATATAAAGAGCTCCAGAGAAAATAATGGACATAGAATTATCATTATTGCATACGGCGGCTTCTGTAAATGAAAGTTGGAAATCTCGTAAAAAACTTAGATTTGTAGAAGAAGCTAAAAAATGTTTTGATTTCATAATAAAATATTTAAAATATTTTACAATTTGTTCCATTGTCACTAATTTTGGCAAAATCAGAATCAATATATTTACACCAATAAGAAAAAATCTCAGGTTTTTCTAGGGTAAGATATAGTAATCGCGAAGATTGAAACTGTAAATTTTTGTGTATCTTTACATTTCAAGACGTCCTGAACATATTGACGTAAATTAGCAAAAATAGATGTATGTATGTATGTGTGTGTGTGTGTGTATTTGTGTGCGGATACAAATTTTTGTCGACGATTTCGAGAGCACAGATCAACCGATTTGAATGATCTAAAAATCATTCGATATCGAATGATGGGGGAAAGTGCTGGATAGTTTTCAGCAATAGCAGGTCCAGCCGTTTCGAAGATATGGGGAAAAAAATGCCAAAAATGATAAATCAGTTTTTGAGAGAACGGAGCGTCCAGTTTGTATGATTCAAAAAATATTTTATTTGTATTGACAAAGTGAAGAACTGATGAAATTTTTTGGGAATGCAGGTCTAGCAGCTTCGGAGATCCAATAAAAAAGTTTAAAAAAGCCATTTGGCAGTCAAAAATGATCATTCTACATATGCATATCAAATAGTCACAAATTTTATAGATATTTTTAATAATAAAAACAAATTTTGTTTACTATTTTATGGGTTCCGTACCAAAGTTTATTTGTTAGATTGCGACGCGGCACTTACGCGCTCCGATATTTTGTCTTTACGTAGCTAACGTATCACGATTGCTTCGAAAAGAAGTTAAAAATTTCTCAAATATTTCAAAGTATAAAAAAATTGTTCAAAAAGTTCAATTTTTTTCAAAAACTTTGAAAATATCAAAAATCGAGTACTAAAAAAATTGAATCATTTTTAAAAATTTTAATGTTGGGTACGGAAAGTCCCAGAAATTTCACTAGTTTGTATATCTTTAAGTTTTAAGACCTCTTGAACATTTTGGCATGCCTTAGGAAAAATTGATTTCTATATGTGTATGTGTGTGTGTTTTTATAATTTTTGAATAACGGTACGGGAGGTTCCAGCAAATCACCACAAGTTGTTATTTAATCTGTAATGATTTATTAAAACTTATTTTACCTATTACAAGAGTCTTAGCATTTTTTATTTTTTCAGTACTAGGGGTTTCATTTACGAACCTAATGGTTTTTCTTTTTGATGGTGATACATTTGTTGAATCTAAAAATAACAAAGATATATTTTTCAAAGGGTGTAAATATCTTGGAACTATGTTGAGGATTACATATTTGGTTAAGAAAAAAGAACCCATTAATGAATTTGCAAAAAATCTATGCAGAGGTTCAACAAACCCTATTCTCCCATATATCTTTCATATCACAAAGCGCCCCTGCTGTACCCTTTTTTGTTTCGGTCCCGTTTGTGTATTACAATACAGTTTATTCAGTTCCAGAACTAGGTTATTAATAAAGAAACTTGTATTCTTGGTGCTAGCGGCGCACATAATCAAACTCCGCCAGCCAAGTTTTTCCCATCAGCGAATATAATGGCAATGCTCGGCGCATAATGGAGCAATTTCAAAAGAAATATTCCATACTAGTCGTCCTATGAACGAATAGAAAAGTCGCCGAGAGCTAGACTTGTTTTACAATGGGAAATTAATAACACAGATTCGATAGAAAGACGACGAGAAAAAAAATACAAGGCCGATGGTAATAATATTCCTCACAAATATTTTTTTCAAGTATTTAAAATTTATCTTCGTTTTCCGTCCCAAACACATTATTCGTGTGTAGCATTCAGAAACACGAGAAGACTTAAGCCAAACTCATGTCCCGACATAAATCACGGTGCTCAGCTGTTGCCCGAAAACCGAAGTCTTGAATAAATATATGATTAGAGAAATAAACTTATAGTTTCCCCGAGCTCAAAATGTTGGATCGTCGGGCTCGTGAAAATTCTAAACCTCCGTATAAAATGACCCATATAAATGTATAATGTGCAAGAGGTTGCCAACCTTCGTAAAAATTATCTTTCCGTAAAATAGAATGCCACTTACAAATACTTATTCTATACAGTCATAGAAAAACAAAAAAAGATACGTGTCAAGACATTTTCATAATTCTACAACGATCAGGAATTTTAGTATATTTTTATACTTCTCTAATAAGTTTATTTTCGATATATATTTTTTAAATATTGGCTTGTCCTAAGGTTGTCATTCTAAAAAAGACAATCTTTGCTCTTGTGTCAATTATCCTGTTAACTTTAGTGCAAAAACTTGCGTCCGAATTTATGCTAATAGGGTTGCCTGTATTCTCTGATTTATTTTCATAAATTCAACACCACAGTGGACATCATTATCATTAGGTAATTACCAGCTCATTATTATTATTCATTAGTTCTGACCACTGGTCTTCCGCCGGCCTACCTATCCAGTATCAAGCAAGTAGCACTACCCGTATTTTACAACTTTTCTATTTTATACAGGAGCAGTCTTCAAAAACATACAACGTGTTTCCGATCACCTTCGAATAGATTTGTTGTTAACACGAAACGGGGAGTGATGTGGCAACAGAAATTTGGCCGTGAGTGCGGAGTAGAAGAACAGAATGAGGTACGTATCATGATTTTGTATCGTATCATTTGACATACTAAATTATTATAAACTTTTATAGTCCACAAATGATCAGAGATTTTAATACAAAGCGAGTTGAATCATTAATGCCAACCCGATTTTAATTGGATGGATCGTACATTTGATGGATCACATTGTAGCCCAGCAGAAATTGTTGGTAATTACTAGTTCATTATTATTATTTATTAGTCTGATCACTGATCTTCCACCGGCCTACCTAACCAGTATCAATTTTACAACTTTTTATTTTCTACAGAACCAGTATTCAATAAAATACAACGTGTTTCCGATCATCTTCACTAATAGATCACCAATAGATTTGACGCCAAACGAATCGGGTAGTGATGTGGCAACACAAGTTGCCCACAAAATGAGATACGTGTCATGATTTTGTCAAATTGTAAAACCATCAAAGATTTTAATACACGTTTAAACTTTTCTTATGAGTTTATTTTTGATATATACTTTTTTTGGTAAATAATGTTCATCAGACATATGCACATCAAATTATAAGATATTTTAGAGAGATTTGATAATAGAATAAAATTGAATTATTTTTTGATCCGGCGATTAAATATGCATGTGAAGTAGCGATATTGTTTCAATAAAATTGAATTTATGGAATGAATAATTCGTTATTTTTTTTTAAAAATTGCTTTCGTCTTTCTTATAAATGCACTAGGAAGCAAAAAAAGACAATTCAAAATTCTAAAACGATCAGAAATTTAGTACTTTTTTATACTTGTGTCCGAATTCATGCTAATAGGGTTGTCTATCAGGTATTTTAGAGAGATTTGATAATTATTTAATAGAGTTTTTTTTTTTGAAAAAGTTGCCTTCGCCTGTTTTATAAGTGCGAATGTACGTATCGCAAGCGTACTAAATAAATAAATAATTGAGAAGAAACAAACATCCGCGCCTGCGAGAAATACTCAACCAACGGATTTATGTGACACTTTGTATTTTATGATACGTTTCATCTGTTATAAACAGAAATGTGCATGCAAGATGACTTCAAAAAATGTTATTGATGGTCACGCGAAAACATTGATTTGGGAATAAAACAGTGAATTCGACATACACAAATATCCACCAACAGCGCACTAAAAATTTATATTTTCAAATGTTGTAATTAAATTGCATAATATATTAAATTTATTACGGTTTCACATAAATCATAAATTGGAAAAAAAATGCTTCGGACGTGAATGGCATACAAGCACGTTCCATGTAAGGCTTCCTTTTACGCCTTGATATTAAAAAATATTGTTGCGCCGTTGATTGAAATAACGCTATAATAAAAATATTTTATCGGCAAACAATTTTGCGGAGCCGGATACCAGTAGCATGCATGTGAGGTTTCACCTTTTATTTTTTAATTAAATGCCAAACAACCGACAGCCCGTATAGTGAACTCTATTATTATTCATGCACAAAGCGCTTCTGACTACAAATATGGACAATATTGCTAATATTGATCCGGCGATTAAACATGAATGGTGGATGTAGAAGTAGCGATATTGTTTCAGTAATTAAAATTGAATTTATGGAATGAATAGTTCGTTAATTTTTATGAAAAATATTTAGCAGTAACCGTGCAAAGTAAATACATATGCATAAAATTCGTCGTATGCATATTATCTCACTTTAGCTTATTATTTATTATTCCCATTATCTTTTGTAATATTTTTATTTCGCATGTTACAAATGATAAACTTACTTTATAAAATTAGTAAAATTGCAACCTCAAGCAGTTAGGAGTACTAAAAGTTGCTTGTAAGTTTTTTGAAAACTTTACTTGAATTTATATATATATATATATATATATATATATATATTTGTTGTATGTTACAACTAGCCCTAAGATTTTGTTTCAACTGATACCGGTTGCGATTTTTTTACATTAATCAAAAGAACTTTTGAACAATTTTGCAAGTACAAAAATCTTCAATATTCAATTTAAAATTTTAAGTAAATTTTAGTAAATATATCAAGATTTAGACAATTTCATCTTATTTCAGGATATCTCAACTCAAATTTTCATCCTCTTTAGGAAAATTTTTCAAAATCGTCCAGAGTTTGAAAATTTGTACCTTGTTTATGGAAATATTTCTGTTATGCCTTTAGAATCATTAAATTTTAAGTTGAAATTCTATAAAATTTTGTGAGATCATAAATAATTTTGTGTAAACTAAAATTTAGATAATTTTATCCTATATCAGCCTTTATTATCAAATTTTATACTTTCTAAGAAATTTTTTCAAAATCGTCTAAAGTTCGAAAAAAACTTTAGCATTTTTATTTGGCAAATACGATTAGAAATGTAGGAAGGATCATTAAAGATTGTTAAATTTGAAAGGAAATAAAATATTTAAAATTTTTATTATAGTACAACTTTATATTACATGCAGAAATGATGCACCTGCACACTTCTGTTTACTGAGTAACTATGACAAAAAAAAATAATATTGCTTAGGATCCTATAGAAAAATGCTTACATTTACAATTAGCCCTCAGCACCCCTATTTTAGTCTAGAAACATGAATTTTATGTGATTTTTTTTGGAAAGACCGTAAAAAGGCAAACAATATTTTTAATTTGCATTTTTTTACAAGTTATTAAAGAATTTTTTAAAAATACAGGAAAAAACAGTCAAAAAGTTTTAATTCTAGCAGGGAAGGGCGGGTTTGACAAAAAAACACAAAAAATCACGTGGAAGAGGGAAGAGTCTAGTAAGATATCACGTGTATTTATTTTTCACCAATTTTCGAAATAAAAACAAAAATTGTACGTTTTTTTCGTAAAATTAGAAAAAATTTATTAGAAAAAATTTACGAAGAAGCAACGAGAGGGGGGGGGGCGATCCAAAAATCCCTAATAATTTGATCACGTGATTAATGGACGCCCCCTGATAAAAGGGACTCAAAAAGTTGTCACGTGACCATGCCTTTGATTTTAGCCCTCCAAATAGTAAATAGTAATATGCAAAATGTCAAGTTAAACATAAAATTATAAAATACGTTTTAAGACTTATGCTGTGCAATTAATTACAAGTTCCTAATAACCCAGTTCCCATTATTCGAAATAGCAAAAGATTGATTAAGAACACGCCTGTATAAAAGTTGATACATCATCACCTATTATTATTAGAGTATATTATGTTTCAATATTCAATTTAAATTTTATATCTTCCATACACTATATATAACGAGTAATCATACAAAAAGGCTAACAAGTAATGATTTATCATCGCACACCTACAATTCAATTTGCAAATACTATTTATCGCCTGTTCTCATCAAGAGAGTTATATCCATCTATTCAGCTAATAAATGCGTACCCACGTGCTTGTATTCGAAGAAAACTTTTCATCTGAGCCCTATGGCAGTTATGTTAATGGCTTCGAATTGTAAACTGGAAACTGAAAACTGGAAAGTATTCCCAAAGGCGAAGGGCGCTCAGATTTTCATTTAAATGCACTTAGAAACCCGAATCACACATATGGAAGGCTGTCAAGAACATGCCGGGAGGAAAAAATATACAAGATTTGTTTTGAAATAAGATCGAATGTTGGAGGTAATAGGGTAAAACGAGGCACAAAACAAAATATTAAACAAATTCGCAAAATTTTGCAATTGACCAACACAAACCTAAAAATAAGACTTTCAGTTCGCAAGTACGTCCGATATTTGCAAATGAACTCGTACTTGAAATGATCTCGTTTTTATTATGTACCATTACCAAATATGTACAAACTAATGAAACATCTTACACATTATCGTAAGTGGTTTTTGTACGAGCAAAAAAATAAGGATACCAAGTAGCAGCTTTAAGTAACGATAAATCGATTTGCTCCTAAATAAGGACAAAGCGGCCAACACTAAAAGTATAAGTACTGTTTTGTAATTAACATCTGGAAGTACACTTATAAAATGTATATTCAATAAAAGTTATTCTGTAATGGTCAGAACGTTAAAAATATATTTAAAACATAAAAGTATACTATATACAAATATTGTCCTTATTGCGCAATATTTAAATATTACACCCACGACATCGACATAGACTAAATTCATTCCAACTCCAATGGGAATGTATTTCGATAAATTTATTTATGAATTATTTATAAATTAATTTATTATATAAAGCTCTGAAATATTCTTCAGCAAAGCTCATAATAAATTAAATTACAAAATCCACGTATTTCAGTAGCCTGAGTTTGCAACGTGTAAAAGTACGATAATGTATCTACCGAACATTTAAAGCTATACCGAATTGCTTAGAAAACGTGATAGTAAATTTCGATCATTTACAGCAATTAATCTATCTTTTATTCCAATTCAAGTGGCGTAAAATAAAACGTTAAATTTACATATTGTGCATGTGTATTATTTATTTATAAATGGACAAACGACTGAGTGCGCATGCTGAAAACGATATCTGGGCGTTTGTTGATCGATTGCAATTTATTGGCTGCGAGCGATGTAAACTGATTTATGGGGCAATGGGATTAAATTTAATTTACCAGTGCTCTCAATGGAGGAATTGCCTAGACTTGGAAATAAATCCATGTGAATAATATATATTTTGTATGAAAACTAAAATTATATGGTAAAGGATGTTTAAGTACTATCATATATTTGATATTTTAAATTTTATATTAATGAGTATTTTATTCCATTGATCCCTTCCATACTCTAATCCATCCAATATGTTTGTAATCTATATCCCGCTTACCGTGACATGTCATTTGATATTATGTTTATTACTACAGTATATATTTTCATAGAACGCGTTATTAATCTACATATCATGTCAGCATGAAAATAGACATTTGTAATGCGATACTGAATGCAATGTCGTAAAAATAACATGCCTGGAAATAGCTGGAAGAGATAGTTATCAATTTTGAAAAGTTTTCGAATTGCGGAGTTTATACGCGAACGACGGGGAATCTTTGGGACTTGCTCGTGATAGACCAGCAGCCGGTAAAAAAAATCATAAAAACAGCTTAATTTTATTCATCACAAGGAAAAACATCGAATGGTAAAAATTTTATCTTTGCAAAAACTAACTGGTTTTCTAATTCATCTGAGAGCAACATGAAATTTATATTCTTTGTACAAAATCCACCGATTTTTGTTTAACTTCCAGTAGGAAAAGTTATTGTAATCGTACAAAAATTAAAATTGGAAATTTTTGCATATCTTTACGTTTTGAATGTTTCTGAACATTTTGGCATACCTTAGAATAAATGCAGGTATGTGTGTGTGTGTGTCTGTGTGCATGTATGTATGGATACAATTTTTCGTCCACGTTTTCGGGCACACGGACCAACTGATTTGACTAATTCAAAGAGAAATCGAGATTTTGAGAGAACCGAGCATCCGATTTGAATGAAAACATTCAATCCGTAATGATGTGGTGAAGTGGTGATTACGTTTTAAGAAAAGCATGTCAAGCCGTTCCGGAGATACGAAGCTAAATGTGCCAAAATTGGCAGTTTTTGAGAGAAATAGGCATCTGATTTGAAAGATTCAGAAAACTTTCTGATTGTGTTGACAAAACAATTGTTTTTAGAATTTTTTTTCATTTCAATATTTA
>NW_020537758.1:13335183-13492014 GCF_003426905.1 Ctenocephalides felis | reverse complement strand
GTGACCCTTTACGTTTCAATGGCTTCTGAACATTTTTGGCATACCTTAGAGAAAATAGCTGTATGTATGTATACACTCAAATGTCAAGAAAACATGATTGCTGTTGAGCAAAAATTCAGAATATGTCTTGAGTATTACGTTCCGGAGTAGTAGGAGTTGTTAAATAGAGTTAACTCCTCTTTGTACTGAAGTTGTATCTGAACCCAACTCTATATTATCTTAATAATTTAACAAGAAGTAAATATTCCTCTACTGCATTGGAGTGGTTTTTGCCAAGACCGATATCTCGTTTTGACGGTGATATAGCACGGTTTGGCCAGCATATGTGTGTGCACAAGAAAGATAAATGATTGCATTGTAAACAATTACGTAGTTCTCTCTCTCGAATGGCTGGTACTCTAAGTCTGAACTTATTATCTGTAAAGCAAATAGAGGCGGCAAACAGAAGAGCTGAGCTGAGCTGAGTGGGCAAAAAATAAACTATGCACTACTCCTGGGAGGGAATAAAGCGTCGTCCGCAGTCATTACTCAACGCGCCACTCTCCATATTGATGATAATTCTTTCACAGTGGAGGAAAACTTATTTAGAAATATTCATTTTTGTTGCGGAAATGACAGATAAAAAATATTTAATCATTTTTTCATTATTTATAGAAACATGAACAGGCATAAGCGCATTAAAAAATCAAATTTAGAATGAAGGATAAGCACCGGGTAAAATTTACAACAGGTAGACGAAAAAAAAAGTTGAGCCTCTTTAGATCACATTAGATTCATGAACGCAGGGCCGGTCCTACCTTGAATGCGATGCATGCAAAACTACGGGCGCACGCCTATGGGGGCGCCAAAACATGAATTGAAAATGAAATTTATAATATATTATTTATATTTTCTTTAACAATAAAACAACAATCTGATACTCCGAACCTGATGGAAAAGTAAAGATGAATGCAATTCGGATCTTACAATATCAAAAAATTGATGTTTTTGATGCAATTTTAGATATTGTTAATAATGAAAAATTAAATAAAATTAAAATTTAAAAAATTCAACATAATATACGAGTGTTATGTTTAGAAATGAAAGACTAGTATCATAACAAATTTTAATGATAAACTGTTATAACAGTTAAAATTATTGGGAGGAGGGCGCTAGAAAAAAAAATGCATGCGGGCGCTGAGGACTCCAGGACCGGCCCTGCATGAACGTATTCATGAATATATGGTATATGAATATTTCTAAATTATTTCTCTTACGGCAACTAAATTGCTAGAACTTCCCGCATTGCGATTAAATATTCTAGGTATAAAAATGAATAGTCAATAAAAATTCATCAATGACTAATAACAATTGTTTTGAATAATTCCAAATAGTTGTAGTTATTATAATTACTGAAACTTTCATTATTATTATTTAAGAGATGAAATATAAGAGCCTATAAATTAGAATGTTTGTTCACAAAAAAGTAAACAAAATCAAATCAAGATGAGTTAGAATGAAAGACTTTATCTCATTTTTTGTTTTGGGAGTTTTATAAACTGAATTACAAACTTCAGATTTTTTTAAAATATTTTAAGTATAAAAGCAAGATTTAAAATTCTCAAAGTTTAAAATTTTGTATTTTTTATTAATTTTTAAACTTATATACAGAATACAAAAATTAGAAATTTGGAAATTAAAAAAAAAATCGTTTTTATCATTTTCTCAAAAATTGCTATTTTTTGCACCTTTGCTCTGTATTTCCAAAACGGCTGAACCTGCCTTAGCCAAAAAGTATTCAGAACGCTGGAATGTTTTCTGAATAACTCTAATCGGTTGATCCGTGCTCTCGTAATATTGGACAAAAAATTGTACCCAAACAAACATACGCACACACGCACACACATACAAATATTCACTTTCAAATGTAAAGTTTTTATTTTTTATTTTTTGCGGCTACTATAACTTACCCTACGGAAAATAAATTGTTAGTTGAGAATATTATATAAATTCTTATCACGATTATAGCTCTCAATTCTGAATCTATTTTAAAAAATCAAAAACTGTTCAAAAGATATAATGATACTGATTAGTTTTTGGTAAAAATCTACCGAGATGTTTTCTTGAAATTACCTGTTGAAACAAATTTTTTTGCCGATTTATGATATCATGGTCTTATGAAACATACCAAAATGTTACGGCCCTACGACAAATAATTTAATAGTAAAAATTCATCAAAGTTTGAGAAAATGTTATAGTCAAAATTTGTATCAAAAGTTGCTATTGTGATGTGATGAGTCAAGCATTATCAATTTATTAAAATTATAATAATAAGTCACAATTTTAGGGCAAACAAGCACGTGTCTGTGCAATATAATTAATATAGTTACTGTTAATTAAAATGTGTTTGAGAAAATTCTATTTCAAATCGCAATGTTTAGATTTAATTGAAAGCGATGACTTTATTTTTAATAAACACTTGTAACAAAAATTGTATTTAAATTTCAATTCCGATTGCTAAAGTCAGTTCTTACACATTTCGGGAAGTTCATGCAACTTGCCTTAAGGCTAAATGCCACTTTCAACTAAATTTATACTCTATGTCATATGTCAATTATTTATTATCTTTACCATTTAGGTTATTTAGCTCATAGATTTTTAATTCTGTCACCCAAGCAATTTTTTCCGCATATATTTCCGTAGTCATCTCGTCGACCATTATCGTTAGTAGAGCTTCAAAGCTGAATAATTTAGTGATCGTATCACACCTCTTATAAAAACGACTAACATGCTTCATATGTCACAAGATAAAAACATATTCTCACATTCTCACCGTCGAAAACATCCTACTAAGATATTCCGAACGTTCTTTGATATGTTCCTCTCATGAATAGAAGTATTTGAGTCCACGCCAAAACGCCTCCGGCTTTTCAGAATCCGTTACTTTATTGCATTTCTTAATAATAATCGATGTCAAGTTTTTATTAGATATTGCGTACTAAATAATTACTAGTCAGGAGAATAATTATAGTGTCTAATGTATCGGAAGCAAAAAGTGGGTAATATTTATATCGTTCTTGCACGGATTTACATCTAATAAGCGATTATATCAAAAGTACTAAGTTGTGTAGTTTTTGCACCATCTGTACATATTGAGAGTGTCTATTAAGTACAACTTTTTTGGTATTTTTTGCTTTATTAATTACTAATGAATATTAATTCGAATAAATTTAAACCGATGAAATCTCGCTAGAAAGATAATACAAGAAATCACTTGAACACATGGAGTTGGTGCTTAAAGGGGTATTCTAGTGTAGAAATTCAAAAAAATCGATTTTTTTATTTCATATTTTCAAAGTATAACTATCTAAGAGTATGAGGTTTTTAAAAATTTGAATTATTTTCGGAGATATAGGCATTTTACTGACTCGGTCTCCATACTGGTTTGGCTTCACGCAAAACTTTAAATGCGTTTTTCTCAGAACAGACTTTTTCAGACTGTTGACACGATTTCTCGAGTTTTAATCGACCGATTTACTTGAAATGTTCAGAGAGTCTTTTTTTATAGACCTATCTATAGCCCGAACTAGGATTATCCCCAAATTCTAATTTTTACTATTTTTAAAAAATTCGAGAAACTCAAAAAAACAGTAAAAAAACACTTTTTTTTCAAACAGTCGCCAATTTGTAAAAAAAATCTTTTTTTACTCATCGCTAGTTCGGGCAATTGCGACATCATTGTAGATTCATAATCTTTGTATTTCTTTTATTTCGGATAGCTAGAAGGTCTGAAATGATGTCAAGACTGAGGTGCCAATTTTTTGAGACCACCCACTTCATCAGCTGCCAGTTTTTACAATTTTCAACTTTTTTATTTTTTAATTTTTGTTTTGTATTTCAATAATGTTAATAAACAAGTGGTAAAAATGGATAGTAAAAACATTCATTACTTTCTTTTACGACACTTTAAAAATGACCTAAAATTCATCGCTCTACACTAGAATACCCTCTTAAGGGGGGTATTCTGGTTCAGAATATTTCATAAGTCGATTTTTTTTTATTTTGAAAGTTCAAATATTCAAAAATATTTGTACAAAAGGATTTTTCAAAATTTGAATTATTTTTGGAGATATTGATGTTTGACCATGATAATACATCACTGTTTCTTTACTTCGGGAAACATTGAAGGCGTTTTTCTCGAAACAGTCTTTTTCGATACGATACCCGCAATTGCTTAAAATCTACTAGTCCGATTTTCTTAAAAATTTTGAAGGCTTTTATTTATAGACTTGTCGTCAACATGAGCCAGCATTTGCGCATATCTAATACCTTCACGACCCATATCTTCATAAATTTAAAACCTTTATCATTTACTTCGATGCAACTTAGTATAATATTTATTCTACTACTTTCTTCTGTCATTATTTTTGATGTAGTAATATAATACTGATGCGTATTTTACACTCGGAAATCCCGCAGCGCATTTGCACGTCTTGCGATTTTATAAGGCACATTAAATCCGCGCATTGTACAAACACAAAAGTTATAAATATGTTTGGAGTTTATTCTGAAAGTTTACATCGATTGTGCTCAAGAAACAGGAAAGTTTCTTCATGTTTGCTTTGATGGATAAATGAATTCTGACTGCGGTAATGAGATTGATAAAAAGTTTACTGCAGGAATAATACCGAAGGTAAAGCTCTACTTATGAAATATAAAAATGAACTGAAAATTTCTAACTATTACCAAATTATTTCATTACCATATGGTTGATAATAATTTATTTTTGAATTCTGTATTTTCCTGTGTCATTTCCAACAATGAAAATTTCCTGTACTATTTGCTAAATGATTTTAATGTATGTCATTAAGATAGGAAATACTTTTGAATAGCGTGAGAAGATATAATTTCGTAGACCGGCTGGCTCAGTGTAATATAATGTAATGATTATGCCCGCAGAATTCATGCACTGCTAACCATATCTGATAAACATACAGTAGTTAAATATATTTCTTTTTCAAATATAATAAAGATTAATCACGTCGATTAGATAGTCTATTCGTGGAATAGTTTAAAATGATATTAATTAGATAGAATTTTATTAGTAGGCTAAACTAATTAGTCATTTTATTTTAAGGGAGTATTCTGGTCTAGAAACATGAACTAAAAACAATGGCAAACACGTTATTAACTAAAGATTTTTAAAATATAAAAAAAATAATAATAGTGAGGTTTTAATTAAATGGTGATAATGATAAAGTGCAGAGTTAAAAGTTAAAAAAGTTGCACCTGACTATAACAATGATTTTCATTCTTCTAAAAAAATTAATAAAAAAATTTAAATTCATCATTAATCTAGAATAATGTCATAAGTGTATGAAATACGGGCATGTTAAGTACAAATCACAAAATAGCATCTGTTTGAATAAAAGTAAAATTTTTTTTAAATTCTCGATTTTTTTTAAAAATAGTAGAAATCCGATTTTGAGGTTGAGAATTTTTTGCTTGTTTAACGGTAAAATGCCACATCACATCACATCCTTAAAATATTCTAAACATCTTGACATTTCAGAATATAAGTTTTTTTTCCAAAAATTTCAACTGTTTAATACGCATGACAATACACAAATTGTGCCACGTATATATTCGTCAATCGATGAACTGTTCAGGTGTTTCCGTTCATTAAATTGTAAAAATCATTAACCATGAAAAGCTATTCAACCATGTATCCATATACATTTTGTCATAATTTCTGATCAACATGAGTGTGTAACTTTATACCACACAGGATACGTTTTTGTGAAAGTATTTAATCTTCATCCTCCGAATATCTTGAGGATTCCGCCTACTCTATATATTCGGTTTCTTGTCATAAATTAACGCTTATCTGAAGCAAATCTCCAGACTTGCTGTGTAAGCCAATACTTCAAACAGCTGCAAGTTTCAAATCGGATTTATGGATTAAGATACGTCAGTCTTACGATAGATTATGTATCACGATCAAAACGAATGCATAGTAGTTTTGATTCTTAATTGTACTTATCTCAGACCAGAGGGATAATTAGATAAATACCGAAACACTATGCACAACATGGGCGGTAGCAAAAATAAGACCCCTTCATAAAAAAGGTCCTACTGATATTATTAATAATTATAGGCCCATTTCTTTGTTGAACACTTTTAATAAAGTTTTTGAAAAAATATTGTATAACAGACTTAATAACTTCCTGTCTACAAATAACATTCTTTTTAAAAATCAGCACGGTTTTCGTCAAAACCGCTCAACTTTTCATTCAATATACACATTGGTTCATAATATTATAAACTCGTTTGAAGAAGGTTCTTATTGCGTGACAGTATTTTGTGATCTTTCTAAGGCTTTCGATAGCATTTTCCATGAAATCCTTATTAATAAATTAGAAAAATATGGTGTGCGTGGTTTACCACTTCAACTATTCACATCTTATCTATCTGGCAGAACACAATCAGTTTATCTTGATGATCAAGACTCCACAGTAATATCTAATAAGTTAAATATAAAACTCGGAGTCCCACAAGGCTCTATTCTTGGTCCCTTATTATTTTTAATTTATATTAATGATTTGCCAAATTGTACCGATCTTTGCAAATTTATTCTTTTTGCCGACGACACAAGTTTAATTATTTAAGGAAAATCTTTTGAGAAAGTCAGTTTTAAACTAAATCAATCAATGATTGCAGTTTCCAATTGGTTCAACTCTAATAACCTTTTACTTAATAGCGATAAACTAAAATAATGTCGTTTCGAACAGTCAATAGGATTAATAACGAAATCAATTCCCTAATTATTAATGATGTCCTCTTTAATTTTTCTGCCGTTTCTAAATTCCTAGGAATTCAAATTCATAAAAATTTAAATTGGGATAATCATATTTATTCGTCATTAATACCTAAACTACTTATTACACTTCTCTTTATAAAAAATAATCACCAGTACTTTAATTTATCTTCCATGTCTGATTCCCACTATGTCACAAGAAATAGAACTATCAAAGGATCGACTTTTAAGCTTAATACTACTTTTAATTCAATTGATAGTTTTGGTATTCAACTGTTCAATTTATTACCTTTTATACGTCAACTAAGCAATCATAAATTTTACAACGTTTTGATTAATTTACTAAAAGCCAACAGTTTTTATGACATTTTTGAATATATTAATTTTGACTTCAAGAAATACAGTGGTACCATTCCCTTCATATCATAAATATCTATTGTTTACTGATTATATGTGATATCTTACAAATACAGCAATTTTTGGCTATAACTGAGTATTACTTAGCTTTGAAATATTTTTCTTCGTTTCTGATACTGCTCTTTTTTTCAGAAAAGCTTTTAAACTTTTAAATGATTTCTGCAAATTAATGGCTCGTACAGGACCTCAACTTTTGAAGATGCTCTAAACGAAGATGTAATATCAAGTTTCATAAAATCAAGACTCAAAATTAAATTAGTTTAGCACTCCTTTATTTGTATTTCTATATTTGGTTGTTCTGTCATTTAATTGTAAATTTGTATATCTAATACATCTGATACATCTATATCACTTGTATCACTTTATACGTTTGTTGTATTTTTATTTCAAAATTCGATCTTCAATGAATCGATTCGGTTGAGCAGTGCTCTCAAATATAATTTATGGATTCATTAACATGAATGATTTCATAGCACGTATCGCCAAAGGAATTCACATTGAGCGGCCGTCTGGCATTTTTGGCTTCGTTTAAAGGTCTGAATGAATAGAACAGGTGCGCGCGTGCATGACATACTGTTCTTCGATGATATTTCAAATATTTTGGGCCACATTTGCCATATGTTTAGGTAATTAATGAGAAATTTGGAATTTCTAGAAATAATGAACTGGTGAATTTTATTTTTAATAATTAATTGGCGCCGCAAACAACGACCAGATATGGAATAAAAGCTAATTTAGACTTTGTGTGGCATTGCATAGTAAGTTAACGCACTAGTTAGTAAACGCAAACCGACAAAATTTTGATAAAATTAGTCTTTTATTTTTGAGCACGAATGTCTAAAATATTTTCGAAACCGCAAACAACACTCGTTATTATGCTTATGGTTTATAAACACGGCAACTTTATTTTAAACTGACAGAATAACAGCACTTACTACACTGCCCACTCGCATATTTACGAAGAATTAAGAATGTAAATGCACGATAATTGCGTTCTGATTTGTTTTATTGCGAAAAGTTGCGTGCGCGATAAATATTATATGTATGCGATTGTAAATCTAGAGAAAAGTATCATAAGAATAACTGACGATGAGAAAAATTGTACATAATATAAATTTTTAATTTATAATAGCTAATTTGCAGTTATATAAAATTGGATCTGAGGTACTAAAAAACTAATACTTAGATAAACTAACGAACTAAAAATTTGGAAAACTTGGAATTTTTTGCATTACCTTTGGCGCATCATATTACACAGTATAACGAGATTTCTGTTACATAACTCATTAAATAGATATAATACTATTTTAAAGTAGAGGGCAAAAAATATGTACCAGCAATTGGTTTAAATCAGTCTATGTTGCTGCCAAAAGATAAACGACCATATTTCCAATTATTATGTAATGAAAGTATTTCTTTTTGGTTGTTAGTTTTTTTCGTATTTTAAAGTATACGCTATTTAATTATTTATTATTTTAACGACCACATTTTCAGTTATTATGTAATGGAAGTATTTTATTTTAGGTTGTTAGTTTTTTTCGTGTTGAGCACTGTTATTTAGTTTACAATACCAACATTTTTAAGTATACGTTATTTAATTATTTATTTTGAAGTCAATTTGAAGTCACCCTAGAATAGTTTACATGTGGTTGGGGTAAAAAGATCATCTGAACCTTTACATTGGAAAGATGTAAGAGAATAGTAAAATAAGATAAAAAAGATAATTTTACAATAGCTAAAAATTAAAAATAAAATAGTGTTTATTTATCTTCTAGCTTTCTCTTTTTATGACGCCTATGAAATATAAAAAAAACATTTCTATATATATATATATATATATATATATATATATATATATATATATATATATATATATATATGAATTACCTGTGAATTTTACTGAACATAGTCAGATAGTTGTTTTGTTCGATATGTGTATCTAATTTGCTGTGATGTATTTGGTTTGGTTTTCACAATATATTTGCTCGAAGTCAAATTGGACCTTTGTGCTCGGTCCTCTCCTATAAAAATTTAAAAATAGTGATTTTTTTGCCCTCTTGCCTTTTTTTTACTCAGCCTATAGCGTAAAATGATAAAAAAAACATTTCTATGTAGATGAATTAGCTAGGAGTTTTAATAAACATAGTTATCTATAGTTGTTTGTTTGATGTGTTATTTATTGTGAACATTATAATGGCTAAAAGTCTCATTGGCCTTATGTACCCGCTCCACCCTATACCAAAATTGTTAAAAACGAGAACAAAACAAACTTTCTGCTTGAAATGCACATTAAAAGCACAAGATGCTAAATACAAAGGCCTTGATAAAATAAAATAAATTTTTCATTCTTACTTTACTAACTTACTTAATACCCTTTGACGGCATTTTGCCAATCTATATTAAAAATATGTAGTTGTAGTCTATTAATTTAATTTGCAGTCGTCGACAATATATTGGTCAGATACAAAATTATTATTACGGAAAACAGTATAAGATGTCCAGTCATTATAGTAGGTTTACCTCGGAATTCGAGACACCCAGCTGTAAGTCTGTAAATACTGTATATTAACACCCTATCAGTTGTCTCAAAACTTACATATGGTATTGACACCCTACCATATGTAGGTTTTGAGACAACTTTAGGGTGTCAATATACAGTATTTACAGACTTACAGCTGGGTAAGTCTTAAATTCCGAGATTCTTACTTAATTTAAGCTTAAATGACTGGACTATGATCATTTTCATTGCCAGAACGATCAGAGGCCTCATGGGCGGGCGTAGCAAATGGAAAAGTGCACGCTTGAATGAAATTGGCCGACTGGTCGACACCGGCGCGGAAAAAGGAGAACCAGCCATATACTACACTATAAATACACCTCTCATTATATTTTATCTTATCCAGCAGAGAGAGAGAGCTGGAGCCCCGGTATCCTGCCATAATCTGGCAACGGCAGAAGTGCCTACGTAGATTAGAAGCTTAGATAAACATACACGATTGTCTGTTGTTCACCATTCTCTCTAGCATTTGTAGTGTAGTTGGTGTTTCAACTATACTACGCGGCTGGTTCATACGTATTATATGGGAGATAGGATCGCACGATTCAGGGGCGTGGAGCGGCAGCATAATAACGAATAAAATAACGAGACGAGGCGGCAGCCTGTTCAGGGTTGAATTACAGGCGATTTTTTGGAACTTGATACATCGGATATCGTTAGTAACGGTTACAGGTAGTAGGATAATATAGAGAAGGTAGTATAATAATTGTCCTCGTGCATTCATTAACTTGCCGTCGGGTAAGTCATAGTAATCGCAAAAAACTGAAAATGAAAATTGTTGTACATTTCTCAACGTTATGAAGCCTTCTGAACATTTTGGTATACATCAGAAAAACTTGATGTATGTGTGTGTGTCGTTTACTATGTATGTATGTATGTATGTTTGGATACACTTTTGCGTCCACGATTTCAATAGCACTCATCAACCGATTTGAATGATAAAAAAAAAACAATTTCTGTTGATACGTGGTAATTAGTGTGCCGAAAATACGGAGCAAAAATGTCATTTTTTTGGGCTATTGAATCAATACAAAAATCAACATACTAAAATTTTTAGAAAAAGTATTTTTCTATTTGCGGCTACACTGTGGTGCCGTCATTTTTGAATAATTTTATACCTTATTAAATCATTTAAATCGGTTGATTCCTGCTCCCAAAATCGTGAACAAAAAATTGTATCTAAATTTACACATCCTCGATTTTTCTATAGTATGCCAAGGTCAATTTATGCAAAAATTTTCATTTTCTATTTTTTGCGATTACTATAACTTACCCTAAGGTATGTCAATAACTCAAGTAATCTAAATATATTATCCCTTATATCAAATATTATTTTCCTAATATCAAATTCAATAATTTTTACTAGGATAGGTATGCCAAGGTAAATTTATGCAAAAATTTTCATTTTCGATTTTTTGCGATTATTATAACTTACCCTACGGGATGTCAATAACACAAAGAGTGTAAATATATTATCCTTTAAATCAAATATTATTTTGCTAATTTCAAATTCAATAATTTTTACTAGGATAGATATGCCAAGGTAAATTTATGCAAAAATGTTTATTCTCAATATTTTGCGATTACACTCTACGGTTAAGTATTAATATAATTAAATCATCCCTTAAATCAAAAATTGTTCGGCATATGTCAAAATTCAATATTTTTTACTAGAGTAGGGCGTGGCAGAAAGTTTCAATTTGATTTTTAAATATTATACTGTTAAAACCAATCCAAATACATCATAACAATTGACACGTATCAAAAAAGCAATTATCTAACTATGTTCAGTCAAATTCATCATTGTAGAAATATGTTATTTTTGTCATTTTTCAAAAATTTCGCATCTGGTCTGGGCAATATTAAAAAAATAAAATTACAATACAAATAAATAAAAAATGAAATAATAAATTAAATTGTTCATAATCTTTGTAGATTTTCGTATATTTAATTTGAATGCTGAAAATTTGTTTTAATTTAGGTTGTAACAATTATTGATATATTGATATATTTGCTTTGTGATAATACTTTTTTTCATAAAAAAATCAATATGGGGCTCTAAAATTTATCAGTTTCAGCCAAAATTATAAATTCTGGCGTATTGTCGACGTAGTATTCAAAAAATAAATCCCAAAATTACGTCAATGGTAATCTAAATATAACAAAATTCATAAAAACCCAATTCCAAGTTCTACAATTAAACTCGATATTTTATTCTGTAACATCAACGCAATTAATTGTTGATTTTTTATTCGCAGCGTGAATCTTTTTTAGAGACGACAATGTTTACAAATAAGATTTAATAGATTTTCGCCGGTAACAATCTTGGCAAAAATAACTGTAGACAAAGAATGTAATCCAAATTTAAAACGCGATAAATCAAGAGATTAGAGATAAAAATAAAAACAGGACCATTTGTCATTTAATTATAAAGTGTTACTTAAACTTATATAAATTACTCATATAAATAAAGATTTCATATAATGCAAATTGTGTGAACAAAGCCTTGTTGAGGGATAACTAATTTGTAATTTGTCCTTTAATATTAGATTTCATTTGTATAATTTAAAATCAAATTATATAATGAATCAAATTCTTGTTTGTGACATACAAATTAAGGTTTCTATTCGACAGCTGCGATTCCCAAAAGCAATTTGTGGTGATACGATCTGCTAATATCAAAGCTATGTGGCAGAGATGCCTTTATCAAAGATCTGAGATGTATGGCAAGAGGATATATATGTGATATATCGTTTTAGTTAATTACAGAGCCTGATGGTTCAAATAGACTACCACAACTTCAATAAAGTGCCATAAGTTACATAATGCACCGGATGAAAGGATGAGTTGGGATAGTCAGTGCATTTGAAATCTATAATTTAGGTATAAAAAATTATGTAAATTGTAAATTCATGAAATCTAAAATATGGAACGGGTTTTGTTTAACTCATCCGAAAGAAAAACTCAAAAAAGATTGCAAGAAAAGATTGTTTCATTTAGCCCTCCAATCGAATAACATGAAATTCTCGAATTTTTGCGTTTCTAAAATTTGCGTTGAGTAATCTATTTATCTCCATAGTTCAATTACAAATTACTGAGAAATTTAAAAGAAAAACGCGTATTTCCATATCGGCTTGCGTAAATATTCCCGATAGAAATCTTAATTATCATATTAATAGTTATGATCGTGTAAAATTGTGGAACGATAACATGTTTTCTAATTTAAAAAGTGATATCTGAATTTGCTTCGCAATAAATGATTAACGAATGCGATAATATTCTAATCAGTGACTCAAACACGTGAAGTTTTATTACAAAATTGTTATTAATAAAAACCTATAAATTACTTATAATGGATGTAATAAAATTAGGAATATATTTATAAATTTTGATTATTCCATATTATTAGTGTACAGCTTTTATTGAGTTAATGGTAATAATAAAATAACCAGCATGTTGGAATTTCTTCAATCTTTAGTTTTGAAAATCTTAGAGATTTTTATCAATTGTAGACAAGTGATGAATTATTAAATTTATCTAAAGCCCGGTGCACACGACGCCAGTTTTCATGCTGGACAGTTTTTGTTTGTTTGTTACCCTAGGAACGACATGATAAACCATAATTTACGATCTTGCGCGACATAATTTGCGATCTGGCCTGCTAGATTTCACGCATTCACAACGGCGGTATACTCATCATAATTTCTAAGTAAAACCGTTGCCTTAACAACGTCGGAATTTGATTTCATAACAACTTCAGTCCTTGCAAATTCCTGCCGTATTTTACGAATGGAGCATGTCCTATGTCGGCGATAGATGAACGATCTCGTGGCCGATACCTTCAGTGTCCAATAGGAAAGCTGTATTTTGACACGAAAATATCAATGCGTACTTGATTCATTTACTTCGATTTTGGAAGCGTTTAGTTTTTATTTTGTAAATAGCTATTGTGTATATATAGCGGCGTGAATAAATGATTAGTTTAGGAAAGGCAGTTCAGTAATTTTAAAATATTCAAATTTCCGAAAATATTTAAATATGTATTTTTTTCAAATTTTCGTAATTTTATCTGAAATATCAAAAAAATTCAAAATTTCCAAAAAATTACAAAAAAATTCAAATCGTTTTATTTCAAAAATTTCGAAATTTGCAAAAATACTTAAAATTAAAAAAAAATAGTTGGGTGTATGGCATCGTGCCTTAAAGCAAATTGTTGGAACTTCCCGTACCGTAACGAAATGATCGAGGAATATTAAATGTTTTAAAATAGATTATTATAAATATTGTAACATTGTCTAATATACATAAGAATTATATAAACTGAATTGGAAAGTTGAAATTATTTGTTTAAAGTATATTAGAACAGAATTAAAATAAAAATCTGAATTATTTTCGGTATACAAAAAAAATTTTTTTTTTCAAAAAAAAATTTCGAACAAGATTTTTTTTCCAAAATCAATTGTTTCGGTAAAACAAGCAGAAAGTTCTTTGAATCATTTGAATCGGACGCTTCGTTCTCTCAAAAACTGCCATTTTTTGCACATTTAGCACTGTATCTTCGAAATGGGCTGGGCCTGCCTTTGCCAAAAACTAATTACCACTTCTCCCAATCATTACTAGTTGAATGTTTTTAGATCATTCAAATCGGATGCTCCGTTCTCTCAAAAACTCGATTTAAATTTTCTGCACTCATTGCTCTTTATCTCCGTAATTGCTGGACCTGCCTTTGCCAAAAACTAATCAGCACATCTCAAAATTTTTGAAGAAAAAAACTAAATATCTTTTAAGTTATCGTCGATCTCCAACGGCACAAAAAAGGCCTTTCACTGCTGCAGTGATTCCGGCCTTCTACGTGGATCAAATCCAAAAAAAAAATCGTTAAACTAGATAATGTTGTCTGTAAAATGAACTATGATAAAACAGAAATCAAAAATTCATTAAATGGCGGCGTTTTTTATAAAAAAGTTTTTGGACGGCCAAAATTCGATTTTTGATCCTATCAAAAAATCGATAGTTTATTTTACGAGAACTATATATAAAGCATGTACAAAAAAATTGATAGTGATCGGATCATTTATTTTTGAGTAATCGCTGCAGCAAATTCGAAAAATGCTGTTTCGAGAAAAGCGCGTTTAAAGATAAAATGATCGTTATACTATATACTATATATATACTCTTTAAATGGCTGTGACTCAAAAACTATTTAAGATATCGATTTGAAATTTTGGTATGTTATTTTTAAAGGTATAACCTATCGAAATATGAAAAAATATGAAAATTCGACTACAGTTTGAAAATTTCACACTAGTTGTGCCCCTTAAACTGAAGCATTTTATTATCTTTTAATAATTATTATTTCACTTAATTCTAATCAGATGCGATGCGTACATGTTTTTGTTTACAATTCATACAATTCTCTGTTTGTACACTTATAAGCATTAGTGTATTTTAGACCTATAAAATATAAATTGTGAAATTCACAGTATATATTTATAATAATCTATTTGAAAATGTACGAAATTAATATTATACATAAAATAAGTGAAATTCTGGCGCAAAATTCTTGCTCGCTAGAAATCCTGTTACGATAGAAATCATATTACAAGGAATACTGGCGTCGTGTGCACCGGGCTTAACATTTGACAATCATTGCCATCAACGAGCAATAAAATTGATTCCAACGGCCAACATCCAAGTTGCAATAATGTTACATCTGATAACTCACCAACATTGTAACAGTAAAAAGTTGTAAATTATCTGTCAGTTAACATATGATGAGTTAACATGCGATTTATATTAATGATCGTCGTCGTTTTCTTATTGACTAGAGGTTGTGTGTCAAGGAAGTGTTCGGAATAGTCACTTTGCATTCACAATTAAGAATGATTAAATGCCTTCAGCTAGCTACATCATTGGAATCGATAATGGTCATGGGTAAAAGTTATGCAACGGAAAAGAATTGAAATTTTTTTTTGTTTATATATTTTTACGTTTTAAATGTTTCTGAACGTTTTGGCATACCTAAGAAAATGGTGTGTGTGTATGTATGTGCGGATACATTTTTGTCGACGTTTTCGAGAGCACCAATCAACCGATTTGAATTATTTTATTCGAAAACAATCGATTTTTATAGTTGGGACAACGTACTGATTAGTATTTGGCAAAGGCAGGTCCAGCCGTTTCGGAGGTAAAAAGCGCAGAAAAGGGCAAATCAATTTTTGAGCGAATGGAGTATCCGATTAGAAGATTCAAAAGTATACTAAACAATCTTTGCTTCATATTACTTCAACCCGACTTTAAAGTACTCGTTTAATTTAAAAAAGTGAATTTTTTTGTATATTTTCACGTTTCAGAGGTTCCAGAACATTTTGGCCTACCTCAGAAAAAATTGATATTGGTAAGTTTGTGTGTGTGTGTTTTATAGTATGTATGTATAGATACAATTTTACGGGTCAACCAATTTGAATGATTAAAAACAATCAGGTTCTATTGATAAAATAGCGTGCTGATTAGTTTTTGGCATAGGCAGGTCCAGCCGTTTCGGAAGCAAAAAGTGCTAAAAATTGCAATCTAATTTTTGAGCCAACGAAGCATCGATTAGATTGATTCAGAAATATACTAGACAGCTTTTTTATTAATATAATCTTTCTCTCGTTTAATTTAATAGATAATAAAAATATTTTTAATTTTACAATGGGTGAGTTATGGAAATCGTCCAAAAATCGAAAGTGAAAATTTTTGCTTATCTTCACGTTTCAAAGGTTTCTGAACATTTTGGCATATCTCAGAAAAAAATGATATTTTTATGTGTGTGTGTGCGTGTGTGTGTACGTGTGTGTATGTGCGGATACAATTTTTGTCGATGTTTTTGAGAACACGAATCAACCGATTTGAATTATTTTATTCGAAAACAATCGATTTTTATAGATCGTACGACTTGCTGATTAGTTTTTCGCACAGGCAGATCCAGCCGTTTCGGAGGTAAAAAGTGCAAAATATGGGAATTCAATTTTTGAGCAACGGAGAATCTGATTAGATTGATTTGAAAATGTACTAGACAAGTTTTTCTCGTTTAGTTTTTATTAAACGTATTATATCATTTTTATATAGAATAATATAAGTCAATTTTTTTGTGAGAGACCTCAAATAATTCATGTAAAATAGCATGTGATTGGTTTTGGAGTATATAATTAACAAAAAATGATATAGTTCTGTTCTAATATTATATATATATATATATATATATATATATATATATATACATATACATATACATTTCTACAAATTCCAACAGTTTTAAGTGACCGTAAATCTAAACGTCTGAGTGAATTATAGGCTTCGTATTTCATTCCCATCATGAAACAATGATATAATTTTCTAAGAAATTATGTAAATTATATCTGAGTCTGTGCACGTTCTATTTATTTCGTGCTTTTCATCTCGCAGGGTCGTCATAATGTAATGATGCATAATTTATAACCCTTGCAAGGGCCTGAAAAGGGCTTTCGATGGTGAAAAGAGCAACATATGGTAAACCAGTTTTTTAGAATTATTTGTATTACAAATTGTAATTATTTTGAGTGCAAGCTGATTTTATTTCTCAATATAAATGCGCCTGGTTTGTGTTAGAACATTAATTAATCTGATTTTGGATCTGAGCGAAATCATAAGTTTTATTCTTATAAAATTTCCTGGCATTGTAGTATTTTTAATTCTTATTTTTAACAAATATTTAATTTAAGATAAATTTTACTGCATATTTTATGTAGTGTTTAAAAACATGTTTATCTAATTAAGTCATTGTCTTTATTATGTGGGCATGATTTATGATTTGGACATCAGCCAGGTTGGCATACAACTTCTTACGCATATTGGCTTACAAAATTTTATATATATAAATATATATATATATATATATATATATACATATATATATAAATACATATATATATATAATTTAATATATTTGATGCCTAACAAATTTTAACAAATACCATTAATAAACCTAAGCCCTCCCTAACAAACAATTTGATTGCTGATATCTAAATAAAAATCGATATCCTATCTGAATAAAAATAGCATAAAATTTAATTACCCAAAGGCAGATGTGTATTATACAATTCATATAGATTAATAATAATTATTAATATTACATTTAAATTTTATTGTCGTTTATGAATATCTTCGTAGAATATTTTTACAGTAAATTATGCATACGGTTATAAGTCACGTCATCATAAGTCATTGATATATGAATATCTTGGTCAGTTGAACAATAGTTATTATTAAGTTATTTATGGGCATCTGTGTAATCTACGACTTCCTGAATCATTATTATTAATACGATATGAAAACTATTGTAGTGGAAGAGCTAAGGTTATAAATTGAGGCGATATTTTTATTAGAGCGGAAGGAATTTCAATTATAGTAAATATAAGACTTTTATATGCAATTTTAGAATATTTTCTATGAATATCTTGGAAATTTTGCATAGGTCACTTTGTTTTTTATACATCAGTGAAAAATCGATAAAATTTACTAAAATTTAGTAAAAACTGTTTTATATACTTTGATATTGAAATTTTGAATAATTCGTAGTCGAAATACGGGCTTTAGTATTTTCATAATATGCAGTATATGGAATTAGAAAATTTTTGTACTTTTCTTTAAAAAACTGTTAAATTTTATTCAAAACATTATATTTTTTTTACATTTGTAGAAACTAGATACAATTTACTAAAATTTCGTAAAAACTGCTATACACACTTGAATATTGAAATTTTGAATAATTCGTAATTGAAATGCAGACTTTAGTATTTTCATAATTAGCAGTATATAGAATTAGATCATTTTTTTACTTTTCTTTAAAATAACTGTTAATTTTTGTTTCAGACATTATAATTTTTCTATATTAATAGAAACTAGATAAAATTTACTAAAATTTAGTAAGTACTACATACATAGATATTGAAATTATGAATAATTCGTAGTCGAAATGCGGATTTTAGTATTTCCATAATTAATATATGGACTAATAACATTTTTGACTTTTTTTCAAATAACTTTAAATTTTCATTCCAGACATTACAACTAGTTTACATCATACAAAACTATATAAAATTTACTACAATCTAGTAAAAACTATTTTTTGCACCTACTCGATTTCTTAAAATATTTTTCTGAAAAATGCCCTCAGCCCTATATTATTATTCTTGTAGGAAAGTTTGCTGTTACTTTTAATATCTGCTTACGATTCCTTGCATGCATTCTGACAATTCAAATGGAATTTGTTATTCATACTACATCATCATGGTAGTAGTCATATAAGTCTCCAATGCAATAGGAATTGAAATAAATCACGATCACGCAAATGCGACTGTGATGCTTTCGATATACTCGTATATGGCTAATGACTCTGAATATCATAAAGCACTTTCGAATATAATGTAGAGAGGGTCTTAGTATTCATTTATGGATAAGAAATTAATAATGAATTTTATATAGATGTAGAGTAATCAATTATCATCATTTTAGTTCAGAACTGTATTATTACTATAACTATTTCTATCCGATGTGGATCACGTTTAAAACTCGTGATATGCAATTTACACACAACAAGCAATTTGACTGCATTCGTCAATAAATAAAGCGTGCTGTTTCAATTATTACCGTCATTTTCGAACGCGAACAAAAACTGACAGTAAATATAACTGTGTATAACATGAAAGTATCCACCCAACGTCACATCGATTGTCTTGTAAATTAACTTTCCTTCTTATGTCGAAGAATTATTATTATATACTTGTCGTAATTGCTGGGTAATTATATAGGTAAACTATCGTCGTCGTGAATACAAGATTGCATCATGATAGAGTAGAAGTAAAACGTGAAGTGTTTCCTAAGCAAGTAATAGAATCGATGCAGGTGAGGGAAACTTGTTCGATTTTGAATACATTTCTAATTTTTTCTTATTTATTAGTCACAAAGGTGTATAACCTTTATTCACCAGTAACGAACAGCGCGCACAGTCTCATGACGAGTATATTCGTCAATCACATTGCTGATCAAAATTTCAGATTTAATTCTGATTAGATTTCCAAATCAATCCATTACTGTTGTAAACCGCAGTTTCAACGATAATTACAGCCAGTGCGAAAACAATGTGTTGTTGCGTTTATAATCACAATCCCGCCAATTGAGTATTTCGAACGTCTCTAATAATGGTGTACGATAAATCCGTTATATAATTACGTATTTTGAGAATAATAATGCTAAACAATTCGAATTGGCTAATAATATACGTGCTGTTTGAAAGTACACATTTTGCTTTCGTTTTTACAAAGTGTTGAGAAACGTTTTACTAATTGTATGTTGGATGTAGTTCTCACATTTTTTTTAGCGAAGAAGGAATTGATTAAATACAAATGATATGTTGTGAACTAATCAGTTAACTGTAATTGACGATTTTACTCGTCATAGAGAATTTTGCGTCATGCGTATAAAACAGGGGCAATTTGCTATTTGAAACGGAAAACAAACGAAATCATTTGATTAGAATATTTTGGGACTATAACTGTATAAGTATGTAGTTCTAAAGTGGCATCTTACATTACAACAAATTTCATGAACTTCCTTAAATAATTGTTTGGTGTTCACCAAAGACAGTTGTTAATAATATAATGAAATAAATTTATGTTTTAGGCGCATACCGGTTATAAAATATATAAGAATATCGACATAAATTCGTTATATAAAAACAACAATACACATGTGATTTTTCAAGATATTTTTTCAATCAAATCATTCACAATATTTAGAGGCTGATAAAATACTATTAACATCCCGTAGGGTAAATTATAATAATTACTAAAAATCGAAGATGAAATGTTCAACTTTTTAAATTTTCCAATTTTTTTTATATATCTTTAAGTTTCACAGCCATCTGACCATTTTGGTATACCATAGCAAAAATAGATGTGCGAATGTATGTATGTTCGGGTACAAATTTTTGTCCACGATATCGTATAAACCGATTTGAATGATTCGAAAAGCAATCGATTGCTATTGACAGGGAGATGTTCTGATCAGTTTTTGGCAACGGCAGGTCCAGCCGCTTCGAGGATAGGTGCAAAAATGGTAATTCCGTTTTTGAGAGAGTGGAGTGTCCGATTAGAATGATTCACAAAACAATCGATTCGTATTGATTGAGTGAATAATTTATTGCAGTTTTGCGAAGGCAGGTGCAGCGGTTTAGGAGATATTGATCAAAAAGTGCAAGTAATTGCAGTTTTGAGAAAATGGCGCATCTGATTAGAGTGATTTAAAAAGCTCATTGCTTGTGTCAATGTTTGTATTCGTTTCTGTAGAAAAGCATAGTTAAAGATCGTTGCCCAAATACAAGCATTTATATTATATTTATAAAATATGACGATAAAATTTACAGTATCGTTTAATTACTAGAAGTTCCAGTAGTTTGCCTTAAAGGGTTATATACATCTAGGATTTTCTAAAAATTGTATTTTTTTATTTCATTTTTTCAATGTACATATATTTAAGAATACACCAGAATATATCATTCTGGTGAATATTTTCGAAATTACACGCAAATTTGAAAAGGAAAACACGGCTGAGGTGGAAGAAAGTAGTTAATGTAATATCTGATAAGTATTTTGGTTTTTATGAACAATTTAAGATCAAAATTTGCTTCGATTAATCACTAGATTTATAATTTCTTTATTAAAATGTTTTTGGTTTTTCAATTTCGGATGATTTTTTTCAGAAATAGAGTGGTCACCGCAAAACGTGTTTTTCGAGAGGTGTTCCCGCAGATCTGGTGATAACTTTTGTATAATAAATGTTTTTACCTGTAATTATTTTTGAAATATAGTTAAAAGATGCCTTCATATGTGTGTAAATTTTTGTATCGATACAATCAATAGATTTGCTAAGAAAAATTCTAAGAAATGGCTTTTTTCGATTAAGTGTATATAACCCCTTAAGGCACGATGCTATGCACCACTAGTTGTTATGGATAGAATACATATTGCACAAAGTTTAGGTTCGAAGAGCACGTGTTCTCCATACATTACAAACAATTTACAAATATCTAATGTATGTATGTTCGGCGGTCTCGAAAATGTCTGCACGAGTTACATTACATTATACCCATTGCGCACCGCAGTACATTATGACATGTCCATTATGAGAGACGCGAGTAGACGGCTTCGCTACATAAACACGATCAATCATGGGCTTTGCAGTTGTTTGTGCGGCACATGAACTTCCCACCTGATATATATTTCATTATATTTGCCCTGCTGCTATATGCCGGCTATATGCATATATCAGCGTTGATAAATAATGCGAGCGAGATGCATTTACAAAGTAATTGATTGAATGGCATGCCATAACGCATTTGAAAGTTGAAAAGTAATTATTTATTTAATAAAAACGTCGGCCGATCGACGGGACGTTCAATAAAACTTTTCCTAGGCATACACATTTTAAACAGTTAACTGTGACCCTCTCATCCAACGGTGCGCACAGTTTAGTGTTTCCCAAAAAAAACTCATGATGTGCAAGAATAAAATGGACTAAATTGAAAAATGTTGTTAAAATATCTACATCCTAATTCCTTATATTATTTTCGCGTTTTGAGAAATTTATGCAACTTTTCTTAATGTAAGCTGGGACTTACAACTATTTATTTTACACATTCATAACCTCATAATATTGGAAAAACTTGACATTTCAGAATAAATTTAGTATTTTTCAGAAAATTCATTATAAATAGCAAATGGTCACTGCTTTATACACATGACGAACATACATGTCAATACACAAATCTGCTACTTCTCCAAGACGAGCATATTCGTCAATCACAGTCGATATAACAAAATGCAATCATGAAAACTTTCCTGAATTTATCAATTTCTCGTAGGGTAAATTCTAGTAAACGTCTTAAAATTGAAAATGAAATGTTTAAAAATTTGGTATTTTTCAAACATTTCAATTTAAATAGTAATGGTTACTATTTAAACTAGTTTTTAACGCATGACAAACATACACGTCAATACACAAATCTGCCACTTTTCTATGACAAGCATATTCGTCAATCACAGTCGATATATCAAAATGCAATCATGTAAACTTGCTTGAGTTTATAAATTTCTTGTAGGGTAAATTCTAGTAAACGTCCGAATTTTGAAAATAATTTTTTTTGCTACATTTTGGAATACCTTAGAAAAAATATATGTGTGTGTGTGTTCGGATCGGATCAACCGATTTAAATCTATCGATTTCTACTAATAAAAAGACGTACTGATTAGTTTTTAGCAAAGGTTGGCGCAGCGTTTCGGAGATACGGTGCAAAAAAAATAAAAAATGGCAATTGAGTTTTTGCGAAAACGAAGCATGAATTTGAAAATTTTTAAAAATATTTTACTTGTATTGACGTAGTGATGATTGGATTTTTGCAAAGGTGGGTGTCCGGTTCAGGTGATCCAGTAAAAAAAAATTAAAAAATGCCATTTAACTTTTGAAAATCAGATGTTTTCAATAGTATAGATATATCAACCGACATGAATGGGTGGAAAACTTTCAAGAAATTTCAACATTTTCAAAATATAAGGTTGTCAAATATCTCCCTTCCGCCTTTTTGTATTATAAACAAAGAGCAAAAAAGCGGAAGGGATATATTTGACAACCTAATAATAAAAATATCGGTTTTCAAAGAATTTTCATGTTTTCAAAAATGTCAGTATTTTCAAGTTTCCATTTTTTTTAGAAAAATAGTCGTTTTTAAAAAAATATTTATTTCAATTTTTAAATACTTAGGTTTTTTATTTTTTCAAAATTACCAAAAATGTTCTGAAAAATTCAAAATTTTCAAAAAAATCTAATTTATTATTCTGAACTTTTAAAATTTTTAAAATACGGTGCGGAAAGTTTCAAAAATTTGCCTCAAGGTAAGATGCCAAACATCATGTACGTCTAATTTAAATTAAAAATAATTGGATCAAATATGTGCGACAGTTAATATTTTTCTCACCAATTATTACTCGTGCATTAGTTATTACACCCATATGTACTCTTCATAACAATGTTGCAGCTTATAATCATTAGTTCCCGTATCGTTATACGTACTTAATAATTAATTGGATACCCATCAAAATCCTTGGCCAATACACATCAATCCTTAGAATCCACCCTTATATCACGGAGGGTTGAAACGTTGCAAAACATAACAACAGAACGGAATCTATTCTATAATGTAATAGTCGTAACCTGCCCAGATAGTGTTTCCAGTTGCACGGTCGGATAATTCTCATTTATATGTTTGTATGCGCACTTCTGTACACACACTCCGAGGGATGGAATGAATAGTGCAAAGTAAACATGGGTAGGGCGAGTGCCGCGAAATACATAGAGGTACAAGTGGCGCACGACGATGGATCTATGTTGGTGCGATGGATGCATGTGCAGGGTAGCATAATTAAGGGATGGAGGGAAAAAATGTTAATTCGTTCTTTGAAGTTGCCGTACAAAAATTTAATGATTTCTGGATTTTAATACTAACAACTGCTACCGGAATTTCCAAACTCGAATAATGATTTTTTTCTGGCAGAGTTTCATATAAAGGTTGCAGTGTGATCATAAAAAATGAATCAATGATATACATTTATTTCAGCAAATTTGAGACAGTGTAAATGTCAAAATTAATTTAATTTTAAAAATAAAATTACAAATAAGATAAAAGCATTCTTTTATTTGGACATATTTTATGGTCAAATTTTTTTACAAACTGCATACAACTTTTGTATTAATATATAATTTTGTTAGAAAAATACATCATTGAAGTTGAAATAAATATTAATTTTATTTATTTCAGCAGATTGCAGAATGCAGTAATTCAATTTTTAAATTTTTATTTTATTAATTACAAATAACATATATGCATATTTCTGTTCGGCATACATATTTTATGATCAATTTTTTTTTTCACAAAAATCAAACTACATACAACCTTCATATCAAATTTTGTCAGAAAAATTCATCATTAGAGTTGAAATAACTATTTTAATTTATCTCTTGAAAAATTGCTTTTTGGAACTACTTTTGGAACTTTATTTTACTTTTTTATTTACTATTTTTTATTGTTCACACCTTTGCCAGGATAACGGTTTATTTTGTCTTTTTTACCTCAACCATGTATAAGCTTTTATGGAGGTTTTATAAAAAAACTGTTGAATCTAACGTAAAATTAACAATACGCTAATAACACTGCTCAAAACGACAAAAAATACTGTAGTTGAAAAAATGTAAAAATTAACAACTATTTATCTCCTAATATTGAGGTCGCCTAGTTGCATAATTTTTGCCCTCTACTTTAAGATAGTATTCTTATAAAAAGCATACTTTACTTATTTTTTGAAAAATGTTGTGGACTCTATTATAGCGCTATTATACAATAATTTTATTTAAACGAGCAAGAACAAAAAGGACGAATAAATTACCAAACTATCTAGAATCAAAATAATAGATTTATAATTTAAAATTATAAATTTATATTCTAATTTATATTTATAATGGAATCGAATAATTTTGAATACTTTATGCAATATCTCAGATTTACATTATCCAAATATTTATTCTAATTCAATATATCCTATGAAGAGAGTTTGTACCTTTTTCGCAAAAAAACTATTTTCTTGATATACTCGAAAATTATAGCATGTAGCTCTTCAGTTTGTTTGGAGAAATTTTGCTAAATATTAACACGAATAAAGTGTCTGCTTATAATTTTTTTAAAAAAATTACTATATTCCTCAAAAAAGTTTTTACTTCCTATAGGGCAAGAGAAAGAAAAGAAAATGACAATTTCTGCATATCTTTACGTGAGTATGTGTGTCTATGTAGTATGTATGTATGTATGTACGAATACAAATTTTTGTCGACGATTTCGCGAGCACTGATAAACCAACTTGAATGGGATTCAAAACTTTCATGAAACTTCTAAATGTGTCAATAGAGTAGATATTTTACACATTTCCTAAATTTGGTAAAAATAGAACTATTTAAAAAAAGTCGATTTTTTACAGTTTTCCTAAAAACTTCATAATTTTTAAAAATTTTCGAAATTAACAATTTTTTTTTAAAGTTTCTGGAAATTTTAAGTTACGCTACGGTAAGTTCTAGCAATTTGCATTAAGTCATGATGCTATGCAACACTAGTTCACTTTGTCATCAATAATCGGAACATCCATAAATTTTCCAATAAAGTGTTTTATCATCTTTCACGTCATAATAGTTCTCCTCCCCTTTTCTAAAAATTTCAAATTTTCGAAAATCTTTTAAATTTAAATTAACAAATTGTTTTAAAGCTTTTGGAAATTTTAAATTCAGGTAAGGGAAGTTCCAGCAATTTACCTCAAGCCATAATGCTATGCACCACTAGTTCACTTTGTCATCAATAATGTCCTTATGAATCGAAATATTCAAAAATCTTCCTCTAGTTTCTCCACCCCTATTCCTCTGCTAACTAAGAATTTTTCTCCCGACCTATTACCATTGTGCACCCCTGTTTTTATGCACGGCACGAATGATTCCATACGTAGAGGTATGTTACGAATGTGTTGGGATCGGGTTTGGGAAGGATGTACGATGCATGCCATTAACTGTATAACAGGGAACATCTGCCGCATGCAGATAAGCACATCACCGCCGCATCAGAGCGAATTGCGTTGCGTTGCGATTGCGTTTGCGACCGACTAGAGGCGACAGCTGCCGCGGCCGCCTCTGACTTGTGACTGATCTCATATTTGAATCGCGAAAAATATTTATTTTGTCTTTTGCTGCTCGATATATATGTCGATTGATGATATATTGACATGTTTATATATTGAATTCAATCGGATCGAAAAATCAGCGGATGGGTTGATTTTTCGATTAATAGATCTCGGTCACTAAACAACTAGGGTTGTGGACCAGTGAAAAAGTTTAAATAATATAAATCAAGATTTAACTAGTGGTATGCATGGCATCGTGCTTTAAGGCAAATTGTTGGAAGTTCTCGTACTGTAATTAAAAATCTTGGTACGAAACCCAAAAAAATTACACAAAATGTGTACACATTATTAAAATCTCTATAAAATACCTGATATTTTGATGTACCTACATATGTCCAATAAATATTTTTGACCGCCAAATGACATTTATTTAACTTAGTTTTATTGAGAGTCCATAACCGATAGACCTGCCTTACCTAATTTAATCAGTTCTTCATAATACAAATAAAAGGTTTTTTGAATTATTAAGATCGGACGCTCCGTTCTCTAAAAAACTGAGTTACCGTTCTTGGCAATTCATGCCCCGTATCTTCGAAGCGGCTGGACCTGCCTTCGCCAGAAACTAATCAGCATGTCTCTTTATTAAAAGGAATCGAATGTTATTTGAATTATTCAAATCGGTTGATCGGTGTTCCCGAAATCGTCCACGAAAATTTGTATCCGCACACAAACACACACATATACATCGATTTTTTCTAAGGTATGCCAAAATATTCAGAAACCTTTGAAACGTAAAGATATATAAAAAAATTTATTATTGATTTATTTTGCGATTACTATAACTTACCATACGGAAAGTTAATAAAAAGGATATATGTCAGAAAGTAAGAGGAGATTTTAATGAAAAGCAAAAACTAGATTCAAAATAAACAGTAAAATATTAAAATTGCCAAAATCTTAGTATGTACGTATTAAGAGGGCGAACATTAATGACGTGAAGCTTAAAAGGGTGAGGGAGAAGGGGTTTGACCAAAAATCAAGAAATATATCGCATAAGTAAAGAAAGTCTAGTTAGATATCACGTGTATATATTTTTTACCAGATTTTTTTTTAAATTTAAAAAGATCAAAATTTTCAAATTTTTCAAAAAAAAACAAAAATTCTAACATTTTTTCTAGGTACTATAAATACACGTGATATTTAGAGAGAGAGATGGGAGGGGAGGAATTCACAACGTATCACCGAGGGGATGGGAGGGTTCCAAAAATCCTTAAAAATCGATCACGTGATTAATGGGAGAATTGGCTATTAGATTTTGGAAAAGGTAGGCCCAGCCATTTCGAAGATACAGAGCTAAGTATACAAAAAATGGCAGTTTTTGAGAGAAATAAGCATCCGAATTGAATGATTCAAATAGCTTTCTGCTTCTTATAAATGTTATACAATGTTACAGTATTTTTAATAATTTTTTTGAAAACATTTAATATTCCTCGAACATTTCGTTACGGTACGGGAAGTTCCACCAATTTGCCTTAAGGCACAATGCCATACACACCACTAATCATTTCATTAAATTGAATTTTCTATAATAATAGACATACTTACAATTATAACTAATATATTGAGAACCACAAAAATAAAAATATATTGACAACCAGTTAGTAACTTCTACTTTGATGAAGATAAAAAAATTAATGGAGCTGATGAAGATATAAAACATGGAAATATTTATAACACAATGCATTTTTAACAGTTTGTTGAAATAATTATGGAAACCTTTAGTTTTGCTGCAGAATTAGTAATAAAGATAATTCTTGGATTTAGTCATTCATGTTCATTCTACTTGTTACTTTAATGATGGACAAAGTAAAATAGTAGAAAGAAACGATACCGTTCAAACAAAAAAAACTGACAATTTAATTCTACAACTCATTTGATATTTTTTTATATCCCACACAACTGCTCCATTATATAGGTACAATATCTCAAGAGTGATCTTTGCCAGTTATGTATCTCCTGCATTACCAAATTTCTGTTCTCGTCGGCGACAATGTTAGAAAACAATCTCCAACAAAGCAAACATTATGAATGAACCATTTAAACAATGACATCTTGAAGAGCCTGAGTTCTCTCTCAAAAGCCATTCATACAAAAGTCTGTCTGACTGACACAACCGTGGAATTGTTATAAAGCGACACACTTTGCAAAACTATTTGAATAGAACGACGACACATCGGAATCGGAATAGATAGACGAGAATGGGTTTAATGTGGGTAGTAGAGTGCGACTAAGTTGGCAAGAAATTGACGGGTGAACCATGATAAATAACAAGGTAAAGAATATTGGATTCTTTTATAAAAGTCATTTATGAGTATTTCTAACATTTTGTCAAATTACAAAGCTTATCTTAATTTTAAATAGTTTTCGAGTAATTTTTTCATCATCTTGCTTACTTCAAAAGCTAAATTAGTAATCCTCTAAATATTTCCTATTAACCTTATCTGCAATACTATCGTTAATCCGACTGGTACAATTTCGAAAACGGATGACGACACAGCTCCGACCAGATTATAAAACAGTAATCCTGCAACCTCTGAAGCATTAATTCGAACAAACCATCCGGGCAAGACGTAAAATTAATGCGATTGAAATTAATACAGCAAAAAACTTTTGCCATAATCTGGCAATAATCTTGAATAATTGCATTGCATTAAAATATAAAGAAAGTAGGCGCGCACGGATTGAGTAAGAAAAAAATGTGAGTGATTCTGTTAATGTATTCAGAAACACGAACGAGGAATTTTTTATTTTAACGCTCCGAGTTTTGAGTTTATAATGAACCGGTATATGAAGTTTGGTGTTTAATTAATATTGAATTAATGAGAATACTTTACGAATGTCGTGGCACAAAAAAGTGTTAAATGTAAATTTATGGTTTGGCGCAGTGCAGATGTTGGCAGATTTGCTTAAGCGGAAAAATATTATAAGGTTTTTCATGACCTGCAAAAAGTGTCACGGGTAACTGATATATATATATATATATATATATATATATATATATCACAGGTTTAAAAAGTAGTATAAGCCATAAACCATACATCGCAACAAAATTTCCCAATTCCTCACCTATGTCGAAGAAAACGGCGAGCATGTGTAACTGCAATTCGAAAACCTTTAACCACATCAAGTTTTCTGCGATGTGTGCGCAAATACGAAACCGACATGAAATGCAGTTTATTACATGGGAATGATAACATTGTAAATTTTATCGCAGCAATAAAGGTCGATCATGCGGGCGAAAGATCCCTGCGGTTAATACGTGAATCACCCACCTCAGGGCCCTTCAACTGTACATATATACAGGGCTGGATCGAAAATACAGATATCGGGTTGATAAGCAAATGCAATCACGTATTTGAATCATCGAAATAGGTGTAAAAGTAGATAAGTGCTGAGTTGGAGAAATTTTTTGATATAAAAATGCTGGTTGTAAATTGCAGCATTGAGTGCAAATTATGCAATAAACTCCGCATTTCAGCAACGAATTAAACAAAATGTTAATATGCAACTGTATATAACAGTTTATAGCGTATCTTAGTAAATTTTATCTAGTTTTTAATAATGTAAACAAATTATAACGCCCGGAAAAAAATTCAAAGTTTTTTGAAGAAATGTAGAGAAATGTTCGAAATCCATATATTGCTAGTTGGAAACCCTAAAGTCCGCGTTTCAACTACTAATTCTCAAAATTTTAATACCCAAGTGTATGTAACAGTTTTCATGAGATTTTAGTAAATTTTATCTAGTTTTTAATAGAATGGAAACAAATGGAATGGAAACAAATTATAATGCCCAGAATGAAAATTTGGAGTTATTTGAAGAGAAGTAAAAAAATGTCCAAAATCACATATTGCTGAATATAACAATAAGCATGGAACATTTTTCCATAAAATCTATATAAAATATTTTGTATACTTGATCATAAAACTGCAATTTTTAAAATACTGCAATAACATAAACTACCAAAAATCTCATCAATTACAACGAAAAAAGAAAGAAATATTAAGCATTCTATGAAATAGCCAATATTACTAGATTCAAGATGAAGATTTGCAAAAAAGTTTTAAATATTTAAGCCTGGATTATTTTTAGCTGTTTTTATGAAAAAGTATGTATATAAATCTAATAATTTATCTATATAACCCTAATAAGAAAATCTATATAAATTCCTAATACCACTCATGTCATACCAAAAAAAAACTTTTAGTACCTTCATCATTAAATTTGTACAACTGTTATATATTAAATCAATACTAAAACGTAAATATTTCCATGTAATTAAAATATTTGTAATAGTTCGAGTAAATAATTAAAATAAAATTAAAACTGTACACAATTTTCGAATTGACGTAATCTCACACAAAAATTGCCATAAAACACACCTGAGTGAGCAACATTCGGACATAAGAAATAATATATGGATAATATGTATATATGTGTTTGTGTGTGTGTACTCAATAGTACCTGGTATTTCATAAATTTGATGGTATTAATCCAGTCCTGGACAAAATAGATAGCTCGTTTGTGGTCTAGCCCTAAAGGGCGATTTGTAGTCCCTGTTAGGTCATAGCCGATGCTCATCAAAATTTAATATCATAGGAATTCGCTTTACTATTTCTCTATACAAAGTAAAATTTGCTGTTCTACATGTAATGATTCATAGATATACATTCATTTAATTAATTTTAAAATTTCATAATACATTGCGATACTAAAATTAAATTTTAGTCCGAAAATTTCCTCATTGTTATTTTCCGTTATCAATGATTTCTATGAATTTATTATTATAATACCCAGCGTATTCTTGAAAATAATTAACGTTCCAGGGCATTAACTTCAGTAAACTTTCGAGCGATGGTAATAAAACAATTATGTTATTAATGCGGTGTGCTATTATAAATGTAAAGCCGCAAGATATAATTTATTATGTGCAATTGTGAATGTAGGAAATAGCATTTACACACAAAATGAAAATGATGTTTGAAAATATTAATATAAGACTCAGCGTTTCATAAATATGTCTACTGTGTGTACACTGAGATATAAATATGCAAAAGTATGTTTGCATCGACTATCGGAATTTAAATCGTTTTGTAAAGGGAATTAATTATAGATAGTGATATGGAATAAAATGATAGTAATTGCTTAGAAAATATTATTTTCAACAAAAAACATCACCAAGATTAATGTGCTAATTTTTTAATTAGTTGTACTTATCGCAATCTGTATTTTATATTTATGGATTTAATAAACAAAGATATTCAAATCATAAATCCGAATATGGCATCATGGTTCGTGCCAATCAAATGATTTTGCATATTTGCATACGGGATTTTTTTCATCGCAGTCAATTGCGATGGTTGCAATTAATTTCAGCAAAAATCCGACGGCAAAAAATAAAATTAATTAAAGTGTCAATGTTGAAATTGCAGGCATCAAGTTGAGGGTACTATCTGCCAACGTCAAAAGGCTGATAAATAGGCAAATGAAATAGGTAGATAAACTAGTGGTGTATTCTAGATAAACTAGTGGTGTATTTCATCGTGCCTTAAGGCAAATTGCTGGAACTTCCCGTACCGAATTAAACTTGTGAATATCTGAATTTCGATATTCAAACATATTTTTTATAAAAATTAAGAAACAAAGAACAATCGTCAGTTTCAGAACAATAATCGTTTTGTCAACACAAGCAGAAAGTTAATCATTCAAATCGGATGCTTATTTCTCTCAAAAACTGCCATTTTTTGCAAGTTTAGCATCGTGCATCCAAAACGGCTGTACCTGCCTTTGCTAAAAATTAATCACCACATCTCTCAATTATTATAATTCAAATGCTTTTTGGATCATTCAAATCGGATACTCCGTTCTCTCAAAAACTTGATTTCTATTTTCTGCACTCTTTGCTCCGTATCTCCGTAACGGCTGGATCTGCCTTTGCCAAAAACTAATCAGTACATCTCCCTATCAATAGGAATCGGATGGTTTTTGAATCATTCAAATCGGTTGATCAGTGCGCTCAAAAACGTGGACGAAGAATTGTATCCATACATACACATTCACACACCACATCCAATTTTTCTGTGTAATGCCAAAATGTTCAAAAACCTTCAAAACGTGAAGATATATGCAATAATTTTGAATTTCGATTTTTGGACGATTACAATAACTTACCCTACAGAAAGATAAACATTGAGATTAGTAGGTAATACGATTATTTTCCAGAAATCCAAAGATTAAGCAGTTTTACAAAGGGATAGAACTGAGCTTAAAGTTTCGCAAGTGATAAGATCCATCATATTTATCTCAAAAACAAGTAAAGTATAGGATTTTTTAACAATACTATTTTAAAGTAGAGGGCAACAATTTTAAAAACATGTCGTTATCACAATTTGCACGGTCATATTGTTAATTGTAAAGTAAAACAATTTTTTTGAAAATTCGAGATTAGAGATTAATTATCTATTATCACTTAAATTAAGAATCCAATTCGTCGTTAAATTATACCATAACATATCTAAAACGCCTAACGGCAAACACATAGCATTTTGACAGATTTTACTACAAAAAACTGTCAACTAAAAGGAACATAACATAGAGTTTCCATAACAACGCCATGTTGCAGTCTATTTTACCGGAGCATTTGCCCCTAAATGTGGTAAACTTTTACTCAAACCTGCCTTCAGAAAAATCCCTCATATCAATAACAATAATCTCATGTTACACATCAATAATCGCCTTCTCATTATATTTCTTTCAAATAAGAAAGTTCTCCCCATGACGACGGCTGCTCGGCAATCATCCCACCGAACATATGGCTCGATAATAAATACCTGCTCATATTATGTGTTCAGTAATGACATTGACATATCGTTATTTGTGCTCGACTCAATCGTGTGGTTGTTACGAAAATCAAGATCACAATCTCGTTCTGAAGCGAAATTCAAAATACGCATCAGTCGAGAATGTTTCGCTTCATGTAATCAGTATGCGGTACTAACATACATACAGGTCGTTTTGTTCGATTTTAAATGATGTGTAACAGCATATGGCACAGGGTAAAAGAACACCTTTTGCATTTATAGAGAAGTTTGAAATAAACTATTGCTGTTTAAATATATTGCATTTTTGTATTGAGCAGTGTTGCAATTGCTCGCGAACTTCGCGATTTAACAATTTATTAGAATTTTGCCTTTGAAAACCTTGTCTATCTAAACCATGTGTAAGACTTTCATATTGTTATAATAAAGCCTGCATATTCTTATAATAATGTTGAAAAGTCGAATTGAACCTTCTTACCCCGTACTACCTCTTATAATCTTTAATCAATGTCATATTAACTATTGATTCCAATTAAAATTTCCAAAACAATAAATAATTTAAAACTACCATGATTCACTATATTTATACAACCTACGCTTATAGAAATATATAATTATCCAGCTTCCACGAGAAATATTATTTTCCAACTTTATCGATTACTTTAGCCACAATAATTCTTGTACGTTATTTTCGATATTTTATCGTCGAACGCTGTTTTGAATAAATAATAGGAGGCTTTGATTAATATCAAGTTAAAATTTATGAGCACAAGTTAATTATATAGTTTAGTAAAGAATGTATTCACAATTTAATATGGACGTTATGGTAGATGCATCTATGCAGTAAACAATGAAGATGATTAAAATTTTTAATGACGATAAGCAAATTATAAAAAGATATTATGTTATCTATTGACATCGTTTTATAAAAAAGTATTATGAAATTCGATACTTAGCTCTAATGAGAACATCAACTCCGAAAAACGCACCTGTTCAAAACACATCATTTGTTCATAACCTTTTTACGCTCAATTCTCAGAGGGTCAACAAATTTGAAGGGCTAGACATTAAAGGGACCCCTTTTTGTAAAATCGAGGGGTTCATAGTATTAAATATATTGTCGTGCGAGAAATATCGACTTTAATCTCGAACTATAATTTTAATTAATTTTTACACGGTAAGGCTATCAAAACTTTATGGATGATAACGACATGACATTAAAAAAATTAGAAAGAAATATTAGGAATTGCAAATATAAAGACAGGCAGTATTGATTTTGTTACTAACCAAATCAGAAATTTATTGCAACAAATCTTACTATTTTGCAATTTTTAGCAAGATGTAATCCTAAGATGATCTCATGAACCAATCCCAAAACCAAAAACAATATTTATCACAAGAAAATGAAGACAAAGGGTTTATAAAGGATTTAGACATATAATGGTTTGTATATAAACAATCAGAAAATTCACAATTACATCATGACAAACAACACAAATCAAACTCACAAATATTTAATTATGTTGAGTAAAATTTGTAGTTAGTTTTGTTCATCATTGTAAAAATATGATGTTTGCTATTCATGATTCATGCAAAACATCTATTTATATGCAGGTGTCATTAAATAAAGTACATTGCTCAAAACTAACTAGAAAATATATCATTTATTGAAAATTAGACTACTTACTTATCTCTTGATATCGATGTCGCCCGATTTCAGGCTTTGGCTGGTTACACTTTTTTGCTCTCTACTTTGAAATAGCATCGTTCAAAAGTACCACACTTTACTTGCTTTTGAGAATAATGGGTATGGACCTTTTAGCCGCGGACTTTAAAGCCCCTCCTATGTAAAAAAAAATTCAATTAGAAATATATTAACCTACATGCAAGTAACTAAATTAAATTTTATATATTTGTAAAAATCACTTTGCATAATCCCCGATTAACCTAATCGCAAAAACCACTAAATCAACGACTTAATTTTAAAAATAAATAAACTTAATCATTTATCCCATTTAATAACCGATACGTGAATAATTTACATCTGCTGATACAGTCTTTATCTCATAAAATTTATAGTTTATCTAATATCAGTTCCTTACATAATCATTTAGCTTTTTTAATTGCGTCATAAAACCTGTAGTAATGGTGAATTTATTCTAATTCCTAAGATTAGAAGAGAATGATCTTTATCGGGGCGTTCCTATTTCGAATTAATTTGAAATCCCACACATTCCGAGATACTTAATGAGAACGTTCGAGGAATGAGGCAGCCTTGCCTTGAAACAAAGAGCTGGGTAAAAAATAAAAAAATACAAAAAAAATATAAAAAACTAGTGGTGCATGGTATCGTGCCTTAAGGCAAATTGCTGGAACTTTCCGTACCAGAATTATATATTCGAGGGGGAAAAAAATCAGTAATCAATAAATATTGATCAGTGATTTACAACAATTGTTTTAAACATTTTCAAATAGATAATTATAATCAATAAATATTATATTGTTTATAAAATATACAGTGACGACCTTATCGCTAAAAGCACTTGAGAAAGTTTACATGAGCAAGAAGAGCCCCGAGTGAATCCATCTAAGGATATATTTCTTGCGATTCGAATAACGCATTTGAAATATATACATTTTCAAACTGAATTGTAAATTTGGAAATCATATTTGAAGTATAAAACTTTGTATGTTTTTGAAAAAAAATTTTTTTTTCTGAAAATTGCTTGAACCGTATAAGTAAACTTTAAAAATTAAAAATCGTGGTACGGAACTTAACAAAGTTGTAACAAAATTAGTATTCATTTTTTACAAAATTTTATCAAATATCTGATAATTTGATGTGCGTATGTTAAATTATCATTTTTGACCGCCGAATATCATTTTTTCTACGTTTTTATCTGTATCTCCGAAACCGCTAGACCTGCTTTACCAAAAATTTAATCAATTTTTCATTTCGTCAATACAAGTACAATGTTTTTTTGAATCATTCAAATCGGGTACTTTGTTCAGTCAATAATTGAATTTGCGTTTTTGAGACTTTTTACCCAGTATCTTCAAAACGGCTGGACCTGTCTTTGCCAAAAACTAATCAGCACGTCTCCCCATCAATAGGAATCGAATGTTTTTCGAATCATTCAAATCGGTTGATACATGCGCCCGAAATCGTTGACAAAAATTGTATCCAAACAGACACATATACATGTACATTCTAACAAATTTTTTCTAAGGTATGTCAAAATGTTCAGAAATCTTTGAAACATGAAGATATGCAAAAAATTTCATATTCGATTTTTTTGCGATTACTATAATTTACCCGACGGAAAGTTACAAATAAAAAAAAAATAGAAAATTTATTGTAGTTAAATGCGTCTACCACTATAATCACTATAATGTCTATAAATAAAGTATAGTATTTTTCAACGTTACTATTTTAAAGTAGAGGGCAAGAAAAGTGCAATCAACCATTGTCTTAAATCAGGCGTCATCACCGACTCGAGATAAACTGCCACATTGTCAATTTTTTAACTAAAATTATTTTTCTTGTCGTTAGTTTTTATAGTTTTGAGCACTGTTATTTAGTCTTCAATACCTGAACATAATTTTTAAATATAGGGTAGAACGGGCCTTAAAGGTCAGAGGGTATCTCATAAATAAGTAGAGTTAGAATTTTTTTAACAACAATATTTGAAAGTAGAGCGACAAAGATGTATATAATCAGCTTGATTCTCACAACGTGAACGTAGTATCTAAAAAATACGTAATGTTAGGATTTTTTCACAATAATATTTGAAAGCAGAGGGCAAAAGATGTATAACCAGCAATACCTTGATTTTTACGATGTTGATATCGGCAGATAAATGTCAAAGTTTGAAAATCCATAACAAAAGTATTTTCTTTCGTTGTGAGTTTTTTTTTGGTCGTGAGCACTGTAGTTTAGTTTACGAGACCTTAATATAATTTTTGTGAATACGTAATTTAATTGTTTTATAAGACGTATTGTTAATTTTAAGTTAGATTCAACAGTTGTTTTATATAACCTCTATAAAAGCTCACACTTGGTTAGGTTAAAAAGGACCTACTGAACCTTCACTCTGGTAAAAAATAAAAACATAGCAAATAGCAAGTAAATGAAATTAAAAAAAAACAATTTTACAAGAGATGAGTTAAATAAATTGTTATTCCAACACTGGTGAACGAAATACCAGATCAAGGTTATATACAGTGTAATAAATGTAAAAAACGACGTACTAAACCTTCACTCTGGTAAAAAATAACAAACAGCTAATAACAAATAAATAAAGTTAAAAAAACTATTTTACAAGAGATGAGTTAAATGAATAGTTATTCCAACTCCGATGAACGAAATACCCGATCAAGGTTATATACAGTGTAATGAATGTATCCAAAAATATATTTTGCATTGGTTGAAAAATATATCTTATTATTATTTCGTAAATTTTCTTTAAAATTAAAAAGAAGACATTGAAAATTTTTGCTACCAAGCCGTTCCATTTTTCTGGCCATGGGGTAAAAAAGACCAGGTGACAATTTTCTGAAAAACATTTCTACAATGATGAATTAGCTGGAAGTTTTACTGAACATAGTCAGATAGTTGTTTGTTTGATTTGTGTCATTTATTGTGATATAGTTGGTTTAGATTTCTAATTGGGCATCAGCTCTCCCTCTATCCCAAAAGTATTTAAAGCGTTCCACGTTTGATAAAATTGAGAACGACGAAACATTCAATTAACATATAAAGTGAGGTTAAATTGGCACTTCACTTGGTTCGGGAATTAAAATCATGTGCCGAATTACCAAGTAGAGTTAAAACTTATGTCGTTCCAAAACTAATTATCAACGAGAGAGAAGCGACTTCTCGAGAAATAAGTAGATAGTAAGTATTAGATAAGAGTCATCTTCACTATAAAGACAACTTTAAATGCAAACATTAATTGAGGAATTAAACTTAATGAAAGAAATCGGTAAAGGAAACTGGAGATATTGCACCGATTTGGTCGGAATTTGAAATGACCCAGAAATTATAGTACTGTAATATATATTCATTATCCAGATTTTAATGAACACAGATAATTATATTTTGCATAATTTATTTTAGCTCAACAGCAAGAAATTTGACTTAATTGTATTCATAATATATATGTAATTTTTTTAAGTCTCGAACATTGAATTGCACATTTTATTCAATTTATTACATTACTTGATTAATTCTCTGAATAATAACGTTGAAAACTTCATAATACTTCCTAGTTTTAGAATAGAAGAAAAACTTTAATACGATTAATTTAAAGTTACATGAAAATGTCACGTCCAAACATATGATTGATGAAAATAACTAGAGGCAAGTTATTTTGATTGATGAATGACTTACATTAAAACCTCGAGACTCGAGTTGATACTCGAAGAAACTTTTTATTTTCAAAAATTATTCAACTTTCCAAGAATTGGCACAGTTTATAAGCTGTGACGAAATAAATCACCAGAGTTATATTCGTTCCAAATATTTTAGGATCGTAGAATGAAAATATTTTGGTTTGATTGAATTATGAATGAACGAAACTAAAATACTAGAAAACACGTTTTTATAAGATGCGGGAGAAGAGCTAGAATAATTCCCTAATGATATTGAGTGAGATATTTCATACAATCTAATTCGTTTACAACTAAATGCTTCAACTATAATAAGTCGATTATTCTTCTTGTAAAATTACGTCCATTCACCCAAATGTGCTTTACTTCTGGCCAAGTCCAGACAAACGGCGTTTTGTCTCTAATGATGCCATTAGCAAAGCAAACAACTCCCGGCAATATCTCTAATGGAAAGTTGAAATATTTGCCCCATCCAGTTGCCAACTGCCTGGATATGTTTGCCCATGACGTCAGATGTAACTTACAATAATTTTCTATTTACACTAGAGTTCTCGTAGCTATTATCTTGGATAATTTGGTTAATTTATTGAAACAATTGTGCGGAGGTTCGGGAAAAAAGTGTAGACGATTTTTAAATGTTTAATTTAATTACGGTATTGATTTGTTCGGGTGTTGTTAATATAATGATTAAACAGTAGAAAAATGAGGAGCATAGATTATGTAAGAATATAACTTGTATGAAAACTATTTTTTTATACATACTTTTGAATTGCATTTTCAGAAATTTCTAGAGATATTATATTTCCCTCTGCAAGATCACATCTGATTCACGCCGAATTAATTTTGTATCGACCTCACAAGTATTTGAGATTGATTCTGAACTTTTTTCAGATGTTTAGAATTATTACATTCCCAGTAAAAGCAGTCTTGAATCACAAAATGTTGCAAATTTTTATAATATAGTTCCAATACTTTTCCAAACTCTCGCAACGTGTTTTCATCATTTTCAGAAAAAATCTTGGGGGAAAAACTGCATTTGATTACATATTAAAAACTGTACTTTCCATAGGTAAGTTATAGTAATCGCAAAAAATTCGAAAATGAATTTTTTTATATATCTTTACGTTGCAGAGGTTTCTGAACATTTTGGCATACCTCAGAAAAAATGAATGTATGTAGTATGTATTTAGTAATAACCTATTTCAGTTTAATAAAATAAACCTATAATTTCAATCCGACATCTCACCAGAGCAATTTTGCTCCATGACGAATCGAAAATGACTAATCGAAATAAAACTTAAATGAATATCTTTAATTTTTTTCGAAAATTAAAAAAAAAATAGATATTTGAGAGTTTTGAAAAAAAAATGACTACAACACTGTGCACTATATTAGGCACAAACTAGTGTAAAAAAAATAATTTAATACTAAACACTGTTTAGTTCCAAAAAATTTTGATTAAGCAGAGTTCTCATTTTTCTTACGACCTCCTAAAGCTGGGACTGTGCCAAAAGTGTATTCAGTTCACTGGTGCCAAACAAACACCCATTATCAATTAAAAATATAGGGTATACACAGTACGTAACCTCATTCGTCACGGAATAGAAAATCCTACGCCTCCCTAGAGAATTTGAAATGATTTTAGTTTAGTTGCACGCCGTATGCAAATAAACAACCGTCCCATTTCGTTCTACATTTATTGATCATTAAAAACAGTAATTTAACCCGCATCAGTGGAGCGAACGAGATTGCTTGAAACTGTCATAGAAATAGTAGTAGAGCTTAGAGAAGCTCATCTGCATACAAATAGCCCATGTGAATAATAAAACATCATTAGGAAAATCATCAAAATGCAGAAACACTAGGCTAAGGAATGTACAATAGATTTTATAATACATGGTGTTAGCTGTCCAATTTTTTTACCAATGTTTCCAATTACCAGTCTATTCCCCTTGGCCTTCGATCGAGCCGAATTTTGATTTCTCAAAAAGTCCTTCACGAACAATCGACGTGCAAGTCACTCATCATCATGCAACGAATCCATTTCGAATGTAAATTCACGCCGTGTTTGCTCTGACAAAAACGAAAACAATTTCGAAGTCACGAACAAATAACACACCATTGTTTATTTATCGATAGAAGAGCAGTTGTGTGCTAACAGTTATAACGTTTGCGAAGAGAACGTGTTTTACCATGAAAATTTCTTGTTCCTTGTTATTGATCGAAATGATTTTGCTGGGTGTAAATTTTTTTTGTCGAAGTCTCTCTAAAACATTTCCTTTCTAAAGCAGGTGTCAACTATTGGCGCATTACATCGTGCCTTAAGGCAAATTGCTGGAACTTTCCGTACCGTAATAAAATATTCGAGGAATATTCAATACTGTAACTTATATATGTTTATAACTAGTGGGGTGTGTGGCATTTTGCCTTAAGGCAAATTGCTGGAACTTCCCGTACCGTAACGAAATGTTAGAGAAACACTGAATGTTTTCAAATAGATTATTATAAATATTGTAAAATTGTCTAATATTTATAAGAATTATATAATCTGATTTGCAAAGTTGAAATTATTTGTTTAAAGTATAGTAGTCAGAATTAAAAATAAAATCTGATATACAGAAAATCTGATTCGATATACAGAAAATATTTTTTTTTAAAAAAAAAAGTTGAAACAAAAAACTTTTTTTTCCAAAATCAATTATTTTGGTAAGACAAGCAGAAAGTTCTTTGAATCATTTGAATCGGAAGCTTAGTTCTCTCAACAACTGCCATTTTTCACACATTTAGCTCTGTATTTTTGAAATGGCTGGGCCTGCCTTTGCCAAAACTAATAAACACTTCTCCCAATCATTACTAATTGAATGTTTTTTAGATCATTCAAATCGGATGCTCCGTTCTCTTAAAAACTCGATTTTTATTTTCTGCATTCTTTGCTCCGTATATCCGAAACTGCTGCACCTGCTTTTGCCAAAAACTAATCAGCACATATCCCTATCAATAGGAATGGAATGTTTTTTAAACCATTCAAATCGGTTGATCCGTGCGCCCGAAAACGTGGACGAAAAATTATATCCATACACACATACACACTCACACACACACACATCCATTTTTTCTGAGGTATGCCAAAATGTTCAGAAACCTTCAAAACGTGAAGAATTAATATAAAAATTGTCAATTTCGATTTTTGGACGACTTTTTTATACGCCAGATATGACTATGACCCCAAAATCACCCCAACGTCCCACGACGAGTATATCCGTCAACGATAGTCAATTTCCCAATTATATTTAATTTTATCAGGTTATATTATTCAATAATAATTTCCTTTTACCATTAGGCTAATTTTAGTTTATTTTCATGACCATGCACAACATTGCTTATCGTCGTTATTATTAATGGCGTTAGAAATATTTTCTTTGCCATAAAATGGATCATAAAGTAGATTCAGTGAAGAACAGTTTATATTAAATTCTTGAAAGTTTGCCAAAAATTTCATTCGCTCGCCAATTTGCAGTAGGTGTCATTCAGTCTACGTCAATTGCCAAAATGAATTCTTTGCGAAATGCAACACCCTGAAGAAATTAAGTAGAACTAAATTTAAAAATTCTGTGAAGTTCTAATATTCGGGAACTAATAAGCATTTAGTTCGGCAAATAAATATATTCAATCTATTTTTATATAATTTCGTTGTCCAATAAATCGAGCACAAATGCCTTTACTGGTCGGTTACTGGATATGCCCTGATTGTAAATAGTTATTAGCCAACATGAATGCACCAGCATGGCGTGTATTACGACTCGATAAATGATTACGATGTCAAAATAACATATAGGATAGATATATCATGCTTTATGTTTATCTATAACAATACAATAACAATATTATATACGGTCATGAATTGGGAATTGTGACTTATCGTTTAATTAAGTCTCGTAAATTTGATATGTAGGTTGAAGTATTCCCGATAAAGCTCTGTTTAATATATCACAATAATAAATGATGACTATTGTATCTGGTTAGCCTTGTAATTAAAACTATTTCGATAGGTCCTTTATGTGAATTTGAAATTTTATAACTATTTCCATAATAATTTTTTAACTATTTCGATAGGTCCTTTATGTGAATTTGAAATTTTAGCACGATTGTAATAGATAATCGAACAAAACCTTCCAAGCAAGGTTAATTATCTTAAAAGTGTTGAAGTTCATCATAAATTATACCGAGGCTCTTAACAATGTGTATTCATATCAGAATAATACTTTCATAAATTTTAATTAAGGTCTATAGTAGATGTCTGAGATTACTTTAATCAGAACGGGCTAACGATGAATTGTGTACGGTAAATAATACTTCCGGAATGTAATCAATTTTTTTATATTTTTATAATGTAAATTTATTCATGATTGTATTTATCGGTATGTTAATTTATTAAAGTTCTATAATAGTTGAAAAAAAGAAATATTTTCCGATAGTACTTTTCTAACAAAATCGGTCAACGTCAAATTTAAGAGTAGTTTTGTGTTTCCAAATATAGATGATTTAAAATCTTATATTGAATTTTATTTAATTATATGTGATTACTAAATTGAAAAAAAATATATGGATTAAATATAAAACCTACAACAAATCTCGCAAAGCAATTAATTTTAATCCATAAGTGTAAAGAAAATAGTGATAAAATAAATTTTCTAAATTTGATGATGTGCACATGCACAAACAAGAATTTGGTGAGGTAGTCATTATTCTTTTGAACCTCGAAAGTTTCAAAACTAAATCATATATATATATATATATATATATATATATTTATATCTATGTTTATTATTGATTGATGCTGTTACTTTGATTTTGACAAAGCCTGTTCTGTCGTACTAATGCGCTTTGACAACGAGTGCCCTCCGGGATTTAACATAGCGATTTTGCGGAATTAATTATAACAACTTCGGAATATAAATCGGTTAGACAAGTAATCATTCAAGTTTGTTTTGATCTCAAAATAATTTAGGCATGAGATAGAAATGAAAATATGTAGGTACTAGATTTTATTCTAGATGCAAGAGCTATAAATCAAATGGGGTTGATTGATTGATACGAGCTTACGGGGGTTACTCTGGTCTAGAATTTAAAAAAATCTATATTTTGCTAGATCAACGTATCACTATTCAAGAAAACCTGCACGAGAAGATTTTTTAAAAATTATTTTTGGAGACATAGCTCATTGAACAGAATAATCCTCCACGGTACTCACGATTTCTCATCTTTTACTGAACCGATTTACTAGAAATTTTTTTAGTGTGAACTACGGTCATACCCAAATGTTAAATTTCACTATTTTTTAAAAAAATTAGAATATCAAAATAAGTTGTGAATTTTTTTCCACTAATTTGTGTGATAACAATACACTTTAACATGCCCGTAGTTCTTACAACTGCTACATTGTACCAGATTGCCAAGCGCCAATTTTTTGAGACCCTCCACTTTTGTGACTATTTTTAATTTAATTCTTATTCACATTCTCAAAGTATTGATTAATAATTTGTAAGAAAAATTATAGTAAAAAAATGTTTGTGTATTTTGATGCTTTTAGACCAGAACACGCATCCTTAAAAAGCGTTGCTTCATGCATTTCAATAACAATATTTTTAATACAAAAACAAACAAATTCAGTTACAGCCATTCTTATTTAGAGATCAAAAGGTCATCACCAAATGATGCAAAACACAAAATATTTCGCGTGTCTATTACTGGTTTGCAGAATAATCTCGACACCAAATCTAATTTACGACTTTAATTAATTTTAAAAGTGACATTGGAAAACTCCCCGATTTCACTTCGGATTTACCAATATCATCTTACAAAAAAATGATTAACACGAACGTGATAAATATATAAATATTCGTTTTAAACAAGCATAAAGTTTCTACATGCACATTAAAATTATTATCCGATAACATATACGACGGGTTTTGAACAAGTGTACACGCAGAGTGTTAATTGTACTGAGCTTATTTATGTTTTTCTAAGATTAGTGCGCCATTTATCAAACATATATAAGTCTCTAATAGCACCGAATAATAATAAAATAATATTAGCCAAGTTGATGTAAGTTTCCATTACCGACTAATCACAGTTGATTTTGAATTTCTCAAGATGATATTTTTCTTTAAAACCGCATAATTTATTTCTCTGTAATATTTTTCCCCGGCACGTGTAAACGATTGTAGCCAAAACAATTCCCCAGAATGCGACGAAGTTGTTTTCACAATAACTCTATGTCGTTAGTAAACAGATTAGTCTACGAGTCGAGATATAATAACTTCCAAACGACATAAAAATAATTCTGAAATATTACTTGCAAAAACAAGTTATTTATCGACTATTTGAGACATGTGGTTCTATAAAGAATATTTATTCATACTACCAATTTAGTACTGGGAATTGCATATCAAATGTGACAGGCTAACAAATCACATGTCATAATTTATTCATAAAATCTATTGTTACATATTCAATTATCAATTTCTATGGCCAATTATGCATTGATTTTGATTTGACCGTCGTACGTTTACTTTGTAATAACGTTTCCTTTTATTTCATACAATATATGATTTATGACTTTCGTTACTCTAAATGACAAGGTTGTAACATTCCATTTAATTTCATATCACTCATAAATTCTTGAAAAAAATTAATGCTTTTAGAACTGCGATTAAAAATGTAATTGCAGTTAACAAATTTATTACGAGCGTTGAGTTGTAATTTTACAAGAAATAGGTCGTGTAATAGGACATGTGAAATAAGTTATTTTATTGCTAGAAGTATGCAAATCTAAGATAGAGAATTAGTAATATTCATGTAAGTGAATATGAAATTATAAACTTTGAGTATATTGTATATAAATGAACAAATTGAGTAAAATCTGAATTTTTTTTCAGTGATACTTATAACTTTTACATTTCCTACCAAGGGTTTCAACTATCTTTGCCTTTTGCATTCAAGGGAGTACTCTGATCCAGAATTTTTGTCAAAATCATTTTTTTGGAACGTTTGCAAAGGTTAACTATGCCAGTACAAGTCTACCAGAAAAGTTTTTAGAATTCAAATTATTTTCGAAGATATAACTATTTGTCCACTATAACCCTCCTCTGTTATTTTTCGTCTGTGGAACTTTAAAGGAATTTTTTTACAAAATTTTAGATTTCTCAAGATCTACTAAACCTATTAACTTGGAATTTTCGCAGAGTTTTCTTCATAGAATTATCATCAGTATAAACTAGTCAACCCAAAATTACACTTTTTGCTATTTAAAAAAATTGAAAATATATAAAAAAGTAATATTTTTGAACAGTCACAATTTTGTGAAAACAAATTGCTTAGACTTGTCCGCACTTCATACATATGCAACACTATTTTAAATTAATTTTTTTTAGGTTAGTTGAAGGGCAAAAATTAAGGGCATGGTCACGTGACTTCCCATCTTAAAAATAAAACTTAATTTTTAATTTCATTTTTTTTAATTCTCAAAACAGTGATCAAGAACTTATTGAAAAAATTGATAGTAAAACTATTGTTTGTCTTTTTAAACGACCTTTCAAAAATTACATTAAAACAGGTTAGTTGAAGAGCTAAAATCAGGGATATTGTCACGTGACCTCCCACCTTGGAAATACAACTGAATTTTAATTTTAATTTTTTTCTGGATTCCCAAAACAGTTCTTAAAAACTCATATAAAAATTGGATGATAAAAAATATTGTCTTTACGGCTTTTCAAAAATTACATAAAAGCAGGTTAGTTGGAGGGCTAAAATCGGGTATATGGTCACGTGACATCCTATCTTAGTAATAAAACTTTGTTTTTAATTTCATTTTTTTTTCTAAATTCTCAAAACAGTCATTAACTTGTAGAAAAAATTGATAGTAAAATATTGTATGTTTTTTACGGCTTTTCGTAAGTTATATAAAATCATGTTAGTTGGAGGGCTTGAATTTCAAATTTTGTATAGAAATAATTTTTAACAAATTGCACCTAGACTGCTTATGAAACTTTGTAATAAAGACTCCAACAAAAGGCAAATCGTTTCTTACATCACGGTCGTTCGAAATTAATTTCTAATTTTATCTCAAACAAAAGGTGTTTTAATTCTCGTGATAAATGAATTAAAATGTCTCCGTCCGTCCTCAACCGAGACTGACAAACAAAAGTAGCATCTGTTGTATTGTAATGCAAGGAAAACTGGTTCTACCATCAGGCCAACCCATAACGGAAAACGGATAATTAATTATAACGTGAAAAATAATGTACATTAATGTTTTTGACGCAAGATTAAATTGCCATTAAGTGCATTAGGTATATCGTTAGTCAGCATTGAATGCGAGACTATAAATAACATTTTGCAAGGACAACTTCCAAAGACGTCGTCAGTAAAATTTATACTATAAAAGATACATATATGGAGATGAAATAAAAATAACATGTAATGATGGATTAAATTCTAGTGAAATTTCCAAATTGTTTTGAATTAAATATAAATCCCAGAGCAATAAATTCCAACTATCATTTCATACAACCATCATCTACCATATTCAGAGAATTATTCATGCTGATCAATCGTATTAGCGCAGATTATAATCGTTCAAATCAATGATAGATGTACGATTGCAAAGTCGTTGAAATATGCAAGCAATTAACCTTCGAAATGCCTATATACATCATGATATTACTACTTATTGTTCGTGACTTGAATTTCGTGCTGAATCACTAATGATTAGCATATCTGATAAATGGTTTTACTTTTTATTTGCTAGCTTTTTCAATGGCCGCATAATTGTATGAATAATTTATAATCAATTGAACAAATAATTTTTGTTCAATTGAGTTTGCTGAATAACTTTTGTGTTTCTTGACTATCCTCAGATAATTAGGAAGTTTTCAGTCTGCAATATAAATATGTAAACGTATATACTTGTAGGGTAGCTAGGAGCTTTTGTATAAGGGTAAATAGTAACAGGCGCTTTTCAATAGGATCTTAATTGATACTAAATTATTTAACTTCCCGTAGGGCAAGTTATAGTAATCGCAGAAAAATGAAAATTTGTATATATCTTTAAATTTCAAAGGTTTCTGAAAAATTTGGCATACTTTAGAAAAAATGTGTGTACGTATGTGTATGTGTGTGTATGCGTGTGGGTTTGCATGTGCGGATACAATTTTTTGTCAACGATTTTGAGAACACGGATCAACCAATTTCAATAATTCAAAAAACATTTGATTCCTATTGATAAGGAGACGTGCTGATTAGTTTTTCGCAAAGGCAGGTCCAGCCGCTTCGGAGATTCGGTGAAAAAGTGCCAAAAATGGTGACTCAATTTTCAAGAGAACCGAGCGTCCGATTTGAACGATTCAAAAAACATTTGAAATGCATTTTATTTGTATTGTCGAAATGCAGAACTGGTGCAAATTTTGGGAAGGCAGGTTTAACGGTTTCGGAGATTCAATAAAAAAGTGAAAAATATGCCATTTGGTGGACAATAATGATCATTAGACATATGCACATTAAATTATCACATATTTTATAGATATGTTAATAATAAGAACCAATTTTGTTTACTTTTCTATGGGTTCCGTACCAATGTTTATATGTTTACCGCGACGCGGCGCCCACGCGCTTCGATATTTTGTTTATACGCAGCTAACGTATAGCGATTGCTTTGAAAAGAGTTTAAAATTTTCAAAATATTCCAAAGTATAACAAAAATTAGGTTTTTCAAGGTCAAATTCTTTTAAATCAATTTTTTTAAAAGTTCTAAAAGAAAATTGATTTTTTTTCAAAAAATTTTGATTTTTAGTACGGGTTCTAGCAATTTGCCTTAAGGCACGATGCCATACACCACTAGTTATTTGTCTCGATTGGACATGTGTCTAAGCTACTGTGTCGGATACAGAAGTGTGCAGGTGCGTCATTTTTCACGAGCAATATAAAATTATATATACTGTCATAAAATGTTGGTTTGCGTTACTATCATCGATTGATTTTAATTTTTTTTCATTATAAATTTTCCTATTTACACCTAATAAATATCATCCATCTTATAATCTACATATGCGCGAAGCAATTCATGCAAATGCGTGTTCGTATAATAAAATGTAATTAAAAATATTTTTTTATCTCTTATTTACTCGACACTTATAGTTAAATTGCGTATACAAACAACATTAATCAAACCTCTTCACGTGCTGAGACTGATATAATAACACGATTTCAATTAGAAAGCAAAATTATTTATGAGGCAATGTAAAACTTACAAAACTAGAATAATAAATGAATATAAATTTGGACTGGAAATTAGCTAATAATTCCTTAGGTACATGGCAAGTTAAATCAAGTGGTTATTCTGGTATAGAATTTATTAAAAATCGTATTTTTTGGATATTTTATAATTTAATTATTCTAGAATGTGTGAACAAGAGGATTTTTCAAAATTTATATTATTTTCGGGGATATAGCTGTTTGACCACGAAAATACCCCTCTGTTTCTTTCCTCCGCAAAACTTCAGAGAAGCAACTCTGGAAATTGTCTTTTTTATTACGATACCCACGATTTCTCAATTTATACTGCAGCGATTTACTTTAAAATTAAAAACAAAGTTTTATTTTTGAGATGGGAGGTCACGTGACTATATCCCTGATTTTAGCTCTCCAACTAACCTGTTTTTATGTAATTTTTGAAAGGCCGTAAAGAAGACAAACAATATTTTTACTATCAATTTTTTCTATGAGTTGTATGTAAAATAATAACTGTTTTCATAATTCAAAAAAAATTAAGACTAAAAAAAGTTTTGTTTCTGAGTTGGAAGGTCACGTGACCACATCCCTGATTTTAGCCCTTCAACCGACCTGTTTTATGTAATTTTTAAAAGGCCGTAAAAAGGCAAACAATATTTTTACTATCCAAATAGAAAAAAATATCCATTTGAGATAGTGCTGATGGACGATTTTCTATTTGAGGCGTTCACTACCTACACATTTTTTGCCCCCTTCCTTAAAAATAGCGTCCATTGAGAAAATATTCCCATTTGAGATACAGGTGGTAGACGATTTTCTAATTGAGGCATTCACTAGCTACACATTTTTTGCCCTCTACTTTAAAATACCATCCATTGAGAAAATTTTCCCATTTGAGATACAGGTGGTGGACGATTTTCTAATTGACGCGTTCACTAGCTACACATTTTTTGCCCTCTACATTAAAATAGCATCGTTAAATTTTTTCAATTTCAAATACTGGTGTTGGACGATTTTCTATTTGAATCTTTCACTAGTTACACATTTTTGCTCTCTACTTTAAAATAGCACCGTTATAAATTTTCCGTTAGAAATAGTGGTGGTGGACTTTTTTCTATTTGCCAACACATCTTTTGCCATCTACTTTAAAATATCATCGTGAAAATCTTTCCATTCGAGATAGGGCTGGAGGACGATTTTCTTGTTCGGCCAGTAGTTCTATTATAAATTTCTGTATCACAGAAAAATCTCATGATACTATCTCCTCCGTCGTGGGTATTTTGATAGTGATTACTGCCATGCATTTCTCAATGCGGAGAATGTAATGTAATAAATTATTAGCATATCCAAGTATTGTCTTGTCGGAAACAGATACAATGTTTCATTCAGCATTAAGCCCGGTCTGGTCTGATCTCGGAGCATTGTCGGTTAAAACAATATGCAATATGACGTACGGTAGTGCACGTGATTTTGAACCGGTTCAGAATAGCTCACAATAGAGGATTGTCTTGTATGTACGTCTATTATTATTTCGAGATGATGGAAATACTTGAACATATGGTATATTGTTCAGGAACTTTTGTCTCTAACCTATAAAATTTATTCCTCAAACATTTTGTTACGGTACGGGTAGTTCCAGCAATTTGCCATAAGGCACGATGCCATACACCCCACGAGTTTATTTTAAAATTTATTTTTTTTTCCAAAAAAACGATGCCATACACCACTAGTTTTTTTTTAAATATGTAACTGAGATATTGGATATCAGACTTAAAACTGAAGTAAAAAATCAATCATCCTCACTGGAATTTGATAAACCCTTAGACAATTTCTGGTCATAAACTCTGTGCAATATTTTTTTGAAGATGCTATTTTTGCCTGAATATTCTCGAATTTCTTGAAAATGGTAAAAATTTAAATTTGAGGTTGAGCATAGTATATATTGATAAGAAGTCTATAAAGAAGACTCTGTATAAATTTCAAAAATTACATAAATACAGATTAGTTGGATGGCTAAAATCAGGGATATGGTCACGTGACCTTCCACTTTAGAAATAAAACTTTGTTTTTAATTTTATTTTCTTTTAATTCTGAAAACAGTTATTAATCACAGAATAAATGGATAGTAAAAATTTTGCTATTTTAAAGTAGAGGGCAAAAGACGTGTAACTAGTGAACGCATCGAATAGGAAATCGTCCACAAGCACTATCTCAAATGGGAAAATTAAAACAATACTATTTTAAAGTAGAGGGCAAAAAATGTGGAACTGGCGATCGCCTCAAATCAGACGACTTCGATATCACGAGATAAATTGCCATACCATAAGTTGCAATACATTGATTAAGTAAAGTAGCTATTACACTCTTTGAAATTAAATTTTTTGCAACTCTTTTAATTAATTTTTTTTATGTTCCTTTTTACCGCGCTTTGTGGCAAAAAAGACCAGATAACAGCAATAAGGCATATTTAGGTATGTCAAAATCGACTTTTGTGCTGCAATCTACCATATCACAAGGTAATCAATAATTATGAGTATGATCAAGCATCAAATTCAATTAAAAATACATAACTGATTTCGTACAAGTTTTTCTCGCAGAAATTTTCATCTTAATCCGGCATGCACTGCTAGTTTTTTTACGATTCTAAATTATTTATTTCCCATCACTATTATATTGCTTTATTAGGCAACAATCGCAAAAAATCAAGTATAAAATTTCCTATTAAAGTAATAATAAGTTTTACACGGTCGAAATAGAACCTTAATAACATCTGTTTTTATCTTGCAAGGTAATTACAATCTCATAGAATAGAAGAACAACGCGCCTGTTTATTTCGCATTCTAAAAACCATTAATAACCACGAGCAAGCTAAAAAAGGAAACATGGCAATAACAAAAATAATTACTATCTGCAAAGAAACAAATCGATGAATGTTAGCTATTCCCAGAAAATACAGTTTAGGTACAAGGACAATACTGGGTAAAAAACAGACGATTCTTCTGAACAAGGATAATGGTAGGTACAATTGACTCATTCGGAATATGTAAAATTTTTTGAACAATCTTCGATGATCAAATTTATTTGAATTTTTAAGGCAGAATCCTGGAAATTTATATTGAAATGAATGTCATTGGAAAATTGCAGCAGGCAACTATAATCTATCTATCTGAACGCCAAATCACATTTTTAACAATCTATTATTTATCCTAGCAGAAAATTTGTCATTGTTACACGTAAAATGTAATCGCCAAAATCTTTACCTAAACTTTTTTCTACCATATGGAACTTTCATAAAGACCCAAAATTATAGAAGGAAGTCGTTGTGTATAGATGAGGGTCAGATAACAATCGCTAAAATTGCTAACACCGCACAGCATGTTTTTTTTACACAGGCGTAACTAATTGGACAATTTATCTATTCGCCTGAAATAACATATTTTGAACGATTCGTCGAATCGAGCTTTCTAGAAATGGTTTTGAAATCAATTTTGGATAATTAGATACTTTTTGCAGTAAAATTAGAAAACTCAGTAATACAATAATTGATTTTTTACTAAAGTTTTAAGTCTGATATCCAACATCTCAGATTCATATTTAAAAAAAAATTAGTGGTGTATGGCATAAAAAAAATTAATTTTTAAAATAAAAAAAAATCTATTCAAAAACAATGAGACAGCACAAGCAGAAAGTTTTGCAGATCTGAAAAATTGCGGACACCTAAAACACACACAGATTCATTTTTTCTGAAGTATGCCAAAATATTCAGAAACATCTGAAACGTCAAGATATGCAAAAATTTTCATTTTCGATAACTTACCCCTCGGGAAGTTAAAAATTAGGCGCTGAAATTATACTCTTTATTCTTACACATGAAATTATAGTATAGGATTTTTCATTAGTGTTTCCAGACATTTTCCCGATATTTTTTCATTTAATTTAGCATGCTAGAAATTGAACTGTGCTTAATTCTTTTAATCATGTTATTTTCCAATAATTCCATTCATAATTCTAATACCATAACAAGAAATCCTTGAAATTTTAAATTGTTCGCAGAATCGTTTTCCGCTAAATTCCATGAATCATTTTTTACTGTTGCATAACTTTCATAACTCATCATGCAGAAATTTAATACGCCTATACATCTATCTATCAAATTTAATAACTAGTTTTATGTTGAAAAATAATTAAATACACGTTTTTCGGTTCATTAAAAAATCTGATGAGTATTTTTTTGCAAATCCTTAATTTACGAGGAAAGATTTCGCAGAGCCAATTTAAAAGTGATTATCCGATTATGGAAGGTGTACCTTTATGGGAGATTGTGTGTAATCTAATAAATTATATATTGTGCAATATAAAATAATTAAACTTGAAAACAACATTCAAGCAAACCACAAGAAATTTTATGATATAATATTTTGCAAGGCTTACGTAACGCACAAAAATATTCGACTGCAAATTTTTGGCAAATAAAAAGATGAAAAAATTTCAAGAATTATAAAATAATGATGTCATCATTGTGATAGATGCATAAATCTAAGAATAATATTTTAATGTAGACTATTAGCATTCAAAAATGGTGAAAAATTTTAGGCAAATAAAGATAAATGGTCAAGTCTCTAAAAATTGTAAAAAAAGTTTCGCAGCAAAAGTGCTACGATTGGAGGTGAGTATTTTTAGAGACGAGTAAAAAAATTGGGAAATTTGTTGACAAATTATAAGTCCTTTACCTTTGCATTAGAAAATCATCTAGAATACAGATCTTTGAGTTCTTTTATCTAAATAACTAACTTTCTGAGATTGCGGTTGCCTTTCGCGTTAATTTATAGTTGAATTTAATGGCTCGCCTTTTGCTCGTATATACTTATGGCGCATAAATTATACAGAACGCGTTTTATTTTGTGTGCAAACGCTTAATTGTGAAGAATCGTCCGAGATTTAAGCTTGATAACAGAGTGGGAAATTAATCCTACGTCGCATTTGCGGTTTCTACAAGTGAAATATTCCCCGAAGCTGTGATATTTTTATATCAAGAAAAGAGGAAATTTATTGTTTCGTTCTGTTTTATTATTATCGTATTACTCGAAGGAAATAAAATGGAATATTAAATAGGAACGCTAAGCTATGTAGACGAGTGGGATCTGAGAGATCGAAGTCTAAATAGACTAAAAATTATAAGAAATTGATATTTTTGTACTTACAACGTTTAACTATTCAAGAATATATGAAAAAAACGGATTTATCAAATTTTCGAAAATATAGCTGTTTGACCACAAGTATCCATCACGCAACTTTAAACGCTTTTTCTGCGAATTTCTCCCCCAAAATATAAGAATTTAAAAATGACTGTTGTATGATTCTTTTTGACGTATTACTTTTTTTCAAACTTTCTGTACAATCCGAGCGATTAAAATTTTTAATAGAAATTTGCTTGAAATTTGTACTACTATTTTGCTATTTTTCGAGTTTTCTGCGAATTTTTTCCCCAAAATAAACGAATTTAAAAATGAATGTTATTGACGTCATTTCTGACTATATCCTCTACAATTAACTTTTTTATTTTAACTTTCTTAAACCCCTATATGCCGAGCAATCGCCAAAATAGTAAAGTTTTTTTTTGCAAATTTTTTAACATTGAAAAACTTTCAAAGCGTATAAATCGAAATTTTGTGAGTCCTAATATTTTTGTTGCACATTTTTAACATCATGATGAATAAACTCTGTGATTAGCAGTCTAATGCGAGCGATCTAAATTTTTTACATAACAATATATGAAATTTTTAGTACTTTTGATCAGGCTATTTTTTGAGTTTTTTCTCCGTAAAATATAGGAATTTAAAAATAAATTTTCTGATGTTATTTCTAGCTCCACCCTCTATTGTTTGAGAAACATTAATAAAATCTGCAAATGAAACTATATTGTAGATACTTCACAAATCATATAGAATTATGGTTATTTATACCTTTGTCGCATTAGTAACCTTTGCGATGAAAAATCTTAAGCCGTCGGTGTAAATACTTCGTCATATTTAATATAAAATTTAATTAATTCCAGACAGAGCATAATACTAATATTTGAACGTACGTTCAAAAGAGAAAATCTTAATTATTCTTCACTTAATAAAACAAACTCCATTATTCTATATAATATAACGTCAAGTCTTTGACATCGTTAGTGGAATATTAAAATGAGTCGACTCTTTCAACAAGGAGATGCTTGAATATCTTGTCAGTTGAAATGACTCTTGTTCGTCTCTAAAATGGTTATGTTTACGTATTCGCAATGCAGAAGTGTTTGCTAACGAGATTCGAAATAACAAAATGTCTTTCACTATTGTCTCAATAACGAGCGTTATAAATAGACGGAAAATAAGGCATTAGGGACGGACGAAGATATTTAACGAACCATCATTACATAAATAATTTCATTTTTCAAAATATTTATTATTTTTATAACTCGGTCCATTATTACTACAGCTGTCGCAACTCTGTACGTTCACAAAAAATCGAACGCAGACTAAAATCAACATTTACCCAAAAAGAAAGAGTAAAAACCGGGCACACAAAAAAACCGTCTTGTGTATATATTTATAATATTGCTAAGCAAACGCTCATTATAATCTATTTTAACGAACAAAAAAACAGACAGGCCGATGTGCAAACACACTTGCATTATGTACGCCGGCTATGTAAATTTCGGTAAGTGTATTATTTTTTTAAATTATCGTGTATTTAGTCCGTGTACACAGAAACTGCCAGCGGGAGCTGCGTCATGCACGGGTTAATAATTATTATAATGATAATAATAATAATAGTAGTACAGGCCGAGAGGGATAAGATCTACTGTATGCGATGGAACGACATTCTCGTTATTTCGGAAAAATTTTGTCATCAGATAAAAACAATTTGACAGCGATGTATTGTTAACAACAGCAGGTTTGGTCGTTGTAGCTAGAAGGTTGGTGATAATATTTTATAGTTGCATTAGTATTGAATATAAATTACCTCTATTGTATATTTAATTTCCTGTTAATTTAATTTCTTGTTAGTGTTGAGAAGGGCAGGTAAAAAGGTGCACTATTACACTATTTTGATTTCAATTCAATTTTTTCCCGAATAAACTGTAGCGGAGTACGGCAAGCAAAATTATATCAAAATACTAAAAAAAGGTACTATCGATCTGAATCCCAAATTATATTGAATAATAGTTACTGTTGTCACTAAAATATTACTACAGCAGAAGTGTTGCCTAGTGTAAACAAAAGTAATGGTGTTTCATATACAATTCCATATACAAAGTATTTATGGTGTTACCAAAGTGTAGTATTTTGTAACGATAGCATTTTAAAGTGGAGGGCAAAAGATGTGTAACGAGCCATCGGCTTAAATCGGATAACGACGCTATCACGATAACAAAAGTATTCTTTTCGTTGTAAGTTTCTTGGGGTTTGAGCACGGTTCTTTAGTTTTCAATATCTGACTATAATTTTCAATTATATGTTATTTCATTGTTTCATAAGATGTATTGTTAATTTACTACCAGTAAGGTAAGTTATTGTAATTGTCCAGAAATCTAAATTAAAAATTTTTGCATTTCTTCGCGTTTTGAAAGTTTCTGAACATTTTGGCATACCTCAGAAAAAAGGATGTGAGTGTGTGTATGGATACAATTTTTTGTTCTCGTTTTTGGGCCCAAGATTCAACTGATTTCATTTGTCATCAAAAAACATTTAATTCCTATTAGACGTGGAGATGTGCTCATTAGTTTTTGACAAAGCCAGGTTCAGCTGTTTTGGAGTTACGGAGCAAAGAGTGCAGAAAATATAAATCGAGTTTTTGAGAAAACGGAGAATCTGGTTTGAATGACACAAAAAACATTCAATTAGTAATGATTGGGAGAAGTGGTGATTAGTTTTTGACGAAACCAGGTCTAGCCTTTTAGGAGATACAAAGCTAAATGTGCTAAAAATGGCAGTTTTTGAAAGAAAGAAGCATCCGGTTTGAATGATTTAAGAAACTTTCTGCTTGTATTGACGAAACGATGGCTTTTGGGAGAATTTTTTCTTTAATTTTTCTGTTTTAATTTTTGCCGTAAAAAGACTAATGTTATGGCAAGTCTATGTTATGTATCAGTTTTTATACAAAACTGTATTAGATTCTGTCAAAAGCCACGCGGTTGCTTATGCGTTTTAGATAAAAAAATCTAACCTAAAAAGGCACAAATATCAGAAAACAATGTTATAATTACTGCAACTTTGTGATGTGGCATAATAACATATGAGTGAAATTGTGTTTTATGTGTAAAACGCCTAACTGCACAGCAAATACATGGCATTTTGACAGTATTTAGTACCATTTTGTATGAAAAATGCTACAGAACATTAGTCAATTTAAAGGCAAAATCGGCCCTAAATTATTAGTTATTTCAACTCTGATGATAAATTTTTATAACAAAGTTCCATAGGAAAGTTGCATTCAGTATCTTTACAAAAATATATTATACCTTATTTGTATTAAGTGTTTTTCAAGAGACAATGAGTATGATTATGACAAATTAAACAGAAATATTTAGCAAAGCACAATTTTGATAGTAGTCAGAGTTGGCTAATATTTTTCTTTTAACGATATGTATATAAAATTGAAAATTTATTGAGCCTAATAACTGCATCGCTTTCATTAAATAATGTAGATATTATTGCCTAAAACCCATTTAACCTCTCTATAGGGCAAAAAAACAGGGAACAATTTTTTGAAAAAATAGCAATAAAGACATTTCTACAATTACAAATTAGCTGAAAGTTTTCCTAAACTTAGTTTGATAGTTGATTATTTAACATGTGTTATTTATTGTGTTGTTAGTTTAGTTTTAACAATAATACTCGCAATTAATCATACATTTTCAACACGTCTATTCCTGTGCATCTAATAAGGCAGTTGTATTAATCTACAACTGCGCATGTATAGTGGAGGGTATTTCTATTTCTATTTCACAAAGATAAATAATGCATTATGGATGACTTGACATTCATATAAGGCAAATGATGATTGCTCGGAATATATCATTACGCAGCAGACAGATAAAGGTAAAAGCAAACGGATCAATCCGCGTGTGAACGGGCCTGATGTAACAATCAAAGATGATTGTCGGTAATCACATGCCATCAAGAGAGAAACGATGGACGAATCCCGACGAATGGTAGTAAAGTGGTTCGATAATAGTTTTGCAAAAGATGGAAAAAATACGATCGATACGTACAATCGAAGACCAAATTATGCTACGACAAAATGAGATTAGAATGGCGTCCCCTCACGCGATTCTTTGAGATAAATTTGTGTCCAAATACAGTTAGAAGCGTAATAATGATCCTTAATAGCTGTGTGCCATATGCGTTTGTGATGCAATTAAAAATAAAGTCAACACGGGAACAGGTAACGTGACGCCACGATAACGTGTCTTTGGTGGGCGACCTTATAAATATCAAGCACCTGCTGTTATGGTAAATAGATTGGAACTAAAATTAGTAATGATATAGATATAGATCTGTTTGCAAAATTTACATTTAATTACATTAGTGTAGGGCAAGACACACAGGTACATTTTTTTTTTAGAAAAAAATCTAAATTTTACTTGTTTTTGAGATAATGGTGTTGCACTTCTTATTCGCGGACCCTTAGGCCCAGATCTATCCTATTTTTAACTTCTCGTAGGCTAAAAGTCATAGTAATCAAAAATAATTTTTTTTGCATATCTTATTGTAACTCACAATTTGTGAGTCTTTCATATATTTTTGAACATTTTGGCGCACCTTACAAAAAATAAATGTATGTGTGTGTTTTAAGAATCGAGATGATGGCTCGTTATACATATTTTTCCTCTACTTTCAAATATTCTTGTTAACTTCCCGTAGAGCAAGTTGTAAATCGCAAAAAAATCGAAAATGAAAATTTTTATATATCTTAACGTTTTTAAAACCTTCTGAACATTTTGGCATACCTTAGAAAAAATGGATGTATGTGTGTGTATGTGTGTGTGTGCGTGTATGTGTATGTGTTCGGATACAAATTTTCGTCAACGATTTTGGGAACACGGATGAAGCGATTTGAATAATTAAAAAAACATTCGATTCATATTGATAAGGAAACGTGCTGATTAGTTTTTAGCGAAGGCAGATCTAGCCATTCCGAAGATATGGGGCAAAAAGTGCCAAAAACGGTAACTCAGTTTTTAAGGGAACGGAGCGTCCGATTTGAATAATTCGTAAAGCATTTCACTGGTTTAACAAGATGAAAAACTGATTAAATTTTGATGAAGGTTGGTCTAGCGGTTTCGGAGATCTAGTAAAAAAAGTACAAAAAAATGCCATTTGGCGGTCAAAAATGATCATTAGACATATGCACATCAAATTATCAGATATTTTATATAGATTTTAACAATAAGTATAAATTTTGTTTACATTTCCATGGGTTCCGTACCAATGTTTATCCGTTAGACGGCGACGCGGCGCTTATGCGCTTTGACATTTTGTCTCTATGCAGTTAAAGCAGTACGATTGCTTTGAATAAAAGGTCAGAATTTCCAAAATATGTCAAAATAAAGAAAACATTTGTCAAATTCATAGTTTCTTAATCTATTTTTTTGGAAGTAATTTTTTTCAAAAATGCTAATCGTTTTTTAAAATAAATAATAATATTTGGTACGGAAAGTTTCAGCAATTTGCCTTAAGGCTAGATGCCATGCGCCCCACTAGTTTTGCATATATTTACGTTTCAGAGGTTTCTGAACATTTTGGCATACTTTACAAAAAATGGATGCATGGTTATACATATTTTGCTCTCTTCTTTCAAATATTTTTGTTAATATATAATTCCATTATATTCATCTATATCCCCATTTCGTAGTGTCTGGTTTATCTCGAGAGATAAAACTTAATCCACGCTTACATCAAAGCTACAAAACTAAAAACGTTAGTGGTAGTTTCGTTCTGTATTTTATATCATATTGCTCTTCAAGAAGTAGCACAGAAATAAGAGAAGTGTTCTGTGTCTAGACGTCATTTATATCCCATCGCGTTCCTCTGAGTTACAGTACAAAACTTGAATAATCGCGTGCACTTTTAAATATTTAAGAGACCCAAGACGCTCCGAAAGATAAAATAAAGAGAACGTTTTACTAGCGCAATTAATTTTAAATGGATGGATAATTCATGATGAAATATAAAGCACGCTGAAATTGTACAGAGCTGACCCTAATTATTTTATAAAATACTAGTGGTGCATGGCATCGTGCCTTAAAACAAATTGCCGAAACTTCCGTACCAGAATTAAATATTCTAGGAGAAAAATCAATAATCAATAAATATTTAAACATTTTAAAACAAATAATTATAATCACTATATATTTTATAATTCATAAAATATACAGTGAGGATCTTATCGCTCAAAGAACTTGAGAAAATTTACATTAGCAAGAGGAGCCGAATGAATTCATCTGAGAATATATTTCTTACGATTAGAATAACGCATTTGAAATATATGCATTTTCAAGCTGAATTGTAAATTAAAAGTTCATATTTAAAGTATAAAATTTTGCAATATTTTTGAAAATTGTGAAAATTGAAAAAAAAAATCCTAAAATTTTAAAATTTGCTTAAACCGTATTCGTAACTGAACTTTAAAAGTTAAAAAATCTTGGTGCGGAACCCAACAAAATTGTAACAAAATTAGTACTTTAATTACTCAAAAACTTTATCAAATATCTGATAATTTGATGTTTTTTTACTATTTTTTCTGTACCGCCAAAACCGCAAGACCTGCCTTCCCAAAAATTCAATCACTTCTTCATTTTGTCAATACAAATGAAATGTTTTTTCGAATCAACCAAATCGGACTCTTTGTTATCTCAAAAACTAAATTACCATTTTTGGCAATTTTTGCCCCGTATCGTTGAAACAGCTGGACCTGCCTTTGCAAAAAACTAATCAGCATGTCTCCTTATCAATAGGAATCAAATGTTTATAAAATTATGCAAATTGGTTGATTCGTGTTCATAAAATCGTGGACAAAAATTTTTTTCCAAACATACATACATACACACATACATCAATATTTTCTAAGGTATGCCAAACTATTCAGAAACCTCTGAAGTTTAAATATATAAAAAAAATTCAATTTAGATTTTTGAACGATTACTATAACTTACCCTACGGGAAGTTAATGAAAAATAGCTAATTAGAAAGTAAATTAAATTTAAAAAAGCAATTGTACAAAAAATAAATTAAATAGTTATTCAACTACAGAATATTTTGGACAGAATACCAGATCAAGGTTATATACACTGTTAGCTCTGTAAAAAATATATTTTGCGTTGGTTGAATAATGCTGCTATTTTTTGTAAAATCTCTTTAAAATTAAATATAAAACATTGGATCTGTTTGTTCCCTGACCGTCACACATTTTACTTCGTCTATGGGGTAAAAGAAACTAGGTAATTTTTTTGGAAAAACAGTAAAAAAAACATTAGTTGTGAGTTCTACTGAACTTAGTCGTATAGTTGTTTGTTTGATATGAGTTATTTGTTGTGATATAATTGCTTTGGTTTTCTCAATAAAATTGCTCAAAATTAACAATAAACAATAATCAAATTTAATTGGCAATAAAAGCAATACCCGACTTTCCTATTTGCCAATACCGATTGATAAGGCCATTGTTACTCTCATTAACCACGGTTTATGGTGGAGCCGGTTACGAACAATTTACATAATTTATTGAGCAATTTATGATGAATAAACCATAGATAGAGGCAAGCAGAGCATACCAGTTGTGTTTTATTATGTTAGTTATTTTGTGAGGCCAAATTTAAACCGTCATTCGATCCCTCGCTCACGTATCACGACTTCCCGTTTGACTTTATGGATGCCTATCAATCAATTGTTTTGTAAATTTCTCACAAATTCGTATTATCGTCGTTGTTGAGCTCAATGGCTCAACATAAATATTTTCGTGTGCCCGATGTGATGTCGGTTCGTGACGCTAATGACAGTGTATTGTTCGCCCCATACAAGAGCGTGCTTTGAATCGCTCAATTATACATGCACTGTTGTAGTATGGCTATGGCTATGGCTATGGTATTGCTTGTCCGTTTTCAAATCGTATAGGATTGAATTAGACATAATAGCTTTTCTATGCTGTATGCTTTCAAAAGCTTTATTGTTATTCCGCTTACTACCGATGCGATGGTCGAAACGTGCAATTTTGAACGTGAATTGCACATTGTGGCCGAGGAGAGATCTGAATTATGCTCATAAGACTCCGACAGGAAAGGACCTAGTTGATATTAAAAACTCAAAAACAGAACATTTTTGGTAAGAGAAGTATAAACACAGCTGCTTAGCCCATGCTTAGCTATTACCACAATTTTAATTATTTCCGTACTCCATAGAGGCGCGACGACCATAGCACGTAAATCTACCCTTAGGTGTAATTCTAGATAAATATATCTTTAATATAGATAAGAGGTAAACCTGAATAGTTTGTGTGACAAATTTTCACACGAACTATTAAAATCCTCCAACTTGGTTAAGAATATAACTAGTGGTGTATGGCATCGTGCCTTAAGGCAAAAATTGCTGGAACTTTCCGTATCAGAATTATATATTCAAGGAAAATAATCTGTGATCAATAAAAATTGACCAATGATTTACAACATTTTCAATTAAATAATTATAATCACTATATATTTTATCGTTCATAAAATATACAGTGAGGATCTTATTGCTCAAAGCACTTAAGAAGGTTTACATTAGCAAGAGGTGCCGAATGAATCTATCTGAGGATATAATTCTTACTATTAGAATAACGCATTTGAAATATATACATTTTCAAACTGAATAAAAGTTTCAACTAATAGATAGAGAATTGCTGAATATATAGTAAACATTTTCTACAAGATTATAAGAAATATAAAATTTTTATAAGAAACAATACATGGGGTTGTAAGACAAAAGGCTTCAATTTTCGAAAAAAAGTGCAATATACATAGTTTACGCCAAAAAGATAATTTATATTTATAAAATGGATGAGCAACCCCTTTTCAACAAGGTTCTATTTTTGAATCTTATTATTTTGGCTGGCAATAAAACTATGCAAAAAAAAAATTTACATGTTTACAAAATTTCCTTATGTTTCCTTATGTTTACAAAAATATGTGGGTGAAGCTAATGAGTATCTACAAATTATGGATATAGAAAATGCTCTCCAACGTTATAAGAAAACAAAAAAATTAAAATTTAAAATATTTAATTAAAATTTTCGAACTAGTTATTTGAGTATTATTATTATAATAGTTTTGTAATACCCGTTTAGGCAATTACGATCGTGGATCACGCAAAAACGTATATATATGTATATATATATATATATATATATATATATATATATATATATCCGATAATGAACATATAAAAGTTGTTATTCATGTTATAAATATATATTAATATATTATAGTCATCACACGCTCTAATTAAGAAAGCAACTGTTAACAAACACCGGTCTCTGGAATAATTAGAGAACACGAAAAAAATTTACATAAAAAACGCATTTAATGAAAACTTGTTGAGGAATTTACATAGACATTTTATGGCGATCGTAATAAGTCAATATTTATTGGCTCTTACAATTGTAATCATTTTATATGAAATCGATAAGCACTTGGAATTAGTGCATTATGTTGAAATTTATTTTGGACAATAAAGAACAGTTTTATTACACTTGCTTGAATTATAAGTGATGGCTTCAGAAGCAAATTAAAATGAAATAGATTTTCAAATAGGAAAGTCATTTGAAGATCTCGATGGGGAAGAGTTTGGGCATTAGCCTGAATCTTTTAACTCTGACTAATGTTAATTCATTCATGTTGTATAAACAAGAGATATTAATATTCCACGACTGTGATAATATAAGCGGATTTCGCTAAAGCCGTGCACAGTACAACACACTATACAGAGTATTATTATTACGGAGAAACAGTCGACTACGGTGTACAAGTCGGGCTTGAAATGCACACAAACATTGTTTGCGACATGGAGAGACCAATTGTTTAGTTTACTGCTACTGCGAAAGTTCGCCCATATTTGCATACAGTCGACTAAGTATTCTTGTGAGAGCACCATAACTTATATCAGTAATGAATGTGTCAGCTCTATTCGGGAAGGCGAAATTAGTAGAGGAAAGTAGACGAATATGGATCAAAGTCCTTATTTGGAACGACGAAATTACAAGTTAATAAATGATCTAAGACTTGATAATAATCATTTGTTTGGTACTTTCATTGTTAAAATGGAAGCTTTCTTGCGCAACACCCAAGAGTAAAATTCTCTTACATCGGCAGTAGGTAATCGTATAACATTTTTAGTTACTTAAGGGGTAATTTAGTCTAGAAGAATTGTTTTGAGTGTTTTAAAGTTTAACTATTCAAGAATATTTGTACAAGAGGTGTTTTCAAAATTATAATTATTTTCGGAGATATATCTGTTTGACCACGATAATCCTCCTCTGCTTCCTTCCTACGTAAAGGTGTATCATCGAAACTGATTTTTTCGATACAATTGATACCCATGATATATATATATATATATATATATATATATATATATAATGATCTCATTTTCTACTAAACTGACTTGAAGTTTTAACAGAGTTTTTACATATTTATAGATTTTTCTGAAGTATAAAGTACGCTTATTCCAACCAAACTCCGAATTTTTCTGTCAAAAAATAATTTGGGACAAAGAGATTTTTTTGACTTGTTTGTAGTTTATGTGATTGCGTTATTCTAAATTAATAATGAATACATTTTTCCTCAGATTATTTGGAAAGATATAATCATGAATATGATAAAGTTTTACTTTTAATATAATCCAGAAGCAATTTTTATTATATATTCTGCAATTCTCTATGCTCCAATTTTGCTGTAACATTTTTTTCAAGATTGGCACTTTTAATTTCATTTTTGTTCTATGTATGCTATTGTTATATAATCAGGTGTATTATTCTTCAATAGACGTTTCATTTTTTTTATAATCTAGTACAAAATCTTTACTATATATTTACTAATTCTCTGCCTCCCAATTTTTGCTGTAGGTACCATATTATTGAAAGTTGATTTTTTCTGTATTTCCATTTTTGTTTTATATGGAACAGTATCATGCAACCATAAGTATTATTTTTTAATTAATGAATTATTTTTCCTATAATTCAGTAGAAAATGCTTGATTATATAACCAGCATGTATATATCTTTTTGCTGCATTATATATTTTTTTATATTTGCTTTCTTGTCCTATTTTTATTTCTGCTCTATATGCGACTAAACTATGATATAAATATTATAGCTTTTTAAATTTTTATACTAAATTTAAGTATATGAAGAAAAGATAATGATTTATAAAAAATAAGGACAATTTTCCAAATTTAAAAATAAGAACTGTCCAATTTTACGACAAGATCCCTCTTGATGCCTATAATCATACAGTAAAATTTAATCATTGTTTTAAGTATTTTCTATTATACATTGTTTACAAATAATGCACATGGATATTGAAAATCTCTTGTGCAAATATTATATATCTCTACAAGGCGTGTAGTTAGATTTATGATGATTGCATATAATATAACTTTCTTCTCGTATAAAATATAATCTGTTAGTTTTATCGTCTTCCATATTTGTAATATTTATGATATAAATAAGAAACATTATAATTAAAATTATTGAATATAATAAATATTAAATATAGTAGTGTAGTTTATGATTATCAGAAATATGATTTAATTATGAGAATTTATAAATTGCACGTCAGATTTGAAAGTTTTCTTACACTTTTCCAAAAATAAAAATCCTAACAATTTTGCCAAACTTGTCCTCTACACCATGTTGAAATCTAGAGCGATTTATATACATTATTACACATACAATTCATGAGAAATTTTCGTTCTATTTGATCTTTAATATCAATGGCACAATATAAAATAGAGACCGAGTGCAATTGCCGAAGAAATTGTTTTATTGCACAATGCTTAATTGTCTCTAAAGATCAATCCAACTATTTCACTATTGAAACAATAGATCGACGAAATGATCCAATGAAGCAGAAATAATAAATGACTTGTGGAAAGAGTTATATGATGTTTGATAAGATCGAATTCTAATCTTAAGGGGCACAACTAGTGTAACCGCCTAAAAAAGTGATTTTTGGGAATTTATATTAAAAAAACTACTTTATCAATCATTTCAAAATTTCAGGAATATATTTATACATGTTTTAAGAATACATTGTAAAATTTTTAAAGAAAAAAATTAAATATTTTTTAAGTTATCGTCGATCTCCAACGGCGTGACAAAAAATGGGCCCTTCACTGCTGCAGTGATTCCGGCCTTCTACGTGCATGAAATTTAAAAAAAAAAACTCGTTAAACCAGATAATATTGTCTGTAAAATGAACTACGATAAAGAAAAAAAATCAAAAATTGAGAAAATGACGGCGTTTTTTAAAAAAAAGTCGAATTTTACCCAAAACTTTGGTCGTTTTTCGGCTGCAAAAATTCGATTTCGAAAAACGCGTTTGAAAATAAAATGATCGGTTATACTATATACTATATGTATACTCTTTAAATGGCTGTGACTCAAAAACTATTCAAGATATCGATTTAAAATTTTAGTATGTTATTTTTAAAGGTATAACCTATCAAAATATTGAAAAATTGAAAATTCGATTTTTTGAAAATTTCACACTAGTTTTGCCCCTCAAATGTTGCAATTTCACTTCATCCTTATATTTATATTTATATTTATATTTATATGTATATTTATATTTATATTTATATTTATATGTATATTTATATTTATATTTATATTTATATTTATATTTATATTTATATTTATATTTATATTTATATTTATATTTATATTTATATTTATATTTATATTTATATTTATGTTTATATTTATATTTATATTTATATTTATATTTATATTTATATTTATCTTTATATTTATATTTATATTTATATTTATATTTATATTTATATTTATATATTTATATTTTATTTATATTTATATTTATATTTATATTTATATTTATATTTATATTTATATTTATATTTATATTTATATTTATATTTAAAACTATTTATTTATTTTAAATTTTTCATTCGGGAAGTTAAATTTTTTTTCATATACTTAAGCAAGACTATGGCTTCAAAAATTAGAATAGTCAACTTCTATATTAGTAATAAGGAGATGTCATTCAAATTCCCGTTCACGTTCACTAAGAATTGTCACTCATTTCAGTTTCAGTCACTAAGAATTGTCTCAATTGATTCAGTTTGACCTGCTTGAATTCTTCCTTTGATCCCCATTGTAGAGCATTTACGTGACATCTCAACTAAGAGAAATAAAAATAAATGTAGTCGGCAACAATTGCACATCACGAAAGTTAGTAGATTGGCAATGATTTAAAAGCAATCGTGAACGAGGTCAGATCGCGTGCACGAGCAAAGATCAAAGCAGTATAAAATATATATAGATAGTGGGTTGGTGGATGTTCAAGAATTGCTTCAATTCCAATGACAAGTACGAGATTGATTTTCAGGATTGGACGTGGGTCAATAAATGTCGTGTATTTGTGTTCAGCCATCGTAGTTATCTATATTTCGAGATCCTGCATTCTTTACTAATTGCAAGAAAAACCACGATTGTCTCCATTTTTCAAATTGTTCCAGACTTGTGTTTGATAGAACGCAATATTATATTCTTAAAAATTTATAAATTCCACTATGATCAATTATTCCCAAAGTTTTCCATATCGATGTGATCAGATGTGTATGACACTTCACAGAAAGTCAGCAAAAAAAAATTGCCTTAAGGTAACATACAACCACATATTTTATACAGTCGTAGCCTCAAAATTTTCGAAGCAATTTGACATTTCAAAATGTTATTTTTTTCAAAAATTTTAATTTAAATAGCAGAATAACGTAGAAATTCATGCTTTATACTACAAATATATTTATAACTAGCTGACCCTGCAAATGTTATTTCACCATATAAGGTATTTGTAAACAATTTCTAGAGAATCCAAAAAATACTAATTTATTGAAAGTGTATAAAGATGTACTGTATTATTGGTGAAGACAATGAGGCTATATAGAAACAATAGAACCCCAAACATCGAGCTTCATTTTTAACTTCCCGTAGGTTAAGTTATATTATAGTAATCGCAAAAAAATCGAGAATGAAATTTTTTACATATTTTCACGTTTTGAGGTTTTCTGACTATTGTGGCAAACATTAGAATGTGTGTGTGTGTATGTATGTATGTTTGGATACAATTTTTCGTCCACGATTTTAGGCGCATTTTTCAATAAATGTCGTGTATTTATATTTAGCCATTAGACGTATAATATTGCAATCTTATTACTTCATAAATTCTCTTTTAATTGTCACTCATTTTTTTGATTAAAATTTTTTGACAATAATCACCCACATGACCGAAAAGCCCATAGGCGGAACATTGTATGTATTTGACGAGCCCTGAGTTTATTCTTAAATAAACAATGCTGTCCAAATAAAATTAAGTATCAATTACAAAAAATCTTTAAATATCCTTAAAAGTTTTATTAGTGTAGTAAAACAAAACGACGGATGCGTTGTGTTCTTATCAATTCCACTTAAATAAATTTGTTCTAACGAGACCGGCGTTGCTTCAGGAACCTAAATGTATTGAAATAAAATTAACCGTATTTGTTCTGCGGTATTTCTCATAATTACACTTTTAATATGTGTTGCCTAAGCGAAGTACGTAAACCAAATAAATGAGCTCTGCTCGCTAACAATATGTACAGAACGGAGTTTGGAGTGGTAGTAGCTGCTAAACAGAACCGTCGATATTTTCCAATTTGCAGCCGGCTTTTGTACGGCTGCAGTAATTCAATTATACACGTCGTGTTTGCTTTAGCGATTTCTTTGTGTCGTATACTTGTTAGATTTCTGATTATTATAACTTGCCAAGGAAAACTCGACGGCGAGGCGTAGCGATGGCGTAACCGGAACTTTTAGCCGGAGGGCTAGTCGATGGGGACATAAATAGTCCTATATATAAATGAAAGTGAAAATGCTGATTTAACCATAAAGTTTAAGTTCTCATATATTCAGGAGCGTACTTTACTGATTTTGTCATCTTAGGCACTTCTGCATTTTATTTCTCAAAATGCTTTGGGCTACAATTCGTAGCTTAACGAATTATATAAATAAAATTTGTCAATATCGATTTAACCGTGAAGATTAAATTTTTTTATATTTCAGCTAATACTCTCTATTATTCCTTAACTGACGGTGATTATTATTGGTGATCTGCCCGAAGGCAGGATCCTGACATGGACACCACATTTTGACACTATATGTATAAAATTTTTGATTTCATCCATATAAATTTTTATATAAATAGAGTAGAACGTGGCTTAAAAGCTCATGGATAAAACAGTCCATTACCAATATCTAAATAAAGTTACGAATTTTTTAACAACAGTATTTGAAAGTAGAGGGCAAAAGATGTATAACCAGCCATCGCCTTGATTCTTACGACGTTGCTATCAGAAGATAAACGGCAACGTTCGAAAATCCATAACAAAAGTATTTTTTTCGTTGTTAGTTTTTTTTATTGTGAGCACTGTTGTTTAGTTTACAAGACCTTAATTTTCAAGTACACGTGATTTATTTACTTTATATGATGCATTGCTAATTTTAAAACAGATTCGACAGTTTTTCTTATATATAATCTTTATAAAATCTTACATGTGGGTGGGGTAAATGGACCAACTAAACATTTCTTATTAGCCATATAAAATAGTAAATAAAGTTTAAAAAAGCAATTTAACGAGAGATAAAGGAATAAAATAGTTATTCAAACTCTGCTAATAATCATTTTTGGCAAAATACCAGATCAAGGTTATATACAGTGTTATTTCTGTAAAAAATGTACCCATGAAATTTCTATTTTGTATTGGTTGAATAATGTAGCTATTTTTTTTTGTAAAATTCTTTTGAAATAAAAAAATTAGACGTTGTATATGTTAACTCTGTGGTTGTCTCATTTTTACATTATGGGGCAAAAAGACCAGGTGTCATATTTATGAAAAAAAAAGCAACAAATAAATATATTCCTACAAACTGAACATAGTAAGATAATTGTTTGTTTGATATCCGTAATTTGTTGTGATATAGTTGGTTTGGTTTTCACAATATAATTGCTCAAAGTCAAACTAGTTGGTATTGTTATTTTTCCTGGGGGCAAATTACATGAACTTTCCGATATGTGTAAATAATATGAATTTCTAAAATCGATTCAGAATTGCAGGCAAAAACGTGGACGAAAAAATTTTCTTCGATTTGAACTGACAAACGATAGTCCTCATCGAGATACATCTAATGTCTTTTAAATTTTTGAAATCGGTCCAGCCGTTAATGAGAAAACGTCGATTTGCGCCAAAAAATCTGTCCACTTTTTCCAAAATTGGTCTCATTCTATTCAGAATGGCTTGAAACATTGAGAAAACATAGAATTAGCGAATCGGATTTTTTTATGAAAACATAAATTTCTCCTTCAAGAAGTAAATTATACCTTTGTGCCACACCCTATTATATGTAAAATTTCACTTTGCTTTACAATTTTATTTATTATGGCGTTCTGAAGAAATGTACCTTATTTTTTATAATTTTCTATTATTTCTTCCCAGACCTTCGTTTATCTTCTGTCAATATTAGTCCCTGGGTATGTCAATTGTACCACATTGCAAGAGTATTTAGCATACAGTCGCTTTTTGTGCTCGCTAATGTGTAACTAATATCATTAAACATTGTTCGCTTCTCTGAAAACTGTTTAGTTTACATTCGATAACGAGTTTGGCTAGAAAAAACATTGTTGAACCCATTTAAAATAATAATACACACGAACGCGTGACATTTTTGCACAATTCTACCGGCAACTGGTTAAATATACATAATTTATTGTACGTAGTAGGTGTACAATTATTTGAAAAATTGTGTATGCATTTTGAATTATATATAGAGCTCTGTGGACGTATTAGTATTAATTTACACGTGCATTTGATGAATGTGACCTAATTTTGGTAATTGAATATCGCACGTATTGTAGATAGACGTCGGTGGTTTGCCACATTTAATTCGATCTCATTTTATACATTAGTTCTAATTTTTACTTTTGTTCTGCCTAAAATAAATTATCTAAAAAATATATTTGCTACAGTGTTTTCGTAAATTTAGTATATTTGGCTACATTTGCCATTTTCAACTTTTTGACGTATTACTCATACTTTGAAAACCAGTATTATATATTCAAAAATTGGTTTTCAAATTTCATCATTTTCTCTTGGTATCAGGCCCTAGTAGCAGAGATATATAATGAGTTGATAATTTTGTTTTTTCGACACTAATCAAATTCTTGAATTCATTCAGTGTTCTCATAATGAAATAATAATTTGTTATCTAATATCAATAGAAGGTTGTTCTAGCTTGCAAATATAAACTATAAATTCTATACATTGCGACATTTCTGCAACTTCGAACATATGATTAACTAAACAAAATACAATTTGTCAAGCATGACGAATTATTTCAATGCTTTGTTATTAACACTTTCAACATATTGTTGAAAATATTTGATTGCAATAATAATCAACAAACTTTACTCACCGCCTAATCGAAAAACTAATCATTTCGAGTTTTTGTTGTTCTAGCTTTGGTGTTCAAATGACATCAGAACTTGTCAGACATAATCTATGATACTTGTTACATTATTGAAGTGTTGTTAAAAAGTAATTAAGTGTAATTAACACTGATTGGAGGATGATTTTGAAATGTTTCTAATTATAGTGAAAATCAGGCTAATCGTTCGTCGTTAAATGAAACTACACTTATTTCTAGTCCCGTTTGGTAAATGACATAGTAAATGGTCATAAGTATACTTAATATTTATTTTCACAAGCTCTAATTTCATTTTAGTAATTTATAAAATTTTTGACAATTATCGTCTCGGCATTTTGATCAGACATGTAAGCATCCTCGAAAGGTTCTTGAGAGAGAGTGGTGATAAATAAAATTGTTTCCTTGAGTTTTAATTCAACGATATTCCAAAATATCACTAAGTAAGTCCTTTCCTAAATGTACACCATTAATTTTTGGGGTGAGCCACAAAAGGGTTAATCACAAAAGCTCACACAAATAGTACAAGATTTCACAGTTTTATTTTTATATAATTTATTTTATTTGTGTATTTTATTTTTTGTACTTTATTGCATTTTCTGCTTGTCATCATCTAAACGTGATTTAGTAGACATTCTCATAATCCTAATTCACGAACAAAAATAATTGCCAATTTTTGACTCGGTAGTACAACCATCATGCATGTAATGTTTTCTCAAAAAGTTCCTCATAGAGAGTGGTGATAAATAAAATTCTTTCTTCGGATTTTAATTCAACGTTATTCCTAAACATAATAAAACTAAATAACAACAACATCAAGTCATAAATAAGTCCTTTCCTAAAAGTGCACCATTAATTTCAGAGTTAGCCACAAAAGCGTTAATCACAAAAGCTCATAAAATTAGTGCAAGATTTCACAGTTTTGCCCATACAAAATATTGTATTTTAGTTTTTGTAATTTATTGCATTTTCTGCTTGTTATCAAACGTGATTTAGTAGACTTTCTCGTAATCCTAATTCACAAACAAAATTATTGCCAATTTTTGACTTGCATGTAATGTTTTCCCAAAAAGTTCCTCAGTAAGAGTGATGATAAATGAAATTCTTTCCTTAGATTTTAATTCTACATCATAAAACTAAGTTACGTTACAGCAACATAAGTCCTTTTCCAACACCATTAATTTTCGGGGTTAATCACAAAAGCGGCTTTCTCCTCTGCCTCAGCCTCTGACTCTGACTCTGGGCTAGATCTAGAGAAGCGCTTTCGCGTTCCCCGTGCCAGCCAGACCGTCTAACCATAAATATATTGAGATGATTTATCATGCGCATTTAAGTGTATCTCGCGTAGACGGAAATAGTACATAAGGAACGACCGTTCATAAAATATCCATTTGTCTGAGCGTTAACGAATGTACGCGTCAGCGTTTTGCTAAGCTCCACCACCGACACGAAAATAATAGTGGCACATATTAAATATACAGCGAAATACCACAGATGGTAATATAGAAGACTTAGAAAGAAATTTCATGAAAATAATCTACGAACTTACAAATGATGTGTAACCAGCTATCGAATACTGTTTTACAATTCAAGATGTTAGTGACCGTGTAGTCTATCCATTATCTAAATTTTATGCGCATATCCTCGAATGCCAAAGGCAAGATTTCAGCCGCTGTCTTGTAGGCGTAGGTACGTACATTATTCTCGTCGTATTATGATTAATTAAGTTGTGTTCAAGATACATGACACACTCACTCTCTCTCCAAGGCTACGAAACGCAGCCGTCATCCGTTATTCGTGACAAGTGACATAACGTTGACAAGAACACAATGTGTGTGTTGTCGCAGAATGGTTATATACGGCGAATGTGACACACAAATTCTGGGTTTCTAAGTGAAATATGACCTTTCGCGAATTATATTTATTACCCTTCTTGATTAGAACGGAATTTTGTAAAATGAGTTATTGATGATTTCCAACCACATTACAACAAATAACGGAACTTCAATAATTTCAATTTTGAAAATATAGAAACACTATTCGATTTTTCAAAACTTCTAGACTAGAATACCCCCATGAAAATTTACACTTTTAACTTATTTTGTTAATTGAGCAACTAGATGCAACAAGGTCCAGGGGTCCAAGCACACTTCCCTGAGGAACACCGGAGCTTATAGGCTAAATAGAAGAATTTTGATCAACCAAGGTAATGAAAAAGTTTCTGTTTACTTGACTAAACTGTGATCAATATATTATTCCGTTTGCCATTAGTTCATCATACCTGTTTTCACTACATGCCACTTGTATAATAATAGAATAATATGTTTCGGCTACAATAGCATTATATTGTTGTAAGCCCTAGGGACGTATTTGCCAAAGCCTGCTTTTGTCTCTGGGCTTATATATTTAGATATTTCGCAACATACATTAGTGTTTTCAATATAAACCTAGGGATATGTACTTTGATAGATAACAAAATATTACGATATTACGTAACAATTTTTACTCATTAACAAATCCCAGAATAAACTAGTTGGTATTGATATTTTGCCTTGAGACAAGTTATATGATCTTCCCGATAACTATAAATAATCTACTTAAACAATAAAATATAAATTAATTTATGAGTGATTAAAAGTATTCCGAGTGGATTTATTACACATAATTGAACACAAACGAACACGTTAACTTGGAGTATTTTCTAAGAGCAAATTTTCACAAATCAATCATTTTTATAATTGAACAAGTTTTCGTAGGACTTTAATAGTTTAGTATGTTCAATAAGACCAAGTACTCTATCGTTATACCAAGTAAATCGTCTAATTTTAATTTTAACAAACGTCAGAAAAACTGCTCATTTTCTCAAACTTTGATGAATTTTTAAAATTAAACTACTGGCCGTAAGGCCGCAATATTTCAGTAAGTTCTATAAGACCATGATATATATCGCCAAAAAAAGTTCCATAAAAATCGGCTTAAATTTTTTTTAACAGTTAATTACGAGAAAACGGCTCGGTAGATTTTCACCTAAAACTAATCAGTATCATTCCCAACTAATATCTTCCAAACAGTTTCTGATTTTTTAAAATCGATTCGGTAGTATGAGCTTATATGTAGACGAAAAGTTTAACACTTTTTTGCAAATTACAAAGAAACGGCTTGGTAGATCATCGCACAAAACTGACATGCGATAGTCCTCATTGAGATACATCAAATGGCTTTTAAATAACTGAACTCGGTTCAGTCGTGTTTAAGAAAACGTCTAAATTTATGGCAAAAAATCTGTTCACATACACATACACACACGCGCGCGCATATTGGAGTTTTTCAGCATTCTTAAAACATGTCTTCAAACTTCAGAAAAGAGCGCTAAGAATCATGTTCTCTCTTAACTCGATGACAAGTTGTAGAAATATTTTTCAGAAGAATAACATTCTTACCGTTCCTAACATATTCCTACTCATTACACTTCTCTTTATAAAAAATAATCCCCAGTACTTTAATTTATCTTCCATGTCTAATTCCCACTATGTCACAAGGAATAGAACTATCAAAGGATCGACTTTTAAGCTCAATACTACTTTTAATTCAATTGATGGTTTTGGTATTCAACTGTTCAATTTATTACCTTTACAAATAGGTCAACTAAGCAATCATAAATTCCATTCCGTTTTGATTAATTTACTAAAAGCCAACAGTTTTTATGACATTTCTGAATATATTAATTTTGACTTCAAGAAATACAGTGGCACCATCCCCTTCATATTATAAATATCTATTGTTTACTAATTATATGTGATATTTTCCAAATACAGCAATTTTTGGCTATAACTGAGTATTACTTAGCTGTGAAATATTTTTCTTCGTCTCTGATACTGATCTTTTTTTTCAGAAAAGCTTCTAAACTTTTTAATAATTTCTGCAAATTAATGGATATACAGGTCCTCAACTTTTGAAGATGCTCTCAACGAAGACGTAATATCAAGTTTCATAAAATCAAGAATCAAAATTAAATTAGTTTATCACACCTTTATTTGTATTTTATATTTGGTTGTTTTGTTATTCAATTGTAAAATTGTGAATTGTATATCTAATACATCTATCTATCTACATCTACACACACACATATATTTTTTCCAAAAAATCGCAGATGTAATTACTTGATATCTTACAATGTGAATGTCATAAGAGCTTTAGTAGTTAATCCCAAAACATATTGAAGTACTCAATACCCTTATGAAAAAGATTATAAATTGGGAGACTGCCATTTATAATCTTTCTCATAATCTAAAAGAGTGCTTAATTCAGAATAACAGTACCTACAACAACTTCGTAAATAATAGGGAACAACGGTGTGTTATTAGCACCAGTCGCCGTTTTCCACTGCTCATGGACCATGGGGCTATAAATACACACGTGTGTCAGGTTTCAGGCCTGATATCGGGCACGATCTGAAATCGTATACCGGCACGCAAACTCAGGCCCTACAGGTTTCCGCAATGCAATCGTTATACTGGATAATGGATAATGTTTCCATGGGGAGCACGATGGTAAAAGTTACGATATTTGGAGATGGCTGAACACAAAAAAACCGTAGATTGGTAAAAAATAGACGAATAGTATTTTTGATACATCTGAATTACATCTTTACACTGACTTCAGTAAAGCTTTTGACAAAATTGATCATAACATTCTTCTTACTAAATTATCTAAGATTGGTCTTAATTCTTCACTTATTTATTTTTTTAAGAGTTATCTTCATTACAAATATTAGTTATATGGTCAGTAAAAAATAAACCAGAATCAAAAAGAACTCCTAAATCTGAAATTTTATTACATCTATCAATGCTGGTGTTAGAAATTTTATGATCAAAATGTATTGGAACGCGCTTATGTGAAAAACTTTGATATATTTAAATGTAATTTGTTATAGACACACCAAGAGTGGAAAAAGTCAAGTTGAGACTGTAATAATAAGCAGGCATCAATAGAATTTATTTTGGGATATAGTAATTCATAATCGTAAACAGTTTGTCTATCTTAATGGATTCTTAAGCAACATTGAAAATATCAGTTCAGGTGTTCCTCAGGGATTCATTCTTGGTCCACTACTATTTATTATTTTCACTAATGACATATCTGAAATTATTAGGTGTCCACATTTATTATTTGCAGATAATCTCAAACTATATCCCAAAATAAATGCCTGCTTATTATTACAGTCTCAACTTGACTTTTTCCACTCTTGGTGTGTCTATAACAAATTACATTTAAATATATCAAAGTTTTTCACATAAGCGCGTTCCAATACATTTTGATCATAAAATTTCTAACACCAGCATTGATAGATGTAATAAAATTTCAGATTTAGGAGTTCTTTTTGATTCTGGTTTATTTTTTACTGACCATATAACTAATATTTGTAATGAAGCACATAAATCTTTAGGTTTGATAATGAGAAATTGTAAACAATTTAAATCTACCAATGCACTGCTTTGCATGTACTATTCTATTGTACGTTCAAAATTAGATTGTGGTTCGATTATATGGTATCCTCATCAAATCAACAACTCTGATGCGATAGAGAAGGTTCAGCGAAAATTTCTGAAATATCTTTATTATAAAACATATAAAATTTACCCTGAACGTGGCTTTGACCACAACACTTTACTAAAAGAATTTGGTATTCCTTTCCTTGCCTCACGTCGATTTATCTGCACAATTATGTTCTTATTTAAACTTTGCAATAATAGACTGTCCTCTTATTCTTAATCAACTATCCAAGGCTATTTACGCGTTCACAATTATTTTTCAATTATCCTACTCCTAAATCTAATTCACTCTTAAATTCGCCTATTCTGCTTATGTCCTCTAACTTTAACTTAATTAATAATGAAATAGATATTCACAACACTTCACCTAATCAAATAATCTCCATCTGCACAAGTTAACCTTTTTATTTTCTTTTCAAATATCTCATTATTTTATCTTATTCTGTTTATAAATAATATTGTTACATTCAGCATTATATGTAATTTTATGTTAAGCATTTTATTCTAATAACTACATATTGTAATTTTGTATATATTTTAATTGTTATTCATTATGTAAAATAATTGTATTTTTGAGTCCTCTTGAAAGAAATCTGTGGGCTATATATTTAAAATAAATAAATAAATAAATAACCTATACATATCCTTATTAGCCTATAAATAGCCTAACAAAGCTTATGCTTTGTGGTCAGCCAATTATTATACGGTTCAAGTACAAAATCTTACCCAAGCATCAATTTGCAATCAAAGCGCTCATTATATGTTAATGATCGGCCAAAACAATAATCCTCTTTAGAACAATAGGAGAGCGTCAAAAATACCAATAATTTATTCCTCGATTTGAATAGAACGTCAAAAACAGCGATAAAATGTGCAGTCATAAATGTCGCCGATTGTGAAACTTAATTGAGAAACGGATGTGCAAGGGCAGGACATCATCAAACAACAATAGACAGTAAAAACGTAATTGTTCAACAACAATCGCGTACGGCGAAATTTATTTTTACCGAGAAATTGTTATGAATGGAATTAAGAATTGGCACAACTCGAATTGTTCGATTGTTTTGAGAAGTGTGCACATATGATAAACGGTGTATGTGGAATTTTTCCTTGAGGGTATCACCTTTTATTACATTAGGCTTCAATATTTGAAATAGTTCTGATTTAGACAGTTTGCCTTGAGCCGCGATGCCTTGCACCACTAGTTAACTTCTCTAGGGTAAGTTATAGTAATCTCAAAAAAAAATCGAAAATTAATTTTTTTGCATATCTTTACGTTTCAAAGGTTTCAGAACATTTTGGCATACCTTAGAAAAAATGGATGTATGTGTGTGTGCTGAACTGTAATAACAATTCGAATCATTATTTTGTTTAATAATTACAAAACGCGTTGCTAGTTATATGTAGGTTACGCGGACATCAGAAGTGCTTACTGTTGGATTTTGTAAATAGGTTGTAAACAATAAATTAGTATATAAGAGTCAAACTTGGAGTAAGACTCGGAGTCAAGCTCAGAGTCAAACCTGGAGAGAAGCTTGGAGTCAAGCTTGGAGCCAGACATAGTATTCAGTAAAATGTAGTCTTTGCTGATATGATAACCAAAAGGTTATCAACAAATATTAATTGTAAAAATAGTGAATAATAAAGTATCATTCAAGAAAGAAGTGTGTTTACAAATTACTATCAAATCGCTGTTCGTCCTAAAGGCCTTTCACACTACCAATGGACTCTGGAGAGTCCACATCACAAAGATAATATTTCAACAACTATTCAACTGTTCACCGCTCGGGTCCAGCCTATCATTACAATTCCTGGTTGTACTGGTGATCCAGAACATACCTCCCAATATATCAACCACCAGTCAGGACAATTCAGTGCATGTGTGCGTATGTATGTGTGTATGTGTGTGCGGATACAAATTTTTGTCGACGATTTCGGGAACACCAATCAACCGATTAGAATAGTTTAAAAAAAAATCGATTCGTATTGATAAGGTGACGTGCTGATTAGTTTTTGGCAGAGACAGGTCTAGCCGTTCCGAAGATACGGGGCCAAAAGTGCCGAAAACGGTAATTCAGTTTTTGATAGAACTGAGTACAGGATTTGAATGATTCGTAAAACATTTTACTTTTAATGACTAAATGAATAATTGATGAAACTTTTGATAAGGCATGTCTAGCGGTTTTGGAGATCCACTAAATAAAGTAAAAAAATGCTATTTTGCTGTCAAAAATTATCATCAGACATATGCACAGCAAATTATCAGATATTTTATTGAGATTTTAATAATATACGTATATATTTTGTTTACATATCTATTACATGTTTTATAACAGATATTTCGTCTAAGAAATTAAGGCAGCCGGATTGCTTTGAAAAAATTGCTTATGAGAAAAGTCTTGTTTTTAATTTGAAATTTCACAAAAATCTAATTTTTCAAAGTGTTAAAAAAATGAATCGTTACTAAAAAATTGATTTTTGGTACGGGAAGTTTCAGCCATTTGCCTTAAGGCACAATGCCATGCACCACTAATTTTCTATGACTTCAAGACTAGTACGAAACAAATTCAGTTCTTTTCATCATCGATGTGAACGAAGTCACGTGGAGTGCATTACATTATATTATATTATATTATTTTATTATTCATCCATTTTATACTCGGAGCCATATTTTAAGTGCGTATCAGAAACGTGTCATTTGAGATCCATTCATTATAAAGCGGCATGTTATTTACGGCACTTGAACATGTACACGATAAAAATAGCTGGGAATAATTCTCTCTAATAGAATTCAACAATGGAATATTTATGGAATTCGTGTTATTAGAATTTATGCCCATGACGCATCTGTCATTACGGTTCGGCCGTGTTTTCACTATAATTTCCCCTCTGCTCTGCCATTATTATTATTATTGTTGTATTTGCATAATTATTCGCACATATGTGTCATTGCAAATAATGAATGATGGTTAATCAACTAAGTTATAATTAACGGAATTGTTGTAACATGATTGTTGTGAATTCTTTGCATAATTGTTAAATTATTTTCATTGATTCGCATTTCAAAAGAAAAAATGTAAATCAGTTTTGATAGTTATTGGTGGTTTCATGTTAAAATTCTATTTTTATGATATTCTTATAACATTATTAAATTTTCAAAGAAGATTGACCTAACAAAAATTGAAAAATAAAAGATCTCGTTTGGAAATTATGAGCTTTCAAGTGCGACCTAGAGCTTAGGTGAAGTTATGATCATTTTTGGTTCTTATGGTTAATTTCTATTATTTTTGTTTATTTAAACTTTAGAATCGCAACCATGAATAACATTTCAAGGACCACTGACCAAAATTATGATACAATTGCCCCTAGTTTAAAAAAATCAGACTTTTTGTCGAACTAAGAATTAAAAACTTAAAATCAGCCCTTTTAGAGTTCCTTCGAAATATTGAGAGCCTCTTTGAAGTTTGAGAGCCTCTTCGAAATTTTAGAATCCCTTCTTTAATACAAATAGAATTTTAAAAAAAATTGGAAAAAGTACGTGGGTTTGTACTTTTTCCAATTTTCGATTCAAACGCTTCAGAATTATTGAAACGTCGAGAAAGCATGAAAGTAGCAAATCGGATTTTCTATCAAAAACAAAAACGTCTCTATTCTAACATCGATTCCAAAGTTTAAAAGAACAAAAATAACAACAATTTTCCGCAATAATCAAAAAATTGTTCAAAGCTCTAGGTCGCACTTAAAAGCTCATAATTTTGAAACAAGAAGAACTTTTTTTTTAGAATTCTTAAGGTCAATACTATCACCTTTTTTCGACTTGACGTTGAGTTCTGGGACACCATGTATAAAAAAACTTTTGAATTCAGCTTAAACCTAACAATATACATTGTAAAACAGTTAAATAATCAATACTTTAATATAATAGTAAGGTGTCGCAAACTAAATAACACTGCTCAAAACGTAATAAAACTAACAAGGCGAAAAATACTTCCTATAAAAATTTAACAATTCCGTTCTCAAAAAACCTGCTTTGCACTTTTCCTCTGTACCTCCGTAACGGCAGAACCTGTATTTGCCTAAAACTAGTCAGCATAGTAATCGCAAAAAATCGAAAGTTTTTATATATCTTCACGTTTCATAAGTTTCTAAACAATTTGGCATATCTTAGAAAAATTGGATGTATGCCTGTGTATGTGTGTGTGTGTGCGCGTGTGCCTATGTATGTGCGGATACAATTTTTGACGATGTTTCCCGATTTAAAGCGATGGCTGTTTACACATCTTTTGCCCTCTGCTTTAAAAAAGCATTATTGAAAAATTCCAAACTAGAAATTATGAACCAATTCACTATTAGGGCGAGTATTAAATTAAGTTTCTCAGTATGCTAAAAATATTGTTTCCTCAAAAAAACATTTTCTCACAAAATTCAGAAATGTGAACAATTTGGCATATCTTAGAAATATTGGATGTATGCCTGTGTATGTGTGTGTGTGCGTGCGTGCGTGCGTATGTATGTGCGGATACAATTTTTGTCGATGTCTCCCGATTTAAAGCGATGGCTGTTTACACATCTTTTGACCTCAACTTTAAAAAAGCATTATTGAAAAATTCCAAACTTGGAATTATGAACCAATTCACTGGGGGAGTATTAAATTAAGTTCAGCGGTATCCTAAAAATATTATTTCCTCAAAAAAACATTTTCTCACAAAATTCAGAAATGTGAAAGCAAATTTCAGACAAAAATAGAATATCCAACTATTATCGTTCTAAAACGAAATGTTACTCCTGCGACAACTACAAATCCCAGTATTCCCCTGAATGTTTGCATTCGCAATTTGAAATCCAAGGGGAAGTTAATGTTTCCTTTAATTATATAATAAGCACCACTATACCGGCCGGTTTTGCACTTATGTGTACTTATGGACATATAAGGGGCTTAAGTACCAAACGTCCGTTCTCCCGAAACGATGAGATTAGCAGATATTGTTGTATATACAACAATGTTGTGTTTGTGTATGTTGTTTGCACAAAGCACATGAACTAAGGTTTCAATGGAATTATTAGTAACATAAATAGAAACGTAAGTTTTTATATTAAACAACGAAAAAAATTAAGTTCACCGTTCTATGCGTTGTGCAATTGAACAGGGGAAACTATTACAAATTATTACCTAAATTTCTTACTACGTAGCGACTTCGTTTACCGTCTAGATAAAACCAACTTCCAAGTATATTTCTCATGGTGCTCGGCAATATTTCCCGCTGAATCAATTTCGAAATCACGAATTTCTTTCGTCGTAGCAAAGGTCAGAGTCCGTTAGAAACGAAACCAGTCTGCCCAAATGTCAATTGTCATAGGTCATGCACGCCGTTACAAAGTTAATCGTAACATATAACATAACTCCGGACATGGTCTGTATAATGTTTCGAATGAATTATGTGAAAATAGTACTTTCATTTATAAAATTAATAACAATGCGACAATTGGATTTGGTGTAGAATTTGAAGTTTGAAGTGCATGAAAAACTAGTGGTTTTTGGGACTGTGTTTAAGGAATTGATTTGAATTAACATTAACAATGAATTTAGGGAAATTATCGAAAATTTTGAAATTTTAAATTTAGAAATTTTAGAAGAAAAAATAGTTTATGAAGACATTGAAACTTTTGATTGTTATTTTTAACTTCCCGAAGGAGAAATTTATGTTTTCATCAAAAAATCCGATTCGCTAATTTTATGTATCAAGCCATTTTGAATCGAATGAGACCAAATTTAGAAAAATTATGCGAGTGTGTATGTATGTGAACAGATTTTTTGAAAATATAAACTAATCAGCATGTCTACTTGTCAATACAAATCGAATGTTTTTTGAATAATTCAAATTGGACGCTCCGTTCTCTCAAAAACTGCTCTGCACTTTTGCTCTGTACCTCCGTAACGACTGGACTTGCCTTTGCCAAAAACTAATCAGAACGTCTTCATGTTAATGCATATCAAATGTTTTTAACTTTTATTAGGGTAAGTTATAGTAATCGCAAAAAAAGAAAATAAAATTTTTATATATCTTTACGTTTCAAAGGTTTCTGAACATTTTGGCATACTATAGAAAAAATGAATGTATGTTTGTGTGTGTGTATATGTATGTGCAAATACAATTTTTCGTTGACGATTTCGAGAATACGAATCAACCAATTTGAAAGATTTGTGATGAGGAGACGTGCTGATTAGTTTTTGAAAAAGGCAGGTCTAGCCGTTCCGCAAATACTAGGCAAAAAGTGACAAAAATGGTATTTCAATTGTTGGAAGAACGGAGCGTCCGATTTAAATGATTTAAAAAATATTTTGTTTTCGCAAAATGAAAAACTGATGAAATTTTTGAGAAGGCAGGTCTAACGATTTCAGATTTATTGAAATGTCGAAAAAACATGAAATTAGAAAATCGGATTTTCTGTCAAAAACATAAACATCTCTATTCTAACATCGTTTCTAAAGTTTAGAGAAAAAAATAATAAAAAATAAACCATAGTAACCAAAAAATGGTTACATTGTCACTTAAGCTCCAGGTTGCACTTGAAAGCTCATAATTTGCAATCAACGAGAACTTTTTTTTTCTAAATTGTTTTAGGTCAATACTATCACTTTGTTTCAACTTGACGTTGAGTTCTGGGTCACTCTATATAATTTTCTTATTGAATAGAACTTAAAACTAATACTACACCTTATAAAACAGGTAAATAATGATATTTAAAAATTATTTTCAGGTATCGTAAACTAAATAACAGTGCTCAAAACAAAAAAACACGCAGCTAACATATCGCGACTTCTTTCAAAAAAGTTCTAAAGTATTTCAAAGTATAAAAAATTCTAATCTTTTAAAAAAGCCGATTCTTCTTCGAAAATATTAAAAATCTCAAAAGTCTCATTTTTTTCAAAGCCATAAAAAAATCAAATCATTTTTTAAAAATTTTAAAAGTTACTCTGCGGGATGTTCATTAGAAATCTAAAAGGTTGAAGACAAATATGGACTAAGAGAATCATCTAAGTGCACCATAATGAGTGTAATCTAAAGTAATGGAAATTAATGAGCAAAGAGTGAAAAAACTTTTTTGAAAAATATTTCCATATTTTGATAGAATTTTTGCTGTTATTACAAAATATCATAGGTCTTCTACATATGTGTACTCTTAACCATAAAAAATTCTTCAACCTGCTGACTTGAAACTTAGCGTTCTTGTACTCGAATTTTAAATCAAATTACCCTCGTTTTAGCTAGTACACAGCCAATAGAGTGTTCGTTCGGTAATCTTGTTGTATATTTCACAAAGCTGAATTGACAATCTGCTAGACACTTGTTTGTATAAGTAATTAATATAATTATAAGATATTGAAACTCGTTGCGCATCCAAAACCTTACAAATATAGATCTTCGTCGATAAAAAATCTATGGAAAATCATTAAAACTTGCAACATATCCTTTGCTCTAAAAAATCCCTTATCACATCAGCATGAAAGTTAGCGTTCTTGTACTCGAATTTTAATTCAAATTACCCAAGTTTTAGCTAATACACAGCCAATAGAGAGTTCGTTTGGTAGTCTTGTGGTATATTTCACAAAGCTTAATTAACAAAAGCGGTATACGAGTGTACAAGACTTGGCGCCCGAGTGTCGAATTTGCATGCCCTGGGGAGTTATATAGCGTTTTGGCGCTATCTGGCCACTGTTATGCGAATAGCAACGACTAATTAGCTCTTGAAGTCAAAGATTAGAGCTGAATGGAATACGAAGTTATTTGTAAACATATACTGAACAAGAAGAATGAATTGGAAAAGCATGAGTAATGGAAATTTGCACCAGATGAAAGTCTTACGTAACAAATGTAACAAAGAGCTAATTTTTAACTTCCCGTAGGGTAGTTATAGTAATAGACCGAAAATCGAAATTGAAAATTTTTACATTTCTCGACGTTTTGAAGGTTTCTGAACATTTTGGCATACTTTAGAAAAAATGGATGTGTGTGTGCGTCTGTGTTTTTTGTATGTCCGCATGCTTTCGTCCACGTTTTTGGGCGTATGGATTAACCGATTTAAATGGTTTAAAAAACATTCGATCCCTATTGATAAGGAGATGTGTTGATTAGTTTTTGGCCAAGGCGGGTCCAGCCGTTACGGAGATACGGAGCAAAGAGTGCAGGAAATAGAAATCGAGTTTTTGAGAGAACGGATCATCCGATTTGTATGATCCAAAAAACATTCAGTTCGTAATGACAGGGAAAAGTGGTTATTGGCAAAGGTAGGCCCAGCGGTTTCGAAGATACAGAGCTAAATGTTAAGAAAATAACAATTTTTGAGAGAACTAAGCGTCCGATTTAAATGATTCAAAGAACTTTCTGCTTGTTTCAACAAAATAATTGCTTTTGGAAAAAAAAATTGTTTATAATTCTTTTTTAAAAAATATTTTTGTAATATTGGATCAAAAATTCAAAAAATTACCCAGGCTAATCACAGTCTAAGCGCCACTCTGGTGCAAATGTTTACCCAAGTGAGTTTAGACTGTTAACGTAAGCACTTTTCTAATTTTGTGAAAACTATTGAAGAATGTGAAAATTCCGCTAAGCTAAGCACAGTATAAGTAAACATGTCGCACAAAATTATTTGCAAATAGTTTAGCCTGTGACTATACGGGAGCACTTTTTCAATTTTGTGTAAATTAGGCGACTATTTTTTTTTTAAATTGAATTCGAAATGAAATGACAATTGTTAATATTCTGGAGATAAATTGATTTATGATTTACATTTGATTTGCTCAGATATAACAATATAGCAAAAATAATGAAAGTTACAGTATTTGTAATAATATATGTGAAAACGTTTAAAATTTCTCGAATATTTCGTTACGGTACGGGAAGTTCCAGCAATTTGCCTTAAGGCACCATGCCATACACTACTAGTTAGTAGTCTAAATTGACTAGAATATTGAAAACCTTGAATAGGATTATGAATATTTACATGAATCTACTACTACCATGGAAAATATCTGCCATTCAACGCTCGAATCAATATTATAATATTCTCCAATCGAGTGGCGTGGAAGCACTTGAGGCAGTAAATCGTTTTGAAACGCGCCTGAATGCACAGAAATTTCACAAAATATAATAATAAAACTGAAATAAAATATCGACAGAGAGGAGATACGCATTCGTGCAAAATCGAGAGAACAATACTGATTGTGTTTACAATTTCAATTTCGAGATTCGAAATGGGAGCTCGAGGACAAAGAAATAGAATCATATATATATATATATATATATATATATATATTATATATATATATATATATAATACATATGCTTAAATTTTATATATAGACAATTTTTATTCTCTAATATAAATTCATATTATGTTTGCATTTAAATGCTAAATAAATCGATAACATGTTCAATTTCCGGCATTTGCTTCTGCATCCATTATATTCGAACCAAATCAAATCAACTGTTGATATTATTATCGGTCTAGTTATTTACATGATTTATCAGAATACTGCAATAATAATAATTGAAATACATTCGAGCTATAATATGAGGCGGCCTCAATATACATACATAGAAATTTACGCACTGAAACGCATTCAATAGAATCAACATTATTTATCGTTAATTAAAAATTAACGATTATTATTTAACTTGATTGGACAAAGTAATTATTGTAAAAAAAAATTAGCAGAATATATAGGCAATGTTGAAATTACCGCTTATAATTTTTATATATCATTTTCCCGAGAACTTGAATTATTCATATCCAAGTCTTGTGGAAAATTTATCTGTGGCGAATTTAGCCAGATATAACAAAACCTTAACGATGGAACGTGGAATTACGTAACACAAAGAAGAAATTTAATGATTAATTCAAGGGAAATATTAAACGAGAAGACGGTTTGTCTAATCATGGAATACATTAATCATAATATCTTGTACAAGGTTGAGAACCAAACAATAGCATTCATTTTACTATATTGTTAGGCACTATTCGTTTAGATTAGAACAAAAGTTTTAGTAAACGATTTTTATTGTAATATCATTAAGATGTATTGCAACTAATGGTAGTGAGAATAATGTAATTTTGATGAAGTTGTTCAAAATTAATTATAATTTGAAATTTTGAAGCCTGCATATACGGCTCAAGCAGTTTTGAACTTTGCCTTTCATTTATACTATTTACTTCACTTTTAACATCTTTAATTTTTTTTTAATTTTGTCCTCGTATTACTTTTGTAAGGCTTCGTAAAATATTTTTATTCCAATTTTGTTATTTGTATTAGTTTTTATTTATATCACCTTGACCCAACAAAGACAAAATAGTTTAATTTTCAATGGCAAGAAAGTTTTTTGTATATTAGAGCAGTTTGAAGTTCATTCACAATTTTGTTCTGAAGATGATTCAATATTTTTCTTATACCTAAGGCTAAATTTTCTCAGCTTTTTTGAATTCTCAAAATAAATTAAAAAATCACATACTTAAAACTATTTAAAAACAATGAAACAAAATGTAGCCAATTCAAAAAATGAAATTATTCAACGTCAACTTATCTCTAGTTTTGACACTTCCAAACGTTTCTTCACAAATTGTAACTTATTTTCGGAACGCGCGTTAATTACTTTTTTGCGAAATTAAGATACATTGATAAACAATATTTTATCTTATAACTCAAACGATCGAAATCGCAAATTTTTTTATGCAATAAATGTACATAGGAATAATATTTTTTTATCATTTCTGATTGAACAAATCGATATGAATGGTAGGTAGTAGGTAAATGTCCATTTCATGGTTCTATGCATGCGCGTACACAAAGGTATGCAATTGTAATAAAGAGAAATATTAACGTTCAATTTAACGTCGATAATCTCTTCGGCATTGAAGGGACGTCTATGGGACGACTATATTTAATAGCCGTTCGATGCCGGTTGTTCCTTAATCGGATTCCGCGCATAAATAGGCAACGAAAACACGTCCGTGCAACATAGTAAAGGCGGAAACTTAATAATCATATGTATATAAAGTAATGGACATATTAATGAGAGGCTGAATACAGCACCAGTTGAATAGAGACAGTATATCCTCAAGTAAATATAGCTATGGTGATATCTTAACGTTTTGAAGGTTTCTGAACATTTTGGCACACCTCAAAAAAATGGATGTGTGTGTGTGTGTATGTGGATACAATTTTTCGTCCAAGTGTTTGGCCGCACGAATCAACCGATATGAATATCTTAAAAACCTTCGATTCCTATTGATAGGGAGATGTGCTGATTAGTTTTTGGCAATGACAGGTCCAGCTGTTTAGGAGATACGGAGCAAAGAGTGCAAAAAATAGAAATCGAGTTTTTGAGAAAACGGAGCATACGATTTGAATGATCCAAAAAACATTCATTTGTCATAGCTAAAGCTCTAAAGTTCACATATATAGTTCAAATGAATAATTTTAACTTTGCAATTCAATTTTTGTAAATTTTATAAATATTAGACAATGTCCTTCATTTTCAATCCGATTGATTAAGCTTTGTTCATTTACTTTTATGTAAATATATATAATTTTTCATATGTAATATATATAAACGTTGTCGTCCAATTCATAAGCTTTTATATTTTGACTTTCATTTACTTGTATGTAAATATATATAATTTTTCATATGTAAATATATATAAACGTTGTCGTCCAATTCATAAGCTTTTATATTTTGTCTAATTAGAATAATAAAATTTACAGTATTTATAATAATTCATTTAAAAGCATTTAATATTGCTCGAATATTTCATTACAATACGGAAAGTTGCAGCAATTTGCCTCAAGGTCCGATACCATACACCATACACCACTAGTTAAATTAAAACTAAATCGATTTTGAACAAATGTCCTCTGCCTGCATTAAATGTTGTGAAATATATACCTTTCCACAATCAATTATTTAAAAATTTATTTCCGCGATAAAACTCCGCTAAAAGGTACTTAAATCGCTCGTTTGCAAGAAATTCATCTCTCCAAGAGGAGTTCGAATAATACTACTACTGCGTTATAGGTTACATAGAGATGCGAACGTTCGAGTTTTAATGGGGTGTATTATACATTGGGGATGTTGAATCCGGCGATAAAGGAAACTTGACGTCCCAAAGGTACGGCCATGATAACCGTCCGTGACAGACGGGAGACAGAACTGGAGACAAAGGTCGGTAGGTAGGTCGGTAGGGCTCTCCCTTAGAAGTGGGATGGATAGATGGATGGATAGTTAAATCTGTGACAACGAGGACGGTGCTGATGCTTAAGTTTGATGAGTTAGATAAGTACTAATTGATTACAAACGGACAGTGTGCTCGATTCTGATGGGTTCGAATCCGATAAGCACTTCGGATTGTATAGTTTTCGTACATGGACATATTTAGGTCCCAGAACTTTGAACCAAAATGGGGCGAAAAATAATTATCTCACGTTGTTGCATATATCTTTTTTTTTAACTTTTTCCTCTGTATCTCCGAAACCTATTAAACCTGCCTTACCAAAAATTTGATCAATTCTTTATTTTGTCAATACAAATAAATTTTTTTTTGAATCATTCAAATCGGTTGATTCGTCGCCCGAAATGTTGGATGAAAAATTGTATCTAAACATACATACACACACACGCACATACATCCATTTTTTCTAAGGTATGCAAGAATGTTCGGAAATCTTCAAAACGTGAAAATATGCAAAAATTTTTATTTTCGATTTTTTGCGATTACTTTAGCTTACCATACGTGAAGTTATAAATAATTATCTCATGCTGCGTGAAAATTATGAGCTTTTAAGTGCGACTTGGAGCTTTGGTAAAATTATGACCATTTTTGGTTATTGTAGATAATTTGTATTAATATTGTTGATTTAAACTTTGGAGCCGTAATCGTGAATAATTCTAGAATCACAATCAAAAACGATAACACAATTGCCACAAGTCTTCAAGAATTAACATTAGAACATGTTAAATTTCAGCTGACATATGTATATACAACAATTAATTTTCCTTAGAGTAAGTTATAATTATTGCAAAAAAATTGAGAATTAATTTTTTTGCATATTTTTACGGTTCAGAGGTTTCTGAACATTTTGGCATACCTTAGAATAAATAGTTGTATGTATGTATATATGTATGTGTATGTGTGAGTGAGTATGTAAGTTCGTATACAATTTTTCGTCAACGATATCGGTAGCATGGATCAACCGATTCAAAAAAAATCAATTTTTATTGACGGAAAGATGTGCTGATTTATTTTTGGCAAAGGCAGGTCCAGCCGTTCCGTAAATACGGAGTAAAAAGCGCAAAAACAACCAGTTTTATTAATGAAAAGGACATTCGATTAGAAAACCAAAAAAATATTCGATTCGTATTAATTGAGTTTTATTAATTACATTTTTGCTAAGTAAGGTGATCCAGAAGGTTTGGAGGTGCAAAACAAAAAATTCAAAGAGTGCTATTTTTTGATAGTTGGGTGCATCCGATTAGAGTGATTCAAAATGCATATTGCTCGTGTCGACGGTATGAAGAAATGATTAGTTTGTGTTTATTATATTTTCATTTTTGTAGATAAACAGATAAAACTATAACTAGTTCAAATATAAACACTTACATTTTTTCAAAATATTTAAAACTATCGACATTACTCATAGCCAATTTTTTTGCGATAATAAATTATTTTTATTTTGCGAATGTTTGATTACTGTACCAGAAATTCCAGCAATTTGCAATAATGTCTAGCATCACTAATTATATTCACCTGATGATAATAATAAAACAGTCAATATTATTATTTATACTGATGATTCAGAGTGGAAAAGTATTTGTAAAATGAAGTTCTTGGGGAGGAACCCAAAGAAAATGTAGACATATCAGTAATTTGTACTTCTATGATAGAGATATAAATATAGCATATAACATTTGATAAGTCTAATAATTGATTCAAGTTCGTTTCGATATGAAACAGTTTCCATATCAATTTTGTCTACGTTCACACGCTCCGCAGCATTTTAATCGCTCCGTATGTAAATAAATAATCCATTTTTATTGCGTCGACATAGTATGAAAGCGGCGGTATCCAACGGAGATGGGCACGTTATATATAAATTTAATTAATAAATTGATGGGAAAACATAAATTTTAATTTCGTTTACATGCGTCATATCCTATCTGGCTTGTCGGCGACAGTTCCGCGCTATCAGTTAACATGAAATGTCAATGCTGACAGAGAAATATGGCTTCATTAATTAACTCTTTCCCTCGGCTCGAGTAATCCCATCCATAATGTATTTTTAAGACTTCTTGATTATTTTTAAGTCTTCGTCGATATAGATCTGCGGATGAGAACTTTGCGGAATTGGAAACGAGGGATTAAGAAGAGAAATTGGGAAAGAAATTTGATTTTAATTGCAAAAGACATAAATTTAGGAGCCGTTGACATATTATGGCAGATGTTTTATTTATTTATTTATTTATTTATTTATTTATTTTAAATATATAGCCCACAGATATCTTCCAAAAGGACTCAAAAATACAATTATTTTAAATAAGGAATAACAATTAAAATACATTAATATGAACATAATTGTACAGGTAAATCGACATGAGGCAAGGGAAGGAATACCAAATTCTTTTAGTAAAGTGTTGTGGTCAAAGACACGTTCAGGGTAAATCTCATATGTTTTATAATAAAGATATTTCAGAAATTTTTGCTGAACCTTCTCTATCGCATCAGAGTTGTTGATTGATGAGGATACCAAATAATTGAACCATATTCTAATTTTGAACGTACAATAGAATAGTACATGCAAAGAAGTGCATTGTTAGAATTGAATTGTTTACAATTTCTCAGTATCAAACCTAAAGATTTTTGTGCTCTATTACCAATGGTGTTAGAAATTTTATAATCAAAATGTATTGGAACGCGCTTATGTGAAAAACTAAGAATATTGCACTTTGATATATTTAAATGTAATTTGTTATAGATACACCAAGAGTGGAAAGAGTCAAGTTGAGACTGTAATAATAAGCAGTCATCAATAGAATTTATTTTGAGATATAGTTTGAGATCATCTGCAAATAATAAATGTTGACAGCTAATAGTATCAGATATGTCATTAATAAAAATAATAAATAGTAGTGTACCAAAAATGGATTCCTGAGGAACACCTGAACTAATATTTTCGATATTGCTCAAGAATCCATTAAGAAAGACAAACTGTTTACGATTATGAAGATAACTCTTAAAAAAATATGTGAAGAATTAGACGAATCTTAGATAATTTAGTAAGAAGAATGTTATGATCAATTTTGTCAAAATATTTTGTTGTGTAAATAATATCAACTTGTCCATTAGTGTCAAGATTCTCAGCTATATATTGTTTAATACAGATTAAATTTGTTATCGTTGAATGGGCAGGCATGACTCCATGTTGATTAGTAGAAATTAAAGTTCTAACAGAAGGAATTAGTTCTCTATAAATATTTCTTTGAAATACCTTAGCAAAGTTTGATAATAATGATATCGGCCTGTAATTAGTAATGTTTCATGTATCACCTTGTTTAATAGTTGGAACTAATCGTGTAATTTTTTAACAATTTGGAAAAGTGTTTGTTTGCAATGATAGATTATATAAAAATGTAAGTGTATCAGATAGAGCAGATGAGCAATCACGTGTAAAGAAAGATGGAATACCATCGAAGCCAAATATTTTGGAATTCTTAAAACTTGCCATTGCAAGTTGCACAGTACTAGAATCAATTACACCTATAAAAATCATGATTCTATCATTATGATCAAATAAAATGAGTATGTCAAGTTCAGGCTGATAAATACTAATGAAGTAATAATTAAATGCATCAACAAGAGCATCAGGAGAATCATAATATTTGTCTAGATAGCACAATCTATTAGGAATAATATTAGAAGCAGTATTATTACGCAAAAAAGACCAGAAATATTTTGGATTAAGCGATAGAGAATTTTCAACGTCAATAATATATGAATTATAATAGGCATCTTTTATAAGTGTTTTTATTAATTTCCTGGACAATTTAAAATTTTCATAATAGAAAGTGATATTGGTTAACATGTATTTATTATGATAGTATTTCTTCATACGGAGATTCCTAATATTAGGTTGTCAAATATCTCCCTTCCGCTTTTTTGCGCTTGGTTTATAATACAAAAAGGCGGAAGGGAGATATTTGACAACCTATTATCAGAATCAAACCAAGGCTTAAATTTATGGGAAGCAATTTTCTTTGTTTTAGGAACAAATGTATTCTTTTAGATTATGATATGAAGCTTTCCAAAATCTTTGCATTCTTTAGTGATGCTCCTACGTTAATATTGACACCTCTCAACAGTGGCGCTCCACGCGCACTATTTTGTGTTGTCCGAGCTTATGACGAGTATATTCGTCAATCACAACTTTTACTCTTCAAGCAATACAATAATCACTACATCTAAATTTTTTCCCAATCCCTATTTTTTCATCTCATTGTGACAACTTTGTGGGAATTCGCTCTGGCCGTCGTCGTCGTCGAGGTATATATAACGTCTACTAACCGACCGGGGCACACATATCCGATGATGTGTGAAGCTTCGCAGTTCGCACAGCATTCAAGCGAGAATTTTCCTGCCGCAACATCATCATGTCGCACAACAGAACTGCAGTCAGTTCAATTTCCTGTCGGGTTTATCGTGGCGTGGAAATTAATGCAGATAGTACACACGTTTCCCAACGAGAAAGCAGAGGAAACCGGCAAATGCCCCGGACTACTCTACCTACCTACGGCTACCGAAATCGTAGACGGGGAATTGAGGGTAACATTTGGTAAAGGATAATTGACTTTGGAATTTGTATAAAAATAGTTATTTGTACAATTCATAGCCATCTGAATGTATTAGAAAAAATATACAGTGGGGTAGGACAGTGCACAAAGATCCAATTTGGATATCCACTAACCAATATCTAACGAAAATTTCTGGTGGAGTGTGAAACAAATCTAAATGCTCGCAAATAAATTTGGCTTGCATCTAAAATATATATAAGCAATATAAATGCAAATTCGTAATAAATTCTAAATTATCTATGTACAATCTCAGGAATGTAATATGAGCGACAATGTGAATCCAGAAACTCAGTTTCCTACATAATTTAAAAAAGAGCATTATTGTTCTTAGTTATAAAATAACTATGTTTTATTTGGTAAAATAACATAACTGAAAAATATATAGAGTGAGGTTGCTCAAGTCGTACCACTGCCTTGTCTGATTGTCTGATAATTAAAACCAACTTTCTTTTATATAGAACGTTTACAATTGACTTTTTAAAATACAAAAAATTGAAAATTAAGTACGTACTTCTTGTAAAATTTGTGCAAATATTTTCAACATAATTGTAAGCCTAAATCCTGAACAGTTCCATCTAAATTATTAGCATATAAAGATTCAATAATTCTACATGTACATTCTTATGTCTTTAGATTATTTTGTTTTAAAAGTTTTTTTAATAATTATGTTCCACATGGTAACTAATAAGTAAATTAAAGTTGATGATCTCAGACTGAATTGTATATAATTTTTAGGCTATTAGTGCTTCAAACAGGACTGAAAGCACATTTTAAAAAGACGTAAAAATAAAATTAATGAAAAAAAAAACAGTAGGTAATTGTTAGCCAAATAATTAGAAATTCAATACTAGCCAAAAGTCTTCTTTTAATTTGATTGTACAAAATATTATAGCAATATTTTCATAGAGGGTACGACTTAAGCAACCCTTCTCTATTAGGTTTGAATAATAATTTTAAATAGTTTATATAAAGATAATAAATTATATAAATGAAATTATATACAAAATTTGTATCTTGAGAAATTTTCACTAATATAACACAGCAAAATATTGGATTATTTGTTCAAAGGTATAATTTAAGCAACCCTTCTCTATTAGGTTTGACTATTAATTTCGATCGTTTTAAATAGAGATAATATATATATATATATATATATATATATATATATATATATTAATCCTAAACGTAACGAATTTGTGATTTTTAAAATTTTTACTAATAGAGCACAAAATATATCATTAATTCCTTAGGGGGTACGACTTACGCAACCATTCTCTATCAGGTTTGACTAACAATTTCAATCATTTTATATGAAGATAAAAAATTATATAAATCCTAAACATAACGCATTTGTGATTTTTAGAATTTTTACTAACAGAGCACAAAATATAGCATTATTTCTTAAGAAATACGACTTAAGCAACCCATCTCTATTAAGTTTGACTATTAATTTCAATGAAAAATATATAAATTCTAATTGACAGGGAGATGTGCTGATTAGTTTTTGGCAAAGGCAGGTCCAACCGTTACGAAGATACGGAGCAAAGAGTGTAGAAAATAGAAACCGAGTTTTTGAGAGAACAGAATATCCGATTTGAGTAATCCAAAAAACATTTAATTTGTAATGATTGGGAGAAGTGGTGATTAGTTTTTGGCAAAGGCAGGTCTAGCGATTGCGAAGAAACAGAGGTAAATGTACAAAAAATTGCAGTTTTTGATTTGAATAATTCAAAGAACTTTCTGCTTATGTTGACAAAACAATTACTTTTTCAAAAAAAAAAAAATTTGTATATCGAAAATAATTCTGATTTTAATTTTAGTTCTGGCTAATGTTCTAAAACTCACTTTTATACTTTAAATAAATAAATTTAACTTTGTAATTCAGTTTATATAATTCTTATAAATATTAGACGATGTTACCGTATTTAATAATCTAAAAACATTTAATATTCTTCGAAGATTTTGTTACGGTACGGGAAGTTCCAGAATTTTGCCTTAAGGCACAATGCGAGTTACTATTGCCTATGACGAGTATATTCGTCAATAACGTTTACTTAAGTGTTTTTCACCATTTCACCTAGCTCTCTGTCTATTACAATAACTCGGGCGTTGTCGGGTTTTGTGACCGCGTACAATAGAAAAGTCTTTTATGTTTAGTAATTCGTTTTTTCTGCAGTTGTTAAGTGACGCGCAGTCATGTTTTGTTCTTTCCCTTTTTCCCTTTTTCCCTTCGGCGAAGAGATGCATTCAAGCGGCGACGCGCCCGATAAAGGGCCCTTTCTCTCTCCGAATAGAACAACGGAATCGTGTTTATTACGATATGCATTTGGGTTGAGGGTGTCCGTAAATCGTAAATATGAGATATAGTATGTAATGAATTATATGGAAAATTCTAAATGTACGTTCATTCGCACAATAAACTCCCTGCTGATATGTGAATGACCATTATATTACTTTCGACTCATTACAGACGTGATTGATTAAGCGTACTAATTGTTGCTAAGTCATACGGATAATCGAATTTTTGGGTACGGTGAATACATCGTCTAAGCGATTTATGTACTAGTTATAAAATACTATATTTTTGAAAAAACTGACTCAGAACCATTATATAGCACTATGAATGGGTATTCCAACAAGCGCTATATCTTTAATTGAAATGAAATGCTAATGGATTTAGATTATAAAAAAGCTTATACAAAAGTAATAAATCACAGAAAACAAGAAAGTTATATAACACAGTCGAAATATAGAAGTGCCTCTTCAATGCTATCCCAACTTATAATATTTAACGCATGCAAGTGTAATTAATTTTCACTAGATTTCAGTCAATTTTATCTAGTTTTTACTAGTGTAAACAAATTATAATGTCCGAAATAAAAATTGAAGGATATTTAAAGAAATGACAAAAAATGTTCTAAAGCCATATATTGCACAATAAAAATGCTAAAATCCGCAAATTTTGGAAGTACTAAAGTGCGCATTTCAACTACGAATTATTCAAAATATCAATAAACTAGCTGTAAGTAGAATTCTGTCTTAAGGCAATTAGGGCATCGTGCCTTAAGGCAAATTGCTGGAACTTCCCGTACCAAAAATTATTATTTTTTTAAAGACGATTAACATTTTTGAAAAAAAAAATTACTTCGAAAAAATAAGATTTTTGAGAAACTATAAATTTGACAAAAAAATACTTTTTTTTGCAAAAAAAAAAATTGAAAAAAAAAATTATTAAAATTTTTTTTTTTAAATCTTTTTTTGAAAAAAAAATGTTTTCTTTATTTTGACATATGTTGGAAATATCTGAACTTTTTTTCAAAGCAATCGTACTGCTTTAAATGCATAGAGACAAAATATAAAGCGCGTAAGCGCCGCGTCGCTGTCTAACGGGTAAACATTGGTACGGAACCCATAGGAATGTAAACAAAATTTATACTTATTGTTAAAATCTCTATAAAATATCTGATAATTTGATGTGCATATGTCTAATGATCATTTTTGACCGCCAAATGGCATTTTTTTTTACTTTTTTCGTTATATCTCCGAAACCGCTAAACCTGCCCTTATAAAAATTTGATCAAATCTTCATCTTGTCAATACAAGTAAAATGTTTTTTGAATTATTAAAATCGGACGCTCCGTTCTATTAAAAACTGAGGAACCGTTTTTGGCACTTTTTGCCCCATATCTTCGGAACGGCTAGACCTACCTCCGCCAAAAACTAATCAGCACGTCTCCTTATCAATACGAATCGAATGTTTTTTAAATTATTCAAATTGCTTCATTTGTGTTCCCGAAATCGTCGACGAAAATTTGTATCCGCACACACATACATACTACGCACACACACACACACACACACATACATTCATTTTTTCTAAGGTATGCCAAAATATTCAGAAACCTCTGAAACGTAAAGATATATAAAAATTTTCATTTTCGATTTTTTTGCGATTACTATAACTTACACTACGAGAAGTTAACAAGTGTATATAACAAATTTTACAAAATAATAGTAAATTTCATCTATTTTGTAAAAATGGTAACTAATTATAATGTGCCAAATCAAAATTTAAATTTATTTAAAGAAAACTAAAAAAAATGTTATAAATATATGTATGTATAATACAAAATTATGGAAATACTTCTAGAAAATTTTATCTATTTCTGCTGATGTGTATAATACACAGTGGATTGGGTAACAATACCAAGGTATTCAAGGAAATGTAAAAAATGACCAAAATTCACATTTTGCTTATCATCAAAATACTGAATACGATGAAAAACTAAATCAATTGATTCTAAACAAATATTAGCTAATTCTTACATCATAAGTTTGGATTTAATATTTAAAGCTCAATTTATCAAATCTTGCACAATTTCTAAATTTTGTATTATTTTATTGTATGTACCTAAGCCGCTTATTTAATTAAATTAAATTTCATTATATTCTTTCATGACCCTTGAATAATATTTGATTTCAATCTCATTCGTAAAGTTCAAGCTATTTTAATAAGAAAATAGTTTACGTCATAACTTTCATCAATAAACTGCAAATAACGCGCGGGAGCAGACTATAATTTCTGCAAGATAGTTTTCAACAACTTGGGCTCGTAAAGTTCTCTACAAAAGCAATGTATAGTGGGATGAAGACTTCTCAATACACAGAAGAGACTCTGGTAGAAGATGAGAAAATGCTTTGATTTTGACTCCGGAAATTTTGCAATGCAATCTTTGGTTGAGTTTTGAAATGTGAGAGAATTCTTTGAGATGTTAACTTTCTGAGTGTAGACATATATCTACAAACCCATCCAAAGAAACAGAAATAAAAGCATCACGTAGTGAATTTGCATCATTACGAATCAAGTCCCAGTATTGACATAAAAACTATTCTGCTAAATTTGAAAAATAGCTATATTTTTATTATCACTATTTTTTATTGCATAAGCAATAAAATCTAATCTTTCTTATTCGGCTAGTTATGTAAGTTTCAGCTGAGTTTGTGACCCTCTTCAGTAATAATAATGGGTTCTCTCTATCACGTCTCACTGGCTGGTAGGAGGTTCGCCCCGAGATAAAGGGATTTTGCTGAGATAGTGAGTATAAAAGATAAGTTGATGATAGGGAACACCGGGGTAAGTATTCACAATAACGCACTAATAGTTATTTTTAATATTTACTTGGTCATCGAAAATGATCTGAGTTCATATATTGCGAGTTGTGGTAAACTAGTATATAAAAATATAGTAAGTAAACTAGTATATATAATTATGTATACGTGTCGATTTCGATCCTATGAATTATTTTATAAAACTTTGCCTAAGGAAACCATAAACCAGAGATTTTTCTCCATTAACTTGCAAGAATCTAATGTTCACTCGCCTGGGAATTTGATAAAACATAACACAGTTGTAAAATTAATATTCAATTTCAATTATTATTCAGTTGATATTATAGGCTGATGAGATAAAAAAAATGTATAAGTTGTCCTTGTTGAAATTTATACATAAAATTAAAATTTGGGAGTTTTCCCTAACCACATGACCATCCTCAAATTGATATAAATTATTAGTCTATAATATTTGTGAATCTCACTTTTGAGCTTAGATTTCTTCAGCAAAGTTTCTTGAAACCCAGAAAAATGTTCCAATAAGTTTTATTCAAAATTTCATTGTGTTTACAACAGTTTTTAATAGATTCTAGTGAATATTATCTAGTTTCTATAATGTACAAATTAAAATATTCAGTATGTACAAAAATGTCTTTTGCTGGATTAGAGTAAGTGTTTTCTAGTAAATTAAAATGTTTGGAATTAATTAAAGTATATTTGTTCAAATAATTTTAAACTTTTATTTTGGGCATTATAATTTGTTTGCATTAGTAAAAACTAGATAAAATTTTCTAAAATGCAGTAGAAATTGTCATACACTCTTGCATATTGAAAATTTGAATAATTCGTAGACAAAATGTGGTTTTAAGAAATATGAAAAAATGTCCTTTATTCAAATATTGCTGATTATCAAAGTACTAACTATACTATCTATTCTAAAGTTACTTTCTGATTTATTTAAAATCATCTATATATTGATTTAAAAAATTAGTACATTTCTTCAAATAACTTTAAACTTTTATTTTGGGCATTATAATTTGTTTGCATTATTAAAAACTAAATAAATTTTTTTAAAATGCAGTAGAAATTGTCTTATATTCTTGCATATTGAAATTTTGAATAATTCGTACACAAAATGTGGTTTTAAGAAATATAAAAAAATTTCTTATATTCACAAATCGGTGGTTGTCAAAGTACTAAATATACTATCTATTAAATCTATTCCAAAATTGTTTTCGTATTCACTCAAAATCATCTATGTATCTATATATTTCAAAATTAGCAATATTCAAATGAGTAAAAATCCCAGGTATGGTTTTAGATACACATTTGAAAAATTTCGAGAAACTTGGCTTGAGGCAAAGTGCTTCTTATACCTAGTCCTTATTTTGTTTATCAATAATTTTTATAAAAATGAAACTGAATGTAAGTTTATTTGTATTTAATATTTTAAAGGCCAAATAGGCCCCCCTGTACGCATTTGTTAACTCCCTTAGGGTAAGTTACAGTAATTTTTGAGATAATTTTGGTGAACCTTTTTACCCGCAAAACTTTAAGCCCCGTGTACTCCATATTTTTGGAAAATGAACATTATGACCGTTTGAATGAACGTTTGAAATGTTTCTCAATGCTTTTTATCACGTTTCCCGGTATGTTATGTTTTCCTTTACCCCCGGTCTCCCCTACAGCTTTTATTCCGGGAACAAATGTGACGGAAAATACCGTGCAAGCACGGACGTGTTTTAATGACTTGTTTTATGTTCGTTTCGTTTCTCAGACTTATTCTGTTTCTTTTCTTCTGTTGCAAAAATATGTGAAGTTCGCGTTTGCGTTTTTCCCCTGGGCGGGGGCGGTGCTTTTGGAGCCATTCGATACGATTTATCCCCCTTCTGAGCTTTATATTACTGATATGAGAAGTTTTTTAATTATGAAAGTTATAAGATGGAAGCTAAATGTCGTATCTCGTTATGGAATATTAATGTCGGCATTAAGATATTATGTGATTTGCCATTTGAGGGAAAGACTAGTGGTGTATAGCATCTTGCCTTGAGGCAAATTGCTGGAACTTGCCCGTATCGTAAAGAAAATATTCGAGAAATATTAAATGTTTTTATATAAATTATATTATAAATACTGTAACATTGACTAATATATATATAGGAGTTATATAAACTGAATTACAAACTTAAAATTATTTATTAAAAGTATATAAGTGAGCTTTTGAACTTTAGCCAGAATTAAAATTAAAATCTGAAATATTTTCGATATACAAAAAAAAAAAAAATTAAGAAAATAAGATTTTTTCCGTAAGCAATTTTGTCAACACAAGCAGAAAGTTTTTTGAATTATTCAAATCGAATGCTCCGTTTTCTCAAAAACAATTTTTATTTTCTGTAGTCTTTTCTTCGTAACTTCAAAATGGCTGGCACACTTCCCTATTAATAGAAACCGAATGTTTTATAAACCATTCAAATCGGTTGATCCGTGCGCCCGAAAACGTGGACGAAAAAATGCGGACATACAAAACACACACACATCCATTTTTTCTGAGGTATGCCAAAATGTTGAGAAACCTTTGAAACGTGAAGGTATGCAAAATCAATTTAGATTTTTGATTTTTATACGATTACAATAACTTACCCTATTAGTTAATAAAGTATAGAGAGAGAGAGTAAATAATATGAAGGTAATTAAATTTTTTATAACTGATATAATTATATTCTATTGAACAAAAATCCAATTTTTCTCTTTCTTTAACATTAATTTGAAGATATTTAAATCTCGTCTTGGTGTAGTTTTAAGCACCTGGACTAGCACAATGTCACAGGTTAGAAATCGATCACGGCTAACTTGATATCAAGCAGTATGACATCAGATTTCCTTAAGAGGGTTGATATTTCCAATATAATTTCAAGAAAAAAAATCCGAAAAATATACACCGTCACAATTAGATACACAAATTTAATAAAATCTACATATGAAAAAGGGCGGTTGACCATTGGGTTGCCCTCTCGAAAAAAAATATTAGGTTAAAATGTGGGACAGCAAACACAAATTATAGAACCTATAGTTCATACTTTTGATAATAAAATAATGTATGTACCTACAATAAAATATTTTTCAAAAACTTTGTCTGAAAAAATTTATAGCAATTTAAAAACTGTTAATTGTATATCTTATTTTTGTTATTAGAATTGTATCTCGTCCTTAAAGATCAATTAGACAATAAATTTTGAGGATAGTCCTTTAACGTAATGATATTAAAGTACATTTCTGTAACAAGGTATTTTTATAAGGGTAATAATCACAGTTGTACATATGAATTTAATCGTCTGAAATACAAGTGTAATATGAAATATGTAATTTAGTATATGGCTAATGTACTAACTTATAAATCCAATAAATCATATATAAAAAAAAAATGAAATATGTATAAATTTATTTCAAATGAATGAATATGCCATCAATAAATTTTGATGTTTAATTGTGAGTCTTCGACTTAATGCTACTTATTTTATTAACCAGATAACTGTGATTGACGAGTATACTCGTCATGCAATAAGAACAAAACAATAACCATTTGCTATTTAAATTTAAAATTTTGGAAGAAAACAACGATTTTGTAATGCCAAGATGTATAGAATGTTTTGAGGCTACTACAATATAAAACTAGTTGTGTCAATGCAATTATTTTGTCAAAACAAGCAGAAAGTTTTTTGAATAATTCAAATCGGTTGAAACGTGCGGCCGAAAATGTGGACAAAAAATTGTATCCATACATACATACACACATACACACATCCTTTTTTTTAGGTATGCCAAAATGTTCAGAAACCTTCAAAATGTGAAGAAATGCAAAAAAATTTCAATTTCGATTTTTGGACTATTACAATAACAACAGGTAGTTAATAAGTAAATGTAAGTGACATTTCACCTTAAGACAAGTTGCATAAAGTTTCCGAAATAACAATTTCTGCGCACAGTTTTATGAAGTTAGATGTTCAATTCAATACAATACAAACGATTCAAGATTTAAAATAGGCATAAAGACCTAACACATAATTTTGCAGCCAAATACAATTCATTAGAAAAGGATATTTTAAGTATACTTCTGTATTCTGTCATATAAAATTTCATAAATAATTAATTAACGTATTCAAGTACAAATTTTCGAGAGAGTCCATATTCCGCCGAAGGGTTATAAATTACCAGTGACGGCTTGCACTGGTTGTTTGTCAAAGGAAGTTTGTGTTATGATTAAAATTCAAGAGCCCCCCTGGCCGAGCTGATGTATAATATAACGCCCTGATGATGCAATCTGCATAACTCGGACTCCGGGTTTGAATATTTTGTAACACGCCACCTCAACGACAAAAGCCCTCAAGGGCTAATTAATTCCGACAAAATTCAATTTCGGATCCGACGTGTACGACGAGACTCGCCAATGTAATTTAAATAAAAACTACTTGTAAAGGATAACTAAAATATTGGTAACAATTTTTCAGGGAGATCTAATTATCCTTGGCATTGAAACAAAAGGCATGCTGTCTAAAAATCCTACCAAGCCTTCCATCATTCTAAGACATCTATTAAAGAGTATCCTTTTGTGATCCAGCCTAGCATTATTCAATGTATTATGTGACGCAAATAAAAGAGACCCCCAAATGGGAGAGCGTTATTTCACATCAATGATATAACCCTGGGTATTTATACATAGGTATTCTTCAAAGCAATGGGGGAGCATAAGAATTATCTCTTCGTTTTCTTTTTGGTATAAAAGTTGATGATGATGAGTTGGGCATTATCTCCAACCCAGACAGCTAAGTATTATAAAAGATAGCAAAATCAGACGTGATCTTTGGCAGAAGTGGGATGACTCAGATTTAACTAGTTTGTGTTGGTGTTTTGCCTTGAGGCAAGTTATAAGAACTTTCCGATATGTTTAAATAACCGTCTTAATCAATAAATTAATTTATGAGTGATTAAAAGTATTCCGAGTGGATTTATTACACATAATTGAAAACGAACGAACACATTAACTCGGAGTATTTTGTAAAAGTAAATTTTCAAAGATCAACAATTGGTATAATTGATCCAGTTTCCCTAGGATTTTAATGGTTTAGTATGTTCATTAAGACCACTTGAATCGTCTAATTTTAATTTTACTAAACATCAAATTTACTACTAATTTTCTCAAAGTTCGATGAATTTTTAAAATTAAACTACTTGTCGTAAGTCCGTAATATTTCAGTAAGTTCTATAAGACCATGATATATATCGCCAAAAAAAGTTCCATGAAAATCGGCTTAAATTTGTTTTTCAACAGTTAATTACAAGAAAACAGCTTGGTAGATTTTCACCTAAAACTAATGAGTATCATTCCCGACTAATATCTTTCGAACAGTTTTTGATTTTTGAAAATCGATTCGGTAGTATGAGCTTAAATGTGGAGGAAAAGTTTAACACTTTTTTTCAAATTACAAAGAAACGGCTTGGCAAATCGTCGCACAAAACTGACACACGATAATCCTCATTGAGATACATGAAATGGTTTTTAAATTTCTGAAATCGGTTCAGGAGTTTCTGAGAAAACGTCGATTTACGGCAAAAAATCTGTTCACATACAAGCACATACAAACACACACTTTTTCCAAATTTGGTCTCACTCGATTGAGAATGGTTAGAAACGTCGAGAAAACATAAAATTAGCGAATCGGATTTTTTGATGAAAACACAAACTTCTTAGGGAAGTTAACTAGCAATATTTGCTTATAAAGGATACATACTTTTGTTTTTGTCTAATATGTCATTTGTTACAACGATTAAAAATATCTCTATATATTGACAATATTTAATATTTATATATGAGTTTTTTCCCATTCTTCCATTCTCGGCCGTTTCGCTAAATCGACACTCAACCTGGAACAAGGCGTCGCTCCAGGTTGAGTGCATTTCGGCTTGGCTTTTAGTGGAAAATTTCGATCAAACATATTTATGAGACAATAGTACCAAAATAATTAAATATAAAATTTAACTAATTCAAGATAATAAAGATCAACAAAGATGAATAATTTGCTAATTATCAATACTACGTTGTAACCAGTAACCAAAACAAGGATTATTTCCTTTTCCACCTAATAAATCCCGAGAGCGCTGACACTGCGCCCCATAACCAGCCCCATATCCAGCCCCAATTTCTAGAGCCCCATTTCGCCCTCATACCATTATTTGCCCAGACTCGCGCTCTTTCATATAACCGTAATCTACACATCGTTCGTTCCGCAGCCTTCGGTTCAGTTCGATGGCACGTCTGAGAGTTATATGGATTAAATTGGATGCTTTCAGAAAAAAAAACCTTTTTTAAACTTGAATGATTGGCGTTCAATAAGATTGGGAGACGCAAAAGCTTTCGCTAAGGATTCGGCATATCGCGCCTTTCGCGTATGATAGGGGAGATAGACAGATCGACGTGCCGGAGAGACGAAAGACTTTCTTGGGAGTTTGTATTTACCTTTTACTTTGATGAGGAATCGATGGAATATATCACGGAGAGAAGCTTTGACACGTAGTAAAAAAATAAGAGGTAATTTCCATTTGCAAACTGGGTATTCGGCACGGTTCGAAATCATCGCTAAAATGTTGTAATTGGGACAGTTGATATAATTGACAGAGTGATGTGCCAAATGAAACCTGATCATGACATGTATATTCGTCAATCACATATAAAGTCGGTTGCGTTGGTAAGATATCAGATAAAATATGGTTTATTTTACAAAAATGTAGAAAAAAGGTGATTTTTGAGAATTTATATTAAAAGAACTACTACATTAATAATTTCAAGATTTCAGGAATATATTTATACATGTTTTAAGAATACATAGTGAAATTTTTGAAAAAAAAAATTAAATATTTTTTAAGTTATCGTCGATCTCCAACGGCGCGACGAGAAAAAAGGCCCTTCACTGCTGCAGTGATTCCGGCCTTCTACGTGGATGAAATTTAAAAAAAAAATTGTTAAACTAGATAATACTGTCTGTAAAATGAACTACGATAAAGAAAAAAAAATCAAAAATTGACAAAATGACGGCGTTTTTAAAAAGAAAGTCGAATTTTACCCAAAATTTTGGTCGTTTTTGGGCTGCCAAAATTCGATTTTTGATCCGATCAAAAAATCGATAGTTCATTTTACGTAGAACTATATATAAAACATGTAAAAAAATTGGTAGTGATCGAATCATTTGTTTTTGAGTAATCGCTGCAGCAAATTCGGAAAATGCTGTTTCGAGAAAAACGCTTTTAAAGATAAAATGATCGTTATACTATATACTACATATATACTCTTTAAATAGCTGTGACTCAAAAACTATTTAAGATATCGATTTAAAATTTTGGTATGTTATTTTTAAAGGTATAACCTATCGAAATATGTAAAAAATGAAAATTCTATTTTTTTTAAATTTCACACTAGTTGTGCCTCTTAAGGCTAACCCAAAATGTTCTTTGTACATTTATCACTTAAAAATATAGTTTGCCCTATAAAGTCGATTTTTTCCTCGTTCAATGAAGAAATAGCACTTTTCTCTCCCTCAATCGAGCTGAGATGTGTTTATGATGAGATTATAAGTACTCGGGTTGGCTGATGCAAATCCCATTGATAGAATTTCGTATTCATGATGCGAAACGATAAAGTTTCATGTTGGTTATAAAAATGTATATACTCTGACAGAGAAATCAATGAAAAGCATTTATATTCTTAAGCGGAAACTTGTATCGAACGAATAATGATGCAGAGCATTCATACTCTTAAACTGAAACTTTGTCTAATAATTTGCTTCTTATTTATACAATACATTAATGGAATATCAGTTAAACTGTGATTGACGAATATACTCGTCATTGAAAAAATTTTGTGTTTGACGTGTATACTTGTCATGCGTATAAAACTGTGAACATTTGCTATTTAAATTGAGATTTTTCAAACCAGCGGAATATTGTTAACATCGTTTGTCTATATTAACACACTTCATCTCTATTTACTCGTTTATTGTCTCTAATTACACTCTCTACAATATTCATCTCTATATGTCGCTATTTGCCTCTCACAATATATAATCTACTCACACATATTTTCTGCAATGATCACGAATTTGGTGCAAATTGCTGGAACTTTCCGTACCGTAACGAAATGCTCGAAAAATATTACAAAATTGTTATAAATACTGTAACGTTGTCTAAAATTTTAAAGTATATAAGTGAGCTTTAGAACTTTAACCAGAATTAAAATTGAAATCTCAATTATTTTTTGAGATATTGAAATAAAAATAAAAATTGCAAAAAAAATTCTAATAAATTTTTACCTATAGGGGTAAAAAGCGAGCGATGACAAATTTTAGAAGAAGGAAAAAATCATACATCATACTTTTATAATTGGGAAATACTTCTATAATTAGGAAATAACTAGAAATTTTACTAAGTATAGTTGGTTCTTTGATATGTGTTATGTGCCGTGATGTAGTTTATTTGATTTAGACAATTTAATTATTGAATGTCAAATTAGACCTTTATGCCACACCCTACCCTGATAATCTAATCAGACAAACTTATTTCGAATTATGTGCAGAAACCAAGAATGACGTTACTTTAAAACCCTCCTCAACTACCAAGTGTTTTGAAACTGTGCCGCAATGTACAAGTTTTTCATCGACTTATTTTAGCTCCAAGTCTAATCCCTATCTATAGGAGGGACTTCGTCGTGCCAAATCTATCTATATATTACAACATTTCCGGCCTGGTCCTTATCTCCTGGTTCATACTAGAGCGACTTCACTACCAGGAGGAAAGCCCGTGGATCTTCTTTTGACACTTGGGGAAATAGAAGAGGGCGGTGTTGACAATTTACTCTACTCTAGTCGCTTTTCTTCCTTTGTGAGATACGCTTTTCCAATATGGTGGTTTTCGCGTCGTCTCAAGGACGAGAAACGAGAACTCCGAGAAAACTTTCTGTAACGCGTGATTAGATTTCAAGTTGCTTCACAAGAGCGTCTTTGCTTCTAATAAAAGAAAGCAGAAAGATGAATACCGGAGATAAAATTGATGAAAGAAAACTTCGCCAAACTGTCTACGGCCTCGAGTGGAATTAATACGCAATTAATATTAATTGCGTTTCTTTATTGCTGACTTGCTGAAAAGCGAGTTATATTAATACCTCTCGTTTTAACCCTGAGAAGGGTTGGGGGTATAGTCAAATATTATATCGGGTAATAAAAGCGTTGACGGCGATCTAGATTTTGTATGTCCATATTTTAAAAACCCAAAATTTCTACGATACTTCTGAGTTTGTCAACTTGACTTTTAAATGGAGATAAAAAATAAATACAGATAAATCTAATAAACCCCTCCCCCTTCTTCTCCACTTTCTTAATATCTTTATGATTTTTTGTTAAACTCCTACATCTGACCCTTTTTAAGTTAACTTGATTAATGGACGGCTCCTTAAATTCTGAGAAAAAAGAATTTTCCATATAGTTTGAAAATTCATGAGCTTTTAAGTACAACTTAGAGCTTTGGTGAAACTGTGAACATTTTTCGGTTATTGTGGTTAATTTTTATTATTCACGGATTCGTAAATTCAAATAACAGTTCTAAGCATAAATTCTCTAGTCCAGAATCGATTTCAAAAACAACGATGTTATTACTTTATTTTATTTATCGGCGTGGAAATAGAAGGCCGCGCATATATGCGGATTACGTATGAGCCGTTGGAATGCCATGCCCGTGCACTATTATATTATATATGCTGATGTAATCGTGCAGAATGCATAAGATATCATGTGACGTCACCTGATTTCAGTCCAAGTATAAATGCCAGTTTTATTGCATATGCAAATTTGACTTGGTACTATTATAAGGAGAGCGAGTACAAATACCCGTCTCGAGGACTGTTACATATCAGCTGGCGGAGTATTTTTAATTATTTGAATGTAACTAATTTTAAAAACAATATTGAAAGTTTTAGCTGTTAATTCTTGTCAACTTCTCGAAGGAGAAGTTTTTTTTCATCAAAAAACCGATTCGCTAATTTTATGTTTTCTTGACGTTTCAATTTTCAGAATTCCCGGAGTACTGTACCGGCAACAGCCTTTTTGCACCAAATGACTGGACTATACAACAGTAGTGCTGTTACAGTACATTTTAGAATATATCATTTTTTTCAAAAAATTTAAATAGCCAAAGGTCACTGTTTAATACCCATGACGAACATGCTCGTCAATACCCAAATTCCACCTCCCCCCACGACGTCTATATTCGTCAATCCCAGTAATCTAATTATATGCACCTGCCACACATCCTCGTTCTCTACTTTTACTACCTTCTCGGAATGATCTCCGTTATAACAACAAAACATAAACAATATTATCGTAATCGGCCGGCCTTCGCAAATATACATATCATACTCGTACTCGTACGTCTGTCGTCATTCCCCGTCCTTGAACTCGCGCGGCCGAACGAAGTTCAAACACAGTCGAAACAGCTGACTGGGAATTACGATCGATTCACCCACACAACGCACAGTACACACACCTCTATCTCACGCGAAAGCCATATAGAACAACGAACGCGGCACAAACAACTAGTGGGGGACAGAAGACAGAATATTAGAATGAATGGGTGACGTGATCGATTTGAACTTGTGTACTTAAAATTTTAAATTTTCATTATTGGCGATTAATGGACTAATCACGTGATCAAGCCGTAAATAAACTATCTCAATATTATAACACTTTTTCTTCGAGTTATTATTATTAGCATTACATAATACTAATGATATTGGCTTGACATTGTTTTAGAGTTGTATTCTAATGTAATTAATTCAATTAAGATAATTAATACCCTGTAATTACTAAATTTAATCCTGTATCCATAATATAATTATAAATATAAAAATATAAATTTTTAAATATTTATGGACGCCTCCCCCGGTTGGTGATATTTAACCCTTTCCATTCGGATGCCGTACCGATAGTAATATTCCGACCGCCGCGCACCGACTAGCAATGCGACTCCCGAGTGGAAAGTGTTAAAATTAGATCTTCCTCTCGCGCACCCAACATCACTCGTGTTTTTAGTACTAAGAAAAAATCGTGAAAACTTGGAAACATTTTAGATTTGTTTTAAATCCAGGTAAAATTTTAATACAGGTAAATTTTATATATATATATATATATATATATATTATATATATATGTCATCACATATATATGCCATTAGTTAACTTTGACGAAAAAACTCGTCATGGATTGGTGACAGAATTTTGTGTATTGACTTAACGAATATGTTCGTCTGAAACAGTGACTATTCTCTATTAAAATTGCATTTTTTATTAAATCAAAATGTATTTTGAAATGTCAAGTTGTTTAGAATATTTTGCAGCTGTGACTACGTAAAATAAGTAGTCGTAAGTTGCTTGTTACCTTAAGGCAAGTTGCATGAACTTCCCTAAAGGTACTAATATATTTGTAAACTATATTCAGAATTAATTGAACAATCAAGAGCAGGCAGAAAACGAGGAAAAAATAGTGAAACACAAACAATAAAAAAATACGTTTGATATATACAGGGTATCTTAAAAGTCAACGTCAAGACGGAACCAGGTGATAAAAGTCTTATGTCTATTTAGGGTATTCCAGAACTCAACGTCAAGCCGAAGCAAGGCGATGGAGTTGATCGTAACTATCATGAAAAAATTTTGAAAAAAAAAATCCATGTAGTATAAAATTTATGAGCTTTTAAGTGCGACCTAGAACTTTAGTGAAACTGAAAATTTTTGGGTTATTGTGGTTAATTTTTATTTATTTAAACTTTGCATCTGTATCCGTAAAAAAAAATTCTACGACTAAAGTCAAAAAGAATGACACTATTCTTCCAAATAAAATTAAGGGCAATTGTTGAACTATCAATATAAAAATTTCAAAATAAGTCTATTTTGAAAGAATTTCCCTTCAGAAAAATGTTCTGAAGTATGATTGCAGGTTTTATCAAAATTTTAATTTTTGCGATTTAATCCCATTTAATCAGAATTATAAAAGTTAAAATACTTGATTTATAATTATTAAAATCGAGTAAAAACCCAAAAAACTAAAAATTCAGCTTATACTTTGCTGCTTCAAGCTGAAACTCAATTAGCACAAATGGAGAAAAAAAAATAGTAATATTCATATATTTCGTGATGAAATTTTGCTCATTGTTATTATCATTTAGCAAGTTTGTGACAAAAATTTCAAATTGGTTTATTCGATTGTTTTCGCGATATGCGAGATTACACTCTGACCTGAAACTAGCTTAGTTTTAGGTTGAGGACACGTTTGGCCTACCGAGGCACAATGGTATCTTTACAAAAGCGGATCTTGTGATTTTAATAAAACTTGGCACACGTTATTATTATACTTTATCAAGTTTGTGACAAAAATTTCAAATTGGTTTATTCGATAGTTTTCGGGATATGCGAGATCACACTCTGACCTGAAACTAGCCAAGTTTTAGGTTGAGAACACGTTTAGCCTACCGAGGCACAATGGTATCTTTACAAAAGCGGATCTTGTGATTTTAATAAAACTTGGCACACGTTATTATTATACTTTATCAAGTTTGTGACAAAAATTTCAAATTGGTTTATTCGATAGTTTTTGCGATATACGAAATAACACTCTGACCTGAAACTAGCCTAGTTTTAGGTTGAGAACACGTTTGGCCTACCGAGGCACAATGGTATCTTCACAAAAGCGGATCTTGCGATTTTAATGAAACTTGGCACACGTTATTATTATACTTTATCAAGTTTGTGACAATTTCAGTGCATCAATTTGGTGTTCAAAAGTACACATCAAATATATACAAAAACAGATATACAAAAACAACCTCGCAATTACAATATAATGGCCTTATTTCAGAAACTTTACAATTCATAAAACATTTTTAACACGTGAATAATACGAAGCATAAATTAAACCTCATGAAAAGAACATTGTATGATGATGAATAACGCTTGGAAATAACGATGACTTTGTGGTCTATAATGCTGATGAATAGAAAAAGCTTTCCATTCATTCGAAATTACAAGAAACCGTAAAAACAACGTCTAGAACTAATATATTACATTGTCAGGCTTCAAGTAATCACATTGCGCGACAACTGAAGCGAAATGGAGTATAAAAATACTCCTACAATGAGAGATGAAACATGAATAGAAGTTGATTGGGAAAGAAAATAAATTATAAACAAATTTGTACGACAAAAATGACTTGATATCTTTCCATTACAATTTTGATCAGATTGTTAGTTGTAAAGCAAACTATATTATTATCCTTTATTTTTGATTGGGTAACGTTATAGAAGTTTCTGCAGGGTCATAAATTGCTTTTATGATGATCTCTTCGTGATCATGTAATACCGCAAGGCACCACCATAGTAATTTATGATTACTTGCGTGGCCAAAAGAACCAAAACAAAAACTGCAAATCACTACGTGAAACCGTATTTTTTATATCATGTTATATACAGACACTCTACACAGCTCGGCAATGAGAAAAATAAAAACTGGTACAAAACTGTGTATCAAATTATTAGATGTTGGAAGTGAAAAATGGGCAGGGATTACTGGCAGTTTTCAAGGTAAATGTTAACCAATATTTTTTTAAATCATATTTATACTATGTAAACCAAACCAAATGCATCACAACAAATAACTCATAACTCAAACAATAGTAAAATTATAAATTCATATAATAACTCAAATGAATAATAGTAAAATTTCCAGCTAATTTATAAGTTTTAGAAATACATTTGTAACTTCTCGTAAGGTAAAATCTCGTTAGGTTTTAATAATGGGCCGACAATTAAAAATAATTTTTTTTGCATACCTTCACTTTTCAGAGGTTTCTGAACATTTTGACATACCTAAAAAAAAGCGTGTGTGTATGTGTGTGTGTGTGTGTATGTATGCATGTGTGGATACAATATTTCGCCGACGATTTCGGGCGTATAGATAAACCGATTTCAAAAATTCAAAAAGCAATCTTTTTCTATTGATAAGAAGATGTGATGATTAGTTTTTGGCAAAGGCAGGTCCAGCCGTTTCGGAGATACGGGGCAAAGAGTGCAGAAAATAGAAACCGAATTTTTGAGAACGGAGTATTCGATTTGAATGATCTAAAAAATATTCAATTTGTAATGATGGGGAAAAGTGGTGATTAGTTTTTGGCAAAGGCAAGTCTAGCCGTTTCGGAGATACGGAGCTAAACGTGCAAAAAATTGCAGTTTTTGAGATAACTAAGCATAAGATTTGAATGATTCAAAGAAATTTGTGTTGATGAAACTATTGCTTTTGGAAAAAAAACTTTTTTTAATTTTTAATTTCTAAAAAAAATAATTTTCTTGAATTTCGAAAATAATTCGAACTTTTAATTAATTAATTTTTTTTAGCTGAAGTTCTAAAGCTCACTTATATAGTTCAAATAAATAATTTTAACTTTGCAATTCAGTTTATATATTTTTTATAAATATTAGATAATGCTCTTCATTTTAAATTCCTTTGATTAACATTTACTTTTCTGTAAACATATATAAGTTACAGTATTTATAATAATCTATTTGAAGAAAGTATTCCTCGAACATTTCATTACAGTACAGGAAGTTCCAGCAATTTGCCTTAAGGCACGTTGCCATGCACCACTAGTTTTTCAAAAATTGGTCACCAAATTATTTTGACCCCATAGACAGAAGGCAAAAAATCTACAGTTTTATTTTTATTTCTAAGGATAATTTACGTAAAATATATATTGACTACGACTTATTTAAGGCAATAGTTGGATACACATCGTTTGCACTATACTTTCAAATAATAGCGTTAAAAAAATTCCATACTTGTTTCGTGGTATTTTTTTTTACCCGTGATCATTGAGTCACGCTCTATCCCATAATTTTTAAAATATTTTAGCAAAATTTTAATTAGTAATACATTTCTAAATTATAAAAAAATCAAATGTAAAGAAAATAAAATATAAATCAAATATAAAAAATTCCATACTTGTTTTGTAGTATTTTTTTTACCCATGATCTTTAAGTCACGCTCTATCCCATACTTATTAAAATAATTATGCAAATTTTTAATTAGTTATATATTTTTAATTTATAAAAGAAAAATCAAATATTAAGTGTAATTACTATGCATGGATCTTGTTTATTAACTTCCCGAAGGAGAAGTTTATGTTTTCATCAAAAAATCCGAATCGCTAATTTTATGTTTTCTGGACGTTTCAAGCCATTCTGAATCGAATGAGACCAAATTTGGAAAAAGTATGTGTGTGTGTGTGTGTGTGTGTGTGTGTGTGTGTATGTGTGTGTGTGTGTGTGTGTGAACAGATTTTTTGCCGTAAATCGACGTTTTCTCCAAAACGGCTGGACCGATTTCAAAAATTTAAAAGCCATTTGATGTATCTCGATGAGGACTATCGTCTCTGAGTTTTGTGCGGCGAACGGCCGGGCCGTTTCTTTGTAAATTGCAGAAAAGTGAAAAATTTTTCGTCCACGTTTTAGCCCGCAACTCTGAATCGATTCTGAAAATTCAAAAACCGTTCGATAGATATTGGTTGGGAATCGTGCTGATTAGTTTTTGGTAAAGATCGGCCGGGCCGTTTTCTTGTAATAAAGTTTTAAAAAAAAAAATTTCGACGATTTTTATGATTATTTTTTTGACGATAGATACCATAGTTTTCTAGGTCATACTAAAATATTACGGCCCTACGACAACTGGTTTAGCTTTAAAAATTCGTCAAAGTTTGCAAAAATCAGTATGGTCTTTTTGGCATTTGTCAAAATTAGACTTTTGATTGACGTTTTCTCAAAAACGCCTGAACCGATTTTAGAAATTTAAAAGCCATTTGATGTATTTCGGTGAGGACTATCGTTTGTCAGTTTTGTGCAACGATCTGCCAAGCCGTTTCTTTGTAATTTGAAAAAAACTTTTCGTCCACATTTAAGCTCATCCTACCGAACGATTTAAAAAAATCAAAAACTGTTCGAAAGATATTAGTTGGGAATGGTGCTGATTAATTTTAGGTGAAAATCTACCGAGCCGTTTTCTTGTAATTAACTGTTGAGAAAAAGTGTTAAATTTTCGTCCACATTTAAGCTCATCCTACCGAACCGATTTTGGAAAATCAAAAACTGTTCGAAAGATATCATTTGGGAATGATGCTGATTAATTTTAGGTGAAAATCTACCGAGCCGTTTTCTTGTAATTAACTGTTGAAAAAAAGTGTTAAATTTTCGTCCACATTTAAGCTCATCCTACCGAACCGATTTTGAAAAATCAAAAACTGTTCGAAAGATATTAGTTGGGAATGATGCTGATTAATTTTAGGTGAAAATCTACCGAGCCGTTTTCTTGTAATTAACTGTTGAAAAAAAGTGTTAAATTTTCGTCCACATTTAAGCTCATCCTACCGAACCAATTTTGAAAAATCAAAAACTGTTCGAAAGATATTAGTTGGGAATGATGCTGATTAATTTTAGGTGAAAATCTACCGAGCCGTTTTCTTGTAATTAACTGTTGAAAAAAAGTGTTAAATTTTCGTCCACATTTAAGCTCATCCTACCGAACCGATTTTGAAAAATCAAAAACTGTTCGAAAGATATTAGTTGGGAATGATGCTGATTAATTTTAGGTGAAAATCTACCGAGCCGTTTTCTTGTAATTAACTGTTGAAAAAAAGTGTTAAATTTTCGTCCACATTTAAGCTCATCCTACCGAACCGATTTTAAAAAATCAAAAACTGTTCGAAAGATATTAGTTGGGAATGATGCTGATTAATTTTAGGTGAAAATCTACCGAGCCGTTTTCTTGTAATTAACTGTTGAAAAAAAGTGTTAAATTTTCGTCCACATTTAAGCTCATCCTACCGAACCGATTTTGAAAAATCAAAAACTGTTCGAAAGATATTAGTTGGGAATGGTACTGATTAATTTTAGGTGAAAATCTACCGAGCCATTTTCTTGTAATTAACTGTTGAAAAAAAGTGTTAAATTTTCGTCCACATTTAAGCTCATCCTACCGAACCGATTTTGAAAAATCAAAAACATATGAAGCCTCTGCCTAGAAAATATACTTCGTCTCCGAGGTCGTGAAATGACCAAGAAATTCTTTACTTTAATCAAGTTATAATAATTATCATCGTTTTCTACAATTTGGAAAAATAATCGTATGCGTCGATACAATTTTGTCACAATGAGAACCACTTATGTATTCAGATTATTATATTAAAAATAATAAAAAAGAATAAAAAATATTTTTTTTTATAATCAATGATAGTGATAAATATAAATTTCTTAATAATTATAAAATAAAAAAATATTGTTAAAGGCAGATCAAGTTGCTTATTCTAAAATTGGATCGATTAAGTATACTATTTACACATTTCGGGAAGTTCATGCAACTTGCCTTCAGGCTAAATGCACCTTCAACTAGTTGGCAATTATTTTTAGTCCTTAGGCAAAAAATCCATCATCTTATTTTTATTTCTAAAGAGAATTTACGGAAAATAGATATCGACTATGACGTATTTAAGGCAACAGCTGGTTACACATCTTTTGCTCTCTACTTTAAAATAGTATCGTTGAAAAAATGCCATAATCGTTTCTAAGATAACGGTATTTAAGCCCCGCTCTACCTATTATTTTTGAAATATTTTTTCAAATTTTTAATTAGTAATACATTTATAATTTATAAAAAAAAATCAAATGTAAAGAAAATAAAATATAAATCAAACATAAAAAATGGAATTTTTATAGTATTTTTTTACCCGTGATCTTTAAGTCACGTTCTATACCATTTTTATTAAAACAATTTTGAAAATTTGTAATTAGTTATACATTTTTAATTTAAAAAAGAAAAATCAAATATAATGTATAATTACTATGCATGGATCTTGTTTAGTGGCAATTATTTTTAGCCCCTAGGCAAAAATTCCATCGTTTTATTTTTATTTCTAAAGAAAATTTTCGGAAGATAGATATCGACCATGACCTTTTTAAGGCAACAGCACATCTTTTGCCATCTACTTTAAAATAGTATTGTTGAAAAATTGCCATTCTGTTTTTTAAAATAACGGTCTTTAAGCTCCGCTCGACCCTATTCTTATTGAAATAATTTTGAAAAGGTGATGATTAGTTATGATTTTCGAATTTATAAAAATGAATCAAATATAAAGTGTAAATACTTTAAATGTGTATAGATCTCATTTGGTGGCTAAAAAACTTGCCTTCAAATTATTTTACCACGTCCCTGATCAACTAATCAGCCGTTCGAAAGGCTACAATTATCGCTTTTTCTTACTACCTTGGCAAGTGAACTTTTCAAACCTTAGTTCTGCATAATTCAATTTCACGATAACAAAAAGCAAATTAATGCACAGACATTAAATGCTGCTTCAAGGAATTCTTGTTATGTCACTTTGGAGAAAAAAATCGTAGCAACAAGAGCTTGTTAGCGACTGATGGCTTGAGTGAACATGGCCATTTAGCAAGGGAATTTTCTACACACAAAAACCACTTAAGACTTCGTTTGTCTTCACATCACAAAATGAGTCGGCATAAAATATAACCCTTGAAACTACATTTAATGCACAGCTGTCTGTTTGCAGTGGAAATTAGGGACCTCGCGAATATATGGATCTTGCTTGTTGAACAATACATAGAACATAGGAATAAAATTATATATGGAACTTTCGGAAGAAAATCTTGATGCAAATTATATATTATAAATATAAAAACTGTTATATAAACAATCTTTATACATTCGCCGACAATCTTCTCGATCAGATAAATTCCTCCGTCTTAATCATTATAGTTTCAAATCAACAGCCGTAAATAATCAAGAGAAGAACTTCGAGAATCTAATGGCAGTATACGTCGAGATCTGATAACCAAAAGGAAGTTAATTAACTGACAGAGAACACACTGGCTGTTGCATAATCTTAGTAGAAGCAAAATTGATCAAATTAATGGGATCAATTAAGATAGCAGATATCTGGGACGTAGTATATTTGACATATCAAAAGCAGTAATTGCCTTTAACTCACTTCCACATGAGTGAAAATATTTTTTGTGACGGCTTGATGAGGCTTTTAGATTATTACATCTGATGTAACAGACAAATTAGTATGAGGTAATAGAACATTGGTAACAGAATTTAATCTTAATATTTTCTGCAAATTTGCAAACATGATCCAGCAATTTTCAGCATGTATCATTTTCTCTTCTCTTATCAAAATCAATTTGAAAATATATTTCAACCGGCCGGCTTTTATAAGTATATAATAACTGGCTGATCATGCAACCATGTTTTTATTGTTTTTTTTCAATATCTTCCCATCTTGTAAGCAACAACATGTAACTATATATATGAAAGAATCTTGTTATAGCCAAACAGAACATGCTCGATAATTGAAATTCAACCTGTTTTATTGTTTTTTGTTTATTATACTTGTTACTTTTCGGTTTGATTATTATTGTAAATATATACCTACATATATAAAATAAAATTCATAGTTCTATATATATAGATATTCTGATTATACTAATGAAATTTAAATTTATTTTCCAGAGTTATATATGTTTGAAATATGTGGATACAAAATTTGGTTACCCGAAAATTTTAACGATAGTTTTTAGTAGTATATATAAACATTCAATATTAATTAAGGGATATATTTACAACACAAAGTGGTTGCCAAACTAAATTACTAATTTTTACTGTAGTTCCGAATATAAATGATTTTGCAGAAATTTTCACTATTTAAGAAATGACTATTTTAATTAAGACATGAAGTTTATTATGATAAATAAATTCAAGAAATTTTTGGATCGGGTTAGAAAATATAGAAAATACCAGTTTTCTCATTAAATCAGTTCCTATGAAGTTTTCATCATTTTTTGCCATTTGTTCTACATTGGGAACCATTTATAAATGGGAGAAAAAGAAATCAAAAATAAATTTTACTTTAAGGAGCAAGTTAAAAGCAAGAAGATTCAAATGTTTTGTTCAATTTCAAACATCTAACACAAAATAAATTTTAACTAAATTTAACTAAAATCAAAATTGACTCAACTGACGTCAGGGATGCTACTGACTAGATAAATGTGATTGACGAATATTCTCGTCATGAAAAAGTTGTAGAAATTAATGTATTGTCGTGTATGTTAGTCATGCATATAAAATAGTAATGAAATTTAATCATTTAACTATTATTGACAAATAGAGTCGTCATGGGCAATAAAATAGTAAGGATATTTAACCATTTAACTGTAAATGACAAATGGGCAAGTGAAAAAAAAATGTTTTGACGTGTATGTTCGTCATCTGCGTGAAACAGTGACCATTTGCTATCTTACTGAATTAACGCCAGAAAAACCATTAATCTGTTAAATGTGATTGACGAATATGCTAGTCATGGATAAGTTGCAGAATTTTGTTTATGTTTTGTAAATTGACAAATAGAGTCGTCATGAGCAAGTGACAAAATTTTGTGTTGACGTGTATGTTCGTGATGAGTATGAAACAGTGACCATATGCTATTCTAGTTGAATTTTTTGGAAAAAACAAGATTTTGGAATGTCTAGTTGTTTAGAATATTTTGAGACCGATTTTGACGCTTAATAAAAAATGTTATGGCAAGGCCATGTTACGGTCCAACTTCCATACATTATGCTACTGAGTCATACTGAATACTGTCAAACAAAATGCCATGTATTTGCTGTGCATTCCGGTGTTTTATACATAAACTGCAAACGTCACTCGTATGTTATGAAGCTGGGTCAGAAACACCCTGTTATCTAAGATAGCTTTTCTGGGACTTGTGCAGTTTCTAGGTTAGGTTTTTTATGTGACAATCTGAGAAATACGCCTGACTGCACACTAAACATGGTTTTTATCAATATTTTGTATGGAAAATTCTTCATAACATGGCCTTGCGAAAACAAAATAAGTAGTCGTATGTGCCAGTTACCTTAAGGCAAGTTGCATGAAATTTCTGAATAGTGCAAGTAACATACTCAATCCAGAATTAATTTTGAACATATTCTAGTATCATTTTCTTGGTAGCTATAAAATTTACATTTTTCCAAATTTATTTCTATTTTTTCGAGTCATATTATATGATCTCACGACATGTCGTTATTTATTTTTCGGTGCTGCGTGACATTCGTTGATCTTTTTATTAAACACGTTGCACGGGATATCCCCTGGACAGAAAACGTTATTTTTATGTTTTTGTATTTATATATGTATTTTATATGAATGCACGCGACGTTTTTAAATCATATTACATACGATGTGACAGCTTTTATATATGCCACTCGCACATGTAGGAATACTAAAGATATGCAATGTACAGTTACAAGTTTTTTTCTCAAATTTCACGACGATTATACTCGTCAACATATAATTTCGGCATCTTCCAATGACGGCTATATGCGTCAATAATTTACTCCCAGTATCTACTTTTCAGATATGATATTATGTATATTTTGTGTGGCAGTTGCACTCCCCCGTCGTGTCAAAGAGAATCCATTTGTTTCGCAGTCGGTTTTTGTTCTATTTTGAAATGCTAAAGAAAATGTCATCATACAGAATATCATTAAGAAAATGTCAGGACAACTCCGAGATATAAATTGCCGTTTGATACTTTTATCTTTGTTACTCTAGTTATTGTTATAAATGACAACGGGAAGAAAAATACAGCAAGGTTTACATGGACCGAGAAAATTAAACTCCGAAATATAAATAAAATATTTGATATGCACAGAACTGATAAGTAGACAGGAATATCAAAATTTAGTAGACAAATAAGATCCAAAATCATACTTTTTATCTCAAATTCACAATAACTATGCAGAAATATACACGCACCTGGATATCTCTTACAAAGGCCGTTTTAATCAATGATTTTCTAGTACAGGTTTTTTCCAAACATCCATAAAAACTAAATCTTATCTAAAATTTATGCAAATTGAATACATAAGTATGCATCCTTATATTTCGAATATTTTTTTTACTTCTTTCATAAAAGACGTGCTTTGCTCTTACAAACGACATGACATTTTTCTTTATAATTACTTTTGCTTTAAGAAGTTTACAAAGAATTCTTATTTTTAGTTTTTTTGTTATTATAATTAAAAGAACAGAAAATGTGATGTCATAATGTATTTACGGAGTAAACGGAGACAAAGAGTTTTGCTATGAAAGCGTTCGTATTTTTAAGTTAAATAAAACATTAATTATAATTTGTAGAATACAAAGATCTAAAGTTTTTGCAGGTTTGTTGGAATTAGTAGAAATGATTTGTTGGTCATAATTGTATTTGAACAGTAATAATAATGAATTTTATAAAGATTTTCTTAGAAAAAGTCAATCGTTTACTAACAAAATACAGACTGCAACTGCATTTATATATTATTTACTTCCTGAAGGCGAAATTAAGATTTTCTTCAGAAATTCCGATGTGCTGGTGATATTTTTTATAGGCGTTTTTAAGTCATTCTGAATCGAATGGGACCAAATTTGAAGAAATAGTAAGTGTATGTGTATGTAAGCCGATTTTTCAACATTTTGTCCATATTTTCTCCAAACCCACTGCACCGATTTCAAAAATTTAGAAGCCATTTCATGGGACGATAAGGACTAAAGTTGTTTTGCGTTAAGATCGGTCAAGCCGTTTCTTTGTAAATGGCAGAAAAGTGTAGAATCAATTGGTCGCCCACATTCTAGCTTACAATCTTGAATCTATATTAAAAATTCCAAAACTCTTCGAAAGATATTGGTTGGGATTTGCCCTGATGTACGAGTTTTTTGGTAAAGATCTCGTAGTTCATAATTAGTTAGTGAATATTTTTTTGATGATTTTGACAAATCTTTGTATAGATTTTGTAGTATAAAATAACATACTAAATTATTATAGACCTACGACAAGTGGTTGAATTATGAAAAATCAAAGTTTGAAATTGCTCCAGGCGCTTAAGGGATTCTAATCAGAATCTATGCTGAAGGTTTTGTGTTTTATGTGATTATGTGACAAATTATATAATTTTATTATGTAATATATAAAATTATCATTATATTTTCTGAAGTTTTTGTTTTTCAAGAAAACAATATACCTAAATTTGTGGTTTTTCTGGCTTCGTATGGTAAGCTTTTAGTATTGTAAAAAAAAAATTTGTTTGAATTTATTAACCTGGCGGGTAATGAAACATACAGTGTCGAAATGACATAACATCTGCATGAATTTTTGCCATTTACTATTTCTGCGAAATTTTTTACTTTATGTATTCTGTTTTTATATAATTCTCCAGCAGGCGACTACAAATAATTTTGCAGAAATTCTTCCACTGTTAAAACTAGTCGTGGTGCAGTATCAGCATCATTTTCTCCTTAAATGGAAATATAAACGTCTATCTATCTACTATCTCTAGAGATTTACATCTGGGTTCATGAAAGCGTGTGTTCGGAATCCTCTGCACAAAGCTGCTGTACATGATGAATATCCTGGAAAGGATTTTTGTTCCTTTTACTTGCTGGAGCAACCGTGCGTCCTTCTTATTCTTTCTTACGATATATGATATACGAATAATGCTGAGATATTGCACCCATTGTGTGCAGGAATAAAGATATTGCTCGGGGAAGATTAAATTTGATGTTAGGTATTTTCTCAGAGGTATATATCAAATATCTTCACGTAACGGTGAACAACGCTTTTGTAATAATTTAATTCTGTATTATTTTCAACGGGTAGAAAAATTTTACCAAGGATTTTTTGGTAGAACTAGTTGTAAGTATATACCATACATAAGCAACGTAATCAATAAGAATTGAGATTCAGTTTTTTAGGTAAAAGTTCAACACTTACCAATTGATGCCTTTCAAACATACATATATTAGGTTGTCAAATATCTCCCTTCCGCTTTTTTGCTCTTGGTTTATAATACAAAAAGGCGGAAGGGAGATATTTGACAACCTATTATATAGAAGATGAGTGTTCCATGACGTAACGGTTAAGCGCACTGCCTTGTGTCGACTGGGCCGTTAGTTCTAACTCCCGCTCTAGACAACCTGGCATCATGCAGTAGTGATATCAGTTTTCATTATTCTTCCCTGAACCGAGTTGGAGTTCAACTCTGCCCCACAACAGTACTATCCATTATATGTAAGGAGATTTTGCACCGTAATTCCATCACAGATTTCTTTCTCAGAAACGATAACAAACAAAACGTGATTTCCAACAAAATTAACAGAAGATTCCTAACAAAGCACACAAGCTTTTGTATAATACAATATACACAATATTAAATGTAAATCACGTTTCTTCTCATTCCCTCCAACAGAGTTTTGTTAATGCTCTTAATTAGGATACTAATTGCTACTGCAGGCTATAGTATTTTTGTCAGTTTTATTTCGAAAGACTTTGTTTTTTACGTTTATTGTTTCGAGTTTGTTTTCGCCGCTCAGGGATCGTATACGAAATCGTTTATTTTCGAGATTGCTTTTTTTAGGACTGTCCATGTTGTAGTATAGGATAGAGCTAAGGGGATGCCTTTTGATTTGATAATAGGAAATTGATAGCCAATATAAACTTTATTTTAAGTTATTTGAAGAAAGGTGAAAAAAATGATGTAAAAACATATATAGTAAACTGCAAATTATGGAAATACTGAAGTCAATTGCGAGTCATTCAAAATTTCAATATCCAAGTGTATATAACAGTTTTCACTATATCTTAGTAAATTTTATCTAGTTTCTAGTAATGTAAATAAACTGTGAAGTTCGTAATAGAAATTGAAGTTATTTAAAGAAAAGTAAAAGATGTCGTAAATCCATATAAAGCAAAATAATAGAAATAATAGCAAAATAAAAGAAAAACTAGCTGTAAGTGGAATTCTACCTTGAGGCAATTATGGCATCGTGCCTTAAGGCAAATTGCTGGAACTTCCCGTACCGTAACGAAATGTTCGAGGAATACTGAATGTTTTCAAATAGATTATTATAAATATTGTAACATTGTCTAATATTTATGAGAATTATATAAACTGAATTGCAGAGTTGAAATTATTTGTAAAGTATATTAGAACTATAGTCAGAATTAAAAATAAAATCTGAAATATTTTCGATATACAAAAAACTAAAAAAAAAAAAAAAACTAGAACAAATTTTTTTATTCCAAAATTAATTATTTTGTTAAGACAAGCAGAAAGTTCTTTGAATCATTTAAATCGGACGCTTAGTTCTCTCAAAAACTGCCATTTTTTACATATTTAGCTTCGTATCTTCGAAATGGCTGCGCCTGCCTTTGCCAAAAACTAATAGGCACTTCTCCCAATCATTACTAATTGAATGTTTTTTAGATCATTCAAATCAGATACTCCGTTCTCTCAAAAATTCGATTTCTATTTTCTGCACTCTTTGCTCTGTATCTCCGAAACGGCTGGACCTGCCTTTGCCAAAAACTAATCAGCTCTTTTCCCTATCAATAGGAATCGAATGTTTTTTGAATCATTCGAATCGGTTGATCCGTGCGCCCTAAAACGTGACTGGAAATTTGTATCCATACATACATACACACACACACACATACACACACACACATCCATTTTTTCTGAGGTATGCCAAAACATTCAGAAACCTTCAAAACGTCGAGAAATGTTAAAACTTTCAATTCCGATTTTCGGCCTATTACAATAACTTACCCTACGGGAAGTTAATAAATAAGGACATTTTGAAGTCAACTGCGAGATCCAATAAAAATTTCAATATCCTAGTGTATATAACATGTTCGAGATTAAAATTAGAAGTTATTTGAAGCGAAGCAAAAAATGCTCTATGTACATATACTATGTATATTGCTAATTAATGATATACTCCCTCCGCATTTGAAATGTGAATTATTCAAAATTTTAATATGCAATTGTAAGTAACAATTTTCAGTGGATTTTAGTAAATTTTATCTAGGATTTAATTATATATATAAAACAAATAGACCGAAGCAAATTTTTCAAAATATTCAGAAATAATGTAAAAAAATGGCCCGAATCCAATTACTACTCGAAAAATGTTGCAACAGGTTTTATTCAAAATTTCATTGTGCAAATGTATACAACAGTATAGTACTAGATTTTAGTAAATTTTATCTAGTGTACACAAATTAAAATGCTCGGAATAAAAATTTCCTATATGCATAAATTGCAATATTACTAAATCTATTGAATCTAGACAAAAACTATGAGCAAACTCTTGGAATATCATATGTAAACCAATTATAGTTTTCCATTAATTAAAACTGGTTTAGAATATCTTCCCCCATATGGGTCTATTAATCATATGCGATATTACATATGATACCAGAAGGAAGATTGTGATTTACACATCAGAATTTCTTAGGCAAAACGGCGTCCGTCTTAGGCGACAAGGACGAAGTGAACCTCTCTCGAAATCTTTGCATTAAACACATTTCACCTTGTTAACTCGTCGGAAGCTATTAATCGTCGGTTTACACGAGATTCAACAGAATAACCGAGTTGAAAATCCCCAAGTCCGTCAGTGATGTAAAACCACGGGTCGAAGGAAATTGATTAGGTATGTAGGATAGTCAAGAAACAAGGCCGATACATATACATGGTGTCCCAGAGTAATATGGAAAGGTTCCATATCAATTATTTTTTTAAGTTGTAATTTATTAAAAATATTTTCACATGCTGTGGAATGTTGATAGTTCAGTACATTCTATTTTAGCATGTCTACTAAAACAAAAAATGCAAAAATCGATCAGTATGCTAACAAAATTCTAAGATGTCTGCATGTGTTATGAAAACAGTACAAAAAACGTTATTATTTTGAAGTTGTCCTTGTAGTTATATGCATATATATTATATTATATAATTATTACAACAATATGGTAATAAATAATATTCGTCGTCTTCACAACTTTCGTCACGCTCAGTGAGCTTTGAAAGCTCCTCCTTGTGAAGTGTAGGGCGGGCAAAAGATGGCAAAGCTCCGTAGCTCCGTCGTATTTTCTTGACTAAACGAACTTTACATGTAATGGGGGGTGAATGAAAGAGCTCGTCGTTCGTAAGCTTGTCGAGGCAAATGCTAAGAGTTTGCTCTTGTGGAAGAACCTAAGATGGCGATACGTGCCCAACGTAACTTACATTAGTTTAGACAGAATGATACTCAGCACTTTGAATTACTGTTTAATGAGTTTCGTGTTCAGAGGACGTATCATGGCATCATATGTAGAAGTATGACATTGCATTGGATTTACGAATTCGGGACAGAAAGATGAAAAAATGGACAAGATTATTTCTAAAAAATACAAAAAGCTATTATTTAACTTCTACCATATGCCACCTTTCGGCCGCCCTCCACTCCAGCAGGATGAGCTTTTGAAGCTCACTGAGCGTGGCAAAAGTTATAAAGACGACGAGTATAATTTATTACCATATTGTTGTAATAATTATATTTTAACATATATGCATCTATGAACTGAGAAACTCACCAAACATATACTATTGTTAGATTATTCCTATTTAGATAAGGAGACGTAATGATTAGTTTTTGATAAAGGCAGGACCGGCAGTTTTAGAGATACGGAGGAAAGAGTTCGGGTTTTACGGTATAATTGCTAAAACACTGAGGTGAGCTATATTGCAACACCTCACTCTATACACAATTTACAATCCTCCATTCCTTAAATATCCTTCCTCCATTTTTCACATCACAAACCATTTCATTTAAAGAAAAATCAAGCAATCAGGCCAGACATTTCACGTCCCGGCGAACTCTGAATTCGATACGAACATATAAGTCAGGAAGCGAAAAGTTGCTCGACGGGCGACTACAATCTCGAAAAGGTAGAAAGGGTAGCTATTACCTGGTGAATGGGGCATATATATATATATATATATATATATATATATATATATATATATATATGTATACACAACACCGAAGAGAATTTACCTTGAAGAAGATGGATTGAGTTTAATAACAGGCAGAGTGGAGGCAATACAAAACCCTCGCTCGATATCCGTTCTGAGGTGATAAATATTAATATATATATATATATATATATATATATATATCAACTAGAATTATTACCACCAGCATAGTATGCAAAATCAACTATATCTCAAATTACCACGGCTTAGCAAACAACAAACCCTCATGATGAGCATTGTGTTTGCTTTCGAGTCTCTCAAAGTTTTGCCTGAACAAAACTTTCCTAACAGCAAATTGTGTATTTTAATTAAGAGACATGTAAAGAGAAAACGTATAAATGCATATTTTCTATAAAAGAAGATGAACCCTCGAGTTGGACAAATTCTATAAAGTTATTTGACAATCAATTGATAGCAGACATATCTATGTTGTGTTACATTTGTGTAACATTTGTCTAGTTTTCACTTACGTAAACAAATTACAAAGTCCAGAATAAAGTTAAGTTATTTGGGGTAAATGTAAAAAATATTCTAAACCCATATATGAAAATTATAATACAAAAATCCGCCATTAAACTACGATTTATACAAAATTTCCATATCAAATTTTATCTAGTTTTTTCTGAGATATATGAAGATAAGAGGCTAGAACAAAACTACTAAGATATTCAAAATATCAATGAGAAAATGTCCATAATATTGCTGAATATATTACCAGGAAAACGTTCCAAGAAGTTTTATTCAAAATTGTGTTATGTAAGTGATTGCAACAGTTTTTACAAGATTTTAGTAAATTTTGTATAGTATTCACTGATGTATATAAAAAAAAGTTTGGGACAAAATTTCCAAGGTTTTTACTGATTTGATTTAATTTATTACGTATGATGAACAATGAGAGCAAGTTATTTAAAAATAAAATCTTATATTTTTTTCGGATATGGCAAGATAAAACGATTTCATTTTCCCTTGTATGTATCTGTCAGACTACTACAAAAGAAAAAAAATGCAATATAAAATAACCCCGCAGGGTATTCAGAAAATGGTTTGTACAGTTAGATCCTTTCTGGACTTGGGGAAAAGTTCCTTTGGGAGTTCTACACGATCGGAAAATTATATTGAGTTTATCGACAACGTAATTTTCAAGCTGACGAAGAAATTATAGTACTCTAGGATGGAGAAATATAATTTATTTTTGCGTCACAATTATAATTTGAAATGACTGATATATATTTATAAAGTACATTTTCCACATCACGAAGTAACATTAGTACTACTAGCATAATTTGAAAAATTTGATTATGAATTTTAATTTATTATGAAGAGATGTTACAAAATTAATAAAAAAATATTAAAAATGTATGGCTTGTTGAAAAGTTCTAATTCTTTTACTATAATTTACCCTAAAACAGATTGCGCAGAGAAGAGAAAACAATTTTCTATAAATTCATTTTATGGAACGAGCAAACGACGTCAATATAAGATTTATTAATTAAGACTTAGTTTAATGAGATAGCCCTCTCTGATTGTCGAAAGGTCGAGATGAGAGGAAATTAGTCTGCACACGTGTTTACACTTTGCTTTAAGAGCAAAGCGGAAACAAGATCAGAGCAAATGCTTCTCTTCATAATACGAAAGCTGGAGGATAGTTTGAGTTTCTCAAAAAAAAAATATATTTTTTATTTTACCTACTTACTACTACTTGATGTATACTATTCTAGTCTCCTTAAACAAATTTTGAATTATTTTACTGACAGAAAAAAAATTACAAACATTCTACAAGAGTATAAGTTGTTGCTGAGTTAGATATAGCAGGAAAATCCAAATTTTCACAGAACTTCAATTTCCCGAATTTTATGACCAGAAGAAACAAAAAGATATGCTGAAGATACTAAACTAAAAATTATATACAGGGTATCCCAGAACTCAACGTCAAACCTTAACAAGGCATAAGTATTGATGGTATAATTATTAATTAATCATTAATATTGATGATATAGTTATCAAGAAATAAATTTATATATTGTAGTTTTAAATTTAAATTAAATAAAATAAATTCATAAATAAATTAATTAATTGATTTCAAGTACAATCTAGAGCTTTGGTGTATCTGTAATCATTATTCGGTTATTTTGGTTAATTTTTATCAATTTTGTTTAAACTTTGGATCCAAAACTGTAATTTCCTAATATTTCTAGGATCGCAAACTAAAATAATGACAATTGGCCTAAGCTTTCTAGAAATAAAACTATTAGTTTGACTATGAATTTAAAATTTTCAAATTATTTAAGTTTGAACTTCCATCCTTTAAAAAAATTTGCTAAAGTGTGGAGTCAAGTTTCATCAAAATTTGGAGGATTTAATCAGGATTGTAAAATGGTAAAAACTTAATAGGTTCATAAAATTAAATTGGTATAAAAAAATAAAAAAACCTAATATCAACATGAGTTCTGCAATGTGCGTGAATTACTGTGAATAAAATGCACAAGAAAAATCGTGTTATTTTTAGGTTTTAATTGTTTTAATCAAGTTTCTATTACAAAAGTAACAAATATTATATTACTTTACAATCCTGATTAAATACGCAAAATTTTAACGTCATGTGCTAAGACACTTTATTACAGATTTTTTAAAGGGCCTCTCAAAGTTGACAAATTTGAATATAATAATTTTATAGTTTAACAAAAGGCCCTAATTCGTTAAAATCAAGGTTAATTTTTAAATACGGTCTCAGAAGTATTATTTACATTTACGATTACAAAGATTGAATAGACAAAAATGATAAAAATTTATTAGAATAACCAAAAAATAGTAACAGTTCCACTTAAGCTCTAGGTTGCTCTTAAAAGCTCCTAAATTTGCAAACTGCACGAGATACATTTTTTTTAATTATTGCAAGTTGCATAAAAAATTACAGATTTAATAAGACTTGTAAAAAGGTAAAATATTTAGCAGTACCTAGAGAAAAAAAAAATAAATAAAAACTTGAAAATAACATGATTTTTTCTATGATCGTGAATTACTGATTGCGAATGGAATTCAGTAGCAAAAATCGTATTACTAATAGCTTTTATATTTTTTTAATCTAATTTTTATTACAAAACTAACAAGAAACATTTCATATCACTTTCTTAAAAAACACTTCAGTATATTTTTTAAAGTAGATTCATCAAATTCAACTAATTTGAAAATATTCAATATCATAGTTTAACAAAAAGTATTATTTTTCATAAACTTGGTACAATTGAGTCATTATTTTTGCTATGATCCTGAAAATGTTATTCATGGTTACTGTTACAAAGTTTAAATGAACAAAATTAATAAAAATTAACTATAATAACCAAAAAACTGTCAAAATATACAAAATATTTTTTAAAATTCTTGCAAGTTGCATCAAAAGTTTGCACATATCAGAAATTAGCTCATTTACATATCAGGATCCAGTAAAAAACAAAAGCTAAACAAATCAAAATAACTAGAAAATGGACACAGTTTGACCAAAGCTTTAGGCTGAACTTGAAAGCTCATAATTTTCAAACTAAATTAGATATATATTTCTCAAACTTTTTCATGATATTTACAATCACCTCGTTTCAACACTATCACCTCGTTTTGGCTCAATGTTGAGTTCTAGGAAATCCAGTATATATAGAAAAAACTCGCAACGTGTAATTAAAAGCAGTAATAATTAGAAATGATACATGAATATTGCCACCATATTCAGTCCGGTTTAAGAACAACCATTAATAATTAGAGGAATACGCCCGTACGATTATTAAAAATAAAAACCCAATCAAGTTTCCTTTCCTCATTTCAAAAGCTTCAATTATCTCACAAATAATTAAAGTGGACTTCAAAGAATCCCGCCCTCGCACTATTCCTCCATTGACTGACTGAGTAGTTTCGTAATTGCCTTTTGCTTGCGAGGTTTCTGAAAAGCAAGAAATTCTCTACTAACACAACACAACTGCCTCAATGTGTTCCAGGAACTTTAATTGTATCACAAGGATTACTACATACACAACAAAAGGATCTTTCGAAAGCAACAACTACTGGTGGAATCAAACTTTCAGATGATTTGATAGAATTACGCTACCAAGTTAAGAAAATATATCAAGACTACAATGTTAAGAAAATATATCGAGACTACCTTTCCTTGGAAGATAACGTTAGAAAAAAATTCGCTTTAATTGCCATAATTTAAAAAAATTCTACCAAGATGTAATGTAAATATTTTTACGTAACGAGCATCTGCTATTTCCATTTATATTTACTTAAGTCACTTCTACTATTTTCATTTATTTTCTTAATTTTTTTTCTAAGTTCAAAAAACTTCATGAAATTAGATGACATCAACGTTCCTTTTAATTACATCAGTTTGAATTTTTTCGCTTAACAATCATAATTATACTTGCACGTGTATTTATGTAAAAGGTATCTCAGAACTCAAAGTCAAGTGAAAATAAATGGATACTATTGATTTTATTAACTATCATAAAAAATGTATAAAAAAATGATCAGATTCAATTTGAAACTCGGTTATTGTGGTTAATTTTTGTTTATTTTAACTTTGTTATTATGAAAAAATTTTTTTTTATCCAAATGAGATATAAATATAGATACTTAGTGCACATCAAGACTCTATATTCTACTCTAAATTTTTTTTTAGTCTTTTTCACGTTTTAATTTATTTCTTTGTGCTACAAGTTTTCCAAAATGCCAAAGTCAGCTTGACATCTTCCTAGCTTGAAAATTATAATTATTTTTTTACATGTATTTATGTATGTATATACATATAGGGTGTCCCAGAATTCAACGTCAAGTCTAAATGGAATGAATGTATTGATTTTAACTATCATGAAAAATTTAGAAGAAAAAATTATCTGATGCTGTTTGAAAATTATGAGCTTTCAAGTGCAACCTAGATCTTTGGTGAAACTCTGACTATTTTTCGAATTTTTTCGTTAATTTTTATTTATTTTTTACATGGGATAAAATTATTGATCGTAGTTATTATGAAAAGTTTAGGAAAAAAATTATCTAATGCTGTTTGAAAATTACAAGCTTTTAAGTGCAACCCTGAGCTTTGGTGAAACTGTGGCCATTGGTTTGGATTTTGTGGTTAATTTTCATTATTTTTATTTATTTTAACTTTGAAACCGAAACCGTAAATTATATTTCAAGGACCACAGTTAAAAATAATTATACATTTGCAGCACATTTTCAAAAACTATCACTCTTTGTTAAACTATGATTTCAAAATTTGCAAAATTGATCGATTATGAAAGGCTTTTCTTCATAAAAAATGTACTAAAGTGTGTTGGCAAGTTTTATCAAAAGTTTGCATATTTAATCAAGATTGTAAATTAGTGAAAAACTTGGTAGTATTGTTATAGGAAAACCGAGTAAAAAATAGAAACCTAAAAATAACACAATTTTGGCTAGTGCATTTTGCACGCAATTAGTTGAATTGTTTGGTGCAAAAATCGAAATCAAAGTTTTTAATTTTCTACTCGTTTACTTTTATTATTATGCAACTACTAAGTATCAATTTTCCCAATTTGCAATCTTAATTAAATGCACAAACTTTTGATAAAACTTGCCTGTTTTATCAGTTTATTTTGAATAAACTTGCATGTTTAATTACAAATTTTTAAAAGCTTTTCAAAACCGACTTATTGTCTAAAATTAAAAATTTATACCAAAAGTCTCAATTTTTAAAACTTTGGGGCAATTATGTCTTTGCTCTAAGTTTATAAATATCAAGATTTTTATCAAACTATTAATTTAAAATTTAGCATGTTTCAATTTGTTCATGTGACCGATTTTGAAAGATTCTATTAACAAAATTGCACTAAAGTGTGTTGGGAAATTTTATCAAAATTTTGCGTGTTTAATCAAAATAGTAAAATACTGGAATACTTGATAAATTCAAAATTAAAAAACCATAATGAATACAATTAAATTATAAATTCAAAATGAATACCTGATAATACATAAAAAATACGAATTAAAAATTTTAAATTCATAGATCAAATAGTCTTAGTTTGGCAATAGTTTTATTTTTGATAGTGTTTCTAGAAATGTTATTTATGTTTACAGATCCAAAGTTTAAATAAACCAAATTGATAAAAAATAACCCCTACAACCAAAAAAATACTCACATTTTCACCAAAGCTCTAGATTGTGCTTAAAAGCTCATAATTTCCAAACAATGTGAGATAATCATTCCTGCATTTTTTTCAGGAAAGTTACGGTCAATACTATAACTTCGTTTTGGCTTGGCGTTGAGTTCTGGGATACCTTGTACATATATGCATGTCAAAACACGTTATATAATCCATACATTCCATTTCAAAAGGGTCACTGTACTCATAATCAGCAAAAATAATTATCTTATCATCAATTTAACTAATTTTAATTTGCGCCACTTATCAACAATTACGTTTATTTCCATCCCTGGTGGTAATTTGTTCAGTTCTGCTCCTCTAAAAGGTAAACATTCAAAAGCAATTTCGGTTATAATTTCAAAGGATTTCAAAAGCTTCTTCAAACATCAAAAGACCGAGTTACGTCTGTGAAATCCTTGTATCTGATTTTCAATAAGGAATCGGAGATGTTTGATTAAGTATTCATATTTGCTTCGAGGAAAATACGAAGATACGAAAAAGGTTTTTCGCAAAAGGAAATGTCGCAAATAAAAAATGACAGAAAATATGATGGGTAGGAATAGGAATGCAGTATATCTATATACTGGGGGTAGAAATCGATTTTGTATGATATGGAAATTAAGTGCAAAAATAGTGTTTGTGGATGATTTTTGGCAAAGGCAGGAGATATATGAAAAAGCATTTTGCTAGAAGACGTTAAAAGATAGTAATTTATAATTTTTTGAACTAAAATTCACTAATCTGAGCCTTTATATAATCAAAAAAATAATCATTTTCACAAGCATTTTCTCTGACAGTCTAAAGAGATTTTCTCTACCCCCGTTTCAGATTAAGTCCGTACAATTTGGAATTCGATAAATTGCTTCAATTATTTTGCATTATTTTCCCCTACAAAACGAAGTATCTAATATCTGTTTGCTGCCAAATCGTGTCCGATGGGAAATACGTTGTTGAAAAATAATGTTGAAGGTGGAATGAAATTGATGTCGGTATCCATTTCGATAATTAAAACTACGAGATCTGTTTCATGGTTTTAATTGAATGCATTTGATAGAATGAATAAAAGGATATAAATATTATGAAGTTGGTCGATTGGTAACGGTTGCTCTTTTTGTAAAAAAAATCTAATCTAAAGATTGATTACCAAGAGATACATAAAAATAGAATAACTCAAAGTGAATTGACTAAAATATTTGTTTTTATATTAAAGCAAAAATTATGATATTTTCACATCATTACCTAAAAATTTAGTGTATGAGGTGGTGGAAAATAATTTTCTAAGGATTTTCAAAATGATCCTTAATTAGCTACACCTAATGAAAGTTAGTTTCGATTTATGAGTTCCATCAAATACTCTAGGTTCTTTACAGATTATAAATAGAACTAATAATAGAACATAACTAACAATAAGATAAAATTTAAATATAAAAAACTAAGAATGAAATTTACTATTACAATCATCTGAAGCCATTACATGTCATCTATTATAAAGTATGAAAATCCATTTTTTATAATGAGAGAACAAAAACTTTGCACAGATCTCAAGGTAATTATGCTGATAATACTTTTCCAGCAGTTTCAAGACAATTGTCATAGTTCTGCATCTCATAAATATTATAAAAATCTCTAGACGTCATTAGTGATGCAGACATTCTGCAAAAGTTTTCATAAAAATAGATATAAAAATCCTTAACTTAAATATGATTGAGATATTTTTGTGGAAGCTATTAGAGATTGTTCTAAATAATAGAGATTTTATAAAAATAAATAATATTATAATAAATAATATTTTCTATAGCAAATTTGTTTATGAATGTAAACCTAAAGCCACTAAATAACAAAATTCAACTTGTATATTTGGGTGATATTTAGGGTCAAAAGAGCTATGGCACTACCTCTAGATAACTTTTTATTAAATTCTGCAATTACCTCAATAAGATCTAGTATTTATTAATCTATTCCCTTTCAAAAGCATTAAATAGATATAAATCGAGTTCTGCTATATAGCTCTCAACTTGAATAATATAATAGCACTTTTATAGCATTTCCTGATGTAGTTTCGCAAAGTAATTGAGTTGCTTAGTCATTTGCAGAACTTTACTTCGACTTGTACACATTATATGTATATTAGTAGGAATTGTAGAATGTAAAAACGACGACAAGTCGGGCGTAGAAAAATATGATTTAAGGGAAAATATTCTGGTCTAGAAGAATAAAATTTATGTGATTTTTGGAAAACATAAGAAACAGAAAAAGGAAAATATTCACAACGCATTAATTAAAAATTAGTAAAAAAATAATAAAACAAAATTTAAAAATAAAAATCGTCAGCAAGTTAAAGTGAAGAGTTTCAAAAAATTGGCACCTAATCAGATCCATGATTACAGCCTTTGAATTATCTAAAGAAAACCCTATATATTATTAATCTAGGATAAGGCTTTAAATGTAAAAACTATGAGCAAGTTAAAGTAGCTCGTTTTTATAAAATAGCGACCGCCTGAAAAAAATATAGCTCTTTTGGATATTCTCAATTTTTTTAAAAATAGTAAGAATCAAAATTAGAAAAGCCTAGTTCATACTGAAGAAGAGTCTATACAGAAGATATTATAAAATTTTTGAGTAAATCGGTCTATAAGAAGTTGATAAATTGTGGGCATTGTACAGAAAGAGATAGTTTCAAGAAATAGAGGAGAATCATTTTGGTCAAATAGCAAATATCTCCAAAAATAATTTAAGTTTAAAAAATCCTCTTCTTCATATATTCTTGAATAGTTAAACTTAAAAAAAGTCGATTGCTTCAAACTTCTAGACTATGATGCTCTCTTAATTCAGTTGTAAATATTGAAGGCATATTGATGAGTTTTCTTTCCTATTGGAACATCTTATTGCAAATTCATTATTTAAATTCATACCGAACTATATCCTTTACCATTGTAAATATCTTCCATGGTTGTTTCTGCTTGCAAAATACACTAAAGTTACGCAATAAAATATTCCAGCCGAAAGCTCTCAGCAAAGTTATGTTTGATTATTCAAATAAAACTATAAAGCAAGAAAATTTATACAGAAACTGCAAACATCATAAACTCTCGAGAAAACAAAGGCATCTCTTTCTGCTTCAACGGATACAAATATTTTACCGAGTTCGCGCTCTCATCGCCGAACAACAATAACAAAACACCGAGCCTCGCCCGAGACTAAATTATATTCAGCATAATTGATTGAAAACATGCCAAATTGCTCTACACCGTGTTGTACTCTCTGTATAATTTCAAAGTATTTTACTCGTGTAACTGGAAAACTTAATTTATACGGATCTCGTTATTTAAACACAGACCCCACGATCGTGAACGCAAGAACATTTGAGTTACAAAGTTTTCTCATCCACGCCCTAAGAAAATCAGAAGATATGTTCTCTCAATGTTCATTATGAATTCTATTGCACTTTCCTAATATTTTCATAATTCTGCATAATATGCCTAATTTTATGAACACATATTTCAAAGTAAAGTGTATTCTAATCTAAAATCCTTAAAAAATCGATTACTTTTTTATATTTTCAAAGTATAACTATTCAAGAATGCAAGAGTACAAGAATATTTTTCAAAGTTTTATGTTCGGAGATACTTGAAATTTTTACAGAGTTTACTTCAATATGAACTAAGGTTACTCCCAAATTTCAATTTTTACTATTACTAAACAATTCGAGAAAAAAAAGTTGAAATTTTGTCTTAGACAGTTGCTATTAATTTGTACTATATATACTAGCTGACCCGGCAAACGTTTTACCAGGTAAGGAAATTTCTAAAGTAGTAGTAACTAGTTGTGAATCGTGCCTTAAGGCAAATTGCTAGAACTTCCCGTATCGTAACGAAATGCTTGAGAAATATTAAATGTTTATAACATTGTCTAATATTTATAAGAATTATATAAACTGAACTACAAAGTTAAAATTATTTATTCATATATAAGTGAGCTTTAAATAAGTGAACTTTAGCCAAACTTAAAATTAAAATCTGAATTATTTTCGATATACAAAAATAAAAATTAAAAAAAAAATTGAAATATATTTTTTTCCAAAAGCAATTATTTTGTCAAAACAAGCACAATGTTTTTTGAATCATTCAAATCGGATGCTTAGTTCTCTCAAAAACTGCCATTTTTTGCACAATTAAATCGGTATTTCCAAAACGGCTGGACCTGAATTTGCCAAAAACTAATCAGCACATCTACTTATCACCAGGATCGAATTATTGTAAACAAAATAAAAGTTTGTAGTAGGAGTTTGCGGTTTTAATTTTGCATAACAAAAAATAAAACAAAAAAAATTATCAAAAAGGTTCAAAAAAAGTTGAGTGCAACCCCTAATTATCGTAATTATATTTAGAATATTTCATAAGCTCAAAAAAATCTGTATTGAAATTTGACAAAAAACATTCACTGATTGTGGAACATAAGATTGTGGTGTAAGAGTGAAAATTTTTAGCTGTATGTGTTTGTTTTTTTAAGTATGAATTTTCAAAAAATAATGAAATAATTTGGTCCAAAAAACCAAAAAAAAAAAATCTTAATGGTAACGATTTTTTACCAGTCATAAGTTGTAAGGATAGATGTATAAAAAAATAGATGTTGACAAATTCTACAACCTATTAAAAATCGCATAAAATGCATACCTTTACTCTAGACAAAAAGTATTCCCTTAACAGCATATGATTGCATCATAGAAAATAATATTTGTCTTTTATTCAGATGCTTGAAAACAGTTTGCATTCGATAAAACCTAAAACGATCTCATCCCGGAGTCGCAGTACAAGAGAATTCACTCACACGATAACACAAATATCTTGTACAATCCCAAAATATCCGTTTTCATACGTTCCAATAGCCTATAAAGCCGATGAAAATTTATCGAAGATTTTCACTTTCGTCGTTTCTGTATAAATTCAGAAATATTGCCTCAGAATGGAATTACTTCGCGGATTTGGCGGCTCAAACGCAATTTTCAAGTATAATCATGATAGACACAAATTTTCATGTATGTTGGAAACACACACATATACACACATAGGTTTTGAGGAATTATGACCAAGGCAGCAAAATGCAACTTGCCTTTAGGTTAATTGACTAATTCTGAGTCAATATTGATTATTATTCGTTAACTCTTCAAAAAATTTGGCATTAATGAGATATTGCGTCTCTATGCAGCTAAAACAGCGTGATTGCTTTGAAAAAAAAAATTTAAAATTTTCAAAATACTTCAAAGTAAAACAACATTTTTTTCAAAGGTTTTTTTCCAAAAAAGTTTTTTTCAATAATTTAAAATTTCTCAAAAATCTAATTTTTTCAAAGTGTAAAAAAAATTAATCTTTTATAAAAAATAATTTTTGGTACGGGAATTCCAGGAATTTTCCTTAAGGCACGATGCCATACACCATTAGTTTTTAATATTTTTCAAAAAAATTTATGTTAATCATTATTCGCCAGTATTTTCATCCCGGTGTTTATTAGACAAATACAACTTATATAAATTTTCCTTGCATTTAATATATAACATTGAGTCAATTCTCGGATAAAAGAAAAATGTCACGTTACGGGTTTATATTCGTATGAGTTAGTCGTCAAGTCACTAGCAATAAGCTAAAGTATTGCTGTGCGATTAGGCGTTTTACTACTTCTACTACCTAACCTCCAAATGGCACGATGGTTAACAAGAATTTTATTGTAAGTGCAACTTTATGTTGCTATTGCTCTGAATCTACTTTTAATAACAATCCTCTAAAATATTCAATTGTCAATTAATTTTATCACAAGTGCAACTTCTGTTGTACTTAAGCATATGCTTAAGTTATTATTGTAACGTACGTACCTTTTGGAGGTTAGGTTTTAGTAGTAGATTTATGGTAAAATGTTTGATCACACAACAAGACTAGCTTTTATGTGCGTAACGCACAAACATATTCATTTTATCGGAAAATTGTACCAAAGTGATATCTTTTATGAAATTAGTGCATAAAACAATCTTTGAACTGAAATCTGATCACTAAAAAAACTAAATTGAAATCTTCAAAATATTGAACAAAAATTATACAAATATGATAATGCAATTCAAATCATGAAATCATAAAATATTGATATTCATAGAAATGAATCTCATATTAATATTTGAAGATTTTGTTTCATAGATTTTTTTGTGTTAACATAAACTAGTGGTATATGGCATCGTGCCTTAAGGCAAATTGCTGAAACTTTCCGTATCAGAATTATGTATTCGAGAAAAAATAATCAGTAATCAATAAAAATTGATCAATGATTTACAACAATTGTTTTATACATTTTCATATAGATAATTATAATAACTATATATTTTATCGTTCATAAAATGTACAGTGAGTATCTTCTCGCTTGATAATGTTTACATCAAGAGAAGGTGAATGAAAGAATCCATCTGAGGATATATTTCTTACGATTAGAATAACGCATTTGAAATATATACATCTTGTAACTGAATTGTAAATTTTAGAATTCATATATGAAGTATAAAACTTTGTTTAATTTTAAAAAACATGAAATGTTTTTTATCGGAAAATTTTGAAATTAACTTGAATCATACAAGTAAACTTTATAAATTAAAAACCTTGGTATGGATCCGAACAAAATTGTAACAAAAAAATTAGTACTCATTTTTAAAAACTTCATCAAAAATATCTGATAATTTGATGCGCATACGACTAAGGTTACTTTTTGACCGCAAATATGATTTTTTTTACTTTTTCTTCAGTATCTCCAAAACGGCTAAACCTGCCTTATCAAAAACGTCATCAATTATATATTTTGTCATTACAAGTAAAATGTTTTTTGAATCATTCAAATCGAGTACTCCGTTTTCTTAAAAACGGTTATGATATTTTCGGCACATTTTGCCTCATATCTCCGAAACGGCTAAACCTGCCTTCGCCAAAAACTAATCAACACGTCTCCTTATCAATACGAATCGAATGTTTTTTGAATTATTTAAATCGGTTGATCCGTGTTCCCAAAACCGTCGATGAAAATTTGTATCCGCACATACATACACACACGCACATACACACACACACATACATCCATTTTTTCTAAGGTATGTCAAAATGTTCAGAAACCTTTGAAACGTAAAGATATATAAAAATTTTCATTTTTGATTTTTTTGCGATTACTATAACTTGCCCTTCGGGAAGTTAATAAGAATCTGATAACAAAAAACATTATTTGTCAACTTGTCAAAAAAATTTTGCCAGTTTGAACACCCAATCACAGTTAATCTTGAATATAATCCCGACTAATTTTTTTTCAACTTGCTCCCGAATTATCTTACTCCGGGCCCTTATTTCGTGTTCTTGCACACTAAAACGGGAACAAACAATAAACTTTGTGTCATCTCGTATGTAATCTCTGTGAACTGGGAAAATGTCGACATATTGCACTCCTCTTTCCTGTTTTCACCATGCAAATCGTTTGGTAAACACATCCACTACTTATACATGTACCTACTACTCTTGGAGAAACTTGGTTGAGCAAACATTTTGTATGCCAGTTGCAAATTACTGTGTCTGAATCAGCCTTATTTATGGGACCAAAAATACAGCAGCATAGGGGATTTGAGATTTCTTTGAAAATGGCATACAAAGTAATTTTTTCTGCTTCATTTCAGGATATCATATCATTATACTAGTTCTATTACTACTAATCACTAGTTCCAGATTTGATCTCAATTTTGGCCAGCTTGATATCAAGCTTTACAACAGATTTTCACCTGATGTTGTAACTCTCAAATATGATCTCAAGTAAAATTATAAACTTTCGGGAGCATTGCTGCATGATTTTTTTATTATTTCTTTTATTTACAACTGTCCAGTTAAGGACATTATTAAATTTGTGGAATTTACAACAGTCGGCAGTAGAGGGACATTGTATACTAAAGGGGCATGTTGTTAGTTATTTTCTCATTCGATATAATATTCACAATATTTTATTGATAATTATATAATTTTAACTATTTAATTATAAAATAATGATGATCAAAGGTAAAGTAAAGTATGCCTAGAAAAGGACAAGTAGTACATTGTCTTCCGAAAGCAAGACAAACTCTAAGGGCCACAAAACATTTACTGAATATAAAGTTTATAATTGAACTAGTGGTGCATGGCATTGTGTTTTAAGGCAAATTGCAGGAACTTCCCATACCGTAATTTAAAATGTTTAAAAAAGCTCAGAAATGACAAACTAGATTTTTTTGAGAATTTTTTCTAACAGAGATAATTTTTCTAACGGAGATTTTTTTCTAACAGAGACATTTTTTCTAACGGAGATTTTTTTCTAACAGAGACATTTTTTCTAACAGAGACATTTTTTCTAACAGAGACATTTTTTCTAACAGAGACATTTTTTCTAACAGACAATTTTTTCTAACAGAATTTTTTCTAACAGAGAAATTTTTCCTAACAGAAAATTGTTTTAACAGAGAAATTTTTTGAATCATTCAAATCGGATGCTCCCTTCTCTCGCAAACGTAATTGTCACGATGTGCACTATTTGCGCAGTATCTCCTAAACGGCTGGACCTGCCTTTGCCAAAAACTAATCAGCACGTATCTTTATCAATAGAAATCGAATTAAGTATCGACCAAAAGTTGTATCCACACATACTTACGCATACAATTTTTTTCTAAGATATTCCAAAATGTTCGGAAACCTTAACCAAAAATTTTCATTTTAGATTTTTGGATGATAACTATAACTTACTCTAATAAAAAATAAAATCAAATAAAATAATAAATTTGATTGATCTAATTTTTATCAAATATGACTTGTTTCTCAATGTTGACAATTGCACTATAAAATAATATTTCATATCTATAAATGTACTATATTATAATTACTATCACTTTTTAAAAAAATCGTTTTTTGCATTCGATGTTGATAATATAATTTTAGATTACAAAAGCCACCATGAGGATTATTCAAACCAATTTGCCAGAGAACTACTACGTCACAAGACTACCAGCGTGAAATTTAAAAAAAAGTCTTGTTATATTAAAATATTTCAATTTTCGAAATCTCTGAATGATGGACAAATGATATTGTTCTTTTGAAGTCGATTTTGGTTTCCTACAGTTTTATCTGTTGTCCGTTCCAGGACAAGTGCCAAAATTACTATAGGTATATATAAAAAATAGATTTGTGAAACTAATTAACGGGATAATTGTTTTTTCTATTTTTTGACCACAAGACTACCAGGACAAGATTAGAAAAAAATTCATGTTAAACTAAACAATGTCAATTATTCGAAATCTCTGAACAACTGTCAAAGGATTTTGTACTTTTGAAGTCGTTTGTGGTACCCTATAGTTTAATTTGTATTCCATTTCAAGGCAAGTGCGAAAATTACTATACATAAAAATTTTTTTAGATTTGTGAATTCAATTAAGGGTATCATTATATTTTTTATTTCCTGACCAGCTGTTACACTATAATTAAGTACCTTACATGGGAGAAGGCAAGTGTGTTAACAAAATCGACGCCGGCAAAACTTCTCTATGCATCCACCAGTGCAAAACTTCATATTTGAGTTTCTGATTGCTAATAGGATTTAGTAGTAATATCCCCTCACTATAAACCCGAAGTCCCACCCGAAGGTTTATTCTCGAACGCCAAAATTAATTATCGTCACGATAATAATAAAGGAAAATGTTTGCAGAGTTCTGAGATGTAAATGTTTCCCATATTTCAGTAATAGACACACATAGATTTTGTCGCATTTGTAAATATGTAGATATGTCGTTTGTGGGCTGAATCTTTAAAAAAATTTAGTGATGCATATGAATCGTAATTCTACTTAGAAGAGCTTTTTCTCTTGTATCTTTTTTTATCAAAATGTTTTAGTAGCAAATACAGAAACAAATATAAAGACCTTTCCTAAGGCAGTTCTACCTAGTATTGTTGTATGTATAAGAAAATCTTCAGGCCAATACATCAAATAAAAAATTGTACAATATAATTTTGAATACTTTTACTTTGTAAGATCAAATAATAGTTTTTCAAGATTCATTTCTATAAATACAATAGAATCTCCACTAATCCAAAAATATTAAAATCAAAAGGTGTCGGACTACAAGACTGGGTTGAAACAATATAGTTAAATTAAAATATTGATAACAAAAACAATTTATGTAAATTCCTTGCTTTTATTATATCATATTGAGTCAATTTTCGAATAAAAGAAAAATGTCACGTTACGGGTATATATTCGTATGAGTTGGTCGTCAGTCACTATCAAAAAGCTAAAGTTTTGCTGTGCGATTAGACGTTTTGCTACTTCTATTACCTAACCTCCAAATGGCTCAAATGTTGAATAAGAATTTTATTGTAAGTGCAACCTTATGTTGCTATTGCTCTGAATCTACTTTTAATAACAAACCTCTAAAATATTCAATTATCAATTAATTTTATCACAAGAGCAACTTTTGTTGTGACTATCAGGGCGTATACTTAAGTTAATATTGTAACGTATGTACCTTTTGGAGGTTAGGTTTTAGTAGTAGATTTATGGTAAAATGTTTGATCACACAACAAGACTAGCTTTTATGTGCGTAACGCATAAACATTTTTATTTTATCGGAAAATTGTACCAAAGTGATATTTTTTATAAAAACGGTGCATAAAACATCTTCGAACTGAAATTGAATACTCAAAAAATCTGTGAACTGAAATCTTCAAATTATTGATAAAAAATTATAAAAATATGATAATGCAAATCACAAAATTATAAAATATTGATGTTCATAGAAATAAATCGAACTAAAATTTGAGGATTTTGTTTCATAGATTTCTTTAGTGTTAAGATAAAATTATTGAACAAATAATGATACAGATCTGATAAAAATCAAATCACATTAATATTTGACCTCAACACTAAAAAGTATCCCAAATTATTGCGAACAATAATGATTTGTATAAAACTGATAAGAAAATCAAATCATAAAATGTTTATAGAAATGAATTACAACAAATTAATATTTGATCTTACTCACTAAAAAAATCCATGAACTGAAATCTTCAAATCATGAATACAAAATGATAAAAATCTAATAATGCAAATCAAATCAAGAAATATTCTTAGAAATAAATCCTGAAAAATTAATTTGATCTTAACTCTAAAAAATTCTACAAACTGAAACTTTCCACTAAAATGTATTATATGATCATTGAATGTATGATCTTAAGTTTGTGATGAAGCAAAAGTACTTAAAATTTACATCTTAGAACTCTAGAAAAAAATATTCCAAAAAAGTTGAGTCAGATAGACGAGGAATATTTAAGGCCAAAAAATCTGATGTGTATACTAAATGACAAAATTATCAACACAAGACAAAGTAATATTACAATAAAATGTTATTGCATCGCATCTGTTAAATGAACTTAAATTGTATAAAATGCTAAAGAAAATAAATGCTAATAAATTTTAGAACAAAAAATACCAATAAATCTGAGAATAAAATAAAATTTAATTAAATAAAGTATTATAATGTACAGTTTAATTTTAAGGAGTAATTGCACCAGGAAACATTTTTCTTTATATTTTTAATGAAAAAATGCATATCAAGTAACGGAGAATTCAAAACAAAACCTGAAAGATTACGATTTTTTTTGTTTCTGTTTTATTTAGCAATCAGAAATACATGAAGATTTCTATGAGCTAACCTGATAATACTTGAGATAAATATATTACAATTTTATACTGAAGCTAATCTAAAACTAAGTCAAAAACCTAAAGACCAATGTCGTTTCAATCTCCATATGCCAAATATTTGAGTAGAGTCACTATATATTGATGTTTGTGAAATGCCATCTCTTTCTATGAGAGTTCAGAAATAAGTATTGATTCCCTGATAAGACACAATGGAATTTTAATCACTTAATCCATAAGACTTAGATATAACATTAACTATCAATTTCTATCTATTTCCAAACCACCACTAATCTCAAATACATTATGACATTATATCTAAAATCTAACACATGTATCAAGTGTTCTACTAAAAGCGAGTTGAAACAGATTTTTTAAACTGTTTTATTTAGCAATCAGAAATACATGAAGATTCCTATAAGATAAATTGACAACACTTAAGATAATTTTATACTGATGCTAATTTTAACCTAAGTAGTCTAAAGCTTAAAGACCAATGCAATTTCAATGTCCTTATGCCAAATGGTAGAGTAAAGTCACCTATTGATGGATAGAATTGATTCCCTAATAAAACACAATGGAATTTTAATCTCTTAAATCATAAGACTTAGTAGTATTAGATTAGTATTAAATACAACTTAAACAATCTATTTCTATCTATTTCCAAACCTCCACTAATCTCGAATACATTATGACATGATACCTAAAATCTAACACATGTATCAAGTGTTCTACTAAAAGCGAGTTGAAACAGATTTTTTAAACTGTTTTATTTAGCAATCAGAAATACATGAAGATTCCTATGAACTAAATAGACAAAACTTAACATAATTTTATACTGAAGCTAATCTAAACCTAAGTCAAAAACCTAAAGACCAATGCAGTTTCGATATCCTTTTGCCAAATGGTTGAGTGAAGTCACCTATTGTTGGATAGTATTGTTTTCCTGATAAGAACACTATGGAATTTTAATTCTTGAGAGATAATGGTATTACATATTTATACTGAAGCTAAGCTAAAACTAAATCAAAAGCTTAAAGACATTTTAATCTCCTTATGCCAATTGGTTGAGTAGAGTCACCACCTATTGATGTTTGTGAAATGTCACCTCTTTCTATGAAAGCTCAGAAATAGTATTGATTCCCTGATAAGACACAATGGAATTTTAATCCCTTAAATTATAAGACTTAGATACAACATTAACTATGTATTACCTAATCTCGAATATATTATGACATGATATCCAAAATATAACACATGTATATCAAGTGTTCTACTAAAAGCAAGTTGAAACAGTTTCCCAAGAGTAAGTTATCTCGTAGTCCGGGTTTGACAACCGGAACGCAGTTAATTCAGTCGCCGGAGCTTTTGAGTGCAAAGGTACATACATGTACGTATATATATATATATATATATATATATATATATATATATATATATTTTGAAATATGTGAGTTTGGTGTTGATATTATATTTTGATAGGTTATTTAAAATCGGGCAGTAACACCAAGTAAAGAAAAAAAACTAAAATAGTTTTAAGTACTTTATTTATGTAAACGTATGGATAAATAAAGTACTTAAAAACTATTTTAGTTTTTTTTTCTTTACTTGGTGTTACTGCCCGATTTTAAATAACCTATCAAAATATATATATATATATATATATAGTATATAGTTAGAGTATAGTTAGTTACTTACACGCCCTTTGCATGTTCTGTTATCATACCATATAACGGATATTTAGTAATGGTTATAGAAGATTTATGGGAAATTTATTAGTTCTACTTGGACTTGTATAATTATCATGCACAGAAATAATCTATTGGAATAATTGTGATGTTTAAGTAATATTTGATAGTGTGAATTTTACCAGTTGAGTTTGATTGATAAATATATATTTCATGAAAAATTGACGAAATTTTGTTTAATGACGAGTATATTCGTCATGCGTGTACAATAGTGACTTTCAAAGAAAACAATGTATTCTGAAAAGTCTAGTTGGATTGAGTAGTTTGAGGGTATGTCTGCATAATATAAGTCGTTGTTAGTGGCATTTTGCCTAAAGGCAAGTTTCAGAAATGTTGAAGTAATGTACTTAGTACGTACTAAGACTTTATATATTTGAATAACATTTTCTACTGTTGATTTTGAAAATAGTTTGTTTTTATCCAAAAATTATTCTTAATTTCTTACATTTACTATATAATATTTGATTGAATTTAATCCATTTTAGTTTAGTAAGTATGTATTATAAGATAATGTTAGCAAAGTAAAATTCATTTTTTTTAAATAAATTAGGTCTTGATCTAAGGGTAACTTACTCTATGATAAAATATTTAAAACTAAATTGTCAATATATCGAAATTCACTGAATATTTTATCAAAATGTAAAAAAAATCGAAAAAGTTAAACACTAACTTTTAGTTGCGTAAATATTGAGCAAATTAAGTCAATAACTCAATGGTGTATGTAGAAATAATAAAAATAGTATTAAATCGTTTTTTTTTTAAAAAAAAGGAATTGGACAAACTGATAGGAATTTTCTTGAAGTATGTGAAAAGTAAAAAAAATAATACTGGTTATTACCAAAAAAATTCAATTCTTTGCAATATTTGAAAATAAATTGACAATTTTTTTAAATTTTATTAATATGTAAAAATTCAAAAGTCATTACTAGTCTTTAAACAAAAGGCAAAAGTATGAAGCAAATTTTGTTGCACAGTAATATTCAACTTATGTTTAAATCTGAATATAAACAACCCTCCTAATATATCAATAATAATGTATATATATATATATATATATATATATATATATATATATAATATTAGGTTGTCAAATATCTCCCTTCCGCTTTTTTGCTCTTGGTGTAATACAAAAAGGCGGAAGGGAGATATTTGACAACCTATTATATATATATATATATATATATATATATATATATAGATATATATATATATATTATATATATATATATAAAAACTCATTGGAAATTTTATCGAAATATACAAAATTAAAAGAAACTAAGTCATCATTTGAGTAATTACCAAAGAAGTAAATTCTATAAAATGTTAAATACAAAATTTTCCGAAAAATGAAGAAGTATATGTAAAACCATAATTAAATCAAATTTTGCCTATTGATGTTTTAATCTGACGAAAATGAATCCCCTCAATAGAAGTATTAATTATATATAGATATATATATAAATATTGACATTCAGAAAATCACTGAATATTTTATAGAAAATTAAAATATCTAAGTCATCAAGAAATTTTGTCCTACTCCAATGATGATGTTTCAATCTGCTTAGAATCAACCCCCCCAATAAGTATATCAATAAAAATGGATATATTTAAATATCTTTAGACAATGTGCATCTTCCTAAAAAAGCAACTTATGAACAATAAAATCACATTATATATATACCCTACTTTAGCGAACTAACGAGTCAGAACCTATAGTATTGCAAATATTGGGGTCGCAATAAATTTCCGCAACGACATCCATATTTTCCATAAATAATGTGGAAAAATAATTATACATGACATATAAAATACATGACATAGCATATGAAATCATCATGAAATAAAAGTAGATATAATAATCACCAAAATATTATTTTTTATTCTGCTTCTATCAATGTATAGTTGAAAATATATAAAATAATAATAATGTGGATTACGAAGTAGAAATATTATGTATTGATATTAAATTAAAAAAAAAAATGCAAAGTAAAATTTCATCTTATGTAATATCTATTTTATATATTGAAATATGTTTTTGAATTTGAATTTACAAAGTAGAAAATAGAAGTAAAATAAAATAATATTTGATATTATTAAATCTATAGGAAAAATTAAAAGCACTTACTACTTATGAAGTTCTAACAGCAACTTAAAAAATCTTGAAATAACTATTACACTAACACTAACACTATCACTATCTGTAAAAAAAAAAACAAATATAGTTAGTAAATCAATTAGTTTGCAAATATTTGAAATTAGTATTAAAGTATCCAGTAATCCAGTTTACAAAAAATTGTAACTTTATTTCAATAACATGAATTAAAAAAACAATGAATATTTAGGAAAAATCAGATAAAAAAATAGATTAATAATATTTTAATATTTACCTTTGATAAGAATCAAAGTTGAATAAATTTTGCAAAAGCATGTTAAACAGCACCAGCAAAGACTTTCTTCATAATATCTGAAAATTAGACAAAATATTATTAATACAAAAGTTATTAAAAAGAAGTGAATATTCAAAATAATTCAAATCAAAATATAGATCATTAATATTTTGATTAGTAATTACCTTTGATAATAATCAATCTTGGATTAAGTCTGCTATAACATGATAATAATCAGCATCAGCTAACATTTTCTTTATATTATCTGTAAATACACAAAATATATATAATATTGAAAATTATCGCATATTCAAAATAATTTTTTAATCAAGATGTAGTGATAATTAATATTTTAATATTTACCTCTGATAAAAATCAATCTTGAATGAAGAGTCTGCTATAACATTTTAATCAGCATCAGCTAAAATTTTCTTCATAATATCTGAAAATAAATGTTGTTAATAAAAAAAATACAATTTTGGCAAAAATAATCATTTACAAAAATAATTTGTTAGCTGAATTTTGGCAATAAAGTCTATCAAAATTGCAAGTATCTAAAACAATTATGGTAACTTCAAGTATGTGAATTTAAAATTGATTGTATATTTGAAAAACTTCGGACCAAAATATATATCATCAGCTTTTTTTTTTATAATAATCACCTTTGATAAGAATTCAATGTGTGGCTGGCATAGCTCTCTCGGTAGCGTATCCGATTCATATGGCAGAAGTCCTCGGATCGAATCTTGTCATTACCATAGAATTTTAAAAAAATGAACTATGTAGTAAAATTGGGATTAAATGCAATTTGATAGAAAGAGAATTTGTAGAAATAGAAAGGAAATGTAATACATAAGATGGAAGAAAAAATTAAAATTCAAGATTAAATTGAGTGAAGAAAAAGAAATGGGATAAGAAAGAAAATCGAATAGGAAATCGAGGTCAATAAAATAATGAAAAGAAAGATAAATGTTGAATAAAATTTACAACACCATGGAAGTCAGCACAAGTCCGTAGTCACTCCATGGGGTTAGTTTTCTTTGTATCTGAAAATACACAAAATATTTTTAATAATAAAATTTACGATTATACATAGTATTCATATTCATAAGTAAAAGATTCACAATTTTTGTAATAAAATCTAATTAAAGATCATAAAAACTTTCAAATGCGTACCAAACAATCAGCTATGAGCAAAGAACTATTTTGAATAATTCAAGTCTAAGATTTAAGTATGAAAATTTAAATAAAACTTTATTAATATTGTAGTCCATATATAATAATTGTATTAATATTGTAATATTGAATTTATATTGTACTAGTAGTAGTGTTATAGCAATCATGATACAAAATAATTCCGAAGGAAAGTAAATAATATGAATATTGATTGAATCGTAATAGATTTTGTATGATGTGTTGTACCAAATAATGAATTGTGATACTAGTAAGAACAAGCTGTATATATATGTATATATATATATATATATATATATATATATATAAATCATGTAAAGTAATATAAATAGTTTTGGATGCATTGTGTGATTGACAAAAATGCATAAAATTATTTAATATTATATTCAACAAAAACTCAATATTTTAATTGATGATTATGCTGATTTTATCTATACCATATAATATATTATTAATACATATTATCTATATATCAAATGCTATATAATTCACTCCTAAACTACAAGAATTTTGAACATACATTGCATTAAAACTTTGATTATTCGAATATTCCTTATTAATTCTCGAACGTCCTTGTCTTGTCCTTGGAGAATCAAATCACATCCAAAAGTCTTTTGAGGCACATGCTGGATGCTGATTCCATTCCTAAATTCCTTGCAGTACCACATGAAATAAAATAAAAATTCAATTATTTTCGTATAATACTATATTGATATTAAATTAATTTTTTTTCTAAAAATTACCTGTTAGGAGAATCAAATCGCATCAAATTTTTTGCAGCACGTGCTGGATCCTGATGTATATTCTTTTGTTTCTTTCAGTGTAACATGAAATGAAATAAAAATTCATTTTTCATAAAATACTGAGGTAATATTAAAAACAATTGCTATTCTTTTTTTAAAAATTAAAAATTATATGTACCATTTAGGAGAATCAAACCGCATAAAAGTCTTTTGGGCTCGTGCTGGATCCTGATGTGTATTCCAAATTTCGTTTCAGTAACACATGAAATAAATTAAAAATTAATTTTTATTACTGTGTTAATATCAAAGGCGATTGCTATATTAATTCTTCTGAATTAAAAATTATATGTACCTTTTAGAAAAATCAAATTGCATCAAAGTACTTTGCGGCACGTGCTGGATTTTGTAGTAATTATTTGTTCCTTGCAGTACCGCATGGAATAAAATAAAAATGAATTTTTATTACTGTGTTAATATCAAAAACGTTGCTATATTTATTCTTGTAAATTAAAAATTATATGTACCTTTTAGAAAAATCAAATCACATCAAATCGTCTTCTGCGGCACGTACTGGATGATCCTGATGTATATTCCTAAATTCCTTTCAGTAATACATAAAATAAAATAGAAATGCATTAAAAATACTATGTTAATATTAAAAACGATTGCTATATGTATTGTTATATATAAAAACATAAGTACCAGAATTCTTGATGCATATTTTTTGCACCACATGAAAAATTAAAATGAGAAATTTTAGGAGAATTAAATCACATCTATTTTTTCTTAGCACGTACTGGATCCAGATGTATATTTGCTCAAATTCCTTGCAGTAACACATGAACTAAAACAAAAATGCATTTTTTTATCTCTGTATCAATCTTAAAATCGATTGCTATAGTTAGTTTTAGAAATTAAAAATCGTATGTACCTTTTTAGAAGCATCAAAGCATATCAAAGTCTTTTTGGGCACGTGATGGATAATGATGTATATTTTTAATTGTAAATTCCTTGCAGTACCCCATATAAAATACAATAAAAAGGGCATATTTTTAGTATAACAGTATATTAATATTAAGAGCGATTGCTATATTTATTCTTATAAAAAAAATATATTTACCTTTTAGGATAATCAAATCATATCAAAAAGTATTGAGGCACGTGCTGGATCTCGATGTATTTTTTCCGTTATCATTAGATTCCTTGCAGTACCAAATAAAATAAAATGAAAATGCATTTTTATCACTGTGTTAATATTTAAATTCATTGCTATTAGTTAGTCTTATAAATTAAAACTCGTATGTACCTTTTTAGAAGCATCAAATCACATCAAAGTCTTTTTGAACACGTGCGGGATCCTGATGTATATTTCTAAGTTCCTCTCAGTAACACAAAATAAAATAAAAATGCATTAAAAATACTATGTTAATATTAAAAACGATTGCTATATATATTCTTACATATAAAAACATATGTACCTTTTAATAAAATAAAATCACATCAAAGTCTTTTTGGGGCAAATGCTGGAGCATGAGGTCTTCCTTTGTTCTTGTGACACCACATGGAATAAAATAAAAATTCAATTTTTTCTATAAAATACTGTGTTTATATTAAGAACAATTGCTATATTAGTTTTGAGTTCTAAAAACTTACTAATAGTAACGCCGATGCTTATGGATTTCCTTGCATCCTTAATTGTAGTAGTATTATAGTAATTTGTTACGAAATAATTCTAAAGAAAATAAAAAATATGTTACGCGAGACAAATATAGTATCTAGTATGAATATTGATTGAATCGTAATAGATTGTATATTTTATTATTATCAAATAATGAAATGTGACACTAGTAAGAGAAAACTGTATATTTAAATCAAGAGTGAAGTAATATAAATAGTTTTGGATGCATAAATAATCAAACATAATACTTATTGCATCAGTAGTTGCACTATTATCAGTAGCTACTTATGCAAATTCATTCGCACGAACGAGTTTATTGGAGAGGGGATGTCGCACAGAAAAATTGCGATTTCAGCCCTTTGATACGCACAGGTGGGTGCTATCGGAATAATTCGGCACAATTCGTAAATTTGCGTACGTGTTACACGCGAAACATGTCGTGACTTGCACAAAAGTGTGATCGACAAGAATGCATAAAATTATTCAATATTATATCCAACAAAAAACTCAATATTTTAATTGATGATTATGCTGATTTTATCTATATTATATAATATATAATTAATATATATTATCTACATATCAAATGCTCAATATGATGCTTTTTTAAAATACATGAATTTTGAACGTACCTTGTATTATCCGAATATTCCTTGTTAATTCACGAACGTCTTTGTCTTGTCCTTGGAGAATCATATCACATCGAAAAGTCTTTTGCGGCACGTGCTGTATTTTAAAGAATACTTTGTCCGTGCAGTACATGAAATAAAATAAAAATGCATTTTTATCACTGCATTAATATTAAAATCGATTGCTATAGTTATTCATATAAATTAAAAATGTACCTTTTAGGAGAATCAAATCGCATCAAAGTCTCTTGGGGCTCGTGCTGGATCCTAAAATGTTTTCCTAATTTCCTTTCAGTACCACATGAAATAAAATAAAAGTGCATCGAAAAAATACTATGTTGATAATAAAAACGATAGTTATATATATTCTTATATACAGAAATATAGGTACCTTATAAAAAAATCAAATCAAATCAAAGTCTTTTGGAGCACGTGCAGGATTCTTGATGTATCTTGCATCATATGTGACAAAATAAAAATGCGTTTTTTCCTAAAATACAGTGTTAATATTAAAAACTATTCTAATATCTGTTCTAAGTTGCACAAGATTTTAAAAAATTACCTATAGCATCGCCGATGCACATGGATTACTTTGCCACGAGGCGTCAGTTTTTAGAAAATGCAATTCTTATAATAAATTTATTTAGGTACCTTGTAATAGAATCATCAAAACCAGTGATAGAATTCCTATACGGCACACGTGCTGGAGCATGATGGTCTTCCTTGGTACTTGCAACACCGCATGGAAAAAATAAAAATGCATTTTTTTCGTAAAATACTTTGGTAATATTAAAAACCATAATTATAATTGTTATAAGTTGCACAAGGTTCCAAAAAATTACCAATAGTATCGCCGATGCACGTGGATTACCTTGCATCCGGCCGCATCGGTGCCTCGTGGACCGATAAACGCACTAAAATATCACAAATATTAAAATTTTGGGTTAAAATATTAAATCACTTTCGATGCACTGTTAAATATTAGTTCTGTAACGCAAATCAAACAATATAAATGACTGATGGCTTTAATACATCGCGGGGTGCACGCAATTACTTTGACTATTAAATTCAATTAGATGTTTACTCAACCAGACGCAGCGATGAAATGACCGACTTTCTTCTCGTGATCTTTAACCCAAAGGTAACAACGAGTCCTTCGAAGGATAGATGCGAATTTGTTAAGAACAAATTTAGATAGTGGCGACGCTCGCGAATAATTTAGCAATTGAAGCTTTTGTTGGTGAAATGTGTGGCTTAGTTGCGATAGCACATTACGCCAACTCGTATTCGCTTCCTTATGTGATGTCTTTAATAAATTTAAATATTTATAAATGAACTTTGGTTGCTTACAAAATAATTGTATGGTAATTGACGTAATGAATAAATGTCGTTATATGTTTTATTGGCCCTTATTGATTAAATTAGTGCAAATACACATAGCAAATACAGTTTTGTATAGGGTTGATATATAATTGCTTAAGATAGTATGAGCAATATTAAATGATATTCATAATTGGTTATTTTTTTCTATTGACTATTTGAATTAATATATATATATATATATATATATATATATATATATATATTAATTAATTATATTAATTACTAGCTGTTGGCAAAGGCAGGTCCAACCGTTAAGGAGATACCCAGCTCAGCAAAATGTGCAAAAAATGGCAGTTTTTGAGAGAACTAAGCGTCCGATTTAAATGATTCAAAGAATTTTCTACTTATTTTAACAAAATAAGTAATTTTGAAAAAAAAAATTGTTTTAAATATTATATGCTTTTAAAAAGAATAATAGTTATTGATTTTGAATTAGAGGTTGAAAAAATACTACAATGCAAAGAGATAAAATATATTTTATCAAAAGCCATATAACTCTTCGCATTGTAGTATTTATAGTATTTTTTCAACTAATTCAAAATTAATAATTATTGACAATATTCTTTCTGAAAGCATCAAACAATTCTTTATGAAGTCCTGAAAAAAAAATTAGAAATAACATTAACCACATATTAAAAAGCAAAGATTATTTTGCAAAAAATTTATTTTGAAATATTTCGACACATATATTGACACATTTATGTTTATTAATTAACATAATTATATAAATATTATAATTTTGATAATTATATGTACTTAATTAGGATGCAACTCTTTTCCTCACCACCCATGGGGTAGAGTTGCCAGGCGCGTTTTTTTTAATGTGGTGTCGCCACAGAAATAGATACTTTTATTCATATTTACGTTTCTAACATTTCAGATGGAAATGGATATAGTGTAAATACTACTAAGTATCGATTTGTGCAGCCCTAATCCACTTAAAGTAACTTACAAACTAATTATACCTAAGTGACTCGAATATATCGCGAAAATAAGAATCCCCGCGAAATGACCTAATGTACCCAAAAATTTCGGTTTTTGAAAATGAAAGAACCTCTCGTGGTAAAGAAAAAAATCAATATAAAATCTGTACTTTAGTATTTTAGCGGTGATAGTAAATTTATAAAAATAGAGCATTTACATGATGTACCCCCCAGATCCACCATGTAAACACTTGGAAAAAAGCTTCATAGGTTCCCAGCCTATGAAGTTTAAGGACAAATGATAATTAATTAATTAATGTAAAGAAAAGCGCGAAAAATATAAGAGAAGTTCTTTCATGACGCCACCCTTTTGAGCTCTGAATAAAAGTACGCGAACAACCCCAAAAAAGGTACGACCGAAGATTTTAATGTCAAAACGTCCCTTAACCTGATATTAACTAAATACTACTATAATAATAGAAAGTATTATCTCACAGTTAATATTCCTTTCGATTATGTCATATCATCCAATTCAGTTGTAGACGGTAGTTCAGGTAGTAGTGGTGCTAGTTGGTTTTGAGTTGATATTTTCTGCCAAATCTCGTGCAAGACCTAAAAAGAGGTAAACACAGAATTTTATTACATTTATTAGTATGGGTTGCAGAAGTAATTGTTGGTACCCACTTGCAAATATCCTTTAATTCGGTAGTGGTCTCTTGATGGTTCGCGTATATCTTGGTAAAACATATAGACATACAATACAATGTCTTCTTTGAAA
>NW_020537758.1:13290631-13334183 GCF_003426905.1 Ctenocephalides felis | reverse complement strand
ATTTGCTCAAATGGAGAAAAAAAAAGTAATATTCATATATAATATTTCATGTGATTTAATTTGGCACATTGTTATTATGCTTGAGTAAGTTTGCGATAAAAATTTCAAATTGGTTTATTCGATAGTTTTCGAGATATGCGTGATAACACTCTGACCTGAAACTAGCCTAGATTTAGGTTGAGAACACGTTAGGCCTACCGAGGCACCATGGTATCTTCACAAAAGCGGATTTTGCGATTTTAATGAAACTTGGCACACGTTATTATTATACTTTATTAAGTTTGTGACAAAAATTTTAAATTGGTTTATTCGATAGTTTTCGAAATATGCGAGATTACACTCTGACCTGAAACTAGCCTAGATTTAGGTTGAAAACACGTTTGGCCTACCGAGGCACCATGGTATTTTTACAAAAGCGGATCTTGCGATTTTAATAAAACTTGACACACGTTGTTATTATAATTTATCAAGTTTGTGACAATATCAGTGCATCAATTTGGTGTTCAAAAGTACACATCAAATATATACAAAAACAGATATTATACAAAAACCATCTAGCAACAATTACAATATAACGGCCTTAATTCAGAAACTTTACAATCCATAAAACATTTTTAACACGTGAATAATACGAAGCATAAATTAAACCTCATGAAAAGAACATTGTATGATGATGAATAACGCTTGGAAATAACGATGACTTTGTGGTCTATAATGCTGATGAATAGAAAAAGCTTTCCATTCATTCGAAATTACAAGAAACCGTAAAAACAACGTCTAGAACTAATATATTACATTGTCAGGCTTCAAGTAATCACATTGCTGACAACTGAAGCGAAATGGTAAAAATGTTAAAAATACTCCTACAATAAGAGACATGAATAGAGGTTGATTGGGAAAGAAAATAAATTTAAACAAATTTGTATGACTTGATATCTGACCAAAAGGTTTTCCTTTACAATTTCGATCAGATTGTTAGTTGTATAGCAAACTATATTATTATCCTTTATTTTTGATTGGGTAACGTTATAGAAGTTTGTGCAGGGTCATAAATTGCTTTTATGATGATCTCTTCGTGATCATGTAATACCGCAAGGCACCACCATAGTAATTTATGATTACTTGCGTGGCCAAAAGAACTAAAACAAAAACTGCAAATCACTACGTGAAACCGTATTTTTTATATCATGTTATATACAGGCACTCTACACAACTCGGCAATGAGAAAAATAAAAACTGGTACAAAACTGTGTATCAAATTATTAGATGTTGGAAGTGAAAAATGGGCAGGGATTACTGGCAGTTTTCAACGTACATGTTAACCAATATTTTTTTAAATCATAATTATAACAAAGCAAATGCATCACAACAAATAACTCATATCAAACAAACAACAGTAAAATTCCCAGCTATATATAATTGTTGAAATACGTGTTTAACTTCCCGTAGGGTTAGTTATAGTAATGGGCCAAAAATCAAAAATAATTTTTTTGCATATCTTTACGTTTCAGAGGTTTCTGAACGTTTTGGCATACCTCAGAAAAAATTGATGTATGTGTGTGTTTGTGTGTATGTGTGGATACAATATTTCGCCGACTATTTCGGGCGTATAGATAAACCGATTTCAAAAATTCAAAAAGCAATCTTTTTCTATTTATAGAGAGATGTGCTGATTAGTTTTTGGCGAAGGCAGGTCCAGCCGTTTCGGAGATACAAAGCAAAGAGTGCATATAATAGAAATCGAGTTTTTGAGAGAACGGAGCATCCGATTTGAATGACCCAAAAAACACTCAATTTTTAATGATGAGGAGAAGTGATGATTAGTCTTTGGCAAAGGCAGGTCCAGCCGTTTCGAAGATACCGAGCTAAATGTGCAAAAAATGCTGTTTTTGAGAGAACTAAGCATGCGCTTTGAATAACTCAAAGAACTTTATGCTTGTGTTGATAAAACGATTTTTTTGGAGAAAAAATTTTATTTTTTAAAAAAAAAATTAGAGTTTCGAAAATAATTCGAATTTAATTTTTTTTAACTAAAGTTCTAAAGCTCACTTATATACTTAAAATGAATAATTTTAACTTTGCAATTCAGTTTATATAATTCTTAAATATTAGACAATGCCCTTCATTTTAAATTCGATCGAATAAGTTTTGTTTATTTACTTTTCTGTAAGCATTTATAAGTTGAAGTATTTGTAATGATCTATTTGAAAAAAATCATATTCCTCGAATACCTCATTACGGCACGGGAAGTTCCAGCAATTTGCCTTAAGGCACGTTGCCATACACCACTAGTTTTTTTAAAAATGGGTTACCAGATTATTTTTACTCCATAGGCAGGGTAAAAAGAGACAACAGAAGACAAAAAATCCAGCGTTTTATTTTTATTTCTAAAAAAAAATTACGGAAAGTAGCTATTGACTACGAACTATGTAAGGCAATAGCTGGTTACATATCTTTTGCCCTGTACTTTAAAATAGTAGCGTTTAAAATTGCCATACTTGTTTTGCGGTAATTTTATTACCCGTGATCTAAGCTGCGCTCTATTCCATTCTTATTAAAATAATTTTAATAAAGAAAATAAAATATAAATGAAATATAAAAAATGCCATACTTGTTTTGTAGTATTTTTTATCCGTGATCATTGAGTCACGCTTTATCCCATTCTTATTAAAAAAAAACTGCAAATTTTTAATTAGTGATACATTTCTAATTTATAAAAAATATAATATTAAGTATAATTACTATGCATAGTTCTTGTTTGGTGGCCAAAAAAACTTGCGTTCAAATTATTTTACCAAGAACGTCCATGATCAACTAATCAGCCGTCCGAAAGGCTACAATTATCGCTTTTTCTTACTACCTTGGCAAGTGAACTTTTCAAACCTTAGTTCTGCATAATTCAATTTCACGATAACAAAAAGCAAATTAATGCACAGACGTTAAATGCTGCTTCAAGGAATTCTTGTTATGTCACTTTGAAGAAAAAAATCGTAGCAACAAGAGCTTGTTAGCGACTGATGGCTTGAGTGAACATGGCCATTTAGCAAGGGAATTTTCTACACACAAAAACCACTTAAGACTTCGTTTGTCTTCACATCACAAAATGAGTCGGCATAAAATATAACCCTTGAAACCACATTTAATGCACAGCTGTCTGTTTGCAGTGGAAATTAGGGACCTCGCGAATATATGGATCTTGCTTGTTGAACAATACATAGAACATAGGAATAAAATTATATATGGAACTTTCGGAAGAAAATCTTAATGCAAATATGACGCCAAGAAGTTGCGTTTAATTCATATCTATTGAGAATTTAAAAACTGTAATATAAACAATCTTTATACATTCGCCGACAATCTTCTCGATCAGATAAATTCCTCCGTCTTAATCATTATAGTTTCAAATCAACAGCCGTAAATAATCAAGAGAAGAACTTCGAGAATCTAATGGCAGTATACGTCGAGATCTGATAACCAAAAGGAAGTTAATTAACTGACAGAGAACACACTGGCTGTTGCATAATCTTGGTAGAAGCAAAATTGATCAAATTAATGGGATCAATTAAGATAGCAGATATCTGGGACGTAGTATATTTGACATATCAAAGGCAGTAATTGCCTTTAACTCACTTCCACATGAGTGAAAATATTTTTTGTGACGGCTTAAAGAGGCTTTTAGATTATTACATCTGATGTAACAGACAAATTAGTATGAGGTTTCTCTTGGATTAATTGTACATAGGTAACAGAATTTAATCTTAATATTCCCTGCAAAATTGCAAATATTATCCATCATTTTCTCAATTTTTCAGAGAGCATGTATCCTATTTCTATCTCTTTTTATCAAAATCAATTTAAAAATATATTTCAACCGACCGGCTTTTATAAGTATATAATAACTGGCTAATCATGCAACCATGTTTTTATTTTTTTTCAGTATCTTCCCATCTTGTAAGCAACAACATGTAACTATATATATGAAAGAATCTCGTTATAGCCAAACAGAACATGCTCGATAATTGAAATTCAACCAGTTTTATTGTTTTTTTGTTTATTATACTTGTTACTTTTCGGTATGGTTATTATTGTAAATATATACCTACATATACATTTTTATTGTTCTATATATAGAAAATCAGATTACACCAATGAAATTTAAATTTATTTTCCAGAGTAATAAATATTTAAAATATGAAGGATAGAAAACTTAATTACTCAAAATTTTAATGATGATTTTACGATAAATACCATATAAACAATTTTCAATATTAATTTAAGAATATGATTGAAACACAAATGTTTAAGAGTAGTTGCCAAATTATGACTAAATTGGTAATGTTTACTGTGGTTCTGAATATAAATCATTCTGCTGAATTTTCTAGTATCTAAGAATTATCTATTTTAGGTCAGAAATGAAGTTCATTTTGACGAATAAATTCAAGAAACTTCGGATCGGACTAGAAGATACAAAAAGTACTAGATTTCTCATTATATCAACATATTAGAAATCAGTTCCTATGAAGTTTTCTTCATGAACGATTTTTTTGCCATTTGGTTCATATTAGGATCCACTTATAAATGGAAGAAAAAATTCAAAAAATAAATTTTATTTTAAGGAGAAAGTTAAAAGCAAGAATATTCAAATATTTTGTTAAATTTGAAACAACTAACTCAAAATCAATTTTAATTGAAATTATCTAAAATCAAACTTGACTTAATTGACGTCAAATTAATAAGTTAACTGAGGTTGACGAATATACTCGTCATGGAGATAGTATTTTGTGTTTGACCTGTATGTTCGTCATACTTATAAAATAGAAATGAGATTTAACCATGATTGACAGATATAGTCGCCATGGGCTAGTGACAAAATTTTGTGTTGACGTGTATGTTCGTTATGAATATAAAACAGTAACCATTTGCTATATAAATTGAAATTTTAAATAAAGAAATATATTCTAAAATCTGAAGTTGTTTGAAATATTTTGAGGCTATGACTGTATAAAGCTAGTGGTGAATGGATTCGTGTCTTAAGGTAAATTGCTGTAACATCCCGTACTGTAATGTAATATTCGAGTAATATTTAATGTTTTCAAATAGATAACTTTTTCATATGAAATAGATAACTTTTATATATGTTTACAGAAAACTAAATAGACCAAACTTAGTCAATCGGATTTAAAAAAAAGGACATTGTCTAATATTTATAAGAATTAAATAAACTGAATTGCAAAGTTAAAATTGCTTATTTGGTGTATATAAGTGAGCTTTAGAACTTTAGCTAGAAAGAAAATAAAATTCGATTCATTTTCGATATTCAAAGAAATTAGATAATTAGAAAAACAATTAGAACTTTTTTTCCCAAAAGCAATCGTTTTGTCAACACAAGCAGAAAGTTTTTTGAATCATTCAAATCGAATGCTAATTGCTCTCAAAAACTGTTTTTTTCGCACATTTAGGTCTGTACCTCCGAAACGGCTAACCCTGCCTTTGCCAAATCCTAATCAGCACATCTCTCTATCATAATCCCCCTATCGAATGTTTTTTGAACGAAAAATATTATCCATACATATATATATATATACACACATCCATTTTTTCTGAGTCATGCCAAAATGTTCAAAAACCTTCAAAACGTGAATAAATGTAAAAAATTTCAATTTCGATTTTTGGACGATCATTACCCTACAGGAAGTTAATAAGTAATCGTAAGTGCCATTTTTCCTTAAGGCAAGTTGCATGAAATTTCTGAAGTGTGCAAGTAATATATTTAATCTAGAATATTTAACATCTAGTATCTAGTATTTACATATTTTTCCAAACTTATTTCTACTTTTTTCGAGTCATATTATATGATCTCACGACATGTCGTTATTTTATTTTTCGGTGCTGCGTGACATTCGTTGATCTTTTTATTAAACACGTTGCACGGGATATCCCCTGGACAGAAAACGTTATTTTTATGTTTTTGTATTTATATATGTATTTTATATGAATGCACGCGACGTTTTTAAATCATATTACATACGATGTCACAGCTTTTATATATGCCACTCGCACGTGTAGGAATACTAAAGATATACAATGTACAGTTAAAGGTTTTTCTTCTCAAATTTTATGACGGTTATACGCGTCAACATATAATTCCGCTATCTTCCGATGACGACTATATGCGTCAATAATTTACTCCCAGTATATACTTTCCAGATATGAAATTATGTATATTTTGTGTGGCAGTTGCACTCCCTCGTCGTATCAAAGAGAATCCATTTGTTTCGCAGTCGGTTTTTGTTCTATTTTGAAATGCTAAAGAAAATGTCATCATACAGAATATCATTAAGAAAATGTCAGGACAACTCCGAGATATAAATTGCCGTTTGATACTTTTATCTTTGTTACTCTAGTTATTGTTATAAATGACAACGGGGAAGAAAAATACAGCAAGGTTTCCATGAACCAAGGAAATTAAACTACAAAATATTAATGGTATAGTTGATACGCATGATTGTTGATTACTAGATTTGAGTACCAATATTTGGTAGACAAATGATACACAAAATCATACTTTAGCTCTCAAATTCACAACAACTAAGCAAAAATATAGACGCACCTGGGCATCTCTTACAAAAGCCTTTCATATCATGGATTTTCAATCATAGATTTTCAAGTACAAATTTTTTCCAAACATCCACAAAACCTAAATATTATCTAAAATTTATGCAAATTGAATACATAAGTATGCATCCTTATATTTCAAATATTTCTTTTATTTCCATAAGACGTGCTTTGCTGTTACAAACGACATGACATTTTTCTTTATAATTACTTTTGCTTTAAGAAGTTTACAAAGAATTCTTATTTTTAGTTTTTTTGTTATTATAATTAAAAGAACAGAAAAACGTGATGTAATAATGTATTTACGGTATAAACGGAGACAAAGAGTTTTGCGATGAAAGCGTTCGTATTTTTAACTCAAATAAAATGTTAATTGTAATTTGTAGAATACAAAGATCAAAAGTTATTCCAGATTTGTAGTTTATAATTGTATTTGGACAATGATAATATGGAATTTTATAAAGAATTTCTCAGAAAAAGTCAATCATTTACTAACAAGGTACAAACTGTATTCATATATTATTATCAGAAAGAGAAGTCATAGTTTTTCGTAGAAAATCCTATTTTTATATATTTTTTATTTTAAAATATTTGATTTATATAAGAAATTAAGTATAATAGTCATATTTAACTAATATGATTAATCTTGTTTATATCTGGTATAGTTTTTTTAATTCAGTTTTAAATTTGTTTAATTTTGATTTGATAATGATTTTTTTTATCGGCGTTTCAATTCATTTTGAAATAGACAAAATGTGGAAAAAATGTATCTGTGTGTGTATGTGTATGTGAGCCGATTTTCAGATTTTTTGACCATATTTTATCAAAATCGACCAAACCGATTGCAAAAATTTAGAAAAATTTAGAAACATTAGAAGGGCCGATGAGGACTAAAGTTGTTTTACGTTAAGATCGGTCAAGCTGTTTTTTTGTAATTTGCCAAAAAGTGTAAAATTGATAGTCCACGTTCTAGCCCACAATTCTTAAACGATTTTAAACATTCAAAAATTTTTCAAAAGCTATTTGTTGGGAATTGCCCTGATGTAGTTTTGGTAAAGATCTACCAAGACAGTTTTTCATAATTAGTTAGTGAATATTTTTATGATGATTTTGACAAATCTTTGTATAGATTTTGTAGTATAAAATACATAATAAATTATTATAGACCTACGACAAGCGGTTAAGGGATTCTAATCAGAATCTATGCTGAAGGTTTTCGTGTTTTATGTGATTATGTGACAAATTATATAATTTTATTATGTAATATATAAAATTATCATTATATTTTCTGAAGTTTTTGTTTTTCAACAAAACAATATACCTAAATTTGTGTTTTTTCTGGCTTCATATGGTAAGCTTTTAGTAATTTTATATACTTGTAAAAAAAATTTGTTTGAATTTATTAACCTGGTGGGTAATGAAACATACAGTGTCGAAATGACATAACATCTGCATGATTTTTTGCCATTTACTATTTCTGCAAATTTTTTTATTTTATGTATTCTGTTTTTATATAATTATCCAGCAGACGAGTACAAATAATTTTGCAGAAATTCTTCCACTGTTAAAACTAGTCGTGGTGCAGTATCAGCATCCTTTTCTCCTTAAATGGAAATATAAACGTCTATCTATCTACTATCTCCAGAGATTTACATCTGGGTTCATGAAAGCGTGTGTTCGGAATCCTCTGCACAAAGCTGCTGTACCTGATGAATATCCTGGAAAGGATTTTTGTTCGTTTTACTGCTGGAGCAACCGTGCGTCCTTCTATTCTTTCTTACGATATATGATATACGAATAATGCTGAGAATTGCACCATTGTGTGCAGGAATAAAGATATTGCTCGGGGAAGATTAAATTTGATGTTAGGTATTTTCTCAGAGGTATATATCAAATATCTTCACGTAACGGTGAACGCTTTTGTAATAATTTAATTCTGTATTATTTTCAACGGGTAGGAAAATTTTACCAAGGATTTTTTGGTAGAACTAGTTGTAAGTAGGGAATGCAATACCGGTACACCGGTATATCGAATTACCGGTAAACCGCCCGATTTTCGGGCTTTATTTTTACCGGTATTTATTCCAAAAATACCGGTGATTTCGGTATTTTTACATAAGCGCTATTTGATACATAATATCCTAAAGTTTAAATTTCTCGGAACAAATTTATCTTTAAATTCCATTATCGCATAAACAGCTATATCTACATGTGATTCTATAAGATAAATAAATGTCAAATATTATTTCGCCTCGTCATTGAACTGAATGTTTATTGCTTTCCAAAGGGCTTCATATCGTGTTACAATAAATAGAATTGGATTGATAGATAATGATGTTTGTTTTATCTTTTGTAAAAATGTAACGGTTTTTTAAGTCCCCTAATCTTTATTTTTTCTAACTTTATACATAATAATTATGATAATTACTAAATATTTTTGCTTCTTATTACAATTATAAAATATTATTTTTCGAAAACGTTTCGAAGTTTGAAAATACTATAGAACAATCATATTGTTTTAAATAACAATACTCAACAATTATAGTAACTTATTATTTATCTCGACAAAGAATCCGTTCTTAAATTATTGTAGAAAAATTATTTTCTTAAAATATTGGTGATTATGCTAATTTTAACACATCGGACAATGCAGTTTATTATAATAATGTAATATGATCTTTTATGAGTTTTTGGTCTTTTTTACTCATAAGTTTTTTTTGGTGAAAAGTACTCAATAGTGATATTGAATTAATTAAATTGCATATACTTTTGTTTAATTATTATTTAAAAAAATAAATTTACTGTTTTATTTTATTGTTTAGTTGAATATAGTTGTAGTTGTATATACATTTTTTTATATTTGTACTAGTAACTTTCAATTTTGTTTACGTTTGTTTAAGATAATAAAAATACCGGTGATTTACCGGTATTCCGGTTTTAAAATGAAAAATTACCGAAATACCGGTATTGAAATTTTCCATCTGTATTGCATTCCCTAGTTGTAAGTATATACCATACATAAACAACGTAATCAATAAGAATTGAGATTCAGTTTTTTAGGTAAAAGTTCAACACTTTCCAATTGATGTCTTTTAAACATACATATATGTAGAAAATGAGTGTTTCATGGCGTAACGGTTAAGCGCACTGCCTTGTGTCGACTGGGCCGTGGAATCATGCAGTAGTGATATCAGTTTTCATTATTCTTCCCTGAACCGAGTTGGAGTTCAACTCTGCCCCACAACAGTACTATCCATTATATGTAAGGAGATTTTGCACCGTAATTCCATCACATATACCTTTCTCAGAAACGATAACAAACAAAACGTGATTTCCAACAAAATTAACAGAAGACTCATAACAAAGCACACAAGCTTTTGTATAATACGATATACACAATATTAAATGTAAATCACGTTTCTTCTCATTCCTTCCAACAGAGTTTTGTTAATGCTCTTAATTAGGATACTAATTGCTACTGCAGGCGATAGTATTTTTTGTCAGTTTTATTTCGAAAGACTTTGTTTTTTACGTTTATTGTTTCGAGTTTGTTTTCGCCGCTCAGGGATCGTATACGAAGTCGTTTATTTTCGAGATTGCTTTTTTTTAGGACTGTCCATGTTGTAGTATAGAATATAGCTAAGGGGATACTTTTGATTTGATATTTGGAAATTGATAGCCAATATAAACGGTTGAACTCAAAATAAACTTTCTTTCGAGTTATTTGAAGGAAGGTGAAAAAATGATGTAAAAACATATATAGTAAACTGCAAATGATGGAAATACTGAAGTCAATTGCGAGTCATTCAAAATTTCAATATCCAAGTGTATATAACAGTTTTCACTATACCTTAGTAAATTTTATCTAGTTTCTACTAATGTAAATAAACTGTGAAGTTCGTATTAGAAATTGAAGTTATTTAAAGAAAAGTAAAAGATGTAAATCCATATAAAGCAAAATAATAGAAATAATAGCAAAATAAAAGGAAAATAAATAAGGACATTTTGAAGTTAACTGCGAAATCCAATAAAAATTTCAATATCAAGTGTATATAACATGTTCGAAATTAAAATTAGAAGTTATTTGAAGCAAAGCAAAAAAATGCTCTATGTACATATATTAGGTTGTCAAATATCTCCCTTCCGCCTTTTTGCTCTTGGTTTATAATACAAAAAGGCGGAAGGGAGAGATTTGACAACCTTATACTATATATATTGCTAATTAATGATATACTCCCTCCGCATTTAAACTGTGAATTATTCAAAATTTTAATATGCAAGTGTATGTAACAATTTTCAGTGGATTTTAGTAAATTATCTAGTATTTAATTATATATATATATATAAAACAAATAGACCGGAGCAAATTTTTCAAAATATTCAGAAAAAATGTAAAAAAATGGCCAGAATCCAATTACTACTCGAAAAATGTTGCAACAGGTTTTATTCAAAATTTCATTGTGCAAGTATATACAACAGTATAGTACTAGATTTTAGTAAATTAAATTTTATCTAGTGTACACAAATTGAAATGCTTGGAATAAAAATTTCCTATATTCATAAATTCCAATATTACTAAATCTATTGAATCTGGACAAAAACTATTAGCAAACTCTTGGAATATATGATATTCCAAAATAAACCAATTTTAATTTTCCATTAATTATTGTAAGTTATGAACTAATATTAATAGTTATCCTGCTCGTGGGTCTATTAGGGTAGTGCGGGCTAGTTGAGCATACGGGCAAGTGAGCAATCGAAATATCTCGAAAACTATTCACCGTCCGTTTAGGCATTATATGGCGGAAAGATAGAGATTTGGGAGAAATAAACATCCCGCGATCGCTAGTGGCCGTGGACAAATAAGTGAGGTTCACGGGCGTTTGGTTTATTTGAGACCAAAAAGTAAAAAAGTCATTCATCACGATGTTTTCGTCTGGTTTAGTCAAATGTTATTTATTTTAATCAGGTAAATATTATTCTTCCATATAATTATAGTACTTTTAATATGCATAGAGATTCTGGGTATAATTATCACAGTTTTTTTATAAACTCTCTTTTATTTTGAAATTACGAGTTGGGGTTAGTTGAGCATAGTTGCTAAACTTGTTCAACTACCATTAACTTCCAGAATTAATTATTATTTTAAGATTTAAGCTAAGTCTATGAGTAATAATATAAAGAAAAATGATTTTAAACAAAAATACTGAATATAATGGTAATATAATTCCTAAGATACGATATTGTTTTGTTGATTCTACTTTTGGTTAATTATTCAAAAAAAAAATACTATAAGTTTTGTTTCTCTGTCAATGAAGACTATAAATATAAAAAATGGTTATTAAAACTTATTTTATTTCATCACTAATCGACATTGAACCTATAATTTCATTATACTTTCTTAGTGCTCAACTTGCCCCCACCTATGGGGTACATTGAGCATACTTAACTTTTTTCATTAAACAGCTGTAGCTTTTAAATTTTACTTGTTACCAAAAATAGTATTAACACTTTTGTTAAGCGATAAACAACAAATCCATTAAGCCGTATTGCAATTTATTGAGACTTTTCATTGAGTAGCTACATCCGTTTAATTAAAAATTTGCTCATCTAGCCCCGCCCTACCCTAATCATTTACGTTATTACATATAATACCAGAAGGAAGGTTGTGATTTACACATCAGAATTTCTTAGGCACAACGGCGCCCGTCTTAGGCGACAAGGACGAAGTGAACCTCTCTCGAAATCTTTGCATTAAACACATTTCACCTTGTTAACTCGTCGGAAGCTATTAATCGTCGGTTTACACGAGGTTCAGCAGAATAACCGAGTTGAAAATCCCCAAGTCCCTCAGTGATGTAAAACCACGGGTCGAAGGGAATGGATACATAGTTAATCTAATCCATTTCTTCGACCCGGGTATAGGCAAGACACAAGATAAAGTTTGGAGTAGAATACAAAAATAGCTGTTAGTATTTCGTGAGTGTAGAAATCATAATATCCATTTATCCAATGCAATGTCATGTTCCTACATATGATACGTCCTATGAACACGAAACTCATTAAACAGTATTTCAAAGTGCTGAGTATCATTCTGTCTAAACTAATGTAAGTTACGTTGAGCACGTATCGCCATCGTAGGTTCTTCCACAAGAGCAAACTCTTAGCATTTGCCTCGACAAGCTTACGAACGACGAGCTCTTTCATTCACCCCCCATAACATGTAAAGTTCGTTTAGTCAAGAAAATACGACGAGGAGCTACGGAGCTTTTCCACCTTTTGCCCGCCCTACACTTCACAAGGAGGAGCTTTCAAAGCTCACTGGCTGAGCATGGCGAAAGTTGTGAAGACGAGTATTATTTATTACCATATTGTTGTAATAATTATATATTGTAATACATATGCATATATGAACCTACAGACTTACATTCATCTCAAACCAATAAAATTTTATCTAGACTAAATGTTTTATCCATTGTAGGTTAGTGCGGGCTTTTAAGGTCCGCGAAAAAAAGTTCTAGCAAAATTAGATTTTTTTAACAAACTGAGGATGAGTGTATGTGTAAAAAACTTATAGATATATGTGTGTGTATAAATTTGCGGATACAATTTTTCGTTGACGATTTTGAGAATGATTTAAAAAATATTCGATTCCTATTGATAAGGTTAATTGCTGAATAGTTGTTGGCAAAAGCTGGTCTAGCCGTTTCGAAGATACGGAGCAAAAAGTGTCAATAATGGTAATTTAATTTTTGAGTGAACGGAGCGTCCGATTTGAATAATTTATAAAACATTAAATTTGTATTGATTGGGAGAAGAAGCGATTTGTTTTTGGCAAAAGCAGGTCCAGCCACTTTGAAGATACTGAGCTAAATGTGCAAAAATTGCAGTTCTTGAGAGAACTAAGCGTCCGATTTGAATAATTCAAAGAACTTTCTGCTTGTTTTAACAAAACAATAAGGTCCGTAAAATAAAATGCTCAATTAAAATATAAGTAAATAAGAAAATAGTAAATAAGAAAATGGTAAATAAATAAAATAGTAGAAAATTCAATTTTCACAAGAGATATAGAAAATTAATGGTCATTCCAACACTATTGAATTATTTGCCTGACGAAGTTCCATTGTGATTTTTGCAAAAAAATTGCCTATGAAATATGTATTTTGAGCTGAAGTTATATTTGACTCATTGGTTAAAATTGTATTTCAAGAAACAACAAGTCTGGTTATAACTAGGTAAACAAAAATATTCAGAAAAACTAGATTAATAATGGTAAGTGTAAAAGTCGATAAACATTCGTGTTTATTTTGCTTAATAATGTATAAAAAGTTTTAATTTATTTGAACAACAATTAAATTTCAAGGCATTGATTAAATTATCTACCTATTGATTAAATTATACCTATTAATTTGTAAAACATTTTTTAAATTAAAAATAACTAGTAAGTGCATTACATCATGCCTTAGGGCAAAATGCTGCAACTTCCAGTACGGGATTTAAAATTTCTTTACAAATAGTTTTTGAGAATTTTGAATTTCTATGTGCATTTATGAAAATTTGGAATATATTTGAAAAATTCCAATTTTTTGTCAACAAATTGATACTAGTGTACTAGAAATTATTTTTCTTTCATTTTGAAATTTTTTTAAGAATATGAAAATTGTGATATTAGAAAAATCTATTTTTCGAAAGTTATGGTTTATTGTAAAAAATTGAATTTCTTGAAAGTTTTTAATGCTATTGAAATCTGTTAAATCAAGATTGTCAAAAATGTCGAGCGCATTTGTTTAAACTATAAGTTAATTTTCAATATTATAAATCTTATACAGAACTCATATAAATTGGCTCTTATAATTAAAATCTCTATAAAATCTCATAATTTCATGTGCATATATCTAATGGTCATTTTTGATCGTCAAACAACATTTTTTAAACATTTTTTCTGGGTTTCCAAAACCGCTAAATCTGCTTTTGTAAAAATTTAATCAGTTTTTCACTACGTCAATAGAAAAGAAATGATTTTCGAGTCCTAAAAATCAGATATCCCGTTTTCTCAAATTTATATTTTTAACGTAGGGTATAACTTACCCTACGTAATCGCAAAAAAACGAAAATGAAAATATTTATATATCTTTACGTTTCACAGGTTTCTGAATATTTTGGCATACCTTTGGAAAAAATGGATGTATGTGTGTATGTGTGTGTGTGTGCGGATACAAATTTTCGTCCATTTTACTCCGCCTAATTGAAAAATAGCCCAGATGACGTATTTTTAAAAACTATAAAAAAAATATTTTGCCATAATGAATTTTCTGGAATATTTAATGAACATAGCTAGATGTTTGATATATGATATTTGTTGTTATAAAGTTAGTTTGGTTTTCACGGTATAATTGCTAAAAGCCACGCCATACCCGATACACAATTTACAATCCTCCATTCCCACCTCGTTACAAAAATCTTAAATATCCTTCCTCCATATTTCACATCACAAACCATTTCATTTAAAGAAAAATCAAGCAATCAGGCCAGACATTTCAAGTCCCAGCGAGTTCTGAATTCGATACGAACATATAAGTCAGGAAGCAAAAAGTTACTCGACGGGCGGCGACTACAATCTCGAAAATGTAGAAAGGGTAGCTATTACCTGGTGAATGGGGCATATAAATATATATATATATATATATATATATATATATACAACACCAAAGAGAATTTACCTTGAAGAAGATGGATTGAGTATAATAACAGGCAGAGTGAAGGCAATACAAAACCCTCGCTCGATATCCGTTCTGAGGTGATAAATAGTAATATATATATATATATATATATATATATATATATATATATCTCAACTACGATTATTACCACCAGCATAGTATGCAAAATCAACTATATCTCAAATTACCATGGTTTAGCAAACAACAAACCCTCATGATGAGCATTGTGTTTGCCTTCGAGTCTCTCAAAGTTTTGCCTGAGCAAAACTTTCCTAACAGCAACTTGTGTATTTTAATTAAGAGACATGTAAAGAGAAAACATATTTTATTTCATAAAATGAATGCATATTTTCTATGGAGACGATAAACTCTTGACTTGAACAAATTCTATAAAGTTAATTGACAATCAATTATAATTATTTGAGAATGAATCCTTGTAAATTTTTCGCATATGGCAAGATAAAACGATTTCATTTTCATTCTCTTTTTTCCTTCTATGTATCTGTCAGACTACTACAAAAGAAAAAAATGCAATATGAAATAACCCCGCAGGGTATTCAGAAAATGGTTTGTACAGTTAGATCTTTTCTGGACTTGGGGAAAAGTTCCTTTGGGAGTTCAACACGATCGGAAAATTATATTGAGTTTATCGAGAACGTAATTTTCAAGCTGACGAAGAAATTACAGTACTGTAGGACTGAGAAATATAATTTATTTTTCCGTCAAAATTATAATTTGAAATGACTGATGAATATTTATGAGGTATCACTAACATTTTCAAAATCAGTGTGTAAAGGGATAGCATTAGAACTGCAAATATAATAAACAAAAAAATTATTATATTTAAGAAGAAAAATGTTATTAAAAATGTATGGCCTATTGAAAAGTTCTAATTCCTTTACTTCAGATTGCGCAGTTCGAGATTTTGCAGAAAACAGTTTTCTATAAATTCATTTTATGGAACGAACAAACGACGTCAATATAAGATTTATTAATTAAGACTTAGTTTAATGAGATAGCCCTCTCTGATTGTCGAAAGGTCGAGATGAGAGGAAATTAGTCTGCACACGTGTTTACACTTTGCTTTAAGAGCATACGGAAACAAGATCAGAGCAAATGCTTCTCTTCATAATAGGAAAGCTGGGGGATAGTTTGAACTTTTTGAATAAAAATATTTAAATTTATATTTTTGGTTTTAACCTACCTATTTATTACTTGCAGTATAATATTTTAGCGTTTTGAGTAAATTTTAAATTATTTTACTAATACAATTTTTTTTTACAAAAATTCAACAAGAGATGATCTACATCAACTTATATTGCTAAATTAGATATAGTGGAAAAATCCAACCAATTTATATACAATTTTTTTCCAGCATTTTTAACTAACAGAAATAAACAGATTTACTAAAGATACTAGAATATATACAGGGTATCCCAGAACTCAACGTCAAGCCGAAAGCGAGTGACAGTATTTATTTATTCATAAGCATCCGTAATCAATAATAATAATACATATTATTTTAGGTTCTTGCCAAACTTAATGCGAATTAATACTTAAAAAAAACTAATTTTATTTTAATGATTTTTGCTTCAGAAAAAATGATATCTATCCGAAAAAAAGAAATATTTTATGTGACTTGAAAATGAGCTTTTAAGTGCAACCTAGAGCTTTGGTATATCTTTAACTATTTTTCGGTTACTGTGGTTAATTTTTATTAATTTTGTTTTTATTCAAACTTTGGATCTGAAACTGTAAATAATATTTCTAGAACCACAGTCTAATAATGACCTAATTGGCTTAAGTTTAAGTTTAAGTTTTTTTAAATAATTAAGACTATTTGGTCAACTATGAATTCGAAATTTTTAATATATTTGAGTTTGAACTTCTTCAATTTAAAAAATGTATTAAAGTGTTTGGGAAGTTAAGATTGTGCATTGAATCAGGATTGTAAAAAGGTAAAATACATGATAGTTTCTTGAGTTTTTTTTTGTGAAAAATTAAAACTTAAAAATAAAGAAGTGTTTTTCAAAGAAAACCAATTTTAAAAATTTTAAATTCATAGCTTGACAAAGAAGTTTTATTTCAGAAAACTTGTGACAATTGTCACTATTTTTGACTGTGATCTTGAAATGTTATTAAGGGTTAGAATTCTAAAGTTTAAACGGACAAAAATAATAAAAATCAACCGCAATAACCAAAAAATGGTCACAGTCTCACCAAAGCTCTAAGTTGTACTTAAAAGCTCCTAATTTTCAAACTACACAAGAAACTTTTCTAATTTTTAATTCTTATAATTTTGCAATTTTAATCTGTACTGTAAAAAAATAAAATACGTGTTAGAATCTTGAAAAAAAATTAACAATATTATAGTCAAACAAAAAGCCTTAATTCTTCAAAAATTGGTGTAAAAGTATAATTTTGACTGTGGTCCTAGAAATGTTATTTACAGTTACAATCAGAAGTTTAAATTAACAACAATAATGAAATAACCGAAAAATAGTCAAAGTTTCACCAAAGCTCTAGTTGTACTTAAAAGCTCTTAAATTTCAAACTGCACGACATAAATTTTTTTCAATTTTGCGAGTTGCATATAAAATTGAACGTTTAATTAGGATTGTAAAAAGGTAAAATACTTAATAATATAATCAGAAAAAAATTACAGTAAAAAATTAAAAATTAAAAATAACATGATTTTTGCTATGTGCAGGAATTACTGATGCAAAAAACTAGCAAAAATCGTATTATTTTTATGTTTATTTTTTTTTACTGAAATTTTTATAAAAAAATTAACTAATTAATTTAACTAATATTAATTAATAATAAAATCTTGATTAAACTTTTGATGGAACTTGTCCAGATTCTTCAGTACATTTATTAAAAAGTTGAGCTATCAAAATCGGCCCGCTTAAAAAATTTCTAAGTCAAAAGTATAAATTTTTGAAAACACGGGGCAATTGTGTCATTGTTTTTGACTGCGGTCCTAGAAATGTGATTTAACAATCCCAAATTTTATAAAAAAACACAGTAACACAAAAAATGGTCACAGTTTGACTAAAGCTCTAGCTTGTACTTGAAAGCTCATATTTTTCAAACTACACTAGAAACATATTTTTGCATTTTTTTCATGATAATTACAATCAACACAATCACCTCTTTCGGCTCAATGTTGAGTTCTGGGATCCCCAGTATATATGAAAAAAATTGCATCGTGAAATTCAAAAGTAGCAATAATTAAAAAGGATAATATTGCTATCACATTGGACACGGTCTGGGAACAAACATTAATAATTATAGGTATACGCTCGTATGATTTTTAATAATAAAAACCCAATCAAGTTTCCTTTCTTCACTTCAATTATCTCACAAATAATTAAAGTCGACTTCAAAGAATCCCGCCCTCGCACTATTCCTTCATTGACTGACTGAGTAGTTTCGTAATTGCCTTTCGCTTGCGAGGTTTCTGAAAAGCAAGAAATTCTCTACTAACACAACACAACTGCCTCAATGTGTTCCAGGAACTTTAATTGTATCACAAGGATTACTACATACACAACAGAAGGATCTCGAAAGCTACAACTACTGGTGGAATCAAACTTTCAGATGATTTGATAGAATTACGCTACAAGTTAAGGAAATATATCAAGACTACAATGTTAAGAAAATATATCAAGACTAACTCTCCTTGGAAGATAACGGTGAAAAAAATTCGCTTTAATTGCCATAATTAAAAAAAAATCTACCAAGATGTAATGTAAATATTTTTACGCAACGAGCATCTGGTATTTTCATGTATTTTACTTAATAAGTCACTTTTACTATTTTTATATAATTTTGTTGATTTTTTTCAAAGTTCATTAAATTTCATGAACTAGATGATAACAACCCTATTTTTTAAATGCATCAGTTTGTTTTTTTTTAGCTTAATAATAATTATGATTTTTATGTATAAGGTATCCCAGAACTCAACGTCAAAAATAAATGGAATGACAGTATTGATAGTGACTATCATGAAATATATTAGAAAAAATATCTTTTGTTTGAAAATTATGAGCTTTTGAGTACAACCTAGAGCTTTGGTGAAAATATGACCATTGTTCGCTACCAAGTAGTACAATGGTAAGAAAATATATCAAGACTACCTTAGGAAGTTTTACTTGCTATCATTTCAAAAAAAAATTATCAAGACAGAATATTAATATAGCTTTATAACGTGCATCAAGTCACTCCTGCTATTTTTTATTTATATTCTTGATTTTTTCTAAGTTCAAAAAAATTCGTGAAGCTAGATGACACCAACCATTTTTTTAATTACATCAGTTTGAATTTTTTTTAGCTTATATACATGACAAGTATAATTATGATTTTTATGTATAAGGTATCCCAGAACTCAACGTCAAACCGAAATGAATGGATAGTATCATTCTTAACTATGATGCAAAGTTTAGAAGAAATAATTATCTAATGCAGTTTGAAAATTATGAGCTTTCAAGTTCAACCTAGAGCCTTGGTGAAAATGTGATATTTTTCGTATTTTGTCGTTAATTTTATTCCATTTATTTAATTTTTTAAATGGGTTGAAATTATTGATTGTAACTATTATGAAAAATTTAGAAAAAAAGTATCTGAGGTAGTTAGAAAATTATGAGCTTTCAAGTGCAAGCTAAGGCTTTCGTAAAACTGTAACCTCTGTGAAAATTGCTCAGTTATTATGGTTAATTTTTATTATTTTTGTTTATTTTAACTTTGGAACTGAAACCATAAATAATATTTCTAGAACCATAGTCAAAAATAATTATACAATGGCTTCAAGTTCTCAAGAATTAAGAATTTTTTTAAAATGAATCGATTTATTATATTCCAGAATTTAATTTTAAGACTAAACATGTTAATTGCGTTGATAGTATTATGAGAAAATAAAAATAAATTAATTGATGTCGTTTATAATTTACGAGCTTTTAAGTGCAACCTAGAGCTTTGGTGAAATTGTGGTCATTTTTAAGTTATTGTGGCTAATTTTTATTGTTCATATTCATTTAGACTTCAGCACTGTAACAGTAAATAAATTGCAAGATTACAATCAAAAATAATTATATAATAGCAGCAAATTTTCAAGTGTTAAAACTTTTTGTTATACTATGAATTTTCAGTTTTCAAAATTGATGGATTTTGAAAGACTCTCCTTTAAAAAAATGTACTAAAGTATGTTGGCAAGTTTCACCAAAAGTTTGGATATTTAATCAGGATTGTTAAATAGTAAAATACTTATTAGATGTTTAATAAAAATATCGAGTAAAAAAATAAAAACCTGAAAACAACACAATTTTGCCTAGTGCATTTCGCACACAACCAGTTGAATTGTTTGGTGTAAAAATCGTGTCCTTTTTAAGTTATTTTTTTAATCTTTTTTTTTATTATAAAACTATCTAGTAATTCACCATTATACAATCCTAATTAAATGTATCAACTTTTAAAGAAACTTGCCAACTTTTTTCAAAGAAGAGCTCTTCAAAATCGACTTACTTTGAAAATTTTAAATTTATACCAAAGGCCTAAATCCTTAAAACCTTGAGGCAATTATGTTATTGCTCTAAGTTTACAAATTAAGTTTGTTTTTTCTAATTTTTTTTAGGATAGTTAAGGTCAATATTATTACACCGTTTCAGCTTGACGTTGAGTTCTGGAAAACCCTATATATATGTCAAAATGCATTGATCACCGTTACATAATTTGTGTATAAAATTCATTAATCAAAGGTCGTTGTACTCGGCATAAATAATTATATTATCATCAATCTAACTAATTTTAATTTGCGCCACTTATCAACAATTACGTTTATTTCCATCCCTGGTGGTAATTTGTTCAGTTCTGCTCCTCTAAAAGGTAAACATTCAAAAGCAATTTCGGTTATAATTTCAAAGGATTTCAAAAGCTTCTTCAAACATCAAAAGACCGAGTTACGTCTGTGAAATCCTTGTATCTGATTTTCAATAAGGAATCGGAGATGTTTGATTAAGTATTCATATTTGCTTCGAGGAAAATACGAAGATACGAAAAAGGTTTTTCGCAAAAGGAAATGTCCCGAATAAAAAATGACAGAAAAGATGATGGGTAGGAATGCAGTATATCTACATACTGGGGGTAGAAATCGATTTTGTATGGAATGAAAATTAAATGCTAAAATAGTGTTTGTTGATGATTTTTGGCAAAGGCAGGTCTAGCTGTTTTGGAGATATATTAAAAATCATTTTACATATATAGACAATGTGATAAAATTATTAAATTTTAGAGAAAAAATTTAAAGTCTTACTAACTATGAGAAACCGTTTAAAAACGATAAAAATTCAATATTAGAACTTATCACAATATTCGAACATATACAAGTTTTTTCTTAAAAACTTTCAAATTTAATAATTTCAAAATTCCTTTAAATAGTTCAAATAAACTAGTGGTGTATGACATCGTGCCTTAAGTAAAATTGCTAGAACTTTTCGGACCAAAAATTATTTTTTTTAAACTTGGAAAAATTAGATTTCTGAGAAATCTAAAATTTTTGAAAAAAAACTGAAGAAAAATATTTAAATTTTGGAAATTTTTAACTTATTTTGAAGCAATAGATGCATCGAGACGTAATATCGAAGCGCGTAAGCGCCGCGTCGCCTTCTAACGGATAAACAGTGTTACGTAATTCTCAGAAATGCAAACAAAATTGATACACATTATTAAAATCACCATAAAATATCAGATAATTTGATGTACACTTGTGTCTGATGATCATTTTTGACCGCCAAATGGCACTTTTTTTACTAGATCTCCGAACGCGCTAGACCTGCCTTCTCAAAAATTAAATCAGTTCTTCATCTCGCAAAAGAGGAAAATGTTTTTTGAATTCTTAAAATCGGACGTTTCGTTCTCGTAAAAATTGAGTTACCGTTTTTAGCTATTTTTGCCCCGTATCTCCGAAACGGCTAGACCTGCCTTTGCCAAAAACTAAACAGCACGTCTCCTTATCAATAGGAATCGAATGTTTTTTTAATTATTCAAATCGGTTGGAGCGTGTTTCCGAAATCGTCGACGAAAATTTGTATCCGAACACACACACGCATACACACACACACTCATCCATTTTTTCTGAGGAATGCCAAAATGTTCAGAAACCTTTGAAACGTAAAGATATATAAAAAATTACATTTTCGATTTTTTGCGATTACTATGACTTACCCTACGTTAAATTAATAACTTAGCTTAACTCAATTTCAAAATATTTATAAAATAAAATAAGAAACATAAAATTAGGTTCTGAAAAGCATTCCGTACGGGATGAAATCTGATGAGATTTTGTTTATTATTTTGTGAACATATATACAGATAGTCGCCTAAATTCGCCTTAAGTTAATTAAATGAGACGTAGACTTTGAGAGATACCAATTTATAATTTTTTAAACTAAAACCCACTAATCTAAGCCTTTATATAACCCAAAAAATAATCGTTTTCACAGCTTTTTCTCTGACAGTCTGGAGAGATTTTCTTTACCCTCGTTTCAGATCAAGTCCGTTCAATTTGGATTTCGATAAATTGCTTCAATTATTTTGCATTATTTTTCTCTCTCACCTTACCTACAAAACAAAGTATCTAATATCTGTTTTCAGGCAAGTCTTGTCCGATGGGAAATACGTTGTTGAAAAATAATGTTGAAGGTGGAATGAAATTGATGTCGGTATCCATTTCGATAATTAAAACTACGAGATCTGTTTCATGGTTTTAATTGAATGCATTTGATAGAATGAATGGGATTGATAAAGGATAGAAATATTATGAAGTTGGTCGATTGGTAACGGTTGTTCTTTTTGTAATGAAAAATCTAAGCAAAAGATTGATTACTAAGAGATCATGTAAGCAGATACTTAAAAATCGAACAGTTCGAAGTGAATTTATTAAAATATTTATTTTTATATTAGAGCAAAAATTATGTTATATTTTGTATCATTATTTAACGATTTAGTAATTAACGTAGTGAAAAAATTTTTTTTTTAAGGGTATTTAAAATGATCATCAAAGGGCTACACCTAATGACGGTTAATATGATTTATGAGTTGAATCAAACACTCTAGGTTCTTTACAGATAATATATTAATAATAGAACATAAAGATAAAATCTAAATAAAGGAATCTAAGAATAAAATTTACTATTACAGTCGTCTAAAGACATTACATGTCATTTATTATAAAGTATGAAAATCCACATTTTATAATGAGAGAACAAAAACTTTGCACAGATCTCAAGGTAATTATGCTGATAATACTTTTCCAGCAGTTTCAAGACAATTGTCATAGTTCTGCATCTCATAAATATTATAAAAATCTCTAGACGTCATTAGTAGATGCAGACATTCTGCAAAAGTTTTCATAAAAATGAATCAATTTTTTTTTTAAATGTGCTTGAGATATTTTGTGGGAGCTATTGGAGATTGCTCCCAAAAATAAAAGAAAATAAAATTGTGTAAAAAGTAATCAATTTTCTGTAGCAATTTTTCATAGGAACAAATCTAGAGCTAGTAAATAATAAAATTAAACTAATATATATTTGAATGATATTTTGGTATAAGAATCGATGGCATTAGCTCTAAATATAATCTTTTACTAAATAAATTTCTATAATTACAATTACCCTGAATAGATCCAGTATTTATTAATCTATTCCCTTTCAAAATCATTAAATAAATGTAGGTAGTTCTGCTATATAGCACTCAACTTGAATAATATAATAGCACTTTTATAGCATTTCCTGATGTAGTTTCGCAAAGTAATTGAGTTGCTTAGTCATTTGCAGAACTTTACTTCGACTTGTACACATTATATGTATATTAGTAGAAAATGTTGAATGTAAAAACGATGGTAAGTCGGATATAGGAAAATTTGGATATTCTGGTCTAGGAAAATAAAATTTATGCGATTTTTGAAAGGACGTAGAATCAAAATACTTTTGACTATGTTTTTGTTACTAATTGTTGATTAATGCTTGGAAAATAATAAAACAAAAATAAGTTAATCGTGCATGCCAATTTAAATTTCTTGAATGTGGAATGTTTTTCAAATCATGCAAATCAGATACTCCTAAATTTTTTTCTCACAAATTTAAATGCAATTTTCTACCCTTTTTGCTCCTCATTTTCAAAACCACTAAACACCTGTCTTTGCAAAAACTAATCACATTATCAATAGAAATCGAATGCTTTTTGGATAATTCAATTCAGTTGAGCGGTGCTCCCAAAAACGTCGACGAAAAAATATTGTATCCACACATGCATACATACACACACACTTCCATTTTCTTCTAATGTACGCTAAAATGTTCAGAAACCTCTCAAACGTAAAGATATGCAAAAACTTTCATTCTCGATGTTTGAACGATTGGGTTAACTCACCATATAGTAAGTTAAAAATAAAATTAATGAAAAAGTTTTCATTCTAAAAAGTGATAAGATTGGTGTTTCAAAAAATAACCTTATTCATAATTTTAGATCTTAAAACAATCTAAAGAAAAAAATATTAATGCAGAATTATGTTCAAATCGCTTAAACTATGGACAAGTTAAAATAAGTTTTTTTAAAAATCGTAAAATTAGGAATTGGGGAATGATCTTAGTTCATACTGAAGAAAGTTTTATATAAAAGATTGTGTAAAATTTATAAGTAAATCGGTCCAGTAGAAATTGAGAAATCGTAGGTATCCTATTGAAAAATCCAGTTTTGAAAAAAACTGCTTCTAACGTTTCGAAAAGAAAGAAAATAGAAAATTATTGTGGACAAACATTTACATCTCAGAAAATTATCTAAAATTTGGAATATGTGAATGAGCTTATTTCATTCTAAAGAGAGTTCTATAAAGGAAATTGTATAAAAATTTAAGTAAACCGGTCCAGTAGAAATTGAGAAATCGTGGATATCATATTGAAAAATGTATAAAATTTTTATGTAAATCAGTCCAGCAGAAATTGAGAAATCGTGGGTATTTTATTGAAAAATTCAGTTTTAAGAAAAACTGAATTTAAAGTGTCAGAAACAGGGGAGGATCATCTGGTCGAACAGCAGATATCTCTGATAATTTAAATTTTGAAAAATACTCTTGTACACATATTATTGAATATAAAAATATTAAAATATTTTTTTTCAGAGATCAGCATACTCCCTTAACTTTGAAATCCGTATAATACCAAGAGCTTCGTAAATCTAATCCTATTAAAATTAGTTAGATAAAGAAGTTCATAAAATTAGGCATATTAGAATATGAAAATATTAGTAAAGTGCAATAGAATTCATAATGAACATTGAGAGAACATATCTTCTGAATTTCTTAGGGCGTGGATGAGAAAACTTTGTAACTCAAATGTTCTTGCGTTCACGATCGTGGGGTCTGTGTTTAAATAACGAGATCCGTATAAATTAAGTTTTCCAGTTACACGAGTAAAATACTTTGAAATTATACAGAGAGTACAACACGGTGTAGACTGTAGAGCAATTTGGCATGTTTTCAATCAATTATGCTGAATATAATTTAGTCTCGGGCGAGGCTCGGCGTTTTGTTATTGTTGTTCGGCGATGAGAGCGCGAACTCGCTAAAATATTTGTATCCGTTGAAGCAGAAAGAGATGCCTTTGTTTTCTAGAGAGTTTATGATGTTTGCAGTTTCTGTATAAATTTTCTTGCTTTATAGTTTTATTTGAATAATCAAACATAACTTTGCTGAGAGCTTTCGGCTGGGAATATTTTATTGCGTAACTTTAGTGTATTTTGCAAGCAGAAACAACCATGGAAGATATTTACAATGGTAAAGGATATTGTTCGGTATAAATTTAAATAATGAATTTGCAATAAGATTTTCCAATAGGAAAGGAAACTCATCAATATTCCTTCAATATTTGAAACTTAATTAAGGGTGTATCGCCCTAGTCTAGTCTAAAAGTTTCAGGGAATCGTTTTTTCTTATTTAATATTTTTATATCTAATGTATAGCTATTAAATAATATGCGTACAAAAATATTTTTTAAATTTTGACTAATTTTCAGGGATATTTGCTGTTTGACTACAATAAACTTCATCTGTTTCTAAAACTCAGAAAGCAGTTTTTTCGAAATTATTGTTTTCGATACTATACCCATGTTTCCTCAACTTCTAGTGAACCGATTTAGTTAAAAGTTTTATATAGTCATCTTTATATATTTCTCTTCAATATGAACTGATTTATTCCCAATTTCCAATTTTACTATTGCCTACTAAACAATTCGTAGAAATAAAAAAAACTATTTTTTTTAAATGCAGTTGCTATTTGGTAAAAAAAAAATGTCTATAGAACACAACTACAACATTATTCTAGATGAATAATAAAGAAAAATATTAATATAAGTATAATATCTATATTTGTTGACTCGAAAAACGTTTCACCATGTAAAGTATTTTTAAGAAATTTCTAGATATCAAAAAATCTAATTAAAAGTTACTAAACAAAATAGGAGTTTAAGGTAGAAGGGTAAAAATTCTGAACAGTATGTTATTCTTAACTACATATTACAAAAAATAGAATAGATATAATCAAAAAGTTCAAAACAAGCTTCATGAGTTGTCCCATTATTTTTTTTTTAAAGTTAAATTCAAGCTTTTTCATAAGCTCATCTGAATCTGAATTGAAATTAGGAGAAAAACATCTTTTTACTGAAAGCGAGATAAAAAATTATTAACCGAAATGCCTGTGTTTCAAAATAGGGGTTTGTAGCATAAATACAAAAAATAAAATAAATTTGTCCAAAAGATAAAAAAAAATTTAAGGGTAGTCAATTCTTACTTAGTCTATATAAGTTGTAGGGGTAGGGAAATAAGAAATATATGTTGATCAATTCTACGACCTTTCAAAAATCGCGTAAAATTCATACCTTTAGACTACAAATATTCCCTTAATATCATACGATTACATCTTAGAAAATAATGTTTTCTTTTATTCAGATTCTCGAAAACAGTTTGCATTCGATAAAACCTAAAACGATCTCATCCCGGAGTCGCAGTACAAGAAAATTCACTCACACGATAACACAAATATCTTGTAGAATCCCAAAATATCCGTTTTCATACGTTCCAATAGCCTATAAAGCCGATGAAAATTTATCGAAGATTTTCACTTTCGTCGTTTCTGTATAAATTCAGAAATATTGCCTCAGAATGGAATTACTTCGTGGATTTGGCGGCTCAAACGCAATTTTCAAGTTTAATCATGATAGACACAAATTTTCATGTATAATGGAAACATACATACACACACAGGTTTTGAGGAATTATGACCAAGGCAGCAAAATGCTACTTGCCTTAAGGTTAATTGACTAATTCTGAGTCAATATTGATTATTATTCGTTAACTCTTCAAAAAATTTGGCATTAATGAGATATTGCGTCTCTATGCAGCTAAAACAGCGTGATTGCTTTGAAAAAAAAAAATCAAAATTTCCAAAATATTTCAAAGTAAAAAAAACATTTTTTTCAAAGGATTTTTTCTAAAAAAAGTTTTTTTCAAAAATTTAGAATTTCTCAAAAATTTAATTTATTCAAAGTGTAAAAAAATCTTTTAAAAAAAAATAATTTTTGGTAGGGAAAGTTCCAGCAAATTGCCTTAAGGCACGATGCCATACACAACTAGTTTTTAATATTTTTTGAAAAACATTATGTTAATCATTATTTGCCAGTATTTTTTTCCCGGTGTTCATTAGACAAATACAACTTATATAAATTTTCCTGGCTTTTATTATATCATATTTACTCAATTCTCGGATAAAAGAAAAATGTCACGTTACGGGTTTATATTCGTATGAGTTAGTCGTCAAGTCACTATCAATAAACTAAAGTATTGCTGTGTGATTTTACTACCTAACCTCCAAATGGCACAAGTGTTAACTAGAATTATATTGTAAGTGCAACTTTATGTTGCTATTGCTCTGAATCTACTTTTAATAACAAACATCTGAAATATTCAATTGTCAATTATATCACAAGTGCAACTTCTGTTGTGACTTCGAGAGCACATATTTAAGTTAATATTGTAACGTATGTACCTTTTGGAGGTTAGGTTTTAGTAATAGATTTATGGTAAAATGTTTGATCGCACAACAAGACTAGCTTTTATGTGCGTAACGCACGAACATTTTTATTTTATCGGAAAATTGTACCAAAACTATATTTTTTATAAAATTCGTGCAAAAAAAATCTGTGAACTGAAATTTGAATACTAAAAAACTAAACTGAATCTTCAAAATATTGAATAAATATTATACAAATATGATAATGCAAATCAAATCACGAAATCATGAAATATTGATTAGAAATGATTCATGAATTAATATTTGAAGGTTTTGTTTCATAGATTTTTTTCGTGTTAGTATAAAGCTAGTGGTGTATGGCATCGTGCCTCAAGGCAAATTGCAGGAACTTCCCGTATCAAAATTATATATCCGAGAAAAAGAACAGTAATCAATGAAAATTGATCAATGATTTGCAACAATTGTTTTATACATTTTCAAATAGATAATTATAATCACTATATATTTTATCATTCATAAAATAAAAAGTGAGGATCTTATCGCTCAAAGCACTTGAGAATGTTTACATTAGCAAGAGGTGTGAATGAATGAATCCATATTAGGATATTTTCTCACAATTAGAATAACGCATTTGGAATATATACATTTAAACTAAATTGTAAATTTAAAATTCATATTTGACGTATAAATTCTTTGTGTATTTTTAAAATTTTGATTTTTTTTCGGAAAATTTTGAAATTTGCTTGAATCGTATAAGTAAACTTTAAAAATTAAAAATCTTGGTACGGAAGCCAACAAAATTGTAACAAAAAAATTAGTACTCAATTTTAAAAACTTTATCAAAAATATCTGATAATTTGATGCGCATACGACTAATGTTCATTTTTGACCGCCAAATATAATTTTTTTTTTACTTTTTCCTCTGTATCTCCGAAACTGCTGGACCTGCCTCACCAAAAATGTCATCAATTATTTATTTCGTCATTACAAGTAAAATGTTTTTTGAATCATTCAAATCGAGTACTCCATTCTCTCAAAAACTGAACTATAATTTTTGGCACTTTTTTCCCATATCTCCGAAATGTCTAAACCTGTCTTCACCAAAAACTAATCAGCACGTCTTCTTATCAATAGGAATCCAATGTTTTTTGAATCATTCAAATCGGTTGATTTGTGCGCCCGAAATCGTGGACGAAAAATTGTATCCGTACATACATACATACACACTACACACACACATCCATTTTTTCTGAGGTTTGCCAAAATGTTCATAAACCTTTGAAACGTGAAGATATGCAAAAAATTTCGGTTTCGATTTTTTTTTGCGATTACTATAGGGTCCGTCAGATAACTTTTTTTTTTGAAAATGCTATATATAAACTACTGAATATTTTCTCAACTTAAATCTTTTCTATTTGAAAGTGCAATCCTTCTGGTTAATAATCGAAAATAATTTCATTGAAATGGCTGTCTAACTTTTTAATGGCTGTCAAAAATTCTAAATTGCTACCAATAAAAAAAACTTATATGGCGCACCCTTTATAACTCACCCTGCGGAAAGTTGATTATTATTGAATAAATGATAAGATTCTGATAATAAAAATCATTATTCCTGAACTGGTCAAAAAAGTTTGCTACTTCAAGACAAATATATACACACACACACACATATATATATATATATATATATATATATATATATATATATATATATGTATACATACAAATATATACACCAATCACAGTTAATCTTGAACTTAATCCCGATTAATTTTTTTTCATCATTTTTCGAATAATTTCATGTTGATCATTATTTGCCAGTATTTTCCCCAGGTGTTTATTACCGACTTGCTCCCGAATTATCTTACTCCGGGCCCTTATTTCGTGTACATGCACACTAAAACGGGAACAAACAATAAACTTTGTGTCATCTCGTATGTAATCTCTGTGAACTGGGAAAATGTCGACATATTGCACTCCTCTTTCCTGTTTTCACCATGCAAATCGTTCGGTAAACACATCTACTACTTGTGCCTGTACCTACACTCTTGGAGAAACTTGGTTGAGCAAACATTTTGTATGCCAGTTGCAAATTATGTACTACCTTATTTATGGGGCCAAAAATACAACAGCATAGGGGATTCGAGATTTCTTTGATGGTGTGATAATTAGAATTTTTTCTGGTTTAGTAGCTTTATTTCAGGATATCTCATCATTAGCTCTATTACTACTAATCACTAGTTCCAGATTTGATCTCAATTTTGGCCAGCTTGATATCAAGCAGAACAACAGATTTTCACCTGATGTTGTAAATCTCAAATATCATCTCAAGTGAAATTATAGACTTTCGAGAGCATTGCTGCATGATTTTTTTTTATTATTTCTTTTATTTACAACTGTCCAGTTAAAGACATTTAATAAATTTGTGGAATTTACAATAGTCGGCAGTAAAGGGACGTTGTATACTAAAGAGGCATGTTGTTAGTTATTTTCCCATTCGATATAATATTCGCAATATTTTATTGTTAATTATATAATTTTAACTATTTACTTATAAAATAATGATGATCAAAGGTAAGCATGTTCAAGTAAAGTGTGCCTAGAAAAGGACAAGTAGTACATTGTCTTCCAAAAGCAAGACAAACTCTAAGGGCTACAAAACATTGACTGAATATATAAAGTTTATAATTGAACTAGTGGTGCATGGCATTGTGTCTTAAGGCAAATTGCAGGGACTTTCCATACCGTAATTTAAAATGTCTAAAAAAGCTCAGAAATGACAAACTAGATTTTTTTGAGAATTTGTTCTAACGGAGATAATTTTTCTGACGGAGATTTTTTTCTAACAGAGACATTTTTTCTAACGGAGATTTTTTTCTAACAGGGACATTTTTTCTAACAGAGACATTTTTTCTAACAGAGACATTTTTTTCTAACAGAGACATTATTTCTAACAGACAATTTTTTCTAACACAATTTTTTCTAACAGAGAAATTTTTCCTAACAGAAAATTGTTTCAACAGAGAATTTTTTGAATCATTCAAATCGGATGCTCCCTTCTCTCGCAACGTAATTGTCACGATATGCACTATTTGCGCTGTATCTCCTAAACGGTTGGACCTGCCTTTGCCAAAAACTAATCAGCACGTATCTTTATCAATAGAAATCGAATTAAGTGTCGACCAAAAGTTGTATCCACATATACTTACGCACACAATTTTTTTTCTAAGATATCCCAAAAGGTTCAGAAACCTTAACCAAAAATTTTCATTTTCGATTTTTGACTGATAACTATAACTTACTCTAATAAAAAATAAAATCAAATAAAATAATAAATGTCAAAAAATCTTGATCTAATTTTTATCAAATATGACTTGTTTCTCAATGTTGACAATTGCACTATAAAATAATATTTCATATCTATAAATGTACTATATCATAATTAATATCACTTTTTAAAAAAATTTTTTTTTGCATTCGATGTCGATAATATAATTTTAGATTACAATTTGCCAGAGAACTACTACGTCACAAGACTATCAGGGTGAAATTAAAAAAAAAATCATGTTAAATTAAAATGTGTCAATTTTCAAAATCTATGAACGATGGACAAACAATTTTGTTCTTTTGAAGTCGATTTTGGTTTCCTACTGTTTTATTTGTATTGTCATTTCAGGACAAGTGCCAAAATTACTATATGTATGTATATATATATATATATATAAAAATAGATTTAAGAATCTAATTTAGTGGATAATTCTATTTTCTCTTTTTTGACCACAAGACAAGATTAGAAAAAAATTAATGTTATATTAAAATATGCCAATCTTCGAAATCTCTGAACGATGGTCAAAATATTTTGTACTTTTGAAGTCGATTTTGGTTTCCTACAGTTTCATTTGTATTCTATTTTAGGATAGGTGCAAAAAACTACTATAGTTATATATGAAAAAATAGATTTGTGATTCCAATTAAAAGAAGAATAGTATTTTCTATTTCCTGACCAGCTGTTACACTATAATTAAGTATCTTACATGGGAGAAGGCAAGTATGTTAACAAAATCGACGCCGGCAAAACTTCTCTATGCAGCCTCCAGTGCAAAGCTTCATATTTGAGTTTCTGATTGCTAATAGGATTTAGTAGTAATATCCCCTCACTATAAACCAAGCCCCACCCGAAGGTTTATTCTCGAATGCCAAAATTAATTATCGTCACGATAATAGTAAAGGAAAATGTTTGCAGAGTTCGGAGATGTAAATGTTTTCCATAATAAACACATATAGATTTTGTCGCATTTGTAAATATGCAGATATGTGGTTTGTGAGTTGAGTTTTCCACGACTTTTATATTTAATAGCTATTTCTTAAAAATCTTAGTAATGCATAATAAGTATCATAATTCTACTTAAAAAGCTTTAGCTAATATTTTTAATGAACAAAAAATAGAAGTAGAAGACAATTTCAAATACTTGTACTTTAAAGTAGATTTAGAATCCGTTACTAATTTTTTAAGATTCATTTCCATAAATACTCCTTGATTTGTTTGATCAAAATATTTGTTAAAAATCTATTATACTATCCATGGAAAATTTTGCTAGTTGTAGTGTTACAAAAAGAAAATTCGTTAATTTTATTACATTACATTTTGACAATTTTCGAATAAAAGAAAAATGTAACGTTACGGGTATATATTCATAGAAGTTGGTCGTCAAGTCCTTGTCAACAAGCTAAAGTGTTGCTGTGCAATTAGGTGTTTTACTTCTACTACCTAACCTCCAAATGGTACAAATGTTGAAACAAGAATCTTATTGTAAGTGCAACTTTATGTTGCCATTGCTCTGAATCTAGTTTTAATTACTAGTATCTAAAATATTAAATTGTCAATTAATTTTACCATAAGTGCAGCTCCGTTGTAACTTTATGAAGTCTGACTAAAGTTGCCTTTTGGAGGTTAGGTTTTGTAGTAGTTTTATGGTGAAATATTTGATCACACAACAAGACTAGCTTTTATGTGCGTAACGCATAAACATTTTTATTTTATCGGAAAATTGTACCAAAGTGATATTTTTTATAAAATCGGTGCATAAAAAATCTTCGAACTGAAATTGAATACTCAAAAAATCTGTGAACTGAAATCTTCAAATTATTGATAAAAAATTATAAAAATATGATAACGCAAATCACAAAATTATAAAATATTGATATTCATAGAAATGAATCTTGAATTAAAATTTGAGGATTTTGTTTCATAGATTTCTTTAGTGTTAAAATTATTGAACAAATAATGATAGAGATCTGATAGCAAAAATCAAATCACATATTAATATTCACCTCAACACTAAAAAATATCTCAAATTATTGTGAACAATAATGATTTGTGTAATGATCAAATAATACAATATTTATAGAAATGAATTGCAAAAAATTAATATTTTATCTTACTCACAAAAAAAATCTATGAACTGAAATGAAATCCTCAAATTATGAACAAAAGGTGATAGAAATCTAATAATGAAAATCTAATCATAAAATATTCAAAAAAATGAATGCTGAAAAATCAATTTGATCTTAACATTAAAAAATTCTACAAACTGAAACTTTCCACTAAAATGTATTCAACAAATAAAAATGATACAAATATAATAATAAAAATAAAATCATGAAATATTTAAAAAAAATGTAGCAAAATGAATATATGATCTTAAGTTTGTGATGAAGCAAAAGTACTTAAAATTTACATCTTAGAACTCTAGAAAAAAATATTCCAAAAAAGTTGAGTCAGATAGACGAGGAATTCTTAAGGCCAAAAAATCTGATGTGTATACTAAATGACAAAATTATCAACACAAGATAAAGTAATATTACAATAAAATGTTATTGCATCGCATCTGTTAAATGAATTTAAATTGTATAAAATGTTAAAGAAATTAAATGCTAATAAATTATAGAATAAAAAAATTCCAATAAATCTGAGAATAAAATAAAATTTAATTAAATAAAGTGTTATAGTGTACCGTTTAATTTTAAGGAGTAATTGTACCTGGAAATATTTTTCTTTATATTTTTCGGAGAATTCAAAACAAAACCTGAAAGATTACGATTTTTTGTTTCTGTTTTATTTAGCAATCAGAAATACATGAAGATTCCTATGAGCTAACTTGACAATACTTGAGAGATAATGATATTACAATTTGATACTGAAACTAATCTAAAACTAAGTCAAAAACCTAAAGACCAATGCAGTTTCAATCTCCTTATGCCAAATGGTTGAGTAGAGTCATCACCTATTGATGTTTGTGAAATGTCACTTCTTTCTATGAAAGCTCAGAAATAGTATTGATTCCCTGACAAGACGTCATAGAATTTTAATCCCTTAAATTATAAGACATAGATACAACTTTAATTATCTATTTCTATATAATTCCAAATCTCCACTAATCTCGAATACATTATGACATGATACCTAAAATCTAACACATGTATCAAGTGTTCTACTAAAAGCGAGTTGAAACAGATTTTTTAAACTGTTTTATTTAGCAATCAGAAATACATGAAGATTCCTATGAGATAAATTGACAATACTTAACATAATTTTATACTGAAGCTAATCTAAACCTAAGTCAAAAGCCTAAAGACCAATGCAGTTTCAATGTCCTTATGCCAAATAGTTGGGTAAAGTCACCTATTGATGAATAGTATTGTTTTCCTGATAAGACAATAAAATTCTAATGTCTTAAATCATGAGACTTAGATACAACTTCAACAATTTATTTCTATCTATTTCCAAACATCCACTAATCTCGAAAACATTATGACATGATATCCAAAATCTAACACATCTATCAAGTATTCTAAACTCTCTACTAAATGCGAGTTGAAACAGATTTTTTAAACTGTTTTATTTAGCAATCGAAAATACATGAGGATTCCTATGAACTAAATTGACAACACTTGAGATAATTTTATGCTGAAGCTAATTTTAACCTAAGTAGTCTAAAGCTTAAAGACCAATGCAATTTCAATGTCCTTATGCCAAATGGTTGAGTAAAGTCACCTATTGATGGATAGTATTGATTTCCTGATAAGACACTAAGGAATTTTAATCCCTTAAATCATAAGACTTAGATACAACATTAACTATCTATTTCTATCTACTTCCACTAATCTCAAATACATTACGACATGATATCCAAAATCTAACACATATATCAAGTGTTCTACTAAAAGCGAGTTGAAACAGATTTTTTAAACTGTTTTATTTAGCAATCAGAAGTACATGAAGATTCCTATGAGCTAAACTGACAAAACTTAGATATGTTTATACAGAAGCAACCTAAATCAAAAACCTAAAGACCAATTCAGTTTCAATGTCCTTATGCCAAATAGTTGGGTAAAGTCACCTATTGATGGATAGTATTGATTCCCCGACAAGACACTAAGGAATTTTAATTATCTATAATCTAGTTATCATGTATTTTAATTATCTTATCTAGTTATCATGTAGTTCGTTTAAATTAGATAGTATAATTACTGAAAATCAAATTGGACCTTTGTGTCCCGCTCCACATTTTTTATATTAACATTTTTGATAACTTATTTCTTAGTATTACCATGTTTAAAGTACATTAACTCCTTTGTACACAATTCGATTTCGGTATCGCTTATATGCAAGTCGAGCTTTTAGTCATTGGTCACGCCGCAGAATAAATCACAATATAGAAATGTTTTTTCTATTAGATTTTAAGAATAGATCGATAAATATGTATCAACAAACATGCCGGACATGTTTCCTCCAACTTTTCAGAATAGAATCTTGTCTATTACCATCGCGCAACCCTATAATAAACATGAGCCTTCCCTCTATAAATAACTCTATTAAAGCGATGCTTATATTTCGAAGCATAGAATAAAAAGCAACTCAAGGAAAACTTATTTCTTAGTGTTACAATTTTTAAAGTATATCAACTCTCCTGTACACAGTTCGACTCAAGTCGAGCTTTTAGACAGTTTCTAATAAAATTAGAAACAACTTCAACAATCTGTTTCTATCTATTTCCAAACATCCACTAATCTCAAATACATTATGACATGATACCTAAAATCTAACACATGTATCAAGTGTTCTACTAAAAGCAAGTTGAAACAGTTTCCCAAGAGTAAGTTATCTCGTAGTCCGGGTTTGACAACCGGAGCGCAGTTAATTCAGTCGCCGGAGCTTTTGAGTGCAAAGTTACATACATGTACGTTATATATATATGTATATATATATATATATATATATATATATATATATAGTATATAGTTAGAGTATAGTTAGTTACTTACACGCCCTTTGCATGTTCTGTTATCATACCATATAACGGATATTTAGTGATAGTAATGAGAGATTTATGGGAAATTTATTAGTTGTACTTGGGCTTGTATAATTAGCATGCACAGAAATAATCTATTGGAGTGATTGTAATGTTTAAGTAATATTGATAGTGTGAGTTATACCAGTTGAGTGTGATTTATAAATATATATTTTACGAAAAATTGACGAAATTTTGTTTAATTACGAGTATATTCGAGAGTGACTATTTGATATGTGAATTGAAATTTTACAAAAAAAAAAATATATTCTGAAATGTCTAGTTGGATGGACTATTTTAAGGGTATGTCAAATACATGAAGATTCCTATAAGCTAAAATGACAATACTTGAGCATTTTATACTGAAGCTAATCTAACCTAAAGACTAAAGACTAATGTCTCTTAATTTATAAGACTTAAGATACAACATTAACTATATCTATTTTTATCTGTTTCTAAAACTCCACTAATTTCGAGCTTATGAAAAAACTAAATGTCTAATATACCAGATTTTGAGGACTATATAAAATAAGTTATTGTGAGTGTAATTTTGCCTAAAGGCAAGTTGCATAAAGTTCCAAAAATGTTGAAATAATGTATGTACTTACTAAGATTGAAAATATTTGAATTACATTTTCTACTGTTGATTTTGAAAATAGTTTCTCTTCAAAATTTATTTTTAACTTCCTACATTTACATGTATAAGATTTCATTGATTTTAATTAATTGTAGTTTAATACGTTTGTAATATAAGATAATGTAAGCAGACTAAAATTCAATTTTATAAAATAAATTAGTTCTTAATGTAAGGGTAAATTACTTTGTGATATAATATTTAAAATTAAGTTGTCAATATATCGAAATTCACTGAATATTTTATTAAAATGTAAACAAAGAAAAAATTAAACACTAACTTTTAGTTGCATAAATATGGAGCAAATTATGTCAATAACTCAATGATATATGTAGAAATAATAAAAATAGTATTAAATCGTTTTTAGAAATTAGACAAATTGATAGGAATTTTTTTAAAGTATGTGAAAAGTAAAAAAAATATTACTGGTAATTACCAAAAAAATTAAATTCTTTGCAATATTTAAAAATAAACTGACAATTTTTCAAAATTTTATAAAAATGTTAAAATTCAAAAGTTATTACTAGTCTTTTAAAAAAAGACTAAAGTATGAAGCAAATTTTGTCGCACAGTAATATTCAACTTATGTTTGAATCTGAATATAAACAACCCGCCCAATACATATATATATATATATATATATATATATATATATATATATATATATATATATATATATGAAAACTCATTGGAAATTTTATCCAAATATACAAAATTAAAAGAAACTAAGTCATCATTTGAGTAATTACCAAAGAAGTAAATCTATGAAATGTTAAGTACAAAATTTTCCGAAAAATGAAGAAGTATATGTAAAACCATAATTAAATCAAATTTTGCCTATTGGTGTTTTAATCTGACAAAAATGAAACCCCTCAATAGAAGTATTAATTATATATAGATATATATTTATAAATATTGACATTCAGAAAATCACTGAATATTTTATAGAAAATTAAAGAATCTAAGTCATCAAGAAATTTTGTCCTACAGCAATAGTTAATGTTTTAATCTGATTAGAATAAACCCCCCCAATAAGCATATCAATAATAATCTATATATTTAAGTATCCTTAGACAATGTGCATCTTCCTAAAAAAGCAACTTATGAACAACAAAATCACTTTTCATAAATACCCTACTTCAGCAAACTAACAAGTCAGAACCTATGATATTGTGAAAATTGGGGTCGCAATAAATTTCCGCAACAACATCCATATTTTCCATAAATAATATGGAAAAATAATTATACATGACATATAAAATACATGACATAGCATATGAAATCATCATGAAATAAAAGTAGATATAATAATCACCAAAATATTATTTTTTGTTCTGCTTCTATCAATGTATAGTTGAAAATATATAAAATTAAAAAATTGTGGCTTACAAAGTAGAAATATTATGTATTGATATGAAATAAAGAATGCAGAAGTAAAGATCCACTTTATGTAATATCTATTTTATATAATAAAATATGTTTTTGAACTTGAATTTACAAAGTAGAAAATAGAAGCAAAATAAAATAATATTGAGATTATTAAATCTATAGGAAAAATTAAAAGCACTTACTACTTATGAAGTTCTAACAGCTTAAAAAAATCTTGAAATCACTATTACACGATCACTAACACTATCACTATCTGTAAAAAAAAACAAATATAGTTAGTAAATCAATTATTTTGCAAATATTTGAAATTAGTATTAAAGTATCCAGTAATCCAGTTTACAAAAAATTGTAACTTTATTTCAATAACATGAATTAAAGAAAACAATGAATATTTAGAAAAAATCAGATAAAAAAATAGATTAATAATATTTTAATATTTACCTTTGATAAGAATCAAAGTTGAATAAATTTTGCAAAAGCATGTTAAACAGCAACAGCAAAGATTTTCTTCATAATATCTGAAAATTAGACAAAATATTATTAATACAGAAGTTATTACAAAAAGAAGTGAATATTCAAAATAATTCAAATCAAAATATAGATCATTAATATTTTGATTAGTAATTACCTTTGATAATAATAAATCTTGGATTAAGTCTGCTATAACATGACAATAATCAGCATCAGCTAAAGTTTTCTTTATATTATCTGAAAATACACAAAATATATATAATATTGAAAATTATCGCATATTCAAAATAATTTTTTAATCAAAATGTAGTGATAATTAATATTTTAATATTTACCTCTGATAAAAATCAATCTTGAATAAAGAGTCTGCTATAACATTTTGATCAGCATCAGCTAAAATTTTCTTCATAATATCTGAAAATAAATTAAATGTTGTTAATAAAAAAAATACAATTTTGGCAAAAAGAATAATTTACAAAAATAATTTGTTAGCTGAATTTTTGCAATGAAATCTATCAAAATTGCAAGTATCTAAAGCAATTATGGTAGCTTTATTTCAAGTATGTGAATTTAAAATTTATTGTATATTTGAAAAAATTCAAACCAAAATATATCATAAGCATTTTAATAATCACCTTTGATAAGAATTCAATGTGTGACTGGCATAGCTCTCTCGGTAGCGTATCCGATTCATATGGCAGAGGTCCTCGGATCGAATCTTGTCATTACCATAGAATTTAAAAAAAATGAGCTATGTAGTAAAATTGGAATTAAATACAATTTGATAGAAAGAGAATTTGTAGAAATACAAAGAAAATGTAATACATAAGATGGAAGAAAAAATTAAATTCAAGATTAAATTTAGCGAAGAAAAACAAATCGGGTCAGAAAGAAAATCGAATTGGAAATCCAGGTCAAAAATAGTGAAAAAAAAGATAAATGTTGAATAAAATTTACAACACCATGGAAGTCAGCACAAGTCGATAGTCACACCATGGGGTTAGTTTTCTTTGTATCTGAAAATACACAAAATATTGTTAATAAAAAATACGATTATAGTAAAAGATTCACAATTTTTGTAATAAAATCAAATTAAAGATCATAAAACTTACAAATGCGTACCAAACAATCAGCTATGAGCCAAAGAACTACTTTGTATGATTTAACTCTAAGATTTAAATATGAAAATTTTAATAAAATTTTATTAATATTGTAGTCCACATATAATAATTGTATTAATATTGTAATATTGAATTTATATTGTACTAGTAGTAGTGTTATAGTAATCTTGATACAAAATAATTCCAAAGGAAAGTAAATAATATGCTACGCCAGATAAATATTGTATCTAGTATGAATATTGATTGAATCGTAATAGATTTTGTATGGTACGTTGTACCAAATAATGAATTGTGATACTAGTAAGAACAAGCTGTATATATATATATATATATATATATAAATCATGTGAAGTAATATAAATAGTTTTGGATGCATTGTGTGATTGACAAAAATGCATACAATTATTCAATATTATATCCAACAAAAACTCAATATTTTAATTAATGATTGTGCTGATTTTATCTATACCATTTAATATATTATTAATACATATTATCTATATATCAAATGCAATATAATTCACTCCTAAACTACATGAATTTTGAACATACATTGCATTAAAACTTTGATTATTCGAATATTCCTTATTAATTCTCGAACGTCCTTGTCTTGTCCTTGGAGAATCAAATCACATCAAAAAGTCTTTTGAGGCACATGCTGGATCTTGGTATATTCCTTGCAGTACACCACATGAAATAAGATAACAATTGAATTTTAATTTATAATACTATGTTAATATTAAATTAAAATTCTTTTGAAAATTACCTTTTAGTAGAATCAAATCACATCAAATTTCTTGCAGTATGTGCTGGATCCTGATGTATATTCTTTAGTTCCTTTCAGTGTAACATGAAATAAAATAAAAATTCATTTTTCATAAAATACTGAGGTAATATTACAATTGCTATTCTTATTTTTAAAAATTATAAATTATATGTACCTTTTAGGAGAATCAAACCGCATAAATGTGTTTTGGGGCTCGTGCTGGATCCTGATGTGTATTCCAAATTTCGTTTCAGTAACACATGAAATAAAGTAAAAATGAATTTTTATTACTGTGTTAATATAAAAGCGTTGCTATATTTATTCTTCTAAATTAAAAATTATATGTACCTTTTAAAAAATCAAATTGCATCAATGTATTTTGCGGCGCGTGCTGGATTTTGTAGTAATTATTTGTTCCTTGCAGTAGCGCATGTAATAAAATAAAAATGCATTTTTATCACTGTGTTGATATTTAAATTCATTGCTATTGGTTAGTCTTATAAATTAAAAATCGTATGTACCTTTTTAGAAAAATCAAATCACATCAAATCGTCTTCTGCGGCACGTACTGGATCCTGATGTATATTCCTAAGTTCCTTTCAGTAACACATTAAATAAAATAGAAATGCATTAAAAATACTATGTTAATATTAAGAACGATTGCTATATATATTCTTATATATAAAAACATAAGTACCTCTTAATACAATTCAAATCTTTGGAGCACGTGCAGAATTCTTGATGTGTATTTCTTGCACCACATGAAAAATTAAAATGAGAAATTTTAGGAGAATTAAATCACATCCATTTTTTTCAGCAAGTACTGGATCCAGATGTATATTTGGTCAAATTCCTTGCAGTAACACATGAAATAAAACAAAAAGCATTTTTATATCTGTATCAATATAAAAATCGATTGCTATAGTTATTTTTAGAAATTAAAAATTGTATGTACCTTTTTAGAAGCATCAAAGTATATCAAAGTCTTTTTGGGCACGTTATGGATAATGATGTATATTTTTAATTGTAAATTCCTTGCAGTACCCCATATAAAATACAATAAAAGGCATATTTTTAGTATAACAGTATATTAATATTGAGAGCGATTGCTATATTTATTCTTATAAAAATAAAATATGTACCTTTTAGAAGAATCACATCACATCAAAGTCTTTTTGGGCAAGTGCTGGATCCTGATGTATAATATTTCTAAGTTCTTTTTCAGTAACACATGAAATGAAAAAATGCATTTAAAAATAATACTATATTAATATTAAAAATGATTGCATATATATTCTTATATAAAAAATATAGGTACCTTTTAAAAAATGAAATCACATCAAAGTCCTTTTGGGGCAAATGCTGAAGCATGAGGTCTTCCTTTGTACTTGTAACACCACATGGAAAAAAATAAAAATTCATTTTTTTTCATAAAATACTGTGTTTATATTAAAAACAATTGCTTTATTAGTTCTGAGTTCCAAAAAATTACCAATAGTAAGGCCGATGCACATGGATTTCCTTTCATCCTTAACTGTAGTAGCATTGTAGTGATTTGATACGAAATAATTCTAAAGAAAATCAAGAATTAAGTTACGCTAGACAAATATAGTATCAAGTATGAATATTGATTGAATCGTAATAGATTGTATATTGTAATTGTACCAAATAATGAAATGTGACACTAGTAAGAACAAACTGTATATGTAAATCAAGTGAAGTAATATATAAATAGTTTTGGATGCATAAATAATCAAACATAATACTTATTGCATCAGTAGTTGCACTATTATCAGTAGCTACTTATGCAAATTCATTCGCACGAACGAGTTTGTTGGAGAGGGAAGATCGCGCCGAAAAATTGCGATTCGCCCCGAAAATTTGCGATTTCTGCCCTTTGATACGCACAGGTAGGTGCTATCGGAATAATTCGGCACAATTCGGAATTTGCGTACGTGTTACACGCGAAACCTGTCGTGACTTGCACAAAAGTGTGATCGACAAAAATGCATAAAATTATCCAACAAAAACTTAATATTTTAATTCATGATTATGTTGATTTTATCTATACCATATAATATATTATTAATATATATTATCTATATATCAAATGCTTAATATGATGCATATTTAAAATACATGAATTTTGGAATGTACCTTGTACTAAAACTTTGATTATCCGAATATTCCTTATTAATTCTCGAACGTCCTTGTCTTGTCCTTGGAGAATCAAATCACATCGAAAAGTCTTTTGAGGCACATGCTGCATTTTAAAGAATACTTTGTCCGTGCAGTACTACATAAAATAAAATAAAAATGCATTTTTGTCTTTGTATTAATATTAAAATCGAAAAATTACATGTACCTTTTAGGAGCTTCAAATCGCATCAAAGTCTCTCAAGGGTCG
>NW_020537758.1:13131435-13289631 GCF_003426905.1 Ctenocephalides felis | reverse complement strand
AACCCAAATTTTAATATTTGTGATATTTTAGTGCGTTTCTCGGTCCACGAGGCCTCGATGCGGCCGGATGCAAGGTAATCCACGTGCATCGGCGATACTATTGGTAATTTTTTGGAACCTTGTGCAACTTATAACAATTATAATATTGGTTTTTAATATTACCACAGTATTTAACGAAAAAAATTGCATTTTTATTTTTTCCATGCGGTGTTGCAAGTACCAAGGAAGACCATCATGCTCCAGCACGTGATAGGACTTCTATCACCGGTTTTGATGATTTTATTACAAGGTACCGAAATATATTCATTATAAGAATTGCATTTTCTGAAAACTCACGCCTCGTGGCAAGAACTTTGTGTCCATTATTTGTAGCATTTTGCAAAGTAATCCATGTGCATCGGCGATACTATAGGTAATTTTTTTAAATCTTGTGCAACTTAAAATAAATATTAAAATAGTTTTTAATATTAACACTGTATTTTAGGCATTTTTATGTTATTTCATGTGATGCAAGATACATCAAGAATCCTGCACGTGCTCCAAAAGGTTTTGATGTGATTTGATTTTTTTTATAAGGTACCTATAGTTTTGTATATAAAAATATATATATAGCAATCGTTTTTATTATCAACATAGTATTTTTTCAATGCATTTTTATTTTATTTCATGTGGCACTGAAAGGAAATTAGGAATACATTTCAGGATCCAGCACGAGCCCCAAGAGACTTTGATGCGATTTGATTCTCCTAAAAGGTACATGCAATTTTTCGATTTTGATATTAATACAAAGACAAAAATGCATTTTTATTTTATTTTATGTGGTACTGCACGGACAAAGTATTCTTTAAAATGCAGCACGTACCGCAAAAGACTTTTCGATGTCATATGATTCTCCAAGGACAAGACAAGGACGTTCGAGAATTAACAAGGAATATTCGGATAATCAAAGTTATACAAGGTACTTTCAAAATTCATGTAATTTAAAAATGCATCATATTGAGCATTTGATATGTAGATAATATTTATTAATAATATATTATATGGTATAGATAAAATCAGCATAATCATCAATTAAAATAATGAGTTTTTGTTAAATATAATATAGAATAATTTTATGCATTTTTGTCTATCACACTTTTGTGCAAGTCACGACAGGTTTCGCGTGTGACACGTACGCAAATTTACGAATTGTGCCGAATTATTCCGATAGCAACCACCTGTGCGTATCAAAGGGCAGAAATCGCAAATTTTCGGGGCGAATCGCAATTTTTCGGCGCAACCTTCCCTCTCCAATAAACTCGTCCGAGCGAATGAATTTGCATAAGTAGCTACTGATAATATTGTAACCACTGATGCAATAAGTATTAAATTTGATTATTTATGCATCCAAAACTATTTATATTACTTCACTCTTGATTTATATATAGTTTGTTCTTATTTGTGTCATATTTCATTATTTGGTACAATAATAATATATAATCTATTACGATTCAATCAATATTTATACTAGATACTATATTTGTTTAGCGTAACATATTTTTTTATTTTCTTTAGATACTATTGGTGATTTTTTTGAATCTTGTGCAACATAGAACAAACTAGCTGTAAGTGGAATTCTGTCTTAAGGCAATTAAGGCATCGTGCCTTAAGGCAAATTGCTGGAACTTCCCGTACCAAAAATTATTATTTTTTTAAAAACGATTAACATTTTTGAAAAAAATTTACTTTGAAAAAATAAGATTTTTGAGAAACTATAAATTGGACAAAAAATTACTTTTTTTTTGAAAAAAAAAATTTTTTTTTTAAATTTTTTTTTTATTTTTTTTTTTTGAAAAAAAAAAATTTTTTCTTTATTTTGACATATTGTGGAAGATCTGAACTTTTTTTCAAAGCAATCGTACGCTTTAACTGCATAGGGACAAATATAAAGCGCGTAAGCGCCGCGTCGCTGTCTAACGCATAAGCATTGGTACGGAACCCATAGGAATGTTAACAAAATGTATACTGATTGTTAAAATCTCTATAAAATATCTGATAATTTGATGTGCATATGTCTAATTATTATTTTTGAGACCACCAAATGGCTCATTTTTTACTTTTTCCTCCATATCTCCGAAACCGCTAGACCTACCATCATGAAAATTTTATCGATTCTTCATCTTGTCAATACAAAGTAAAATGTTTTTTGAATTATTCAAATCGAACGCTCTCCGTTCTCTTAAAAAACTGAGTTACCGTTTTCGGCACTTTTTGCCCGTATCTTCGGAACGGCTAGAGCTGCCTTCGCCAAAAACTAATCAGCACGTCTCCTTATCAATACGAATTGAATGTTTTTGAATTATTCAAATCGGTTGATCCGTGTTCCCGAAATCGTCGACGAAAATTTGTATCCGCACATACATACACACACGTACATACATACATACATACATACATACATACATAATACATACATACACACACACACACACACACACACACACATACATCCATTTTTTCTAAGGTATGCCAAAATATTCAGAAACCTCTGAAACGTAAAGATATATAAAAATTTTCATTTTTGATTTTTTTGCGATTACTATAACTTACCCTACGGGAAGTTAAATATTACTAAAGTTTTTATTATTAGTTAAAAAATGCATTTTTATTTCTTTTCATGTGGTGTTACCGAGTACAAAGGAAGACTTCATGCTCCAGCATTTGCCCCAAAAATACTGTGATGTGTGTTTTTTTTTTAAAGGTACCTATAATTTTTTATATAAGAATATATATGCAATTATTTTTAATATTAACATAGTATTATTTATAAATGCATTTTTATTTCATTTCATGTGTTACTGAGCGGAACTTAGAAATATTATACATCAGGATCCAGCACGTGCCCAAAAAGACTTTGATGTGATTTGATGCTTCTATAAAGGTACATATATTTTTTTATAAGATTAAATATAGCAATCGATTTTAATATCAACACAGTGATAAAAATATATTTTTATTTTATTTCATGTGTTACTGAAAGGAACTAAAGAATATACATCACGATTCAGCACGAGCCCCAAAAGACTTTCATGCGATTTGATTCTCCAAAAAGGTAATTTTTAGAAAAAAAAAATTAATGTTATATCAATATAGTATTATACAAAAATAATTGAATTTTTAATTTATTTCATGTGGTGTACTGCAAGGAATATATCAAGATCCAGCATGTGCCTCAAAAGACTTTTGGATGTGATTTGATTTTCCAAGGACAAGACAAGGACGTTCGAGAATTAATAAGGATTTTCGGATAATAAAAGTTTTAATGCAATGTATGTTCAAAATTCATGAAGTTTAGAAGTGAATCATATTGTATTTGATATAGAGATAATATGTATTAATAGTATATTATATGTTATAGATAAAATCAGCATAATCATCAATTAAAATATTGAGTTTTAGTTGGATATAAAATTAAATAATTTTATGCATTTTTGTCAATCACACAATGCATCCCAAACCATTTATATTTACTTCTCTTGATTTATATATATGCAGTTTGTTCTTACTAGTGTCACAATTCATTATTTGGTACAACACACCATACACAATCTATTACGATTCAATCAATATTCATACTAGATACAATATTTATCAGGCGTAACATATTATTTAATTTCCTTTGGAATTATTTTGTGTCAAGATTGATATAACACTACTACTAGTACAATATTAATTTATTATTATAATATTAATACAATATTATTATTAAACCTGGAATATTAATACAATTTTATTTAGATTTTCATAAAATAATATCATATTTACATTTTAGACTTGAATTATACAAAATAGTTCTTTGGCTCATAGCTGATTATTTGGTACGCATTAAGTTTTTCTGATCTTGAATTTAACTTTATTACAAAAATTGTGCAACTTTTACTAGTGAAAGTGAATACTTTAATTGTACAGTTTTTATTAACAATATTTTATGTATTTTCAGATACAAAGAAGACTAGCATGATGTGACTACCAACTATTGCTGACTTTCATGGTGTTGTAAATTTCATTCAACATTTATCTTTTTTTCCTTCATTTTTATTGGCCTCGATTTCCGATTCGATTCTCTTTACGATCCGATTTCTTTTTCTTCACTAAATTCAATCTTGAATTTTAATTTTTCCTTCCATCTTATTTATTATATTTTATTTCATTTCTACAAATTCTCTTGTCTATCAAATTATATTTAATTCCAAATTTACTACATAGCTCATTTTTTTAAATTTTATGTTATTGACAAGATTCGATCCGAAGACCTCTGCCATATGAGTCAGATACACTACCGAGTGAGCTATGCCCGCCACACACGGATTCTTATCAAAGGTAAATATTAAACTTAAATTGAAGTTACAATACTTGTTTTAGTTGCTTGAAATTTAGATAAACTTCATTGCTAATTTCGAATTCTGCCAATAAATTATTTTTATGGATATTTAATTTACACATTTTTTTTCTTTTCTATTAATAATATTTTGTATTATGCAATATATTTTCAGGTGAAAACTTCAGGAAGAACACTTCAGCTGATGCTAAAATTATTATAATATTATAGCAGACTTCATTCAAGATTGATTATATCAAAGGTAATTACTAAATAAAATACTAATGATGTAGATTTTTAATTTAATTATTTTGAATATTCATTCTAATATCTTTTGTATTAATAATATTTTATGTATTTCCAGCTATTATGAAGAAAATTTTAGCTGATGCTGATTATTATCATGGTATAGCAGACTTTATTCATACTTGATATTTATCAAAGGTAATTACTAATCAAAGTATTAATGATCTATATTTTGATTTGAATTATTTCGAATATTCACTTCTTTTTAATAACTTCTGTATTAATAATATTTTGGGTAACTTTTAGATATTATGAAGAAAATCTTTGCTGTTGCTGTTTAACATGCTTTTGCAAAATTTATTCAACTTTGATCCTTATCAAAGGTAAATATTAAAATATTAATAATCTATTTTTTCTAAATATTCAATGTTTTTTTTAATTCATGTCATTGAAATAAAGTTACAATTTTTTGTAAACTGGATAGACTTTATTACTAATTTCAAATATTTGCAAAATAATTGATTTACTAACTATATTTGTTTTTTTTTACAGATAGTGATAGTGTTAGTGAATTGTGATTTCAAGATTTTTTCAGTTGCTGTTAGAACTTCATAAGTAGTAAGTGCTTTTAATTTTTCCTATAGATATAATAACTTCAAATATTATTATATTTTGCTTCTATTTTCTACTTCATAAGTTCACATTCAAAAACATATATTTTATTATTTAAAATAGATATTACTTAAGGTGGATCTTTACTTCTGCATTTTTTATTTTATATCCATAGATAATATTTCTACTTTGTAAGCATCACTTTTATAATTTTATATATTTTTAACTATACTTTGATAGAAGCAAAACGAAAAATAATATTTTGATGATTATTATATCTACTTTTATTTTATGATGATTTCATATGCTATGTTATGTATTTTATATGTTATGTATAATTATTTTTCCATAATAATTATGGAAAATATGAATATAATTGCGGAAATTTATTTGGAGCACAATTTTCGCAATTCTAGGTATTAGGAATTAGGGTATTTATGAAAAGTGATTTTACTGTTCATAAGTTGCTTTTTTAGGAAGATGCATATTATTTAATCATATTTAAATATATCCATTATTATTGATATACTTATTGGGGGGTTGATTCTAATCAGATTGAAACCTCATTAGTTAACTATTGATGTAGGACAAAATTCCTTGATGAATTGGATTCTTTAATTTTCTATAAAATATTCAGTGATTTTCTGAATGTCAATATTTATAAATATATATATATAATATATATATATATATATATATAAATATATATATATATAATTATTACTTCTATTGGAGGGATTAATTTTCATCAGATTGAAACATCAATAAATCAAAATTTGATTTTATTATGGTTTACACACATTTTATCATTTTTCTAAGGATTTTGTATTCAACATCTCAAAGAATTTACTTCTTTGGCAATTACTAGTGATGACTTAGTTTTTTTTAATTTTGTATATTTTGATAAATTATCCAGTGAGTTTCTGCATTAATTTTTATTATATATAAATATATATATATTGGGAGGGTTATTTATAATCAGATTAAACCAAGGGAAATATTCCCTAGAAACATTTTTTTATATAATGTCAATTTCCAAAAGATTTTTTTTTGCTGGACCTCAAAATGACTTTCTTCAATTTCTTATATTTTGATGAAATATTCCTAGTGAACTTCTAAATATTATCAATTAATTTTTGAACATAGCAAAATGTAGTTATTGGTTAATTAATAGTGATACTTACAGTTTTTTTTTATTTTTTACTTTTTACATACTTCAAAACTTTTTTTATCAATTTGTGCAATATTTACACACGTTTTAATACTAATTTTATTATTTCTACATATACCATAGATCAACTTTTTTTAAATTTTTTACATTTTGATAAATTATTCAACGAGTTTCTATATACTGTCAATTTATTTTTAAATATAATAAATAATTTAGTTTTACTTCATACTTCAAAAATTTGCTATCGATTTGTGTAACTTCTAAAAACGTTTTGATATTATTTTTATTATTTCTAAAAATACTAGGGCCAGAAATTTTAAAGATTTTCATAAACATAGCATCGTTAGTTCTTCATTATTTTATTTATATGTTTGATATTCTGACAATAATAATGAACGAATAAAATTATTCCAGAAATCATAAGTCTATTATTCATATGGTGTCTACTACAGTCTTTATATATACGTAGAGCTTAATTTTCTCTCGATGAATAAAAGCTTATAAAAGCAAAGAATTAAGAGTTTCCAAGATGTTGTGTAGATTCTTTGTCGAGTCTTGAACATATTCTCTGAAAGATATTTCAAAGCTATTCTCTTTCGGCATATACGATGTCGTGCTTTCAATAAAACTTCTACTAAGCTGCAGTGTTCTAGAAAAACAAGAAATAAACTTCTTGAGGAAGCGGATCATTGGAGGAAATAAGGGATTATATATATATATATATATATATATATATATATATATATATATATTATATTTTGTTGTATATTATATTCTAATATTTTCTAGCCTGAAAATTTTATTTCAATTTGACATTTTTAGTAGATGACAGTTCAAATGTTTCCAATGTCAAACAATGACATGAGTAGTTTTTTGTCATTTTTGCCATTTATTTTCACAGTATTACTATAGTTTTATTGTTCATTAAATCTTAAAAAATTTTCTTTGATAAAGTATAATAAGAATTATCAAAATCGGAATAAGCGTTTAGGAGAAGTATTAAATCATACAGAAGAATTTTATATATAAGATATAAGTGTCCCAGACTTTAACGTAAAGCCATAACAATGTCCTGAAAACTTCAGAAAAAAAACTCCCCGCGTTATTTGGAGATTATGAGCTTTTAAGTCAACTAAGAGCTTTTGGGCAATGATGTCTATTTTGCGGTTGTTGTAGGTAATTTTTAATAATTTTAGTCATTAAAACTTTGGAACCGTAACCCTAAATAACATTTCTAGGACTATAGTCAAAAATAATAACACAATTTCACCTAATTTTTACATCTACAAAATTTTTGTTGAACTATGATTGTAAATTTATTTAAAAATTAAAATTTGAGATACCTTTCTTTAAGAAATATGTACTAAAGTGTGTAAGGGTAAGTTTTATCAAAAGTTAGTACTATTAATCAATTCAATTAATTTTGGTGATTTTAATATTGAAAATTTTTGTGTAAAAAACCTAAAAATAACATGATTTTTGCTAGTACATTTTACTAAGGTTTCTGGAAATGAAATCCGGGACAGATAATTTGTGTAGGAGCGCGGTGGGGGGGGGGTGAGCTAAAAAATTATATGCCCATTATTTTGGTTCAAATTTCTTAGTTGAATTATATTTAAAAAAATATTGGCAATCAAATCATTTTTAAAAATCCGGGATAATCCGGAACAAAGCACCTAAAACCGGGGCAAATATTGCTTTTAGAAAAAGCCGGGATGCAAGGCGGAAAATCCGAACAATTCGGGACGTATGGTCACCTGAATTTTACACAAAATTGTGGATTATTACCAAGTTTTCATAAGCAAATTATCAATGCAATTATTTTTAGTGGCTTAGTCGTTAGGTATTTAGTTTTTTAGCAATAAGTCTCGAAGATCGATATCGACCTGGACAAGCTTGATATCAAGCAGTAATAACATCAATTATCAGTACAGCTACAATCTATTATTATTTACTGGACCTCGATCTACCATTCTGCTGGATGTTTCCCTATCATTTAATCCGTCAGAGCAAATATTTCGTCCGTCGAAAAGTAAATGGCACGTCGTTTGATAGAAATAGGCGAGCCTGATATTTATATAGAAACATCGATCGATTCGTTTCGTTTCGTTCGGCACACATTGTATTGTATTTGTATCCGAACCGAAATACGATCCGAATTGAAATTTACTGCTGTGTAAAATAAAAACACGGATCGCTGAACGCAAAGCGCATAGAGATTACATACAAACACGTAAGGCATGGTGCCATATTGAGATTCTCAAAGGGAAAATTGAGAAAAAAATATTTATATAAAATTTAAATAAGGTATAAGGACCGATTTGACATTGTGATATCTTGTTTTACAGAACATCAGCAAAAAAACAAAATTTAAGAAAATCAGGACTTGACTCAAGTATCTATATAGATTTTGCCAAAGCAATGTTGCAGAATTTAGTGGACAATTTTTATCAATTTTCTGGTATTGCAATTGCAAAATATATGAATATTCATAAATGCAATTTTTTAAACTTTATCAAGATATGGAATCCTACGAAGAGCATAAATAAATATTGTCCCTACAAATTGAACTAGATATTATAATTTATTACTATATTATTATCTGCTATTACCGAAACTAAAATGAAGATATGAAAAATTGGCAATGAATTGAAATGTTAAAATTTAATTATTGTGGTTGTGATTTGAAATTTTTCCTGAAATGTTTAACAACGAAATGAGATTCCAGATGTAGTACCATATTTATATAGAGTTTTTGATATAAAAAGTATCATTTTATATAAAAAAAGATGTCTGTATGAGAAATTTATGGATTATAGACAAATCATTCAAAAGAAGTTATTTTTTTGAGTTGTTTTGTACTTGAAGAAAACAGATTCCACATTTTTATAATTAAATATATAAAGGAATTATATTAACAATAGCACATAAATAGTTTCCCTGTGCCTTTGGTATAAAATTTCTATATTATTAATTTGATAAATAGATATCTATATCAGGAGTATATAAAAAAAATCAATTAAAATTCAATGAACATTTTACGCTTTATTTGCATTATTCTGTATTTAAAAAAATGGAACCCATTTTTTTCTGGTAAATTATTTATTTCAGATTTGGGAATTCAGATCCCAGGTTTTGTAATTAGTAAATTAATGAACCAAAATAGATTTAAAATGATATACTAGAAGTTCTAAGAAATCGATTCTTTTTTCTATTTTCAATATTTAAATTATTGATTAGATTTTTCATATAATTTTCACGATTATTCTATTTCAATTTCAATTAACTTGAAAATTTTATAGTCATCTTCTAAGACTTTTTGTCAGTACAGATTTTTACTAATTTCTTAAAATAAATCGAGAATAAAAAAAGAGGGGCGAAAAATGTTTTTCACGTACATAAATGCAAACCTTAATATTTTTAAAATTTGGAACATACGGATATAGATAGATTATGTTTTACATTTTTTCAAATAACTTTTAAATTTAATTCTGGACATTATAATTTGTCTACGTTTTTGAAAAATAAATAAAATATACTATAATATTGTAGAAACTATTATATATACTTGCATATTAAAATTTTGAATAATTTATAGTTGAAAAGCAAACATAAGTATTTTGATGATTTACAAGGATATTATTTTATTTTGCTTTAAAAAACTATTTACATTAGTAAAAACTAGATAAAATAACTAAAATCTAGTGAGAACTGATATATACACTTGCATATACATTTTATGAATAATTTGTAGTTGAAATACGGACTTCAGTATTTTGTTAATTTGCAATATATGGATTTGGAACATTTTTTACATTGTTTTAATATTGTGAAAAAAACTTGTCGTTCATTTGAATTTGACACAACTTTATATAATAATATAAATATTTTTTTCTTCAAATTATTTAAAGGGATATAATCAAGAGTATGATCAAATGCCAAATTTGTATTACCTCCTATTACAAGAATTAACCCTACAAGGCTCATTTTTTCTTCAATTTGTGACAAAAATATATAGTTTGTAACTGGTTATCAGAAGATGAGAAAAACTTATAAAAATGAAAATAAACCCTTTGGTAAATATTTATATTATTACATTGCTAAATGCTAGTAGCATCTATAAAGATATTAAGACATGTCGCTTGTTATAGTTTTTGGGCTATAGGAACGATTGAGGTTGTTTGGCTATATATGGAACTAGGCGCCTTGTAGGTTTAAAACTGTTTGACATTAATTAATAATTTTCTAAAAAAATGTATGGGAAAAATATTGTACATTTGTTCAAAAATCCCACAAAATTCAAGCCTCCAGACTAGAACACTCCCTTAAGATACAAATCTTATCCAGTACCGATGTTGTTTCTTATATGTTTCGTATCAAAAACGTTCCACACAATCTATTAGGCCGGAACAAACGTTATTTTGCTCAACAAAAACAAATTTTTGTCCTCCAGGCAAGTCTTATTTTTATTCTGTGACTTTTACTCCATCCATGTGGAACCTCTGGCCGTAAGAGATATATCAGCGGCATAAATCATGAATTCTGTAACGGCTCCGTCACTCGTACTACGTATATGTTACGTATACGTATATATATATATATATATATATATATATATATATATCATCGTACTACATTGCATCGCGTATGCCATATGTGATTGGTTTGGCATTCGCTTCGAATATCATTCCTATATGCGGATGAGAGCTGTCATGAATATGGTAATGTTTAAATCAGCTTAGGCTCTTGTGAGCTTTATGATATCGTTAGTGTCTGACAGGGAAAAGGACATTGGAATGAGATTGGAGGATTCGGGGGGGATATATAGACCAGAATGAGGAAATTGTACTTGTATCAAACCAATCTTGTGATTAGTTTGGAAGGAAAGTAGTGAATACCTAATTTACTTACATGTGCTACTTGGTATGAATATATTGACCCGATTATTATGCTCAAGTTGTATGTACTTCCTGGCAAAAAGGAAGTAAATGTAAACTTATCGCTGAATATGAATATTTATATCTAATTATTATGCCACTCATTTCTATTTGATCTTCAAATTGTTTATATTAGTGTAAATTAGATAAAATTTACTAAATGCTAGTAAAAACTATTGTATAAATTTCTATATTAAAATTTTGAATAAATCGTTATTGAAATGTGGACTTCAGTATTTCCATGATTTGCATTTTTTTACTTTTTTCAAATAACTTATAATATTCTTCCTGTATATTCATAATTAGTTAAAACTAGAAAAAAATTACTAAAACATAGTAAAATTTGTTATATATACTTGCTTTTGAATAATTCGTAATTGAAATGCGGATTTAATATTAGGTTTTAGAACAATTTTTACTCTTCTTCAAATAACTTTTAATTATCATTTCAAACATTATAATTTGTTTACGTTAGTAAAAACAAGATAAAATGTACTAAAATCTAGTAGAAACTGTTTTATACACTTGTATGTTGAAATTTTGATTAACTCATTGTTGAAATGCGGACTTCAATATTTCCACAATTTGCAATTTTTAACTTTCTCTCAAATAACTTTTAATTTTTATTTTAGACATTATAATTTGTTGACATCAAATTCACTAAATTATAGTAAAAATTGTTATAGATACTTATGCATTAAAATTTTGAATAATTCGTACTTGAAAAGCGGACTTTATTATTTTCATACTTGGCAATACATGGATTTATAACATTCTTCAGTTTTCTTCAAATAACTGCTAATTTTTATTCCAAACATTATAATTTCTTTACATCAATAAAATCTAGATAAAATTTACTAATATCTAGTAGAAATTGATATTTACACTCCAAAATAAAATTTTGAATAATTCATACCTGAAATGTATATCCATAATTAGCAATTTATGGTTTGATTTTTTTCTTTCTTGTAATAATTATAAATTATAAATTATAGATTGTTCACATTGGTAAAAGCTAGATAATATCCTTTTATTATCATTTATCGAATTTTGATCAAACAATAAAAAGTAAAGGTCTATTCCCTGTGTAAATATACACAAACACATGTATTCAGAGAATAATACAAAATATATAAATATATATTAAATGCAAATTATATATTTAATATATCAAAACAAAATCCATTATAGCAAAATATTATATATATATATATATATATATATATATATATATATATATATATATATGTATGGACATGTAAAGTTTAATATGAACATAAAAACTAAGAGTCTCATATAATATAGGTTAAATTTCATAGAACTTGTATCTATCCTTCAAAAAGTAATATAGGGGAAAACTGAGATCAAGGCAAACTTCTTGGTCAATGATATTTTAAATGTAAAATAATATAGATGGAAAAACTTTTATTTGATACATTTTTGTTACTACAATTAGATATGCACTGCAATTAATTATTATAATTAATACTCATGTTCTTAATAATATGCTCAAATTTTATATGAAACTATGCTCCAAATATTTCATAATTTTCTGTTTTATTTTTTTTTATATCTATTCAATATAAATCTTTGATAATAGTCAAAATATTTTGTATTTTTTAAATTAATTTTTTCAGTCCTCCTGTTTCATTTATAGTCTCTTTAGAGCATGTGCAAAAAAAATTAAAAAAATATTTTTTCAACTTTATATATTAAATTTTACATTGCCATTACTATTGCCTTAATCGCTCATGGATAAATTAATATGTAGTTTATAGAAATCGTTGCCTTGCATTCAATAGACAATTACCACCGGTGTCTCCTATTTTGAGTGATTTAGGAATCCCCTGAATGTTTCGCCTGGCTCATTCTATTTTACGATATCGGGCTGAACATATCTGTAATATTTAATGAGCCGTGAGGACTATATATGCTGGAAGCGAAAGTCATGTTCAAGATTTATGTGAACCGAGCCAAATGAAATAACACAAGATTACACAATAATTGATGCGAAGATCAGAATGGAAATAGATTTAACAAGAATTATAAATTGACGAAAATATTGGTTTTACCTAGGTCTATTACCCCTTGAGACAGTGCTCATAAAATAATACGGCACATCACGTATAATGCGAAATCTTTTGAAGTAAAATTGCTGAAGCTTAGCAGGAAACATGAATAAGAGATTAAACTTTATCTTAATATCTTTTGCAATTTATGCGAGTTTAGAGTTGAGCGGGAAATTACTTACAAAGTTAATGGACTGTCGTGTGCTTAATGCATCTTACGGCCACTGTGCACGAATTGCCGCTGCATTACATTGTAGAAAATGGTCTTGGGGGTTAAATTTACAATTTAAATACATCTATGGCCTAGTAATAAATGACAGAAGGCTTCTTGTCAAAAACACTGGCACCTGTCGTAGGACTCTAAATATCGCTTGTATCTACTGTACTAGTCTACATCTACTAATTTAGGAGGTACATCTACAAATTAATACAAAATTCAACAGTAATTCCATTACCCTGCTTTATTTTGCATAATCCGCCTCCGGCTCCATATGCCCATGTTGTGTTTTTTGTTTGCTTCTTCTATTGTTTTAAAATATTCATATCTTCTGAGGGTTACGCTGCTGTTCACACAGCATCCCTACAAAATGTGAAAATATTTTAACATGGTTATAGTATAGTGTTGGCATAGTAAGGGTAGAACACCCTTACTTATAAGCTACATAGTGCACATCGTATACCTATATACCCTTCGGTTTAGGGGCGCAATTATAACACTTCATTCGCTTGGGTTGAAACGGCTTTAAGTTGGGGTGCTTGACCACAGATTTTGATATCAAAACAGGGTATTTGGGAAAAAAATCACACACACACACACACATATATATATATATATATATATATATATATATATATATATATATCAGTTCTTATATCAATGTTCTATATAGCACTTCTTCTAAACTCCTGAATTGATTTTCATGAAATTTTTGTATAAGATTAAAGGAATATTCCAGTCAAGAAGTTTTAAGGAATCGAATTCATATGTGTTTAAAAGAATTTTACAAATTTAAATTAATTTTCAAATATAGCTGCTTGATCACGATAATCCTCTTGTTGCCTTCCTCGGCAAAACTTTTAAGATTTTTTCTCGAAACTTTTTATTTTGATACGATACCTATGATTTCTCAACTTTTACTGAACCCGTTCACTTGAAAATCATTACGGGTGATCTTTATAGCCTAGTCATCTCAGTAAGAGCTATGCTCTCATACTCATATTCCAATTTTTACTATTTAAAAAAAATTGGAAGTAACAAATAAAAAGTTGTAATTTATTTAATTGTTCGAAGTTTATTTATATTAATACAATATTATTTCAGATTATCAATTTTTTTTACTACTTCTTATAATATTGAATATTTTTCTGTCTTCTCTTCTGTACTCTTTTTTTGTATAACATTAATTGATGAATAGTAAAAATATGACATAAATTTTTTGTATAAGATTAATTTGATTCGAGAGCAGGTTATATTTACAATAATTGATCTAATAGAAAGTGTTCTTTAAATATTCTAGCCTGAAAAAAATCACATACATTTTTAGCATGCATATATGTGCTTTTACTCAATTAATTTGATATATCATTTCTTCTAAACGTTTGGATTGATTTTCATGAATATTTGTATAATACTAATTTTATTTGAAAACAATTCGGTTATTTATATTAGGTCTTTTTGAATTCTTCTGATATTATTACTGAGATTCCTGAGAAAGAATTTAAAAGTTAATTTTTACATACTGAAACATTTTTTTCTCTGTGTTTTTTAAGATTTAATTTAATATTATACAACAATGATTTATAGCTAATAAATTGTCTTTTCTGAATGCCTAAAAGAAAAACCAAATGATTTTATTTACTCACACATCATACAATTGAATGATTATTTTGACCCATATCAAAAATATATTTTATTTGTACAAATTTAAAATAAAATTACTAACAATTTAACATTTATTATCGATTTTGAAAAATATTTTTGTGGAACATGCTAGTGTATGAATTAGTATATAATTTATCATATATTATCTTATTTCATTTATAAAAATTTCATGCTACTATTATATATATGCTATTTTGTAAAATCTATAAGCATATTAGTAATTGAGACAGTGTGGGAATTTTTTGTAAATAATACATAAGTTTAACTAAGTACACATAAGACATTTCATATTTCATATATTTCGAATCAACAGTAAATAATTAATACTATACTTGAATTATAATATAATGTTCCGGATTGAAAGTCTTAAGATTCTTCTGACTGATCTGAAAAATAAAAAATAGTATAAAAATAATTGTGATATTTAGAGTTTATATATATATATATATATATATATATATATATCCAAGTACAATTTCTGTATCTTTATCAATTTCCTATTTCAAATGTGTCATTCTTTCGAAATTAACAGCCTGGAAATAACCCAACTCTAAATGTGCGATACACAGTGCGATGTTATCATATTTCATAACAATTTTATTTAATGTCACAGCGAGACAGCAAAATAATGAATTTCGTTATCAACCCTGATTGCAAGAAGTTTTCGGAATGAATCCATTTGTTACAGAAGAGAAAAGTGAGAGAAAACGTGAATGAAATACGAAGCGAATTCAAGTTGTCATAAAGCTTAATTAGTTTAACTGTTTTTGGAGATGACGGAATAGAATTATGATACGACACGACATATTTTTGCTTAATGGGATATTAAGAAATAATAAATTAATAAAGGTTAATTATTTTCTTGAAAGATGGAAATTAATTGTAAATTTATTGTAATAGACTAGCTTTCATAAAACTTCAACGATCGCTTTGATTTTTAATATGCCCAACTGTACAACATCCATAATATCGCCCATAAATCTAAATCTATTATATGAATTTCCTATGAAGCCATACTGACTTTTATCGCGTCTCGGTAATGGGTTTAAAGTAAATAAACAATATACAAGTCAAGAATATTAAGATTACGATACGCAAGGTAGAATGTATACGTGAAATATGTTATTATAATATACATTAAGTCTAAAAATATGTTTATTTTACCTCCGAGTTCCCTCAGAGGGTACTTTTGATGTTTATCGCTCGGCATTTTATATCTTCTAATATTACTTTGTCCGTTATGTGTAGCTTTATCGGCCTCATAGAGATTTTATGATCGGAGTATCACAAAGATATATGTGCTTGCACAAGTGCTTCGAAACGTATTATATGTGATGGCTGAGACAAAGTTTCTAAAATTATTTGATACTGTAATAATTTCGACGATAAACAATGACGTATACACATGCAGCAAAATGAAATGGTATCAATTTTGAAATTAATCACTCTGAAATGCTTGATAAGTGTTCATGTGCAAAAAAGGTAATTCAGCCTTAGATTTGAATGGTTTAAAAAATATTTCACTTGTATTGACTGAATAAAGAATTGATTAAATTTTTGGGAAAGCAGGTCCAGCAGTTTCGAAGATAAAAGACAACTAGTGGAGCATGTCAATGTACCTTAAGGGGTTATATACACTTAATCGGCCGAAAAAAATCCATTTTTCTAGAAATTTTTCCATGAAAACTATTAAATGTATCGATACAAAAATTTATACACATATAAAGACATCCTTTAACTATATTTTAAAAATACTTATAGGTAAACATATTTATTAAAAAAAAAGTAACAGCGGGTCTACGAGAGCGCCTCACGAAAAACATGTTTTGAGGTGACCACTCCATTTCTGAAGTTGCATATTGCTGAACTCCCCTAATTTTTTTAAAAGAGATTAAATTTTTGTTAACCTTGACAAAATTAAATTTTTGAAAACTTTTAAATTTTTGAAAAAATTGACTATTTTGAGAAAAGATTTTTTTATATCTTGAAGTATTTTAAAAAATTTGAACTTTCTTTCAAAGCAAAGCGCCGCATCGTAGACTAACAGACAAACAATGTTACGGTACCAATAGAAATGTAAACAAAATTTATACTTATTATTAAAACCTCCATAAAATATCTGTTAATTTGATGTGCATATGTCTAATGATCATTTTTGACAGTAAAATGGTATTATTTTACTTTATTTACTAGATCTCCGAAACCGCTAGACCTGCTTTTTCAAAAATATAACCAGTTTTCAATCTTGTTAATACAAGTAAAATGTTTTCTAAATTATTGAAATCGGACGCTCCGTTCTCTTAAAAACTGAGTTAATGTTTTAGGAAGTTTTTGCCTCGTTTCTTCGGAACGGCTAGACCCTGCCTTTACCAAAAACTAATCAGCACGTCTCCTTATTAATAGGAATCGAATGCTAATTGAATCGTTGAAATAGGTTGAACCATGTTCTCAAAATAATTGACCTCTATTGACCTCGAAATAATTGGTTCTCGAATAATTTTTTTAGATATGCCAAAATGTTTAGAAGCCTTCAAAACTTTAAGAAATGTTTCAATTTAAATTTTTGAGCGACTACAATAACTCACTCTACGGTAAGTTAATTAAATGAAAAAAATGTCATTTGGTGGTAGTCAAAAATGATTGTTAAAAGATTTTAATAATAAGTATAAATTGTTTGCATTTCTTTTGGGTCCCGTACAAAGATTTGCCTATAATTTTCTAAGTTTACTTATCTATATAGATAGTTCAAACAAGTGTTATCGGAATTTTACAGTATGGATCAACCGACTTGAAGTGGTTTCAAAATTTTCAAGAAACATAAAAGTTTTCACAAAATTTCAAAAATCTAAACAAAAAATTTTATAGATTTTTTTCTTAATTTTTTTATAATCTAAAGAATTACAATTTTCACAAAATATCTATTTTTTTCAAAATTTTTAAAACAATTTTAAAATTTTTAAAAATCTTTAATTATGGTGCGGAAAGTTACAGAAATATGCCCTAAGACATATACGAACCAGTTTTTAAATTAATCCGCTTCTTTTTTAACACCATATTACCATTAATTCACTATTCCTCCTGTTGGCCATCCATCCATTTCTGTACCCTTTGACAGAATTTAGGGTGGTTGCAAGTTGCAAGTACCCCAGGGTATCACCCTTTCGAATGTCAATGCAGACCAGTGGAGCGCAAACCCTCTATTTCAATACAACTATCATTGTATTGGGCAAACATTGGACTGCCGTTCATAATTGCAATAAGGGGGGGAGATGGATAGAGGAATTCGGGGAAAACCGATTCAGATGACGAGGAAAATATTAAACAATAGATATTTGATGTTGATATTAATAGGAGATTTAAAATGTGTCCGAAATTTTGGCACGACAAAGCATAATCATTGTCAAAATATCGCAATTTCGTTTGATTTTGATGATTCATTGTTACCGACGAGACACATATGTTTTTTGCCATTAAATCATGAATAGTGCATAAGAGAACACGAAGTTTCTGGTCTACATTTTTAAAATTTATGGACCGATTCTGCCACATAAGAGAGCAATGTTATGGCAAGGCCATGTTGCGCTTTACCTTGCTACTGAATTATACTAAAGACTGCGAAAATGTCATGTATTTGCTGTACATTTAGGTGTTTTACACATAAGCTGCAACGTCACTTGTATGTTATGAAGCTGGGCCAGAAAGACCCTGTTATCTAAGATCATTTTTTGGATTATTGATTTATTATGTCTACAACGGAGCTTAAAAGTCCACGGACAAGAAAGTCTACCACCGATTTTTGAAAAAAAAGTAAATTTAAAAAAAAAATAACAACAAATTTAAAAGTAGAGGGAAAAATCTGTATAACCAGCTATCACCTTGATATTTACGACATTGCTATTGGAAGATAAACAGCAATCTTTTTTAAAAAACTATAACAAAAGTATTTTCTTTCGTTTAGTTCTTTTGCTTCTGAGCACTGTTGTTTAGTATACGAGACCTTAAGATAATTTTTAAGTGTATGTTATTCAATTGTTTATAGGACGAATAATTAATTTTAAGTTAGATTTAAAGATTCTTTAACCTCTATAAAATCTTACACGTGAGTGAGTAAGAAACACCAATTGAACTTTTACTCTGGCAAAGCGTAAAAAATAGTAAAAAAAGTTAAAACGGAAATAAAAATTCAATAAATAGTGATTTCAAAATATTTCTAACAAAATACCAGATCGAGATTATATACAGTGTCATTTTGGTGAACAATGTACCATTAAAATTCATATTTTGCATTGATTGAATAATGTAGCTAATATTTTGTAAAATCTCTATAGAATTAAAAATAAGACATTGGACTTATTTGCCTCCCCAAGTGAAAAACAGTAAAATAAAACACATTTCTACAATGTTTAATTGATTGGCATTTGTGCGATTTCTAAGTTAGATTTTTTTCGATTTGAAAACATGAGAAAAACGCCTGACTGCACAGCAGGCATGTTGCTTTTGTCAATATTTAGAACGATTTTGTATAAAAAGTTCTTTATAGCATAGCCTTGCCATAACATTGATCCGTAATCGACAGTCCAGCAATTTAAATTTATTAAATTGATAAAGTGACAAACTGAGTTTCAAAACGTTCGGAAAATGAATTATACTATGTATATGTTTCTTACGTATTTCCTAACTATCTTATATATTAATTTGGAAATATGAACCAACAACACTCTTTTTTGCACTATTTTATTAAATAATAATTTACACAAACGTTTCGAGACTAGGTTTATCTCATCATCAGTGTGTTATAATTTAAAAAAATTATAACACACTGATGATGAGACAAACCTAGTCTCCAAACGTTTGTGGAAATTATTATTTAATAAAATAGTGCAAAAAAGAGTGTTGTTTGTTCATATTTCCAAATTAATATCTATATCCACTCAGAATACATTTGTTATCTTATATATATATTTTACTATCAAATATAATTTTATCAGACATTCACCTTCATTACCCCAATTTCCCCTAAATCCGTATAACAAGCCACGGAGCTAAAGTGTGATTGACAGATGAATTAGTCTTGTTCTGAATAATAATATTATAAAATAAATTGAATATATGGGAATTATTATATCTGTAGGCACTATTATTAAAAACGAATGCAGGAAATTTAAATGTGTCTAATGGGATTTTCTTGTCTCGGTAAATGTCAGAGGAATAATAAAATACACATTTATAGATCGATCATGACATCAATAGCAGAATGTCTGTATAGCTAAAACAGCTAATGCAGATGGTAAAAATAGCATATTTATTTCAACTTTATCCGACGTTTTGCATAATTTGTATGTATATTATATTAAACAACGGAGCTCAGGTATAATTGCTATTGTCATATTTAAAAAAAATAATGATGAGATCATTCGAAGCTTCCAAGTCGTTTTGGATTTCTGCACTGCCAATTTTGCCAAGTGTATATGTGTTTCCTTCCATTATTTTCGATTTAAAACGATTCGGCAAAAAGTTGTCGCACTGGGACAGCCGTTACAACTTACAACCGATGTGACTCTATGGGCTTGTGCAGATGGAAAAGAACTGAAAGTACGGGAAAGGAGCAATTTTGCCCGAAGATGCACATAAAACCGAGGAATCGCTCTCGGGAATTGACCGGCAAGTATCCGTGGAGGGAACCCGTCGTATCCTTGTCACGGGAAAAAAAAGATACTGGCAATGCAGACGTGCTGACTATAAAGGAAAATGGAAATTTAAACTTACTTGAATCGGATAATTGATAGAAGAGATTATAATAATCAGACGTATTTGTAGAAAACAATATCTATCAACAAACCCGGATGGGCGTTCGATTGAGTGCGACCAAAAATTTGCTGATATTCAGAATGGAATAGGTGCAAGTAAATTTCCTATTACCCATTGCACTCCAATAATCAACTACACAAACAACAATATCAAAACTGTTTGCTTCGATTCCTTATCCAGCTTTTCGTAAATATTCCTCAACGTTCTCAGGCCACTTGGCCTAACATAATATTCGGGTAATTCAAAAGCGAAAATATCATGTCGGGCTGTCTCAACTCATCCAGCATGTTTTTATTAGAGCCGAGGGGGTGCTCGTATTTATAACTGCTCGGCTGAAACGCGCCCTTTAAAGCGCGTCGTGCTCTACAAGTTATAACGCGCGCTCTGGGGGTAGTTTTAGGGAATAGTTGCGAGTCACTACATATGTTGTATGTACGCACTATGCGTAGGACACAGGATGCTTTGTGAAAATTTTATTTTGAATTGAATTTATAACAATCCAACCAGAATAATACTAGTAATATTATAAAACAACTGTTATAGCTATTAGGGGTCAACACAAAAAAATCATCATATACAAAAACTTTCACATATGAGGAGATACCATCCAACAAATCTGACAATTATAAATACTATGAAAATATAATGAGTTTTGTTTACTAAATATGATTGCCAAACCAGATTAAATACATCTGTCGGTTATATGGCAGCAAAAAATCTGCTCTGGCTCTTATAAGTTGTTTCAAGTTTTATAAAAACTGGAGTGGACTATGGAGCTTCTATTCCATTTATATAATGAAAAAATTAGGTAAAATAATGTGAAGATAGATGGAAAATGTAGTATGTAGATAACATAAATATTTTTCTAAAAAATAGTTTGTTTGACACGATTTAATGTATGATGATGAAACTCTGGCTAAGCTAAATTAACTACTCATATATCGTAGCCTTTTAACTGAAATGACGTAAACGTGTTTATTAACTCGTCTAAAATTCCTGTAGGGAAAATATTTGGTTCTGCTAGAAAATTGTATTACCTATTTTTACGTCGTTTCTTAAACATTCTGAATCTTTTGACACCAAAATTGGCTAAAGTATACGTATGTATATAAGTGAGCAAAAATTTGCCCTTACATCGACGTTCTCTCAAAAACAGCAGCACAGATTTTAAAAATTTGAAGCTAGATTTTTGATAATTAGTGAATAAATGCTTAATTTTGCCTCCAGGTTTCAGCCAAAAATTCTTGAACAAATTTGAAAATTCAGGAACTTTTAAAAAATAAGAAGTTTGCATATTAACTTCGTATAGGGTAAGTTATAGTAATCGTCCAAAAATTGAAAATGTAAATTTTAGCTTTCCCTCGTTTTAGAGGTTCCTGAAAATTTTGGGAAACCTCAAAAAAATTATGAGTGTGTAAATATATGTATGTATGTATGGATAAAATTTTTCGTCCACGATTTCAGGCGCATGGATTAATCGATTTAAATGGTTTAAAAAGCTTCCGATTCCTATTGATTCGGAGACGTGCTGATCAGTTTTTTGCAATTGCAGGTCTAGCCATTTAGAAGATACGGAGCAAAATGTGCAAAATATGGGAATGCGGTTTTTAAGAGAATGGTGCATCCGATTAGATTGATTCAAAAAATATTTTACTTACTTTTTTTTTTGGTAAAGATCGGTCGAGGCATATACAAAATGCTTGTAAACCTAGTGTCAAAAGTAACTAAATATCATTTATTATTTAGGACGATTTTATACACATAAAGCAAAGTTTTTGCAATTTGTTTTAAGAGAAAATACCATTTACACCTAGTTACATGTATTTTGGCCATTATTGAACATTTTTATTCTAACCATGTATATACTATGAACGAACATGAAATTGTTCATTAAAATTCTAAATGTGCGGTGGCGCTCGGTATACATAATGAATTTTGAACAGATAGGGTATGCGTATATATTTTTATGCATATATGTATATATATATAATTACATGTATATGTATATTTATCATAATAACATAGCCCATATACCGCATTGCATAATCGTGCGTTACAGATTTATCCATTGTTCCGAAACTCACCCTTATCGCTGTTGTAAGTTACGTATCAACTGCGGCCTGAGGGTACTTAACCCCATCGTAGCATGAATTGCTAGTGTTGGGAATAATCAGAACAATAAATAATCGATATAAATACCAATTCGAAAAATAATCGATATAAATACCACTTACGATAAAAACCATATTTTTACTACAAATTTTATATTGAGGGTAAAACGATTATTATAAATAGATTATTTTAGATAATAGATAATAATTTTCACATTACATATTTTAGTAACATTAACTGCAATTGTATACTGCAATTAAAAAAATGGTTAAATAATGGGCTTTCATATATATCTTGTTTCTCATGCAAAATAGATAACTCCGTCTATTTATTTATTTATAAACAACAATTAGAATGAACAATTGTATTTTTTTTTATTTTTTTTAATGGTAACTATCCGAACATTAGTTAAATTTTACGAGTTATTTTAAATGACATTAATTAAATATAATTTTAAAAAGTAGTTACCCCAGTTAGACATAATAATGTAAATTTGTTGGACATTTTGCACGAGAATTTACAAAATCCAAAATATTTGTATTTTTTTCATTATTTGATTTTTCACATCACCATTGCCTATTCCGTTCTACCCCTGCAAAAGAGGGAACACCAAGCCATTTGATGACATTAACTTTTCATATCTTTTAAGCGGGCCAACGGCACCCTTCATAAAATCCGCGCCTAATTACACCAAAGACCTCCTTGTCGAAACGTACCGCGCTAACAAACCAGAATTTACCCCTCTTGTACAAATTGCGATATTAAATTTGAATAAATTTTAGAGGACATAGGAGGTCTAGAATTTTTTTTAACTAAATTTCAGAATATTTTTACGATTATTACTATATTTTTACATTAATTTACATAAGAGGTTGTTTTGTAGCAGGGCTTGAAGAGCCGCGAGTAAAAGGGTCCACCACTATTGTTATAAAAACAAGTACAGCATGACATTTCTCAATAATACTATTTTAAAGTAGAGAGCAATATTTGTCTAAGGAAACATTGCATTTAAGCGGGCAACATTGCTATCACGAAATCAACGGCCACGTCATCAATTTTTTATCAAAAGTATCTCACTTTACCGCTAGTTTTTTTTGGTTTTGAGCACTGTTGTTTAGTTTACGATGTCTGGATACAATTTTTAAGTGTACTTTATTTAATCATTTTATAATGTGTATTGTTATCAACTTCCCGTAGGGTAAGTTATAGTAATCATATTTTACGTTTCAAAGGTTTCTGAACATTTTGGCATACCTTAGAAAAATTAATATGTGTGTGTGTGATTTGAATGATTCAGAAAACATTTTATTTGTATTGACGAAATGAAGAATTGTTTAAATTTTTGAGTAGGCAGGTCAAGCGGTTTCGGAGATACAGAGAAAAATTAAAAAAAAAAACAAATTTGGCGATCTAAAATGATCATTAGACATATTCACATCAAATTATCAGATATTTTAATAATAACAAATTTGTTACATTTTTTTGAGTTTCGCAACAAGATTTTTAATTTGAAGTGTAGTTCAAACAAATTTCACAATCTTCAGATTTTTTTTAAAATTTTTAAAGATATACTGTAAAGTTTTATACTTCAAAAATAAATTAATTATTATATATTAAATAAATGAATTATATTAATTAATAAAAATTAAATAAATAAATTATATATATATATATATATATATATATATATTAATAATTAATAAACAGCAATCAAAATTACATAAAATGTTATAATCTATTCTGCTATTGATATATATTTTATATACGTTATTCGTTATTTCATATACTTGTAGCAAATATATCCTCAGATTCATTCGGTAGACATTTTCAAGAATTATGAGCGATAAGATCGTCAATAAACAAATATATATATATATTATTTATAATTATATCTTTAAAAACAATTGTTATTAATCATTGATCAATATTTATTGATTTTATTTTTTTTTGCTCGAATATTCAATTGTGGTAAGGAAAGTTCCATCAATTTGCCTTGAAGCACGATGCCATGCACCATTAGTTTATTGTAATAGTTAAAATTAGAATGAACAGTTTTTTATGCAACTTTTAGAATACTTATATGTCTTTGAGCTCCTCAAGACAAAAATCTCCTAACCTTTACACTGTTAAAGTTTAAACAAAAGGAAACAAGTTAATAAAAAAAATTAAAAAAGCAATTTTCCAAGAGGTAAATTAATATTTTCTATTATCTCGTTAAAATACAAACTATTTTAACGAGATAATGGAAAATATTAATTTACCTCTTGGAAAATTGAAACTGGATAGACTGATTTTCAAAAACATACTCTAAAATTTCGGGATCTATCACCTAATTCCGCCCTCAGAGCTAATTCCGCCTTCAACACGTATTAACAATTATTCACTCTGGCTCCTCCGATAAGAGAGATTAAACTTAACCGCGAGATGTGTAATATTTTAAGGTCTCCTCTCCCTTCCGGGTCATGACATTGTAGTCTGATCACGGACTCCGATCACGATCACGATCACGATCACGATCAGGATCCTTTCCGGAAAAAGTGGTCTTCGTGAGCCCATCTCCCGGATTATAGCAACGGCTTCCGGCATTTACGGCTTTCGGGCAAACGTCGTCTGATGAAATGCTCTTATAACATTCGCTGCTCTGCTCTACTCTGTAATGCTCTGCTCTTGTGTAATATTATAACGGATGCGACCGTGTATAATTTCTCAATCGACTGGGCTTTATGGTCGTACGAAGACCATTGATATATCGGGAATAATTGAAAATCGAATCGCATCCGTTTATTATGTGTTGGGATTGAGGATTGAGAATTGAGCGCGCCCCGGGAGCCGGGAGTGGATTTCCTTAGCTTTTGATTCGATTCTGATTCTGAGAGAGATGACGATTTCAGATTTGGTTGGTTAATCGATTTTGAAATATTGGATTGAACGATTTCGAATTATGATGGAGCTTTATAAATAATCATATGGCCAGAAGGTAAAAATCTAAGTATTTTTACTGTATAACACATGTATAATAAGTCGGAAGAATTATTTATTTGAACGTAATAATTATTAATTTAATTTGCCTCAATAATGATATTTTTGTTTATTAAAGACGCTTATGAATATTATGACCAGAAATATATACAAAACCGAAATATTCGAGACATTAAATGTTTTGTATAATAGGATAGAACGGGCTTAAAGATCTGCGGTTAATTATATCCATTAGCGTTATCGTAAACAAATAAAGAATGTCATTTTTTTACAATGCTATTTTAAAGTAGAGGGCAAAAGGTATGTAATCAGACATTACTTTAAACCGACGTTAATATCATGAAATCAACGGTCACATTATCAATTTTATATCAAAAGTATTTCATTTTTTGTGAGTTTTTTGGTTTTGAGCACCGTTGTTTAGTTGACGATACCTGGATATAATTTTTAATTATACATTATTATTTAATTTTGTAATGAAGTGCATAGTTATTTATTGTAATAGTTGAAGTGAAATATTTTTTTTACATTTTAACTTTTTGCAGGATATGTTATTGTAATCATCTAAAAATCAAAAATTAATTTACATATCTTCACATTTCGAAGGTTTCTGAACTTTCTGGCATACCTTAAATAAATTGGGTGTGTATGTATGTATGGATACAATTTTTTGTCCACGTTTTTGGGCTCTTTAATCAATTTATTTGCCTTAGGGCACGATGTCGTACATTACTAGATTCACTTTTTTATTTATAAGACTCTTTTTGCTTAAATTTTACCAGTGTAAAGATTTTGAGGGTTCTTTTATGTCAACCACATCTAAGATATTCTAGAGGTTACATAAAAAACTATAAAATCCAATTTTAACTATTAAAATTATACACCTTGTATCACAATCAAATCATGTATACTTGCAAATTATATTTTGATGCCGTCAACTAAATAACAGTGCTCAAAACCAAAAAACCTAACGAAAAAATTATATATGTTTGATAAAAATTTGACAACGTGGCCGTTGCTATCGTGATATTGATGTCGCCTGATTTAAAGCGATACACACCCTTTGCCCTCTACTTTAAAATAGCATCGTAAAGAATATCATTATTGATCGTTTGATAAAAAAATTGACAATTTGGCCGTTGATCTAGTGATATTGACGTAGCTTGGTTTAAGGTGAAGGCTGGTTAGTGATTACACATCCTTTGCCCTCTACTTTAAAATAGCATAGTTATATTATAAAATGTCGTTTTGTATTGGTTTTTGAGATAACGGTGGAGACAACCCTCGGACTTACAAGCTGCTTTATCCTTATATATGAAACAGTTAAAGACTTCGAATATTACGATTTTTTGTATATTTCTAGTAAGAATATTTATCAGCATCTTCAATAACCAAAAATCTGTGTCAAAATTTCATTATTAAATCGCACTCTCAAACAAATCGATTTAGTTGGCAAACGTACAAGAAGTTTTAGAAGCCAAAACTTTATTGGAAGTTTTAAGCAAGATGTATGTTATTAAATATTTTATTAATGAATTTCCGTCGCTTGTCAAATCAATGTCATTGGATTCGACACGCCTAGAATGACATGCCAAGTTTTGTAATGTCAATTAATCTGTGGTTTTATGTAATAGACAAAATTATTTACAAATAAGTAGATTATATAAGTTTTATTACTAAAAGTTATTGAAATTTGTTTATATTCCATTGAAATTGTTTTTGAAAGTATTTCTTTGTATGTACATTCCATAAAAATTTATTACAATCGAATGATTGATTTCTGATTGCTCTATTTATTTTTGCATACCTAAAAATGGTTGCACGTGTCTGTCAGTAATATATTTGTTTGTATATATGGGTATAATGATTATTGATTAATGTTTTTAATAAACATACTTATCATATCTTAATTTTCATTCCACTTCTACTTTTACTATAAATCTCGCATTTCAATTTTCTTATATTTTTATTACGATAGCTCAAAGCTTGCTCATTGACGCGAAAAGATGCAAAATCAATAATATTTGCTTATTTACGTACAACATATTTCTATATTTATGATTCTTCAGAAATGCTCGTATCGAGTATCGAGTACAAATTGCCTTTTCATCTTTACAAAATAAATATCGCGAATAAGAAGTACGTTTCAGTATTGCACAGTTGTTACCTTTCAAAGTATGCATTTTTAAAAAGACATTTTATTCGCAATGATGCATAAAATATTCTCGTTATCGTTATAACAACATTTTTTAAAAAGACTTATGCATTAAGACAGCAAATCATAAAATTTGATATTCCATATAAAATTTATTCGTCTATCATCCATCCTAAGTAGCAATTTAACGACTAATAGCACATGCAGAAGTTATAATTATTATTTTATTACAATGCATAATAAAAGCATTTCATTCAGTATTCTGCTTGTAATTATAGGCATAAATAAAAGCGACACTGTTGTACTGTTGTATCATTTATTTTCCGTACATAATGACTTGATATAATTAAAAGTTTTATGTTGAGCTAACAATTTGATGTCGCTTTTACGCCTCCTCGCGTGTTTTACACTACTTAAAGCACAAAAACAATAACATGAGCCAAGCAATGAAATAAATTTTGTTTACGAGCAGTTTTAATGAAGAGGATGAAAATTTATGAATAACTAGAATAAGGAAATTTAATTAGTAGTGGTTATACTTCTAAATCAAAATAGTTTGCAAATCCAAAAGTCCACTGATGTAGATAATAATATTACAATATATTTTGTGTGTTTGTTTACACATACGTTTGCTTGAATAAAATTCTTTCTACCCGTGTCCACATACACATTAAATTAATATGATTAATATCTCGGCATATTTATTATGCCTCTCACATGATCCGAACCCGAACCGTATACAAAGTGCAGTCGTGCGAAATTAAAAACTTTGTCTCATGCCGTTCTCGTTTCGAAATCAATTACAAGACGCGAATCGTGTGAGACATCTGTCCTCCTATGTTTTATGAAGCATATTACATAAAGGAACCGCCTCGATGTCTGCCGTGACAGTCTCTTGCTATCTCTGCATCTCTTTTATATAGGTACATATGCATATTGTGTAGGGAACGCCGGGGTAAATGGTAAGAGATTGATAAAAAATTAATTTACTACGAAGGTAATTGATAGTGGTGGTACATGGCATCGTACCTTAAGGCAATATGCTGGAGCTTCCCGTACCAGAATTACATATTCGAGGAAAAAAATCAATAATCAATAAAAATTGGTCAAGGATTTACAACAATTGTTTTATACATTTTCAAATGGATAATTGTAATCACTATATATTTTGTCGTTCATAAAATAAACAGAGAGGATCTTATCGCTCAAAGCACTTGAGAAAGTTTTCATTAGCAGGAGGTGAATGAATGAATCCATCTGAGGATATATTTCTTACGATTAGAATAACGCATTTGAAATATATACATTCTGAAACTGAACTGTAAATTTAAAATTCTTATTTGAAGTATAAAACTTTGTATATTTTAGAAAATTTTGAAAAAAAATTTTTCGGAAAATTTTGAAATTTGCTAATAAGTAAACTTTAAAAAATAAAATTCTTGGTACGAAACCCAACAAAATTGTAACAAAAAAAATTAGTACTAATTTTTTAAAATCTTCATCAAATATCTCATAATTTGATGTGCATACGTATAATGTTCATTTTTGGCCACCAAATATCATTTTTAACTTCCTGAAGGAGAAGTTTGTTTTCATATTTTTTTTACTTCTTCCTCTGTATTTCCGAAACCGCTAGACCTGCCTTACTAAAAATTGTATCAATTATTCATTTCGTCATTACAAGTAAAATGTTTTTTGAATCATTCAAATCGGTTGATTTGTGCGCCAGAAATCGTAGACCAAAAATTATATCCAAACATACACATACACACATACACAAATCCATTTTTTCGAAGGTATACCAAAATGTTCAGAAACTACTGAAACGTGAAGATATACAAAAATTTTCATTTTAGATTTTTTTGCGATTATCCTACGGGAAGTTAATAAAAACGATCAATCATCAATAAAAATGTATCAATGAGTAACAACTATTGTTTTAAATATTTTTAAATAATTATTGCAAATGATGTAAAATTTCATAGTCATTTTATATAAATCTAATATAAATATGGTATTTGGTATAAACGCCTCCATATGAGTTTAACCAACTTTGAAAATTATGTCAATAAGTTTTTGTATTTTGCACGACCTTTTATTTTAATTTTTTACAAATATTTATATACAAACTACTGTTCAAAAACTATCAACCCTATGATAACATAAAGTATCTTAAAAAGCGCCAATGATCAAAAATCACTCAAAAAATCAAAAATTAAAATTTTGCATATCTTTACGTTTCAACAGTCTTTAAACGTTTTGGCATACCTTAGAAAAATTGTTGTATATGTGTGAAATCGAAAGTGTGCCATTTTAATAATTTAAAAAACATTGTGCTTCTATTGACAAATGAAAAACTGGTTACATTTGTGTGAAAGCAATTCGAAACTCAAATTTTTTCCCTTTAAGAAAAATATGCTTTTTTACAAAAATTTTGTTTTATTTTACCTTAAGGAAAACGCCCCCTCGACGGATCCGACACATTGACCTCCACATAACATATAATATTTTCATTCTAATTAGCAGTACTACTAATTTAGTTGTTTATTTATATTTTTATTTATTTTTATTGAGCTTAGTTTATTGGTTATATCTCTATTTGTTTGTTGTTATAATTCACAATTTATACTCATTTATCTCATAAATCATTTTATTATTAAGTTTACTCTATATAATCACAAAATTTAAATTTAATATATCAAAATTGAAAATGCTTACTACTGGGTAACCTTTTAGATCTAAGGTTTAATATTTCATATATCATCAAAATTACTGAATGTCTTCCTTTTTTGTAAAGACATATTGTAATTCAATAAAGAGAATAAAAAAAAAAGAAGAAAAAATTTACTTTAGACACAATAAGACGCATCACTTGTAATACAATTACCTGCCAGAAATTTCATTAAATATGACGATTCAATAAGAATTCAAATAATCCCCGAACTATTACGATTTTTCCCGCTATCCCTCGACCACATCAGACTTATTCCGACGAGCGGGCGAACAGTGAACCCGCCTACATCAAACAATTTACGGTCGCTCGTCTTCTCGTCTTAGTCTGCGAATTCTCAAACTCAAACTCATACTCAAACTGAAACTGAAACTCCTTGTCCGTGAACTCAATCATGATTTAGTGGCATTAGCGACGGCTGCAATGCACGTGTGGCCGACTGGTTTAGGTTTTAGACGGTTAGACTCACATTCAGAGAGCCTGAAAGCGCCTCGAAGGCAATCTAATAGATTTCGAGGTGGTCTTGAAAATATCACTTGTGGAAATTAACATAGTGACAGATTGATGATTGAAATAAATTCCATCAAGAAATTAGAGAAAATTCACTAATAAACATCAAACTAGATATTAACTCTTTATTGGCCGAATTTTTGTTTAACATCCAAAAAAATATAGAACCATAAATCAGTAATTATAAGCTTATATACGCTTATGAAAACAAAGAATAATTTTTGGTATTGCTGAATTATGACTTTCAAGTCACAGCTGTATAAGCACTTCTGTGTATGTAAAAGCTATTTAAAGCTGAAAACCCTAGCAAAGGATATCGATATTGATATTAACTGACTTGATAACGTTACAGAATTGAGACATATGCGTCACTCATAAAACAAGCCATATCGAAAAATTCTGAAAGTTATATGAAAGTAATCCAAAGAGGGTTTAATTCCTAAATCTTTTTAAAACTATTTTTATTATAAATTCATTCATTCAAAACACCAACATAATGTGGAACATAATACATTTTATATAGATCTTATAAACACGTTTTTTCATACCTAATGTGAAAACCCATTTCAATACACCAAACTCTTCTGAGGCTAATGCTTAAAATTATAGTAACAAAATTTAATAACCGTTTCAATAAATTTTATTTAAATGAAAAGAAATGAATTGTTACCAGTAACTCTATATCTTTTGTCACTTCTTAAAAGTCACTTTTACATGTTTAGTTATAGTGAATCAGAGAATATACACTTCATAATTTATTACGAAGTAAAGTCTTGATTTAAAAGCAATAAATATGCGTTTAACCCTGAAAACTAAGGCCATTGAAATCAATTGATTAATTTATCAAGCATACTGTTCCTGTGATATAACAAAACATAATCAATTCTAATTAAATGCCGCCATAAATTAATTATATAATATTAAATTTTCGTACTACCAAAGATAAATTTCCAATTATATATTGTAGCCATCAATTTCGTCCTTATTTATAAAGAATGGCCTTTTGTGATGTCATCTCTTGTGCACAATACTGTTGAAAATTTAATTCGAAAGTATAATCAATTGTGCACACTTATGTTTGTAGATAATGGAACTTTATGCCTTTGTGTCCGATTATTTTATATTTTAAAAGCATCTTTGTACCTGACCATGACGCGATTCGTAATATTATTGTTATTAATGCGGTCTTCATTGTTTCGAGATACGGAGGATATTTGAGAAATATAACATATATATATATATATATATATATATATATATATACATATATATAGAAATAAGTCGGGTTTTCCTTCCTGACGATTAAACTCCAGAACGCACAAACCGATTTCGACAATTTTGCGTTCGTTGGAAAGGTCTCGTGCTCTGCAAGGTTTATAGCTAAGAAAATTATGGCATCGTGCCCTAATGCAACTTGCTGGAACTTCACGCACCATAATTAAAAATTCGAGTAATGACATTAGTGAGAATTATCAGAATTATGCTTGGTTAAGTCAACGAGCAATTTTTACACGCACTGAATTTCAGCATTCAATCAAAAATTGCTGGCGATTTGGTGACATACCAATGAGTCCGACTTGTCTTCCGTTTGACTTCAAACGATTGCAATTTCCAGTTCGCCTTGCGTTCGCAATGACGATTAACAAGTCGCAAGGCCAATAGCTTAGTGTTTGCGGGATAAATTTCAAATAGATTATTTAGATGATCATTGTTTTTCACATGGGCAGTTATACGTTGTCTGTTCACGAGTTAGAAAACCATCCATTTTGTTTGTGTTAACGTCAGACCAAAAAACAAAAAATGTGGTTTACCAAAGAGCACTTCAATGAAACGGATAATTTGTGGATTCACTTTCATTAACTTAGAGAAGTTCAACTAAAAAAACACTTCATTTTTGTAATCGAAATAAATTCATTACTGTTGTATAATAAAATCAAAATTTTCCTTTTCAAATATAAAACAAACAAAAAATTTCTTCATCTTTCTCACGAAACCATCTGGTGGCGAAACGGAGTTTGTCGGGTTTGCTAGTATATATATAATAAGTACATCTACGCATGCAATGAATTAAGTTTCATTATCACATTAATTTTCCTTGTGAGTCATTTATCCCAGTTGCCCATGCGTTCTCGAATGAACCATTTTGATATCTCGTAATGCGACATTATAAATTTGAATTTCTTGAGAATATAATAATACATATAATATAATGTTATATCGCAGTAGTAGTGTAGTGGCGTAGTTGAGCTTAATGGATTTCGTGTAGTGCGTTTAATACAACATAGAATAGAAGGAGGCATATGGTTCATATCCTGTTTTATTATGCGCCGCACGACCGCGGCTTTGCATACACACATTTCCTGGCCGTAGTACGCCTATTTCCGCCGCCGAGAAGTTTATGCGCTTAAAGCCGACATAAACACATCGGGAGCTGAAAAGCGGCTACGACTACAAACCAGAAGCCGAGAGAGAAAATTCAGAGGAAAAAAGAAAATTTGAGGTACGGACTGAGAGAAATATAGAGGTGTATGTGTTGTGGAGACGAGGTGGAATTTTAAAATGTTGCCTGACGCGATTTTCATAATCTTTTGTACTAGTACGTACATAGTATACATTATAGATACATTACTAGAAATTAGATAAAATTTACTAAAACATATGGTGAGGATCACTATGATTAATTTGATATAAGCGAACTGTAAATTATAAATATTCCATCACCATAAAATATGTGAATAAAACCACTATCTAAATCTAGATTATAATATATATTGAACTTTACTCTACAACCTTCTTCTCTCGTTACATTTGCTAGTCTCTCTCAATTTGTTATTATTTATTATTATAAGTTACAGATATTTATACTCATACCATTGTATCCCCCACCTCAAAGGGTCCCGGGTTAAATAGAAAAGCCCTGGTCAAATCTTGACCAACATAGTAAAATCTGTTATATACACTTAGATATAAAAAAATGAATAAAACGTGCGGAGTTCAGTAGTTCCCTAATTACCATTATATGAATTTAGTACATTTTATTTTAGAGAAATATATAGGTGTATGTGTCATGGAATTTACTCTAGAGAAGAGGTAGAATTTTAAAATGTCGTCTGACGCGATTTTCATAATCCTTTGTACTAGTACTTACATAGTATACATTACTAGAAACTAGACAAAATTTACTGAAACATAGTAAAAACTGTTATATACACTTAGATATAAAAAAATTGAATAAATCGTAGTTGAAATGCGGACTTCAGTAGTTCCATGATTAGCATTATATAAATTTAGTACATATTATTTTAGAGAAATATAGGTGTATGTGTCGTGGAATTTACTCTGGAGAACGAAGTGGAATTTTAAAATGTCGTCTGACGCGATTTTCATAATCTTTTGTACTAGTATTCACAGAGTATTGTAAAACCTTTTCCACTCGTGATTTGCAAGAGAAACTAGATAAAATTAGCATGTATTTTGTCGCCGGAGCGGCGGCATCCTCATGGTTGCAAGGCTATAGGTTGCACTTGAAAGCTCATAATTTGAATCCTGATTGATTAATTGCATAATCGATTTTGGGAACACGAATCAACCTATTTGAATAATTCAAACAACATTCGATTTGTATTGATGGAGAAAGTGCTGATTAAGTATCATCTACAAACTGCCTATAAAGTGCCAAGACATAGTATATTTTTGTTATTAAAGAATTATTAAGCGGATATAGGAAACATTTCAAGGCGAGACTTATTACAATAATGGCACCATATAAGTACCATTATCAATCATTAAAAGTCAAATCAATTAATTCATTATTATCATTCAATAAAAAAAACTAATTGAAAACGTTCATTATGTGCATTACATCATGCTCCATCGAGATTGTGCTGTCGATAAAAAGCAGACAATTTCAAACAATTGATTTGATGTTTCAAACGAGATTGTTTGACAATTTCAAACAATCGCTCGCAAATGATTGTTATGCAATGATAACCAAACACAAATAAAAAAGTATGCCCTCTAGACGTCATTGTTATTGAAATCGAAGTTTTTTTTATATCAAAACTCGCTGTGGCAAGAGCACAATCGAGGCAAATTGCTACGTTGCGCACTCTAAAACGAAAGCTGGCAGATATTTTGGGGAATATTGGATATATGTATATATATATATATATATATATATATATATATATCAATATATTTGCAAACTTTTCGTGAACATTCGCCGATGTTAAAAATACTTAATTCAGCCAATGCGTCGAATAAAAATAATTTCTTTAGTAAAGTAAACATTTTTTGCATATGGATTCCTTGTTTAATTAAGTTCAATATTTAAAAGATTTCTCAGATATAGAAACTTTTTAAATTTTATGTTTTTAAGCATAATTTAGCTTTGATACTTTTGATCCCACTTTTATTACCATAAAAATATTTTATTGATTGGCTGATAAGATAGAAAATTACAAGTTCATCATACACAAAGTAATCTTAGGTTGTAAACATTGTTAACTGATTGCTATTGTTAACATTATTATTACTAGAAGACCGATTTGTATTATTAGTGCATTACTTTTCCTTAAATCCTGTTCAGTCAAATTATTTTTTTGTGGTTCTGAATTGTTACTCTAATTTGTTACTTCAAACATAATTTATATAAATGAAATAATAAGAAAATTCCACATACAAAGTGTCTCAAAGCTTATAGCCGAAAGGGGTGAAAGTATCTATAATAACTTCTTTATTTTAATAATTTATAATTTATAATAATTAAAAAATAATAGAAAAATTACATTCCATCTAGTTCGAAAGTCATGAGCCTTTGAGTGCATAGAGCTTTGTAAAACTGTGTCCCTTTTTTAAAAATCATATTTTACGGTTTTTATTTTCACTCTATTTTTTATTATAAAATTCTCAACTTAATTCTCTTACAATTATGATTAAATGCGCAAACCTTATATGGAACTTGCCAAAACACTTCAGTGCATTTTTTTAAACGATAACCTTTCAAATTCGACCAATTTTGAACCTTTTAAATTCATAGTTGAACAAAAAGTATTAATTCTAGAAAACTTGATGTAATTGTGTCATTATTTTGAACTGTGATCATGGAAATGCTTTTATTGCGAGTACGGATCAAAGATTTAAATCAATAAAATTAATAAAAAATAACCACAGTAACTGAAAAATTGTAGCAAAGCTCTAGATTGTCCTAAAAGCTCATAACTTACAAACTACAGAAAATAAATTATTGTCCTATTTATTTCACGATAGTAGTTGCTATTAATTCTATCACCCTGTTTCGGTCTAACTTTGAGTTCTGGGACACCCTGTATTAATTAGACAAGACTGGTAGTTATATTATAAAAAAACATATCTTATATATTATTACATCAAAGAGATTGCAAGTAAAATATTTCAGCTTGACGTTGATTTTTGGGCCAACCCTGTATTAGATAGACAAGACTGCCAGCTAAATAGTGCTATAAGACTGCAAGATTTTCTATAAAATAACTTAAACTGATAAGAGTTTCTTCAAAAGGTATTCTTTTTTTTAAAAAAATAGTACGTTTTCCAGCTCTCCTCCTAATTTGACTCTGAAATCGAGTCAACATACACCACAACGGCTATGACAGATTATCTCGCGGTGATCTAGCGAAAAACGTGACGGAGTTAACGATTATCGACTAATTTTTTTCTCGTTCGTCTTCTTATTTCTTGCCGATGAGAAAATTACTCTCCGACCACGACTTACGACGATGTCGATGGTAGAGGAAGAGAAGAATTGGTTTTGTGAGAGGCAATCGATACGACTCGACCGACACTTTTGTGTTCGGATACACAACTTTGTTAGAGACAGAATTGACGGTGGAAGATCGACGAGCCGAGGCGGTTAGAAGATAGGTTACATCGAGGGTAGGTGGGTGGATGTGAGGATATAAATCAATTTCGATGTCTCCGAACTATTTTGTTGCCGGCAAAACATTGGGTAGAGAGGAATTTGAAATCCTGTTATTGTGGAATGGATGATTACTATTTGTAAGCTGATTAAAAAATATATTTTTGTTGTATTCCTAAATAGTATTTGTTATTTTAAATAAAATTTAAGGTATTAACCTCTCCCTCCCACGTCCCAGTTTTAACATAAAAAATATGGTCACCTTGCTTGAAGGCATGTTTCACTTATATTCAAAGTGATTTGATTGCTTTTTTCTAAAATCCTCTTCATTAAAATGATCTCCACAATTCTCAATTAATAATAATCTCAGTTAATAATAATTAATTCATGAGAAAATTTATTATTTAATATACAGGGTTGTCCCAGAACTCAACGTCAAAAGCCAAAAGAAAAGAAAATATTGAAAGTAAATATCATGAAAAATTTTTGAGTATTTTGCATTTTGACAAGTTGCAGGAATTTCCCCATATATATACATAATCAACTTAATCAATAAGAACTTAGATTCAGATATTTAGGCCAAATGTCCAACTGTTCATTTCAAGAATAAAATTTTTGCTTTCTCAAAAAAATGCTTAATACGATTTCCTACTGATGACTTTCAACATACTTATAATATCTGTAATTGTATAAATTAATTTAACATATTTTATTTCACCTATTTTGTGCTCTAAAAATGTATTTTATTTGAATGTAGACAAGACGCAGAACGTATATGCTTTGGCATAGATTTTGATTAGAATCACTGAAGCGCGTGGAGAAATTATAAATTTTAATGATTTTTAATAATTCAACAGCTTATCTTAGGCCTATATGATTTTAGTATGTCATTTCAGATTGTGAAATGTCATGATACAAAATACAATATGATAAAAATTATCACAAAATAATTTTTTTCAACAAATAATATCAAACAAACGTCCTCCAGATCTCGACCAAAAATTAGACCAAGCAATTTCTAAGTAATATTTTTCGAACAGTTTTGAATTTTTAAAATTAATTCAATATTGTGTGCTGGATGAAATTTTTGCACTTTTGCAAAGAACGGCTTACCCCATTGTTCCAATAAATAAATTAAGACAAGCCCTCATCTGGTTACATCGAATGTTTTTAAATTTTTGTAAATTTTTTAGACGTTTTTGGAAAAATCGTCAACAATGGGTCAAATATAGGCAAAAATGGACACATATAAAAACACAAAATTTTTCATACTTTTATAAAGCAAAGACTTGGTTTATTTATCGCAATAAACTAATAAACCAAGTTCAAACCAAATAATTCAAGTTACCTCGAATGACTCTTAAATTTTTGAAATCGTATCAATCGTTTTAAGAAAAAAATCGTTCATAAAAGGTTAAAAATTGGCAAAAGTTGACACACGTGAACACACAGAAACTTTTTCCAAATTTGGATTGAACCGTATCAGAATGACTGGAGAGGCCTAAAATACATAAAACAAAAACATTTGAAAAACAAACTTCTCCTTCTGGATCCTTAGAACTACCGAACAGAATAAAAGAATCACTTATTGAAGTAAATCCCTAACTAGCAAAATAATATTCATCAGATTAATTTATATGTGTATTTTGAAATTGTGTGAATGATATAAGCCAAATAGCTCATACAATTGTCCTGTATTCTGATTGCTATTGACAATAAAATTTAAAAAACCTATAACAAACCATGTACAAACCTAATGGTATACAAACTAAATTCATACTCCGTTACAGAATTTTTCCCTGATATTTCTACAAATGGCTTTTACAAAACCGACCAGGTACATTAACGTACAAAAAGTTTCCCGCTTTTCCTATGAATAATCTCGCTCCGATTCTTCCAGAGTAAGCTTTCATAAACCCTTAGACGTGGACGTCAGGCCTTTGCCGGCGCCCTTCAACCGCACTTAACATATTTTTGCATTAAATTTTCCAAAGAAGAAGGGAATGTTTTTCGGCTCATACCACTGGAATGCTTCTCAGTCGTAGGAAAGGGTTGAGATGAAAGATATTACAAAAATTTAGTACTCAAAAACACGCAAAATTTTTTGATTTGAATCAATGTTTGTTTTTGACTGGTATATTCCAAAATCAATTTTTCAAATATCAAACGATTCCTGGAAATTTTTCGCAGCATGCCGTGCCGTCAGTCGGCTTAATAATAACAAAAAGGGGGCCTGTCTGTTTTATTTGCTATTCTAGGCGCCGCGGGGCCCTTTTCCCCTTCAGTAATAACATTGCACAAGACAAAGCGTCCATAAAGGGCTTAACCGTGGAGAGGGGTTGTTTATATAAAGATGGGTGAGGTCTCGTAAAACAGCAAATTTATTGGGGTACACGCGAATTGTGCGAAGAATGGCATGTTTTTTTGTTTTGCTTAGAAAAAAATTTAGTGTTAGATATTGATATAGTTTTAATAAATGGAAAACAAATTATAACTCAAATTGTAACTATAAGTTTGTATGTGACCTATATATTATATGTCATGTATGCGGCTAAATGTTTATCAAAGGCCAATAAAAGAAATTTAAAAAAAATTAACTGTAAGTTATACTTCCGTATTTCATACGAATTCGACATTATTCTAAATTGATAACTTTTTCTAACTTCCCGCAGAGTACAGTTATAGTAATCGTCCAAAAAATTGAAAATGATAATTTTTTTATATCTTTACGTTTCAGAGGTTTCTGAACATTTTGGTATACTTTAGAAAAAATTGATGTGTGTGTGTATATGTGTGTATGTATGTATAGATACAATTTTTCGTCAACGATTTCGAAAGCATCGCTCAACCGATTTGAATGATTCAAAACGCATTTGATTTCTATTGATAATGATACGTGCTGATTAGTTTTTTGCAAAGACGGGTCCAGTCGTTTCGGAGATATCAAGTAAAGAGTGCAGAAAATGGAAATGAGGTTTTTGAAAGAACAGAGCATCCGATTTGAATGATTCAAAAATCATTCTACTTCTATTTTTGTAATAAAAAATTTATTGAGGTTTTGCAGAGACAGGTCCTGCTATTCGAGGGTCAAAAATCAGATTTTTTTTGTATAATTTGAATCAACCGATATGAATGGCTATCAAACTATCAAGAAATTTTAAAATTTTCAAAAGCAGAAATATTTCAAAGAATTTTCGTTTTCAAAAAAATCCTAGTTTTTAAAAAATTTCCTAGTTCTCAAAAAGTTTTTTAGTATTCAAAAAAAAATCTTAGTATTCAAAACATTTCCTAGTTTTCAAAATAAATTCTAGTATTCAAAAAAATTCCTAGTTTTTCAAAAAAAATCTTAGTTTTCACAAAAATTCCTAGTTCTTGAAAATTTCCTGGTGTTCCAAAAATTTCCTAGTTACCAAAAATTTCCTAGTTTTAAAAGAATTTCGTGGGTTCAAAAGATTTCCTTGTTTTTAAAAAAATTCCTAGTATTCAAAAAATTTTCTACTTACTAAACATTTCCTAGTTTTGAAAAAAATTCCTCGTGTTCAGAAGATTTCCGAGTTTTCAAAAAATTTCCGAGTTTTCAAAAAATTTCCTAGTTCTCAAAAAAATTCTTACTATTCGAAAAATTTCCTAGTCTTCAAAAAATGTCCCATTGGTCATTTTCTAGTTTTTAAAAAACATCAGTTATTTCAGAAAAGGCATTTTTCTCAGTATTCAAAAATTCCAAATGTTTTCAAAGAGTGATTCAAAAAATTTAACTGCAAAAAGTTTTATCAATTTAGCATAACACACAATGTCATGCAGTCTTTTTCTCTAGATTATTTGAAGGGTTAAAATCAGGTCACGAGCCAAATTTTTAATATTTTTTACAGTTTTTTCCTTATATTTAACTTATAAAATTGCATAGGAAAAATATGGTTTGTCTGTCACATAAAATTCATGCTTACTTCAGAGTATTATTAATCTATTATATATTTCTGAAAATATCCAATTTACACAAACAACTAAAGTTACCTCTCGTATTGGACTAAAAATAATAATTCCTCATTCGAATAAATGAACGAGCCAACTGGAAAAATACAGGGAAGTTTGTGCGCGCTTCGGAATTAATATTAATCATAATAATGCGTTTCAGTCGTGATCCGGCACGGCTGCTGGAATGAAATAACAATTGTGAAAATATGACGCCGACAGTAAAAAATAAAAAAAATAATTTCAAACTAAAAAGAAAGATATAGTAGTCTGGAAAAAAGGATTTACTCGCTTCGTTTTGTGAGCGGAATTTCAAATTGTATTTGAAACGCTTTGGTAAAAGAATTAGGCAACGCGATTATTGAAAATTGTAATGGTAACAGTTTCGACATTCCTATTTTTATAACATGTATTATTATTTTATTATTTATTGAAATAGATAGACAGAAAATATTCTGTCTGCTTCACAAATCCTGCTATTATTATATATACTGACATCAAGTTATTACCATTATTGCAATTTTATTACACGTCAGTTGTTTGTTTTGTACTCGTATTTGTATTTGCATTTTCCATTTAATGACAACGTTGTTGTTATTCAAAGAGAGAAAACGCAGAGCAATCAATTACGATTCATAAATCAAAATTTGCATTAATCAATTTAAATTGACCACGTTCATTTGCTGCAAATTGGATTTTATTTTGATAATAATAAATATTTCATGTTGTTAGTTCCGGGAAGGGAATATGGAGTTTATTTACAATGCAACTGTAGAGTTATATAAATTGGGAAAATAAATTGCATTGGAAGTGTTTATATATGCAATAGTAATAGAGAATTGAGTTCAATCATCAAACTGATTATATTTATTTTGCTGATTATATGTGTTATATTTAATTATACTAACGTAAAATAATCCTCTTTTCCATTATTATTCGTCATAGAAATAGTTATATCAAAAGCGTCAAAAACAGAAAAGTGAGTACGAGTACAAGATGCATTGAAGAGCTCGATTTCACGACATGATAAACGATAAAACTCCTTCTAGTGATTCATCTTATGCCAACTACAACTATTTTCACTTGAGAAATGGATGTATCATGAGAATTTATCATATTTTGCAAGAAGATGATCGTAGTTATCTTTGAAGTCTTCTATTTTTGCTTTCTATTCGGTTTAAGAACTTTACTGTCGTGAGTTATAAATCCAACTAGATTTAATCATAATAATATGATACATAAATTTATTTTTAGAACCCGAAATAGATGAAATAAAATATTTCTAACAAATTAATTTAATTTATACAATTACAGGTATTATAAGTATGCATGAAACACATCAATGGGACAACACAATATTGATTAATTTGAGCATTTATAAATTTTACCTGAATAGATGAATTTTTCTTATGATTTGGGTTGATTGTGTATACGTATCTGAAAATTTATGTAATTTGCCGATACTTTTATTATTTTTTTACTCTTGCCTTCGAATTCCACTTATCCTCTATCCAGAAACTGCATTGATTTGTGTCTGAGAAGTTTTGTTGTTGTTCGCGCTCCTTCCCGAGTATGATGGTAAATATTAATGCGATCTGTTGGCAAGATGCCGTTCAAATATATCCTGTGGTCACCAGGGAAATCTAGACAGGCCTACGTGTATGTGCTTCTGGTTTTGTATTCTATATCCGCCTTGTGGTCTAGATTATCTTATACCTACTGTACCCTATTCATTTCGACTTCATAAAACAAAAATTGGAAATACATGAATTACAAGGACACATGGAATAGACATAAATATTTTTTTTATTTACATACCTTATATATTACCTCATCAATTTTGTATAACAACTGTACGTTTTCTTTGAACAAATCTGCGCATTTCTACTTTTCTTAGTTACTATGGTATACAATTTCTCATCAAAGTTGCTTAGTAAGCCTTCACAAAGTTGTTTACAAAACTGCGATATGTACAATAAGTTATAAATTATATGAGTAATTACTCATTATAAATATACTTAAACCACAATTCAAAGAGAGCAATAACAACGACAAAATTGGCATCACAAATCATAAACAACGAAAAGAATTGCGCTTTGCGTTTTGCGAACGCCAAATAATATTTGTGCAATAAATCTTTAAGCATAAACGTACATTATGTACTGAGTATGGTGTTTAGGGGAAACCTGAATAACTTATACATTATATTCTACTAATAATTTTCATAATACATAATTAATTATTTCACCTACGTTGGATACCCATGTGTATATAATTTTCAATTTTTCGTGTCCCTAAGTGGATATATTTTGCATAACCCTAAGTGGTAAAAATTGGGCACTGTTAAGATTTTTTTAAATTTTTTTGACCAATCGTTATCATTATACTTTAGCAAGTTTGTGACAAAAATTTCAAATTAGTTTATCCGATAGTTTTCGAGATATGCGAGATTACACTCTGACCTGAAACTAGCCGAGTTTTAGGTTGAGAACACGTTTGGCCTACCAAGGCACCATGGTATTTTCACCAAAGCGGATCTTGCGATTTTAATGAAACTTGGCACACGTTATTATTATATTTTACTAAGTTTGTGACAAAAATTTCAAATTGGTTTATCCGATAGTTTTCGAGATATGCGAGATCACACCCTGACCTGAAACTAGCCAAGTTTTAGGTTGAGAACACGTTTGGCCTACCGAGGCACCATGGTATCTTCACAAAAGCGGATCTTGCGATTTTAATGAAACTTGGCACACATTATTATTATACTTTATCAAGTGTGTGACAAAAATTTCAAAATGGTGTATTCGATAGTTTTCGAGATATGCGAGATTACACTCTGACCTGAAACTAGCCGAGTTTTAGGTTGCGAACACGTTTGGCCTACCGAGGCACCATGGTATCTTTACAAAAGCGGATATTGCGATTTAAATGAAACTTGGCACACGTTATTATTATACTTTAGCAAGTTTGTGACAAAAATTTCAAAATGGTGTATTCAACAGTTTTCGAGATATCCGAGATTACACTCTGACCTGAAACTAGCCTAGTTTTAGGTTGAGAACACGTTAGGCCTAAAGCGGATATTAGTATGTCCTAAGAATTTATATGACACATGCGTTGCAGTGTGTAAACCATTCATATAATTTGTTTGAGCTGCTTTTTTTTTCACCTTTACACCTACATATAATTGACAATCAATTTGTTCTTTCTTATCCTAATTTTTTTTTCAAGAAATATTTTATATATAATTTATTATTTAAATCAGTTGCATATTTGGCTTGCACATGCAAAGATTAATGTTCTAGAAATGTTTGTATGAAACATGCTTTGCAGTGGGTAGACAATTCATATAATTTGTATGAACTGCCATTTTTTTCACTTATAGACAATCAATTAGTTATAAATTTTTCTAGAAATATTTTTTATGACTAAAGATCTTTGTTATCTCATATATATTTATTATGTGTGTGGGTGTTAAAGTAGGTAATTTTGATGCTGAAATATATGAGAGTTCTTCTTAGGCGATACATCAAATAAAAGACAAAAATTTAGAATTTTTCCATACGTTTTGATATAAGATTTTATGTCATCATTAGTGGGTATGGATAATTTGGCACTACCTGGAACAAATTAGCACAAAGTTAGATTAAGTATGTCATGATTATTTTATATATATAAAAAAGTGTACAAAAATATGGATGTCTATTAAAATCATCGTTGAATCAGAAAGTATTGAATTTTAATTAAATTTACTTAATTTTCAAACTAAAATAACACGAAATATTAATGCAATCGTTGTAAGCACAACCGTAAACTTGAAGAACGAAATTATTTATGGAAAAGCCATCTACTGCCGTTAATAAGACACATAATTTAGTACTACCAATCATACACCAAATTGTCCTTAACAAAAAGCCTTTTTTATTTTAAATAGACTAATAGAATATATCAGAATTAAGAAATATGAAGAATATAGATAAATTGCAGAATATTTTTGCAAAAGTACTTTGTAATTATGATTGGCTCTGAGGCTTATTATGAGTTTTGAGTTTGCTCTATATGAGATTGATATATATATTTTTTTTAAATTATTCATTTGATATAATTCATACATACTGTATTTCAGTCAAACAATTGTTCTGGTATGAGAGATCACAGCAATTATAACAAAAATAAAATCTAAATTTTATGTAACAGGCTTACATTAAGACATCTATACGATTACATTAAGACATATATTTTTACTTATTACTATTATACACACATATTTACTTAGAACGCTTGCGTACATACATACATACTTATACTTAATTGTAATTAATAGTTTTACAAAACAGAAGTAATATAGTATATAAAATAAGAAATTTTAACTCATTTATTTCATTTATCTCTTATGTAATTTTTCAATTTAATTTTGAAACTGTTTAGGTGCGTCATTGTCTTTAGTTCGTCCGGTAGTTTATTGTAAAGGCTGCTTGCACTTCTCAGAGGACTTGCTAATAATATTTCAATCATTACACCGCTAGGACAAAAAAGTGAATGTATCAGTAAAATAAAAATATTTGATTTCAATACCACCTTTAGTGAATGTGAGTCCATTTCCACCTGATTTCCTCTATCGTATCGGCCAGATGAAGAATAACGACCTATACAAAAGAAATGTATCGGCAAAACAATAGAGCCAATAAAACCCACGCTTTACAGCCATGTTATTGCAAGTATTGGATTTCGGTTCACGATGTTATATGAAGGTTCTCTTTGCCGAACAACGGTCGAATGAAAAGTAAAGTCGGTGTCGACTTCTTCGAGTCAGGCCAGGCCAGACTGGGCAAAACACCGACTACTACTACTGGCTGGAGAGATGCGATCCTTTCCCGAGGATATGAAGGAATAGAAATAGAATAAAGGAAAAGTTGATGGAATATTACAGACTAGGTACGACGACGGTGCACAAACTGTAATATTGTGGTTTGATTTAGTACAAAGAAACTGGAAAAGTGGAAAAGTGATAGAAAATACATACAATCTCTGGAAGATTTTGAACATGCTTAATTATACACTAACTATCTGAAGAAGAAGTTCGTTTTTGCGAAAAAATCCGATTTGCTGATTTGACGTTTTTTTCGACGTTTCAAATCATTCTGAAGCGAATGAGACAAATTTTTTTCAATAGCGATCAGAATACAGGACATTTTGACTGGTGTCATTCACTCGCACGCATATATGCACACTTTCAAACAGACATATCAATCAATCTGATAAATATTATATTGATCATTAGAGAATCACTTCAATAAATAATTCTACTATTATGTTTATATAAAGTTGTGGATTTCTAAGGTTCATATAAAGTTCTGGGAGACTACAGAGTTTGTATGATATTATAGTTTATGAGACAAAATTTGAAAAAAGTATATGTATGGCTATGTGAGTCCATTTTGGACTTTTTGTCGATATGATTTTTGTCTGATCTGGTTTAAAAAATTTAAAAGCCTACATAACTCGATAAGGACTAGCGTTTGTTCCAATTAGCTGATTTTCGTTTTATCGATGTTTCAAGTCATTCTGAATCGATTGAGACCAAATTTGAAAAAAGTATGTGTGCGTATATGGGAGGAGCCTATTTTGGACTTTTTGTCGATATGATTTTTGTCTGATTCGGTTTAAAAAATTTAAAAGCCTATATGACTCGATATAAGAATTAGTTTGTTATAATTTGCTGATTTTGTTTTCTCAACGTTTCAAGTCATTCTGAATCGATTGAGACCAAAGTTATTATGTGTGAGTGTATATGTGTATATGTGCCCATTATTGACTTTGTTTGTCGACGTTTTGACAAAAATGTCTGATTCGGTTTCAAAAATTTAAAAGCCTATATTACTCTATGTGGACTAGCGTTTGTTCCAATTTGCTGATTTTATGTTTTCTCGACGCTTCAAGTCATTCTGGATCAATTGAGACCAACTTTGAAAAAAGTGTGTAAACCTATTTTGGACTTTTTGTCGACGTTTTACCAAATACGTCTGATCCGGTTTCAAAAATTTTAAATCCAATATAACTCAATGAGAACTCGCGTTTGTCACTTGTCTGCAATAATCGGCCAAGCCGTTTCTTTGTAATTAGCAAAAACTGCAAAATGTTTCGTCTCCGTTCTAACCCATAATTATGAATTATTTTTAAAAATTCAAAAATTGTTTTAACGATATTGATTGAGAATCGCTTTGATTAGTTTCTAGTAAAGATCTACTGGGCCGTTCTTTGGTAATTATTATTGAAAAAAAGTTCTTCGACGGCTTTTATAAAACTTTGTATGACAATATGATTTCGTAGTATGAAATAACATACTAAAATATTATGGGCCTAGGATCAGCGGTTCCCACAAATTAAACAAAAAATATCTAAATTTGGCTTTGCGGATTCTTATCAGAATTTATGCTGATCTCTAATTACATAAAATATATCAATAATTAAATAAAATATATTTTTAGAAAATGTGTTCAACAAATTAATTTGTTTTACAACTAGTTAAGTTTACAATGTATAGCTCTGCATCTTTATGGAAGTATTTGATAAAAAGGAGGTTGCTTTATAAAGCATGATTTTCAACAGAACTATCTTTATTTGTTTATTATACTAATATCCTTATTTATTTTTACTAATTACTAAAAAAATAGTTCTAAATTGGTAACTAAAATACTGGATATAACTATAATGGAATTATAGAGCATCAAATATTCAATAATGTGCTACTGAAATTTATCAAATTTGTATGTATTTATATTTATTAAAATAAGAATTTTTTCGGTTAAACAGTTGACTAAGCTTATTTATTTCTGCTAATTACAATTAATTATTAAGTTGTATAGACATACTTAATTCACAAAAATACTAATGCACATACAAAATTACTAATCAACTTCGTACTACATTGGTAGTCAAATCACCGGAGGTAACTAAATTTCTATTTTAGAGAATAAAATTTTCAATGAAATTCATCAAATTCTCACTTAGTCTCCCCATTGACTAGTGGTTAGAGTCATGGAATTTCCAAAAATTTTAAGTAAAATATCTACACCTTTTATTTCTTCGATTCATGCAACCCGGTTCCAATTATTTAGAAAGTAGTAACTTTTTATTGTATTCCTCGAAATGCGATATCGGCGGGCAGCCTGCCATTTATATAAGGGTTTTATAAACGACCAAAGAAACATGCTATAAAAACAAAAACATAAATTTTTGTTTTATGAAAGCATATTTTAACGTTATATTTTATATGCGCACCTGATCCCCGATTCACCGCATGTTTTTCAAACGGTTGATGTATCATCGTAATTCGTATTCTGGATGTCATGAGCTTTGGGTAAAAATATATTTGAAAATAATATATATATATATATATATATATAATATGTATAATGTTGTTTTTGTAATAAAATTTCTCATTAATACGTTTAACACAAGGTACATCATGCAGCGTCTCCATAAAAACAAATCGTATAAATTGACAGGACTTTATAGTCCATCTTTATTTACATCACAATCTAATTTTGTTTAAAAGTAATTTATACTACAACTTTATAACCCTCTTTACAATGCACCGAAAACTCAAGATAATTATCTCGGAGCTATCAAAGCCGAAAACCCAAATGTATATAAAAGAGACATAAAATATTTTAATCCAGTTTTATGTCCTCCGCCTATTGGAGCCATCAAAAGTTTCTCGTTGCACATGACAACATTCACATAGACTTGGAGGGGCTTCGTTGTGTGTTTTTCAACGATACTTCAGGCTTTTCTGTATTCAGCATACACGCCTTTATATCCATAATAAAATTCAGGAGATCCCTTTTGGTAGTATCTCTTTATGTATCATGGCAGTAGTACTGCATTACTACAACGCCCGACTGTGTACTACGATATTACACAATATGCGTGTAAAACATGTTGCTGAATTCGAAAACTTGCATAATCAGATGTTTCTTATGAATAAGTAAAATTTTATTTATATGGTAATGAAAATATGTTGCCAAATAAATATTCACAATAAATAAATATAGATTCTTATAACAAACTTATCGCATTTCTGTTTCTATCCAATTGACAAGTATAAAGATTTTACTTGGCTTGAACTAATTCACATAATTCTTTAGGTTGTATATTTGTTTGTGTTTGTACAGATGTAAATGTGTATGTAATTTCATGTAATGTATGTTTATTTTGCTCAATAGCATATAAATTTTTTTCATTTTTGATTGCTGTTAATAAATATTCCTACGTAAAAAAAACTTGGCTTGGATTTTTTATTGCTGTTAATAAATATACGTAAAAAAAACTTGACTTGTATTTTTTTTAATCAATTAACTGTGATTGACGAGTGTGCTCGTCATACAGAAGTAAACATTGACCATATGCTATTTAAATTGCATTTCTTTTTTAACAAAAAGTTTTGAAATATCAAGTTGTTTAGATTATTTTGCGGTTATGAATGTAATTGTAAATGTTTAAGTAAATTTTTTTCATAAGACAACTTCCATGAACTTTTGCGTAATGTGAAAATAATATACTTTACTCAATAAGAATGAAGACATTTTTGATTTTTTAACATCACGTAGAGTAAGTTATTGTAATCGGCCAAAAACCGAAAATAAATTTTTTAACATTTTTTCACAATTTGAAGGCTTCTGAACATTTTGGCATACTTCAGAAAAAAATGTGTGTGTGTATATAGATAAAATTTTTCATCCACGTTTTCAGGAGCACGGATCTATCGATTTGAATGGTTCGATTCTTATTGATAGGATGATGTGCTGATGCATTTTTGGCAAAGGCAGGTCCAGCCGTTTCGGATATACGGCTCAAAAAGTGCCAAAAACAGTAATTTAATTGTTGAGAGAACGGAGTACCCGATTTTGAATGATTCAAGAAACATTTTACTTGCATTGATGAAATGAGAAATTGGTGATTTTTTGGTGAGGCAGGTCCAGCGGTTTCGGAGATAGAGAGAAAAGTAAAAAAAATGATATTTGGCGGTCAAAAATGATGATTATACATATGCACATCAAATTATCAGATATCTAAGGTTTTAAACTAGTGGACAATTTTTTGGGTTCCGTAACAAGATTTTTATTCTTAAAGTTCACTTATACGGTTCAAACAAATATCAAAGTTTTCGTTTTTTTTTCAAAATTCTCAAATATATATATATATAATATATATATATATATATATATATATATATATATTTGAGAATTTTGAAAAAAAAATTAAAATTAATGTATTTTATATATATATGTATATATATATATACATATATATATATATAGATCTAAAGATATATTATAGTATAGATATCTCTCTCTCTATATATATATCTATATATATATATATATATATATATATATATATATAAATACATTAATTTTAAATTTACAATTGAGTTTAAAAATGTATATATTTCAAATGCGTTATTTTACTCGTGAGAAATATATCTTCAAAGTTTTGTCTTTGAAAATATTTGAAAAAAATTGTTATTAATGATTGATCAAGATTTATTGATTATAATTAGTTTTTTGCTCGAGCATTTAATTCTGGTACGGAAAGTTCCAGTAATTTGCCTTAAAGTACGATGCCATGCAACACTAGTTTAAATATTAGTTACAACTAACAACAAGTTTCTCTTAGAACATGAGAAAGGCCGAAAGTGCTTTTGCATTTGCGTATGAAAATCATACACCTAATATTATATATAAAGATTTTTTTTAATGAAGCTAATGTAGAAAACTGTAGGTAAATGGCAATTAAAATATAAATCGAAAATCCTTTCTTTTGTGGAAGTTGCAAGTACAGCATACATATATAATAATATATTAATTAAATATGGAAAAAAAAATTATTATTCGACATAATGTACAAGACGTAAGACAAATCGACAGTGACACGTTTCTAATTTTTCACAAACTTTTTCACAAAACTGAGCATAAATTATCAAAATGCGGGCAGAAAATTTAATCGTTCATCTAAACTCCTCGCCAAATTCTTCGTCACAAATGTCATCACAGTCCTCGGCGCAAGCTTCTTGATACTGTTGATACTCAGACACAAGGTCTGTCATGTTGCTTTCGGCTTCGGTGAACTCCATCTCGTCCATGCCCTCGCCAGTGTACCAATGCAAGAAGGCTTTGCGCCTGAACATGGCGATAAACTGATCTCCGACCCTTTTGAAAATTTCCATAATAGCGGTCGTGTTCCCTATAAACGTAGCCGACATCTTAAGTCCGCGCGGCGGAATGTCGCACACGGCCGTTTTCACATTGTGCGGAATCCATTCCACGAAATAACTACTGTTCTTGTTCTGAATATTCACCATTTGTTCGTCGACCTCCTTCATGGACATCCTGCCTCGGAAGACGGCGGCGACCGTCAGATATCGCCCGTGTCTGGGGTCGCAGGCCGTCATCATGTTTTTGGCGTCGAATAGCTGCTGCGTCAACTCGGGCACGGTGAGAGCACGATACTGTTGGCTGCCCCTCGACGTCAGCGGTGCAAATCCGGGCATGAAAAAGTGCAGCCGAGGAAATGGAACCATGTTCACGGCCAATTTGCGCAAATCCGCGTTCAACTGACCGGGGAAACGGAGACAGGTGGTAACGCCCGACATGGTCGCGGATACCAAATGATTCAGATCGCCATACGTGGGAGTTGTGAGTTTTAGTGTGCGAAAGCAGATGTCGTGCAGGGCCTCGTTATCGATACAGTAAGTTTCATCGGTGTTCTCAACGAGCTGGTGGACCGAGAGCATGGCGTTGTAAGGTTCTACTACTGTGTCGGATACTTTGGGACTTGGAACGACGCTGAATGTGGCCATTATGCGGTCTGGATATTCTTCGCGAATTTTAGAAATGAGCAGGGAACCTAGACCGGAGCCGGTGCCGCCACCAAGCGAATGGGTCAGTTGAAAGCCCTTGAAAGTAATAATTATTGATATGTAGTTAGACCATTTGAACTCGTTTCAAAATAAAGTCACACATAAATTTTAGAAAATTGGGACTACATTATTAATTTCCTGTAGGGTAAGTTATAGTAATAGCACAAGAATTAAAAATGAAAATTTTTATATATCTTTACGATTCAAATATTTCTGATCATTTTGGCATACTTTAAAAAAAAAATGATGTTTGTGTGTGTGTGCGCATGTATGTGTAGATACAATTTTTCATCGACGATTTCGAGAACACAGATCAACCAAATAATTAACTAGTGGGGTGTATGGCATCGTGCCCTTAAGGCAAATTGCTGGAACTTCTCGTGCCGTAACGAAATGTTCGAGGAATACTGAATGTTTTCAAATGGATGATTATAAACATTGTAACATTGCCTAATATTTATAAGAATTATATAAACTGCATTGCAAAGTTGAAATTATTTGTTTAAAGTATATTAGAACTTTAGTCAGAACTAAAAATGAAATCTGAATCATTTTCGACATAGAAAAAAAAATTCTGAAAAAAAATTGAAAAAAAAAATTTTTTGAAACATAATTTTTTTCCGAAATCAGTTTTGTTAAAACAAGCAGAAAGTGTTTTGAATCATTTAAATCGGACGCTTAGTTCTCTCAAAAACTGCCATTTGTTTAAAATTTAGCTCTGCATCTTTGAAATGGCTGGCCCTACTTTTGCCAAAAACTAATAACCACTTTTCCCAATAATTACTAATTGAATGTTTTTAGATTATTCAAATCGGATACTCCTTTCTCTCAAAAACTCGATTTCTATTTTCTGCACTCTTTGCTCTTTATCTCCGTAACTGCTGGACCTGCTTTTGCCAAAAACTAATCAGCACATCTCCCTATCAATAGGAATCGAATGTTGTTTGAACCATTCAAATCGGTTGATCTGTGCGCCCGAAAACGTGACCGAAAAATTGTATCAATACATACATACACATACATCCATTTTTTTTGAGGTATGCCAAAATGTTCAGATACCTTCAAAACGTCGGGAAATGTAAAAAAAATTAATTTCGATTATTGGACGATTACCATAAATTACCCTATGGGAAGTTAAAAAAACATACGATTCCTATTATAAGGAGACGTGCTGATCAGTTTTTGGCAAAGACAGGTTTAGCTGTTCCGAAAATACGGAGCAAAAAATGCCAAAAATCGAAAATAATTTTTTGAGAGAACGAAGCGTTCCTTTTAAATGATTTAAAAAACATTTTCATTGTATGTAACGTGTTAAGGAAATGAAGAACTAATGAATTTTTTGGAAAGGCAAAAGGCAAGTCAATGGTTGCATTTTCTATTTTTTGCCAATGGTTTCTTTTCTGGGAAGAGCGGGGCTTGAACATACGCGGGAAAAACAATCTCAAAACTGTAAAGTTTTTTTTTTGTAAATGATTTATAAAACTAGAAGGCAAAAGCTGAACATAGAACAACCTTTTTACCGACGCACCTGTGACTCTACCCTATGGCATATAATATAATTTAAGTATCTTATCTTGATCATAGTAATTATAATTCTTATTTATGATCTCACTTGTACGCAATCACATCCTTCCGCTTCTTTTCGAACGACGTCCAAAACAGGATCCACAAGTTCAGCGCCTTCCGTGTAGTGACCTTTGGCCCAATTATTGCCGGCACCAGATTGACCGAACACAAAGTTATCGGGACGGAAAATACGGCCGAATGGCCCAGATCTCACGGAATCCATAGTGCTGGGTTCCAGATCCACCAGCACTGCTCTTGGCACGAATTTACCCATTGCCTGGGTAAATGAGCAGATAATTAAAACTAATGTTAAATTAAAGTGTTATTGTTTTAACATACCGCTTCGTTATAATAAACATTAATTCTTTCCAGTTGCAAATCGCTATCACCATGATAACATCCCGCCGGATTAATTCCATGTTCATCAGATATCACCTCCCAAAATTTTGCTCCAATTTGATTACCGCATTGGCCAGTTTGTATATGAACGATTTCCCGCATATTTTACACTTTAAATTTAGGACGACCGGACGCAAAAAATAAAACCTCAAAATAAAGTTATTGTAAATTTAGAATTTAGAAAAAATAATTTTATCGGTCGTGTATAACCGTCAAAACCAAATCGTGAAATTTTGAAAATTACTAAAACACGCGAGTAGTGAGTGTATTGTTTACATGATTTTGAAATGATGGCTAGATGTGGTATTATTTGTCATTTTGAGAAATTGAATTAAATTGCTTTAATAAAAATGGTGATTATGGAAAGATTCTGAATTGCATAGTTATATATATATTTATATAATTTTTAGATTTTTTTGTTCGATGTTGAGACAATCGAAATAAAAGAAACAATAAATATGAACTATTTATTTATACATAATTGATTTATTACATACATAATTATATAAAACTACTTGCATCAAACTATTTGAATATAATATTAAATAACCACCAATCAATGTAATTTTTATATTAATTACTTCTTTACAAGCAAAAATAACAATTATTCAATATGATTTTTTTCTACGCTTTATACAATAAATTATTTTTTACTACATTTATTTTAGTAAAAGAGATTAAATTCAATGAGAAGTTATACAAGTAAATATAAGGAAGTAGAAAAAGCAGAAAAATATTTTTCTCCCGCCTAACTGGTGAATTAACAAAATTATTGCCGATCAAGAAAAAAGTACCCAGTCTCCCCTACATTAAAAGTTGCACATTTATTATCTATATCGACAATATTAACAAGTGTCTGGGGCTATAATCATAAAATACATTTTTCTAGTATTCATAAAGATGTCGATCTGTAATAAAATTGTATGGCGTTGACTTGAAACTTAATTACATTGCTTTACGACTTTCGTCTTACGTAAATAAACAATAGTTATGGCGATAATATAATTTTAGCGATAAATGAAGTTCATTGCAAAAGTAGAGAAAAATAATATAGTATATTTTTGATATCCATATTATGTGTTGAAGTATGTGTGAACATAAAACAATACGAACAATTTAGATCAATTATTTTGCCCTTTTTCCATAGCACCATTTGACATTATTATTTTCGAAGGAACTTCACACCTACATTTCGCTATTGTTTAATAGCTCGACAATGTTATATTGTTCGCCGACATTGTGCAAGGAGAATACATAATGCTCCATCATACAATTATCCATTGTCATATTTAATCTTGGATCGTTCCATTTTCTTGACAATGCTTTTATATATCAATCTCATTGTAAATTACAGACACGTTCACGAGTTAGATGTCTGTATAAAACTTTAATCCAATGTAAATGGACATGAGCCTCTAGACTAGACTGACTCTCTATGAGTAGAGGTTAGAGCATGACAAGACACGATAAACTTTGAAATGTCTCACAGAAGAAATATTAAGGTCGAATACGCAGCATACGGAATGATAAAGTTATTAAAGTTGTTTGGATCATTTGTAGATATGGGATTATGTTATCGTCTATCTCTAGGTTTTTTCAACCGGATTTATAAATACTGGGTGACTAAATTTTTTATATAAAATGTAGGAAAGTCCACCACCGATATTTCAAAACCAGTGAAGGTACAATTTTTTTTAACAATAATATTTAAAAGTAGAGAGCTAAATATGAATAACCAGTCTTAATTCTGATTCTTAGGACGTTGCTATCGCGAGATAAATAGAAAGTTTGAAAATCCATAACAAAAGTATTTTTGTTCTTGTAAGTTTTTTTTGGTTTTGAGCACTTTTGTTTAGTTTAAAGACCTTAATATAATTTATTTATTTTATAAGATGTTTTGTTTATTTTAAGTTGAATTCAACTTTTTTTTTATATGACATTTATGAAAACTTTACTTGTGATAACTGATCCTTTACCTATGGTAGCAATGAAAAATTGTAATTAGAAAAGAATATTATGTTAACAAAACAATTTTACAAAGGATAAATTAAATATTTATTTCAACTCTGCTGATGAATATTTCTGACAAAATACCAGATCAAGGTTATATATAGTGTTATCTTTGCCATAAATGTGCCTATAAAATTTATATTATAAATTGACCCTGTTGAGAATGATTCAAAGCTGACTAAATATCTAGAATCTTTCATATATTATTTTCTAATATGTTCAATTTTTGTCTTAAGTAATAGAATTGTACAAAAGAAACTATACATTATTTAATATAAAGTTAGGGGTTGGAAAAGACCTTCCTATATCATTTTTAAGTTTAGAGTTATGAATAAATCGTTATTATGCCTACAACAATTCAAGATTTTGTATGTGTTCAAAATTTAAATTATTTTTGCTCAACCAAGATATCTACGATTTCTCAACTTTTCCTGAACTAATTTTCTTCGAAATTTTTATAGAGTCTTTTTCATAGACTTCGTCTTTTTTAGAGCCAGTGTAAACTATCCTCAATTAAAACAAAAAGTTGCAAAAAAGCTCTTCGAGCAGTCTCTATTTTGTAAAAAGTTAGTTTGATATTTTTCACTTTAAATGGATTATTTGAAGGACTGAAATCAAGGCTATTGATAATAATATTATTGACTACGATATACACAATTTCTCAAATTTTACTGAACTGATTTTCCCAAATTTTTTATAGAAACCTCTCATGGACTTCGTTTTCTTTAGAACCAGTATAAACTATTCTCGATTTTTGATCAAAAATTGAAAAAATCTGAACTTCTTCAGGCAGTCTCTACTTTGTGAAAAAAAAAATTAAGTAATCCGTCGTTCTTTTTCTCTTTTACCTTACCTTATATATACATTTCTCTTTTTGTAATAGATTAGGGCAAAAATCATGGCTAAGGTAATAATATAATTGATCACGAGTCAATTTTTTGAGGCCAATTTTTATATTTAAATGTCTACCGTTGTTTGTTTTTGGCTATCAACTACAAATATTTAGGTATTTGTAGTATTTAGATATATTTTTAGATATATTTTAGGTATGCCTATGTATATTAATTAAAGAAACGTGTTTTCAAAATAAGTTCGTCCAGATTAGTTACGCATTAGTTACAAAAGTTAGTTATAATGACTTTAACACTTTTTGGATTAAAAACTTTTTGACCATTTTTAATTTTTAATTTTTTCTGTATTTTTATAAAATTAGTTAATAACTTAAAAACATGATAGTGAAAATATTGTTTACCTTTGTTCGAGCTTTCAAAAATCACATTTAAATCATACCTCTACTAGAATCATTATACTAGAATAATTTTTCAAAAATAAAAAGTTAAATAAACATGCATAAAAAACCATACTGAAAACGAAGAACAAATAAGATAGCAAAGTTTTTGATTTCTTATAAATAGTAATATACATACTTTTTAATTTTTTAAATTTATTACTTTACTATTAACGTACTAGAATCGATTATTATTTTCTATCGCGCGTGTAATTAAGGCGGTATTTATTATGTAATTAATCATTCAGTAGATATTACACACACATACCTCTCTACAATAGCAATACATTATGTTTAGATATAAGATTATTATTCCATGTACAAGATGTATGTACGCGTTCGTAATACGCAGGTCAGGCGAGTGATAATAACTTGCGGCAAATTTTATTGTCTCTCTTACTAAACACGGCTATCGTTTTCGATGATCATCGCCGCTAGAGCTCCTCCTAGTTACACAATTTATCGTATGGGAACAATAGAGGATGGGTATGCAAAGTCACGAATTGTTAAGAGAGCTGCCTGCCTGCTCATGATTATCAATTCCGATGAATAATGCAATAGTTGCAGTGGGCTGGCAATAATTCACATGACGCTCGATTGCTGCCCGCCTTGGATTTCAAATTGCATGCGAAATGAAATTTGCGTCAATTGGGAGAAAGATTACTGTTGGTTGCTGCCTTCGTGAATTTGTTGCAATTCACATAAATTATAGTAACAAAACTTACAGAAATTGTTTGCTAATACACATTAATAGAGTTGATTTTTATTATATATTCAAGTTAAATATAACAGTACAAACGATGAATATTCTGCATTTATATCAAATATATGTAATCAAAATATAAAAAATACCATTAACTTAATTTGACTGAGTTACAGTTAATCGTATTAATGACATAATGATTTACGGTGGAGCGATCTGGTACTTTTGCAAGAGATTAAATATGCTAATCAGATAATCTTGATTTGTATAAATTTCAATGCTGTTTTTCTATGAATGAATGAATTAGATAAAAAACATGATCAGAAACGTTGCTTATGTAAATCAGCAAAATATATTAGTTACGTTGCTCCAAATCTTTTAATATTTTAGGTAGTACTCATATTTTCCATATACAAGTACTCATAATAAGACAACATTCTAATAAAAATGATTTTTATCACTATTATTTTTTTTGTGAAAACTTTATAATGCATTATGTGATCATTATATCTCGTATTACATAAACTGCGACCTTTCTTACACAACGATATATTACGATTCTAGAGGCTGCTGACACACCCATGCGTTACAAACACATTTGCTGTTATTTAAACAGGTGTGGTACCGGATTTTACATGCAATAATTATTTAATGTCATTATAAAAATTTAAATGTATAGTTATGAAATACTCCAGCAGTACCGTGTCATTTTTAAAAATTATTTTGATACTAAAAATTACAATTTTAGAACGTTCTGATGTACAAGTTTAGCACAACTCGGATTAAACTTTATTACATTTTTTTACTATTGAAATTTTTATTTTATTTTTTTACTATATAAAATTATTTTTTGATATAAATTTTAATAATTTTTTCATCGTGTTATATTCATCTACATATATATGCAACGAGTCTAATTTTTAAACAATCCACACCAATACAAACTTTATTAAATTTTTTAAGTCATGTTTTATAATTTTATTTTTATTTTATTTTTTTATATTTATTATTATTATTTTTTTAATTTTAAAATTATATATCTGGATTTTTATCATAATTTTTTTCTACTTATAAAAGAAAAAAAAAAGATTTTTTGGCACAAGACAATAATTTGAATAATTTGAAATATACAATATATATACAATTCATTGAAATCTTTATAGTATTTTTCGAATTTAATTTATCATATTTTTTGTTAGACTTTTTAGACTTTATGACTTCTTTGGCAATAAATAAATCACATTTTTCATAACTTTTTGAAAAAGTTTGTTTTAGCTAGAAAATCCTGGTTGTTTCTTCAAAATTCACTTCAAAGACATTTTTTTACAGTTTTCTATTAAACTGAATACTAAGATATAGATCATGATTTAAAGTTAAACGATACATTTAATAAAATAATATGAGCATAAAGAAGTAGTTGAATTTTAGAAAAAAAATCATTTTAATTTGGAATAATCTTTTGCGATTTTAGGACATATACATGGAGCATTTACTTTATTTTAGTAAAAGTTAATGATTGAGTTTTGAAATAAAACGTTAAAAAATTATTATTTATATTTTATTAGTGCTGGGAAGTTTGGGCAACTTGTCTTGAGCCAAAATGTCTAAGAGTCCTAATAATAATTATGTAGTTTTTACACAAAATTTGACTTTTAACTTCCCGTAGGAAAAAATAAACGAAAATGCATTTTTTTGCAAATATCTTTACATTCCAAGTGTTTCTGAACATTTTGGCATACTTTAGAAAAAATTGATGTATGTGTGTGTATGTATATGTATGTGTGTGCGAAAACAAATTTTGTTGACAATTTCGTGAGCACGGATCAACCGATGTAAACGATTCAGTAAACATTCGATTTCTATTGATGGGGAGACGTGCTGATTAGTTTTTGGCAAAGGCAGGTCCATCCGTTTTGGAGGTATGGAGCAAAGTTAAAAAAATAGAGAACTGAGCATATGATTATAATGATTTAAAAAACATATTGCGCGTTTTGACGGTCATAAAAAATTATTAATTAAAACAATTTCAGCAAAATGAATATTTTGAGAAAAAAATTAAAAAATAAAATTTTTGATTTTGTCAAAATTTTGAAATTTTGAGGATTTTGTTAAAAACATACAGTTTTTGTAAGAATTTCAAAACTGCAGAAACTATAACTGATATCTATCTCATATATAGTTATAGTCATATCTCATATAGAGTTCTGCAGTTTTAATTTTTTTAGAAAAACTCTGTTTTTGACGAAATCGTCAAAATTTTAAAAAATTGATATCAAAAATTTCTTTTTTTTTTAATTTTTTTCCTCAAAATTTTTAGATTGTTGAAGAATTCTTCACAAAATCTTCAAAATTGTACAAATTGGTAAATTAAAATATATGATTTGTTTTAAAAAAAAAATTCACAAAATTGTCAGATTGCTTGTTATATACCTATGTTAAATAATTTTAACTTAGAAATTCAATTTTTTGATAGTACTTAGAATGTCTAAATCGTATGCCAAATCCATTAATATGGGGCGTCCTAGTATGACAGTATCATGTTTTGCTGTTACATGGGCAATTCAATTCAACAATAAAATATTTTCCCCGGACCTAGTTTCAGCCACACTTGGCCAATTTCCAGAGAGAGAGAGAACGGTCACGGCAATATATTCTCGTGCAGAGCTCCGCCGTATAATATAATACTACTCATTCGTTCTAACGATTTGCTTGGCCTCGACCTTGTCCACGCAACCTATATTATTCTCTACATATCCCAGCATTCACGATCATCTTGCATTGTTTGTTATTTTCTGCTCGATCGGAGAACAATATTCATATATTCGCATACTCGCATATTTCTTAATTAGGAATTTCTAATATTTCTTAATTATGAACGCTTGTCTGAACCTTTTTATAGTTCCGCATCGTGTAATTTATGAGGCATTAAAAACCGATTCGAAGTTCGGCGAGTAATTAAATGCTGTTGTGTAACATCACTTGGAGAATAAATTATCGACATTAGATTACTTCATTAATTAACGCGAAGGTTGTTTATGGTATTGATTGTAAAGGTGCAGTCGCCTCTGAGATTTTTATAATTGATCTGGCCTTGTGTAAATGTACACAATTAGTAAAGCATTAGTGTTAAAATACAAAGTAATTTTACAAGAAATTTTAGAACTTTAGTACATATTAGCAACTCAACTACGCCATTTTGCTATAACGATTTTTTGGACTTAAATCACCTGTTTAATATACAAATGGATAAATTTGTCCTAATTTTGTTAAGGGCGCATTCTAATATAAAGGCATGGATATTAGGTCGTTGTTAAATCATAGTAACAAAAGCGATGAAGAAGTATGTTTTATGATTTTATTTATCAACGTTACAGCAGTACAAAAAAAGTAAAACCAAATTTTAATAATTTTAAAAATTAGCAGTTTTTGAAGGGATGGTCACGTGACTGTTTTGACGATTGCAACTCTCCTAGTCTTCCAAAATGAAAAAAAATATTATTAGTCCAGAATTATGTCGAAATAGCATATACAAGAACTAAGCTAATTTTTTTTCGACAAAATTGCTTCTTTGAAGAAAAAACATTTTTCGTCCATTTTTTTTGAGTTTCTAGAATTTTTTAAAAATAGTAAAAATTTAAATTTAGGAATGATGATAGTATATGCCAGAGAGAAGTCTATAAAGAAAATTCTCTGGAAATTTCAATTGAATCGGTTTAATAGAACTCTAGAACCGCACATAATTTTGGAAAAAAACTGTTTTAAGAAAAAAGCGTTTAAAGGAAGGGAACACAATAGAATTATTATGGTCAAATAATTTAAATTTGAGAAAATCTTCTTCCGCACATATTTTTGAATAGCAAAGCTTTGAAAATATGAAATAAACAAAAAAATGTTTTTTTAAAAAAAATTTACACTAGAATACCCAATTAAATATCATAATATTTACTCACTATTGCAAACTTTTCTTACAAAAAGTTTTTTTTTGCAAAAAAATCCGTTTATCTAATTTTATGTTTCCTCGACGTTTCAAGTCATTCTAAATCGAATGAGACCAAATTTTGAAAAAGTATGTGTACGTGTATATATGAGCAAAGTTCTGGCCTTTCATCGACGTTTTCTCAAAATTTGATTACCCTATCCGAAATATATTGCAAAAACTTGATTATCATATTATTTCGGGGCTCTATTTTAGCAAATACTGAAACCCCAAATAAGAACAGTGCTGGGTTTCCTAATTTAGATTTTATATCCAATATCATAGGGGCGCTAAATAATATATTATGCATGCAGAACACATGCCTATGGGATAAAATTTCGGGAAAAATAATCAGAAATATAGAATAGACTTCTATATAATCGTATATGTATGCGTATATATATCAAATAGATTTTTTTTCCATTTTAACTATAATGCTTTACCTATTTTATAATATGTCTTTAGCTGTAAAATCAATAGTTCATTTCAAATTATCAATTATTTAATGAAAACACAAATTTTTAGGTACTTTTTACATTAAGGTTAAGATAATAGTTTTCATATTGAAATACCAATTATGAAAAATTGCCTGACTAGATTAATGAATTAAAGATTTGTTTTATTGCTTGAATCCAATTGATTTTACAAATAAAAAATATGATTTTCAAGGTTATTAGAAATCCATTGTGAAAAAAAATATTGGAATCTAAATCGTTGTTACGTAAAACTTGACTCGAGACAATACATTGTACATAACTAAAGTGCGGCAAAAAATAAATATTGATTTAATTTGTTTTTTTATGAATATTAGTATCGAATAGCGAGATATCTTTTTTATAAGTCTGAGTACTTTTACAATGGCTGTTGATTTGATACAATACTTATGTAATACGCTAATGGGTTTGGCTAATAAAAAAATAGCTTTATTGTTATTTTACATTCTAAATGATTTACTTCTATAATAAGTTTTTTATTCAGATAAATTTGTTGATAATAAGTAATTTGGTTTGGATCACATAACATGAAACAATTTGTATAACATTTTTTAAGAACTCTATTACATAAATTTCATCAGTTATAATTATAAATTGCTAACAGAAATGCAAATTTATGTATGATGTTTATGCATTTTCAGCTTGAGATTTTTCATATCTCTGTCATTTTTTATAATTTGATTAAAAAGAATATTTTAACTTTCTTTTAAATTATCCCAATTAGACATACACTTACATAATTATATGTACATAAATAATATTTTTTTAATAAAACTTTGACGCAATTTCCGTTGTTAATGAATACGTAGTATCATAAATAATACTTTGGTGAAAACTTTATCCAAAGGCGTTTCTTATCGAACATAAAAATTTAAATTCTATTTTTCAAATATTACGTTTTTGTATTTTTATATTTGTTATATTATCTAGTAACAAAAAAAATTTAATTCAATAAATGCTCTGACCAAATAATTACTCTACATTCTACTAATTTATTACTCCTTCTAGCATTTGTATTAGTCAGTGCTAAAATTGACCATTTTCGTGGTCGTAAATTGATACCAGGACTATAAATAAGCTCAAAGCTCAAAGCTCTTGTCTTTTGTCTGGTCTTTGTTAGTTAATGTGCAATTTTGCTAAGGTCGAAGGTAATTCACAAATCTTCTCCGACTTGACAACAATAATTGATCACACGCACGAAAATCGGACGATGGTAATAAATTTTGTAATTAGGAGAATTAATTTTATTACTTGAAAACGTTATATAAAGTTTTGTAGAATTGTCAGAAAATTGTAGAAACTAGTCAGTATGATTTACATTAAAAATTGGGTCACAAACATAATTTTCTTAGAATATTCACACAGATTCTATAATACAAGCTAAACGATAAAAAATACGTAAAAAAATTGTTCGGGCAAAAGATGCAGAATAAAATAACACATAATGCAAAATAACAATTTATAACACATTATATGATTTTTTCATGAAAATATCGAATTGTGTGGTGAATAGTTGCACAAACCCATCGTACTTTACATTTTAACATTAGAATATTCTCACAGATTTTATACTACAAGCTAAACCATGAAAGATACGAACAAACTTACTACATACTTAAGTAGTTACTTACATACTTAAGTAGTATGGACAAAAAATGCAGAATAAAATTACGAATAAATTGATATATAAATTGTTGTGTGTTCATATAATTTTCTTGAGATTTTTTAATTTTCTATGAATTTTATAAGTGCAACTCGTCCATAGACCAAACCGTTCTAAATTAATAATAAATAACTTAATTATGAAATAGATATTCATAACACTTCAACTAATCAAATAATCTCCATCTGCTCAATTTAACCTTTTTATTTATTTTTTTCAAATATTTTTTATTATTGTATCTTATTCTATGTAAATAAATAATATTGTTACATTCTGTATTATGTAATTTTGTGTTAAGTACATTATTAATTTTACTATATGTTGAAATTTTATATATATATTAATTGTTATCCCTAATGTAAAATAAATGTATTTTTAAGTCTTCTTGGCAGAAATCTGTGGGCTATATATATTAAAAAAAAGAATACACATGAGGAAAAAATACTAAGAATTTAAGGAATTTTGGGAATGTATAATATTTTGTATGGTTTCGATGTAATATACATTGTGGTAAACGATAGTGGGTATACTAAATGTAAAAAACCTGAGAAGTCGAGAAAACATAAAATTTGCCAATCGAATTTTTCGCTAAAATAAACATGTCGTTCAAGAGTTAATATTAAATATTAATGATATCTTTCATCAATTCTAGAAAATGAAAATTAAATTAAATGCGAAATTTTTTATTAAAAATTATGTTTAAAAAATACATTCCTATTTATATTTCTTATAAATTTTATTCATTATGTGATTAATTTCTAAATAGCAGCACAAGTTACACTAAGAATTATCAACATATTGTTACAATTAAAATATTACTTATTAAATAAATTCACATTCATTACGATTTATTCAATTAAATTTTTGCTGGATATTAGAAGTCTTCCGGACAGGTACAGTTTCAGGTGTAGGAATCACATCACCTGTAGGATTTACTGCCAATACTGGTTTTCCTGTTTGGTCGATTTTTTGTTTTGCCATTTGATAATCTCCAGAATCAAAATATTTCCGCTGGCTTTTGATTAGTTTTCTTTGCAAAAAAGCATTGTTTAGACCTGAATCACCATAAGCTGTAGCTCCTGGAATAATTGGAAACTTGGCTTGTAATTTTTCTTCTTCCAAATCTTGCGAAGACAACTTTTTGGGTTCAGAGTTACTCATTTTATAATACAATATTAATAATTCTAGTTATTCACTTGGTAGACTCTATCAATTAACTAAAAAACGTTGTTGCAGATGTATTTTGTCGTATAAATTTTATTGTCAAAATAAACAAAAACTGTGGTTTGCTCAGTAGGCATTTTCGTACTTCACAGTTCAAAAATTTGTAAACAATGAACGATCACACAGATCTCGGCTTATAAATATATTTTTATATTTTTGACTTTTTTATATATTTTATAAACGGTTATAAAACTTTTTTATATATTGACGGTTTATTATGGACGCACAAAACCAGATGGGAATTAGAAGGAAGAAACCTAGAATTTCGAAATCTCGTCGCGCTGGATTGGTTTTACCAGTAACAAAAGTACACAGGTCAGTCAAAAATATAATCAATTGATTGCTAAATATTAATAAAGCTATATTTAGTTTATTATTGATATTTTTCGGTGTTTGGTAGAAATTTGCGCAAAGGACGTTACGCCAACATCATAACCCATTGCAGTTCCGTTTATTTGACATCAGTTTTAGAATATTTGTGTGCAGAAGTCATAGAACTTTCTGGATATGAAGCTAATAAAGCTAAAAGAAAACGACTTTTACCACGTCATGTACTTTTAGCTATCAAAAGTGATCAAGAATTAAAAAAGCTATGCAAAAATGTAATCTTCGCCGAAGGCGGTGTCTTCCCAAAAGACTATAAAAAACCGTCAGAAATTGCGAATAAAAATGAGGCTGGAATTACAGAAACCCAATCCCGAATAAATATTCCTACTAATTCTCAAAATGTAGGTAAATCCAAAAAGGTGGTTTCAAACAAACCAAAAATTGTCCATTTAACCGGAGAACTGAATGTTGGCTCATCAACTTCAAGAATGGGAATTCAAGAAACAAATATTCAAGAATTGAATCAGGGGCCAATTATTGAAGATCAAGATGTGTACGAAGATGCACAGGAATTTTTGGAAAATCGTTATAATTATCTTTTTGGATATGACGTTCAAGCAACTTTGGCTCGTAATGAACAAGAACTTGCAGAAGTCGATCATTCAGTAGCCAATAATTCGACTAATGCTGGAGATACTGACTCTATAGTTACTGATCAAAGTAAAAATTTGTAATTAATTTTTTATAATTTATTTTCGGCGGGTATATATTTTTTAAGTGTTTCCTTTTTTAAATAAACTGATGGGAATGGGTCTACTTCCAAAATACCTAATTTTACCCAATTTTTTACAATCTTGTATTTATCAAATTAAAATTCTATTTTTATCTTCAGTATAATTTAAACATGTTATTCTAATGTTTATCAAAATATATTAAAAGTGATTTTTGTATTTAATGATTTTTATGAAATCCAAGAACTGATTTGTTAAATTGATGAAAATGGATTTATGTAATATGTTTAGAAATTCTATATTGTAATAAACTTACTATATTATAAATTTAATAAAAATGTCATTATTTATAAAATATTTTTTATAATATTAGTTTGTTCAAATATATTGAAAAATCAAAATAATTTAAAAATATATACAAAAATGCATAAAAAATTGGGCTAAATTTAAGAAAAATCATTTTACTCGATATAAACGATTTTATTCACTTTTTTAAAATGTTTGCTTTAGTTTTTTTTTGCTATCTATTTTTTTATCTTCGGGTTAATTTAAACAAAATATTTTAATTTTTAGCAAATATTAAAAGTGACTTTTGTATAAAGATTTTTGTGAAAACCAAGATTGATGTAATATGTTCTGAAATATTACATTTTAATAGATTTTATAATATAAGAAAAATGTTTTATTATTTATAAAAAAAATATATTATTAGTTCGTTTAAAAATATTTAAAAATCAAAAAAATTAGAAAAATATAACAGAACTGCATAAAAATTTAGGCTAACATTTAAGAAAACATCATTTTATGAAATAGAAATGATTTTATTCACAATTTTTTTTAAATTTTTGTCTCACTTTTTTTTGCTATCCCTTTCTTAGTTTTAGAAAAATTTTAGATTGATTTTGCAAAGGTCCAATTTAACTTTGAGCAATTATATTGTGAAAAACAAACCAATTAAATCACAACAAATAACACATATCAAACAAACAACTCTTTGACTACGTTCAGTAATTCTTCCAGCTAACTCATCATTGTAAAAATATGTTTTTTGCTGTTTTTAAAAAATTTGTCACTTGGTCCTTGTTGCACCAAAAAATAGGACAGCCAGGTTAATTTTAAATTTTAATTTTAAAGGAATTTATGACATTAGTTACATTATTCATTAAATTTCAAAGGTACATTTTTTACAGAGATAACACCTTGATCTGGTATTTTATCAGAAATATTTATCAGCAGAGTTGAAATAACTATTTATTTTAAACTGTATAAATATAAATAAATAACTATTTATTTAAAAAATACTATGGAATCTAACAATTAACAATACAACTTATAAAAAAATATAATAACGTATACTTAAAAATTATGTTAAGGTCTTGTAAACTAAACAACAGTGCTCACAACCAAAAAAACTAGCAACGAAATAAATAACTTTTGTTATGAATTTTCAAACATTCTCGTTTATCTCCTGACAGCAAAGTTTTAAAAATCCAGGTGATGGCTGGTTTTACATTTTTTTCCTCTACTTTCAAATATTTTAAGCTCAGCTCTATGTTACACATGAAACATAAATATATAAAAGCAAGTCTAATCTTAATTCAGCTAAGTACAAAAATTTTAACAATGCTTATATTTGTGCAAAGAACAAATAATTAATTTGTTTAGGGTTTATCAAATTATTTAAATCCAACTTGTCAGTATTTAGTTAACAATTTCATTAGACAATTATCAATTTCTCGGCGTCGTTCCTAAAGATAAAAGTGCTCATAATTGTAATTTCGTACTTTATATCTCTGGTCATAAAATGTAATAACGTATATTATAATACTTTATGTACACTTCTGTATGAATAACCAACAAGCATAATTTATATCATTTATATAGCTGAGTATTAAAATGTTGATTCCATTTTCCGGCGTGGCACGTTACATTTGGCATATCATCGACTAGGACAGGTGTTGAAAACCTTAATGATAGATGGATAAAATGATAGATGCAAAAATAAAAAATAAGTTAGGTGTAATTGGCATTTTGCTTTAAGGAAAGTTGCATGAACTTCACATAATCAACTTAATCATTAGGAATTGAAATTCAGTTCTTTAGGTAAAATATTCAATAGTTATAATTTCCAAATGATGTTTTTATATCTGTAATTATATAAATTAAATTAATTTTATTTCGTTTATTTTGTGTTCTAAAAATGTATTTTATTTAAGTTTGGTCGTTAATTGCAAATTCAGCATAGATTCTGTTAAGAATTCTAAACTTTGATGAATTTTTATAAATCAACCGCTTATCGTAGGCCTGTAATATTTTAGTATGTTATTTCAAACTACAAAATGTATTGTCATACAAAGTTTCTATCACCCAAAAAATTTTAATCAATAATTAATTACAAAGAAACGCCCCAGTCGTTCTTCACACGAAACTTGTTAGCATGATTTTCCATTCATATTTTTCCGTCAGTTTTTGAATTTACAAAAAAAAAACAGGAATTTTGGCTAAAACATGGGCTAAAATTTTGTACTTTTTTGTATAAATAACGTCGACAAATATAAATTTAGTCGAATTTTCTGGAAAAATATAAGCCTTTGTTTCAAAAAATTAAAAACTTATGGTTCCTGCTGTACTAATATGAAGCTGATTTTCACTGAAGCTAATTTTATGATTGTAATATAAATACATAAAATATTTGGCAATTTTTTCACGTAATTATTTATTAAAAATTGAATTTTACTATTTATTTTTATTTCTATTCAACGTTTGGAAAACGTTTTAATCAATCGTTATTAATTTTGTTTAACAATTTATAATCTTTATATTTGTTTTAACTACTTTCTTTTAAATTATATTTTAAATTATTATTAAACTTTGGAAGAAAAAATTTCAAGGTTTTAAATAAATTAGAGATTTTAAATTTTAAGTTTAAGATTTTAAATAAAATCTTGTTTTGATTATGCTTTAGGATAAGAAATATAAATATTTTGTTTGTATTTTTGTTTAACAATTTTTATGAGAAAAATATGATAAATCTCAACTATATTCTAAAAGTAAAATTTTAAATAAAATGTTAGTCATACTCTTGGGTAAGAAAAATAATGATTTTTGTAGTATTTTTTAACAATTTATAATATATTCATTAATCTGAATATTTTTTTAATGGTTTAATATTTCATAAAATATTTATCTCTAATTTATACTAAATTTTAAAAGTAAATTTTAAAAAAATCTTGTGATCATGCTTCTAGATAAAAATACTGTTTCGCGAATTCCTAATTTATTTCCAAAAAAAATTTACTTATTGTTTAAAAAAAAACTACATATTTATAGTAACAAATTATAATTCATTTACAATACAGCAATAAAATATTGTAGACTTAAATCTACAAGCTTTAGTAAAATAGTTGCATTTTACTAACAATTATTGGCAAAATTACACTTTTAGTATTTATTTCTATAATACTAACAACTGAATCAGTTTTTTTTTTATTTTTTAGAATAGTGGTTTAATTTAGTAAACTTATTAAATAGACTATTTTATTATAGTCCTTAAGATAAAATTAGGATTTTATTAAATCAAATTTTCCATCCTCGTATTTTAACCTAAAAACCTGGACATATGGAAACTTTGTGATATATGGAAAAAAAACTTAGAATTTTGAGACCAATCTAATACTTAATATATTTTTTTACGAATTTATGAAATATTTCAAAGAGTTGCTTAAAATATTTTGCATTTAAACATATGATTATTTACACAAATCTGATCTAACAGGAAAAACTGTTAGACACAAAGAGCCATATAATAAAAAATCTTTCGTTTGTTTAATCCCCAATAATTTTATTTCATTTATTTGATTCTACTATTTATGCAATATAATTTTTAGAATAATTTAAATATATTTATTATAAAATTATTACCCCAATAAAAAATGCGTGCTGTACAATTTTAACGACATCTCATAAACGATTATATTAATTAATTTTATAGTATATTTTTTGGATAAAAATTCGGACTTTTACGTTACCCATCTCTGTACTAGACGGTTTATGGCGATTTTTATAACAGGCTGTTGCAACAATATCTGTGCACTTTTAATGCGTCATAAAATTAATACAACTGTAATAAAATCAGAAGCGGAACGACGTATTTAGGCCATTGAATTAAACAATTTTATGTTTCCGAGCGCATGATCTCTCTGGTCAAAAAGGGCTATAAAAGTAATATTGAGTATATTTTTCGCATAAAATCCATGATGAAAAATTAAAATTGCTTTTATTATACATGAACACGACGGTGGTGGTGTAGGTTATTTTTTAGGAGATGATCGGGTTGGATTAGATAGGATTACTAAGTTGCATTAGTAATCTTGAGATGATAATAAAAATTAGATTTTATTGCCTAGGTGGATAGATTGGGTGATAAAATTATTTTTATTGATGATGAAACATTGTTGATTTCGTATATGATTATATAGATAATTTGCATAAAGTTTGAAAAACTTACCACAAATCAATATTGCATTAATAGTGTGAATCAGTGACTCCCAAACTTACACTGTAAATCATTAAGGAGTTAGTCGGTTTTTAAAATCCGACAATTTTTTTGAGAACATTTTGGAATTACAAAATACTAGTCTTCATTCAATGCATGAATGATTCTTAAAAAATTTAAAAATTACAAATATGGACAAATGTACCAAATTGATAAAAATACTATTACATATCAATAGTCGTGCTTCGTTTCACTATTATAAAAATATGTATACACCCTTATGTGTAAAAACGATGCATAAACAATAAATAATTTACTTTTGCTTTTTTTAATAAAATTCGTAAAAAAAATCTTATCAATAAAATTGAACAGTAAATAAATTCAGTAAAAAGCTGCTTTTAATCACTTGAAATTTTTGGTTATTTTTTTTGTTTTAATTATTTGCTCAAATCAATCAGCAGGTTTTAAAAAAATATTCTTCAAAAACCGGTTTTCTGAATTGAGGGTTTTCAAATTTTAAAATATTTATTATTCTTCACATTTTCTGTTATTTTTTGTTCTAATTATTCGAGCAAATGTTTTTTTTAATAAAAAATCGAAACCAGTTTGAACTGGTTGTCCTAAAAAATATTACTCAAAAACCGGTTTTCAAAAATGTCGATTATATTGTTCTCAAAATATTCTGTTTATTTTTTTTTGTTCTAATTATTTGATCACATAGTTTTTTTAAAAAAAAACTCGAAACCGGTTCAAACCAATGTGTCTAAAAAAATAATATTCAAAAACCGGTTTTTAAAAATAGCGATTTTTTATAAACTTACTTCAATTTTTAATTATTTCCAAGTTTTTCTGTTTATTTTTTTTATCTAATTATTCGATCAAATAGTTTCTTTTATAAATTTTTAAAACCGGCCAAAACAAGTTTTCGAAGAATATAATTCAGGAACCCGCTTTTTTCAGTTTTTTATGAACTTTGTGTAATTTTTGCTATTGAAATTTTCTTTCAAAATTTGTTGATCAATTATTCGAGCAAATAGTTTTTTTTTATTAATTCTTGAGACCGGTCAACACTAGTTTTGCAAGAAATATCATTCAAAAACCGGTTTTCTAAAATGTTTTTTTGGTTAAATTTGTTCGTATTAATTTTTCGTACAAATAGTTTTTTTTCAAAAAACTCAAAATCTTAACCGATTTTTCAGAAAAACTCTTAATCGATGGCCGGTTTTCTAAAATTTCGATTTCTGATTTTTTTATGAAACCTACCAGCCTTAAATTCCTCTAAATTTTATTTTATAGCACATCAAAATATAGAATCATAAAAAATATCATTTCCAAATTTTTAGTAGATTAATTAAAAGTTTTGATTACGTGTATAATTTATTATTGCAAAATTAAATTGACCTGGAATTATATATATGCAAAAATATTTTTAAATAAATATCATATCATATCGTAAAATATAACATTTAATTAAAAATATTTATTACTATGTTCAGCAATAGTAATTACTCGCTTCGGATTTTTTTGCACGTTTGAAAATATTTTGTATTAAAATATATTTTAGCCTAAGGTTATAATTTCCACTCAATATATTATTTCTAGCGGTTTGTTCTCAAAGCGCGTCCGTCCCATTTTTTTAAATTTACCTCGCAAAAAAATTGATGTATTTACAATTGTTCAACTTGCAATTCCTCTACATTTGTTAGGACCACATGCCTCTCAGGCCGAAAAAGCCTTCGAGGCGTCATTGTATATAAAGAAATGATAAACTTTGAAAGAGCACTCATTGTGTATAGAATATAAAAAGATTCAAATAACAGTTTCTTTGTGCGATTCTTTGAATGCAATTGCATCGTCAGGCGAAAGGCGCATATGTTGTATGCAATTGCTTGTAATTATTAGCATTGGAAGGAGGATGGAAAAAGTAATAGTCTGGAGGTGGATGGATATTTTATAAATAAAAAAATTTAAAATAAACTAGGGGGGCATCGCGTTGCAAAATTTTGAAATTTTTTTAAAAGTTCGCATATTTTTGGGATTTTTGAAAAAAAATCAATATTTTAAATTTTTTTGAGAATTTGGAAATATTCTAAAATTTTTGTAAAAAAAATTATTATTTTTTATTGTCAATCAAAATAATATACATTTTTTAAGACAATATGATGTTGGTGTTAATGCATTTAAGAGATTATCTCCTATGAGATATCTCTTTTTTTATTTTTGACATTTTATTTAAGAACATTTAAACAAGTATGGGCATTTTTTTTTCAATCTTCGTGTGGGATATTCCTTGCTTAACTCTTTTAAATATGTGTTTGGGTGACCTGGTAGATTTTTTTAAATAATGATATTTTTTTTAAGTTTATTGAAATTTAAATAATGATTTTTTTTAAGTTTATCAAAATTTTGTTATTTTTGTAAATCATAAACTATTTCGAAAATTGGATTTTTTTGAAACATTGCATTTTTTATATTTATTTTTTTGAAAATTCTCAAAATTACGAAATTATCTGTAAAAGCATGTTTTTCACACGGTCTACCCAAACAAAATGTTATTTGAATTAATATATTCAGATGATCCATCTCAAAAATTGCATGACCATTTGTACACCATTTACGAAACGGCTAGACGTGTCTTTTGCAAAAATGTTTCGCAATCGAATACGAACCAAAAGTTTTTTTGATCATTCAAATTCTTTATTCCATACTGTCAAAAATGTGGAGAACATTTGTTTGATATAAGTGAACGTTAAAATTAAAAATCTTGGTACAAAACCCTAACAAATTGATGCAAAATGTGTACACAAATCTCTATAAAATATCTGATAATTTGATATGCATATGTCTAATTAAAATTTTTGACTTCAAATGGCATTTTTTTTTATCAAATCTCTGCAACCGCTGGAGTTGCCTTTTCAAAAATTTAACCTGTTTTTCGTTTAGTCAATACGAATAAAATGTTTTTTGAATTATTCAAATCGGATGCTCTGTTCTCTCAAAAACTGAATTTTCATTTTCAGCACTCTTTCCCTGTATCTTCGAAACGGCTAGACCTGCCTTTGCCAAAAACAAATCAGCACATCTCCTTATCAAAGCGAATCGAATGTTATTTGAATCGTGTTCCCAAAACCGTCGACAAAAATTTTGTATCCGCACACACACACACACACATAGATCAATTTTTCTAAGATATGCCAAAATGTTCAGAAATCTTTGAAACGTACAGACAAATAAAAATTTTCATTTTAGATTTTTTTGTGATTACTGTAACTTACTTTACGGAAAGTTAAAAATAAATTATATGCTGACGGGATTTGATTTGAAATTGTTTTTTCACTCTAATATGAATCCAATCGCAAAAAGTAGGAACAAGTGCTTTAGCTGATGAAGCTACCGGAACATACTGATAGAGAATTCTAATTAAACCACTTTTCATAGACTTGTAATATTTTAAGGTGACCAATTTGACTATCAGATCTATTACCATTCAAAGTTTCATCAAAAGTCTAGAAAAGTAAACTTGAGGTTCTCTTTATCAGTACAATTTTTCAACCTAACCAATCTCAAATCTCAATTAAATATTAATCTAAGAACGCATGACATTCACTTTCCACCAGTGCAATTTCGCATATCTCAATACTTATCTCCTCAAAAGATTTATTCTCAATACACATTAATTCCCGATCGCAAAGATAGAGAGAATAAAAAAGACATTTCATTATCTGCAAATCGATGAATCATTCATTATATTCTTACCTCTGCCTGAGATAACATAATAACTACGCGATCGAACTCATTGTATTTGAGAGAATAATATAATATGAAAGGTATAATTTTTTTGTGATCCCCGCAATGTTGTCCGCCCATGTTTAAATAATTACCACCCCGGGGCGGCGAGTTCGACTCATCTTGGCCGATTTAATTGTTCTGGGCTGAATACAAAGGCATTAACGGGATCGCACTTTGAATTAAAAAGATGACGTCGGTAGATAATTCGAGAAAAAAAATTTGTAATATTCATATATTTCATGTGATGTAATTTGGCACACATGGTTATTATACTTTACCAAGTTTGTGACAAAAATTTCAAATTCGTTTATTCGATAGTTTTCGAGATATGTGAGTTAATACTCTGACCTGAAACTAGCTAAGTTTTAGGTTGAAAACACGTTTGGCCTACCGAGGCACCATGGTATTTTTACCAAAGCGGATCTTGCGATTTTAATGAAACTTGGCACATGTTATTATTATAATTTATCAAGTTTGTGACAAAAATTTAAAGTTGGTTTATTCTATAGTTTTCGAGATATGCGATATTACATTCTGACCTGAAACTAGCGTAGTTTTAGGTTGAGAACACATTTAGCCTACCGAGGCACCGTGGTATTTTCACAAAAGCGGATCTTGCGATTTTAATGAAACTTGGCACACGTTATTACTATACTTTATTAAGTTTGTGACAAAAATTTCTAATTGGTTTGTTTGGTAGTTTTCGAGATATGTAAGATTACACTCTGACCTGAAACTAGCCTAGTTTTAGGTTGAGAACATTTTAGCCTAAAGCGGATCTTGCGAACTTATTCATTTGCGATTTAGTAGAAGTTATAGTAATGTCATAGGTGTCAATAGTGAAAGTTATATAATTTATAATAATCTATTTGAAAACATTTTATTTCATTAAGGTACGGGAAGTTCAAGCAGTTTGCCTTAAGGAGGTATTCTAGTGTAGAAATTCAAAAAAATCTTTCTTAATTTTTTTTATTTCATATTCTTAAAGTTTAACTATTTAAGAATATGGGTACGAGAAGGTTTTTGAAAATTTGAAATATTTTCGGAGATATAGGCATTTTACTGACTCGGTCTCCATACTGGTTTGGCTTCACGGAAAACTTTAAATGCATTTTTCTCAGAACAGACTTTTTCAGTACTGTTGACACGATTTCTCGAGTTTTAATCGACCGATTCACTTGAAATGTTCAGAGAGTCTTGTTTAAAGACCTGTCTATAGCCCGAACTAGGATTATCCCCAAATTCCAATCTTTACTATTTTTAAAAAATTCGAGAAACTCAAAACAACAGTAAAAAAAATACTTTTCTTCAAACAGTCGCCAATTTGTAAAAAAAAAATCTTTTTACTCATCGCTAGTTTGGGTGATTGCGACATCATTGTAGATAAATAATGTTTTATTTTTTGCATTTCCGATGGCTAGGAGGGCTGAAATTATGTCAAGACTGAGGTGCCAATTTTTTAAGACCACCCACTTCATCAGCTGCCAGTTTTTACAATTTTCAACTTTTTTATTTTTTAAATTTTGTTTTGTATTTTAATAATATAAACTAGTGGGGTGGGTGGCATCGTGCCTTAAGGCAAATTGCTGGAACTTCCCGTACCGTAACGAAATGTTCGAGGAATATTGAATGTTTTCAAATAGATTATTATAAATATTGTAACATTGTCTAATATTTATAAGAATTATATAAACTGAATTGCAGAGTTGAAATTAATTGTTTAAAGTATATTAGAACTATAGTCAGAATTAAAAATAAAATCTGAATTATTTTCGATATACAAAAAATTAAAAAAAAAAAAAAAAAAAAAAAAAAAAAAAAAAAAATGGGACAAAAATTTTTTTTCCAAATCAATTATTTTGTTAAGACAAGCAGAAAGTTCTTTGAATCAATTGAATCGGACGCTTAGTTCTCTCAAAAACTGCCATTTTTTGTACATTTAGCTCTGTATCTCCGAAATGGCTGGGCCTGCCTTTGCGAAAAACTAATAACCCCTTCTCCCAATCATTACTAATTGAATGTTTTTTAGATCATTCAAATCGGATACTCCGTTCTCTCAAAAATTCGATTTCTACTTTCTGCACTCTTTGCTCCGTATCTCCGAAACGGCTGGACCTGCCTTTGCCAAAAACTAATCAGCTCTTTTCCCTATCAATAGGAATCGAATGTTTTTGAACCATTCAAATCGGTTGATCCGTGCGCCCTAAAACGTGACTGGAAATTTGTATCCACACATACATACACACACACACACACACACACACACACACACACACACATCCATTTTTTCTGAGGTATGCCAAAACGTTCAGAAACCTTCAAAACGTCGAGAAATGTAAAAATTTTCAATTCCGATTTTCGGCCCATTACAATAACTTACCCTACGGGAAGTTAATAAACAAGTGGTGAAAAAATGGATAGTGAAAACATTCATTGCTTTTTTTTACGACACTTTAAAAATGACCTAAAATTCATCGCTCTACACTAGAATACCCCCTTAAGGTACGGGGAGTTCCACTAATAATTTTTATTTAATCATTTAATAAATGACAAATTAATTTACTAATTTATATTCTAAGTATTAGTAATATATGTATTAACCATTAGAAATATATTTCTTTCTCAAAACTTTTATCCTGGTTGAGATCTATTAAAGTCGTCAGTCGTCTTAAGACGTGTTCTGAACTTTGGGATGGATCATTTATCTGACACGCGCTTCGAATTCTATTTCTCGGCTAGATAGTTTTAACTCCACTTGGTTTGATGTAATTAATGAACGTTTATTTTAAACGTTGTTTTCTACGTCTTGTGGCATCCGATAAAAGATTACTTTACTTCGGAGTGTTTGGTATAATTGATTCCTATTGGCGGCGATCCACGATTATTCTTATTTTCCACTTAGGAAAATTGGATTGTGAAACATTATAAACTAGTTTACTTTATTTCATAATTGATGTTAAATTTTTTTTATGTTTTTTTGAGTGATTTTTCAGGGAATTTTAAATTCTTTACTATTGCATGTTAATGATTTGAGCGAGTCCAAGAGAACCATTTCTTTAGATTGCAAACGAAGTCGTTTCCTTCTTAATTAGAGGGAACTTTGAAATTGCAATATATTCACTTTGGGATTTAGATTTTGCTAGATCTGCATTTAAATGCGCGATTTCACAGAATCTTATAAAATACATCCTTTTTGCGGGAAAAAGTGAAATACATTTAAATTGTTTGTGAAGTTTGATGATATCTAAATGCTTGACATATATTTTTTTACGATAAAGTGTTCATGACCTATTATCTTTCACGTAAACTTTATATGGTGTATAAATTTAGTAGTAGATTTTTTTGTGTTAGGATATTTTTGCTGATTCAATCTATTTGCAATAAAAAATGTTAAAATTTTAATCTAGAAATATTTTATAAATAATACATGTAAAGGAATGAGCTTTTTGTTAGAATTAATTAGAGTTTTTGTATAATTTTAGAGAGCGGATTAATTAACTATTTTGTTGAGACTAAATTTGGAAACAATATGTGTGTGTATGTAAGTATGTGTTTGTGTGTATGTGAATCGATTTTTTATCTTTTGCCGGTGTTTTTTCGAAAATTTAGGTAAAGATCTTCCAGGCCTTTTCTTCGTAATTATTTGTTGTCGGAATTTTTTGATAAAACTTTGTATTTCTTAGTATGAAAAAACGCACTGAAATGTTATTTGTCTACAATAACAGGTTTAATTATATAAATTCATCAAAGTTCAGAATTTTCCCGCGAGCTTTAACAACTCTAATCAGAATCTATGTTGATTATGTATACGTACCGGGAAGTTCATGCAACTTGCCCTAAGGCAAAATGCCACTTACAACTAGTTATTGTATTACATTTAACTTGTGAAACTTATCTGTGGCTTAGTGATTAGAGGTTTAGAATCATAGATTACAGGTTCCAATCCCGCGAATGAATTCTTTAAGATTTGATTGCTGTTATATAGTATAAATTTAACTTTACGCTATTTAATTGCGTATGTCCTGTTCTCAACTTATAACAAAAATCACTTCAATAAATCCATTCCGTCATGTGCAAAATTACAAATTCAAAATTAAATTACAATCGCAATGCCGCCGCAGCCGCGCGAGTTAAAGCCCTCAAAACAAGCGAATTGAAATGGATTTAGCCACGCCGCCTTGCCAACAGCATACCTAATTCATAATAATGCTGAATATTTAATTGCAATTATGATTTACGATGCAATTCATCACTGAAATTCCACGCCAGTCGACGTGTCGTTTTCAGAAGAAAAAAATTTTCACGTTCAACGAAATATGTTACCGCGCGTTAGGAATTTGATACGCTGTTACGCCCGGTAATTCGAAACGATTGCGTGACAATTTTGCGAAAAAATGCATTGGCCAATAAATCGATTTGCAAATTGGATTGTAAATGGTTTGAAATAATAGCTGAAATTATTATATTACTGGATTCGGTATAAAAAAGTTCTCTATTTCAGCTTCAACTTCTACCCGAATTACGCCCATAATGAGTTCTTGGCTATAGTGATTAAATTATAATTTTTTTTTTATGTTTATTAATTGATTGATAGGCAAAATATCTCACCAAATATGAGTATGACCATTTTGCCTTGTGACAAGTTGCTAGAACTTCCCTATATGTATACATAATCAACATAATCCCAAGGTTTAGCTATTACACATACTTATGATATTTTTAATTACATATATTTCGTGTTCTGAAAAAGTACGTATTCTTATATGTAGAGAATATCTGAATAAAAATAACGCTAATAATACATCATTAAATATGAATTGAGTTAATTAAGAACATTTTTTGCACAATCAGCAGTCTTGTACCTTGTACGATCTTTATATAACTCCGGAGTAAGAAAATTGCTCGTAATGACAAATGATGAAGGCCTAATGAATGTCTGTGTAAGACAATATAATTTTAAATGCATTGTCCGCTTATAACAATGAAACAATTAATATTTTAAACACAGAACCAACTTATATAAAATTAAAATTATATAAGGAACATGAAAATTCTTCACACAATTTATTGGTAGAAATTGATATCACTCAATGTTATATAAAACTTTGTTTACTGAATCGAAATTTTAAACCATATTTGTGAGAAAATATTGTTTTGACACTAAAAAACTATATGCAACTAAAGTATTACACAAAACTGTGTATAGAATTACAAATTGCAATTAACTGCATCGAAAATAATTATATGTTAATAATTACATAAACTTGTGGCAGAAAACTAATTTACAATTAATTTTTAGGTAGCATTTTGTCTTATGCATGTTGCAGAAACTTACAGATAAATTATTTACATTTATTCATTTATTGATTTAAGAAGAATTGAGATATAACGGATTTTGAAATTATGATAGAATTTTAAAAATTTGATATGACTACTAATTAAATCACGTTTTGTAAACCTTAATATTTTTGAATGTCTTAAGACCAGGAATTTTATCGTTGAACAAACAATGACTTCGGTTCTATTTGTATAAATAAATTACTATATTGAGAAATTGACCACATTATGAATATTTGGAATTCTGAAGTTTTTAAGAAATTAATTTGCAAATGATTCTTATAGAGTTATAGAAAATTCAGAATAAATAAAATAGAGTTTAAGTATCACAGACAAAGTACATTGATTTTACATGCGAATAATCATAAAATATTGTAAATGTTAGTATTTTATATAACATAATCATTATTTTCCATCTAATAAACCCTCACTATTTATTTCCTGTATAAATGATGAAAATTTCTCTGCTTTCCTTCCCTTGTAATAAATATAAAAATGTAATCTAGAGAAATAGCCTTGCTTACGTAAGAATAATACAAAACGTTTTATTATGCGCCAATTTATCACTTCGAACTATTGATTGCAAAGCCTATTATCGCCCCAGTAATCCTGTTTGATCCTTGGACCTAGATTTACAGGATTTTCTAACAAAGAAGCTTCGGCAATTTATTTTCGGACATTTTTGTATAGGAACTGAATGATTTATGTGCGAAAATAAAAGATACAGAGAATTTACGTAAGAAGGTAAAGCAATTTTGTTTCTTTAATAGAGAGGATTGATTTTAACAAACATGATTTTTAAAAAATATTATGTCTGAAAGAATATTAAGATTTTGATTAATTATCATGCTTGTTTGCCAATTAAGCTGGTTTCATATATCATCTATTACAGTTTAATCCCATTGTAGTAAACAAGTACAAGGATTATATCTCTAATACAATTGTTGAAGATTATACACATTGTTCGAATGAACAATGCCAGTTCATTTAAGATCTTAGCACATTGAATTATATATTATTAATTATTCCTAATGTTTATGTCGGTGTAGATATTTGTACAATTATTTCAAAGTAATTACTACGTTTGTTTACGTAACCTAATTTACGTATGATTGGTATGAACAGTTAATAATAACCGTAGTAATAATTGACGAGTAATATAAACACATAACCAATGTATAAATTATTTTTTGGGATTTTTAATTAAAATATAAATATAAAGTCCTCAAAATATATTTCATTAAATTATTACCCAGGTATAATTTTTTTCAAAAGATATTATTATTAAACCCGTGCTGAGTCAGACTCAGCATGCATTGAATCCAATCTATGACTACAATATTTATTATTATTTATTGCCCGTGAAATAAATCCTAGGATTCTTTTGTCGTGATTCTATCGGATGTCACAACATTTTTGGAGCTTGTATTATATTATTCCCGTGCCTTTTATTATACGGTATTTATTTTATTGGGGTCTGTTTTATGGCCGTTTATTCACAGTCGTAAAATGCGGTCAACGTTCATAAATAAACATGGGCTAGGATTTTGCTATCGCCAGTGTTGACTTTATCCTTGAACCGAAATAAAGACTGTTGTCCTGATAAGGATAACGAAATGTAATCTTTACTCCGATTTATAACGCGCTTATTGAGAAAAAAATCTATGCTTTTGGATGGTTGGATCCCTAGAATAATGCAAATATTTCTGAAGAAGAAATCTAGAACTATATATATATATATATATATATATATATATATATATATATATCTTACCTGACAAGGATAAAAATTTATTCTCAGAAGGAAAATCTCAGATTCACTTTTCTGAAATTTGATTAAAACTTTGCATGGAGATACAGTTAATAGTCAAACCAAACTCTTTCAAATATTATAGACTTATGAGAAGTGTTGTAATTTAAAAAAAAAATCTCAATAATGATAAAATTAAAATAAATAATCATAGGCCTATAATATTTTAAGGAGTTCGGTTTGACCATCAACTCTATCACCATGCAAAGTTTTATCAGAATCTAAGAAAGGTGAATCTAAGATTCATCTTGTGAAAATAAATTTTTGAATAGAACTGCTTAATTCTTATAGAGATTGATATAGCTAAAAGAGCAATAGTTGTGATTCAGCATAAGCAGATTAATTAGTTTACTGTGATTGACGATTATTCTCGTCATAGAAAAGTGAGATAATTTTGTGTATTGACGAGTATACGAGTAATACTTCATGCGTATACAACAGTGACAATTTACTATTTAAATTGAAGTTTTTGAGAAACCTAAATTAATTCTGAAATGTCTCGTTGTTCTAAATATTTTGAGGCTATGACTGTATAAAATAAAGAATTGTAAGTAGCATTTGACCTCAAGGCTATTGTTACTTTAAAGCCTATTTAGTAAGAAATCAGAAACATTTTATATAGTTTATTTCATACAAAAAAAATAATTTTATTATAAATATTGATGTGGCTCTTTACCAATAGACCAGTCGCACGAATTGACCTGATGGCTGGTCAGACATCTTTTGCCATCCACTTTAAAATAGTTTTGTAAAAGACTTTTATAATTTACTTGCTTTTGAGATAATAATAAAGAACTCCACTATATACAGTACTAAAATAAAATGTACAGATTTTTTTCTCATTAAACCGTGAATATTTTATCATAGACTTGTTAACTTCCCGTAGAGTAAGTTATAGTAATAGCAAAAAATTTAAAATGAAAATTTGGGCATATCTTTACGTTTCAAAGGTTTCTGAACATTTTGGCATACCTTAGAAAAAATGTATATATGTGTATGTATGTTTGGATACAACTTTGCTACTACGATTTTGGACGCACGGATCAACCGATTTTAATTATTCAAATAACATTCGATTGCTATTGATAAGAAGACGTGCTGATTAGTTTTTGGACAAGGCAGGTCCAGCCGTTTCGAAGATATGAAGCAGAAAGTGCCAAAACTAGTAATTCAGTTTTTGAGATAACGGAGCGTCCGATTTCAATATTTAAAAAAAAATTATTTGTATTGACAAAATAAAGGTTTGATTGAATTTTTGGAAAGGCAGGTATATTGGTTTTGGAGATACAGAGGACAAAGTAAAAACAAAGATATTTGGCGGTCTAAAATAATCATTACTCATATGCACATCAAATTATAAGATATTTTATAGAGTTTTTGTGTACTAATTTTATTTAATTGTTTTCGGATTCCGTACCAAGATTTTTAATTTTTAAAGCTCACTTATACGGTTCAAACAAATTTCAAACTTTCAGAAAAAAATTTGTTCAGAATTTTCAAAAATATACAAAGTTGTATACTTCAAATATAAATTTCAAATGTGTTATTCTAATCGTGAGAAATATACCCTCAGATGAATTCATTCATTCACCTCTTGCCAATGTAAACTTTCTCAAGTGCTTTGAGCGATAAGATCGTCTTTGTAAATTTTATGAACGATATAATATATAGTGATTATAATTGTCTATTTGAATAAGTTTAAAATACTTGTATTCAAACATTGATCAATATTATTTGATTATTACTTTTTGCACAAATATTTAATTCTGGTACGGGAAGTTCCAGTAATTTGCCTTAAGGCACGATGCCATACACCACTAGTAGATCACAGTCTTGTCTATATTGCAATTATAAAGTGTGCATCGTAGTGAAGACACGTGCCCTTGCTAGAAATTTGATTCATCGCAAAATATTTCTACTCTAATTATCGACGTTCAAGCAGCTGCTACATTTTCCTAATAAATATAGTAAATAGATTATTATTTGGGGAGTCCTTCCAGATCCAATTCAGTAGCAATACACCATTATAATTTTGCCTCGGGTACTATGATTTCAATTATAATCCAAAAACTCTAGTCTAGTTTACTCTTTACAACAAGATCCGATCGAAATTTAATGAACGATCCCGAGGGATGTGCAACTACTCGGCTATATGTGGAGCGTTTGCTGCGGTGATTAGAACAATTTTTGAAATGTTTGCCGGTTGAGTGACACGCTATATAATATACAAGGGCGAGTACAATACAACGTGTCGGCCCTGAAAAGGGAGGATCGGCCAAAGGGTGGTGGTTGTGCTTTCGTTCGAGCACGATCCTCGCATTAGTCTGTTTACACTCGCAGTGTCTGTTGTCTGTTGTCTGCCACCGTGGGCAAAAAATATAACACTGCCCGTTATATAATAACGCGATGGAAAAATTTGCAAAGAGCATAGGTGAACCGGGAATGAGAAGAAATTGATGAAAGGAGTTCCCAGGGAAGTATCAATTCTATAGATCGTTTAACTGCTAGTGATGCTACGGCAAATTTGGAATGCGAAATAAAAAATCATTACAGAACTAGCTGTAAGTGGAATTCTGTCTTAAGGCAATTAAGGCATCGTGCCTTAAGGCAAATTGCTGGAACTTCCCGTACCAAAAATTATTATTTTTTTAAAAACGATTAATATTTTTGAAAAAAATTTACTTCGAAAAAATAAGATTTTTGACAAACAATTAGACAAAAAATTACTTTTTTTTGAAAAAAAATTTTTTTTTAATTTTTTAAAAAAAAAAAAATGTTTTCTTTATTTTGACATATTTTGAAAGATCTAAACTTTTTTTTCAAAGCAATCGTACTGCTTTAACAGCATAAAGACGAAATATCAAACCGCGTAAGCGCCGCGTCGACGTCTAACGCGTAAAGATTGGTACGGAACCCATAGGAATGTAAACCAAAATTATACTTATTGTTAAAATCTCTATAAAATATCTGATAATTTGATGTGCATATGTCTAATGATCATTTTTGACCGCCAAATGGCTTTTTTTTTACTTTTTTCATTAGATCTTCGAAACTGCTAGACCTGCCTTTATGAAAATTTGGTCGGTTCTTCACCTTGTCAATACAAGTAAAATGTTTTTTGAATTATTAAAATCGGACGCTCCGTTCTCTTAAAAACTAAGTTACCGTTTTCGGCACTTTTTGCCCCGTATCTTCGGAATGGCTGGACCTGACTTCGCCAAAAACTAATCAGCACGTCTCCTTATCAATACGAATCGAATGTTTTTCGAATTATTCAAATCGCTTGATCGGTGTTCCCGAAATCGTCGACGAAAATTTGTATCCGCACATACATACACACACGCACACACACACACACACACATACATCCATTTTTTTTAAGGTATGCCAAAATATTCAGAAACCTCTGAAACGTAAAGATATATAAAAATTTTCATTTTCGATTTTTTTGCGATTACTATAACTTACCCTACGGGAAGTTAAAAATTACGATATTTCTATAAGATAAAGTAAGGACTTTGTCTCAAGTACTGATTTTTCTTATAACATGTTTGCTAATATATAGATCTTCAATGATTGTAATGCTGATGAAATTTGAATAAATATAAATTATCACATTGAAGTCTTCAAAATCTAGTATTTCAAAAATTTTAACTTCCCGAAGGAGAAGTTTATGTTTTTATTAAAAAATTCGATTTGCTAATATTATGTTCTAGTTTTTGGTAGAGATCGGCACGGCCATTTTCTTGTAATAACTGTTGAAATTTTTTTTGACGATTTTTATTTTATTTCATTGTTTACGGCAGATACCATAGTCTTATAGATCATACTAAAATATCACAGCCTTACAACAAGTAGTTTAATTTTAAAAATTCGTCAAAGTTTGCAAAAATTAGTATCGTTTTTTTTTGGCTTTTGTCAAAATTAGACCTTTCATCCCCATTTGCGCAAAAACGACTGAACCAATTTCAGAAATTTAAAAGTCATTTAATGTATTTTGATAAGGATTATAGTTTCTTAGTTTTGTGCGACGATCTGCCCTTCTTTGTAATTTGGAAAAAAGTGTTAAACTTTTCGTCCACATTAATAAGCTCATACCAACGAATCGAATTTGAAAAATTAAAAACTGTTCGAAAGATATTAGTTGGGAGTAAAACTGTTAAAAAAAAAAATTAAGCCAACTTTTTTTTTTTTTTTTTTATTATTTTATTGGCTTTATAAACTGGTACATTAGCCATATACTAAATTACATAATATCTACACTATCTCTTACATATATATCATTGTTTTATGTATATTGCATTTATAATTTTATATTATTCTTTTATATTATTAACTTCATTGGAACTTTTTTTGGCAATATATATCATGGTCTTATAGAACTTACTCAAATATTACAGCCTTACGACTAGTAGCTTAATTTTAACAATTCATCAAAATTTGAGAAAATGAGTAGCTTTTTTGATGTTTATTAAACTTGAAATTACTCGATTTACTTGATATAACGATAGAGTACTCGGCCTTAATGAACATACTAAACCATTAAAGTCCTACGAAAATTGCTTCAACTATAAACATTGTTGATTTGTGAAAATTTGCTTTTAGAAAATACCCCGAGTTAACGTGTTCGTTCGTTTTCAAATATGTATAATAAATGCTCTCGGAATACTTTTGATCACCCATAAATTAATTTACTTTTTATTGATTAAGTCGATTATTTACACATATCGAGAAGTTCATATGTAACTTGCCTCAAAGCAAAATACCAATACCAACTAATTGAAAAATTTGTCAACTGTTTTTTTACTCCATAAACAGAGTAAAAAGCAAAAAGAACCGCTATTTTTACCCCATAACAGAAAGCATTACCGGAATAATAGCTACTAAAGAGCAATTTCATAAATTATTAAGTAGATTTAATTAAAATTCAATACTTTGTATGAATTTATTGATATATTTTATGCACTTTTTTATCTTTTTATATAAAATCATGACATACTTTACTTAATCTAACTTGAGCTAATTTGCTCCAGCTACATTATTTATTAAAAGCAGTTTAATTATTAGGTTGAACACCAAATTTAACTAGTGGTGTATAGCATCGTGCCTTAAGGCAAATTTGCTGGAACTGGCCGAAAAATTGTATCCATACATACATTCCCACACGCATCAATTTCTTCTAAGGCCAAAATATTTAGAAACCTTCTAAACGTGAATATATGCAAAAATTTTTAATATCGATTTTTTGACGATTGCAATAACTTCCCCTACTGGAAGTTAATTACAGTGCCACAATATTCCAATTTTTAGTAAGTAATTGTATGTAAAAAAAACTTCAGCAACCAAAAAATTTTACAACAATGTCATTTAATCTTATAGTATAATCAACCTAGAAAACCAGCTCAAATCTCTATATATTAATTATCTATTATCCCCCAATGTTAGAATTTTTTCATCACATGCGTCGACTGCAATGCACAATCCACGTCGTCTAATTAATTCGGCAGTAGCGTGCAACTCCATACTAATATATTGTATATATCCCGTTCGAACGGCGTACGGTGCTTCACATAATCCCGTGATGGTGCTTCTAACACGGTTAATATGTCAGACGAGGGTTATCTACCCTTGCACCGCCGTAAAAGAGGGTTATCTACCCTTTTGCGATTGCCACGGATCGCGGCGAAGGCGATTCGCATTCATACATATCACTATGTCGCACCTACGCCGGTAATAAAATATGGGCATATAGATTGATAGCCCGAGATTAATTTGATATTAAATAGATTATCAGAAAATATTACTTTTAAAATATATTGCTACAAAAAAAATGAAACAATTTTTTTCCAAAAGCCATTATTTTGTTAAAACAAGCAGAAAGTTCTTTGAATCATTCAAATTGGACGCTTAGTTCTCTCAAAAACTGCCATTTTTTGCACATTTAGCTCTGTATCTGAATGGCAGGACCTTCCTTTGCCATAAACTAATCACCTCTTCTCCCAATCATTACAAATTGAATGCTTTTTGGTTCATTCAAATCAGATACTACGTTCTCTCAAAAACTCAATTAGCATTTACGGCACTCTTTACTCCGTATCTCCGTAACAGCTGGACCTGTCTTTGCCAAAAACTAATCAGCACATCTCCCTATCAATAGAAATCGAATGTTTTTTGAACCATTCAAATCGGTTGATCCGTGCGCCCGAAAACGGGGACGAAAAAATGCAGACATACGAAACACACACACACATACATTTTTTCTGAGGTATGCCAGAATGTTCAGAGACCTTCAAAACGTGAAGATATGCAAAAAATTTCATTTTCGATTTATGGTCCATTACTATAACTACCCTACGGGAAGTTAATAATCCAAAAAAAATATGAGCACCAACTCGTCATAGAACAGACAAGCAAAGATTGCTTTTTCGAAAACTTTATTTCCTTTATTTATTTATATTTTAAATTAAAATATAAATAAATAAAGGAAACTAGCTGTAAGTGGAATTCTGTCTTGAGGCAATTATGGCATCGTGCCTTAAGGCAAATTGCTGGAACTTCCCGTACCGTAACGAAATGTTCGTGGAATACTGAATGTTTTCAAATAGATTATTATAAATATTGTAACATTGTCTAATATTTATAAGAATTATATAAACTGAATTGCAGAGTTGAAATTATTTGTAAAGTATATTAGAACTATAGTCAGAATTAAAAATAAAATCTGAAATATTTTCGATATACAAAAAACTAAAAAAAAAAAAAAAAATTGAACAAAATTTTTTTTTCCAAAATCAATTATTTTGTTAAGCCAAGCAGAAAGTTCTTTGAATCATTTAAATCGGACACTTAGTTCTCTCAAAAATTGCCATTTTTTACATATTTAGCTCCGTATCTTCAAAATGGCTGGGCCTGCCTATGCCAAAAACTAATAAACACTTCTCCCAATCATTACTAATTGAATGTTTTTAGATCATTCAAATCGGATACTCCGTTCTCTCAAAACACACACACACATCCATTTTTTCTGAGGTATGTCAAAACGTTCAGAAACCTTCAAAACGTCGAGAAATGTAAAAATTTTCAATTCCGATTTTCGGCCCATTACAATAACTTACCCTACGGGAAGTTAATACAGTTTTTGAAAAAGCAATCTTTGCTTTTATATTTAGAATTCTTGGAAAAAAACTATGTATCATTAAAACTGTTATTAAAAACTGTATCAATTACCATTATCCATTCTCATTCGACCCTTATAGGGCGCACGACGCCTCTTTGATGTCTGCACGTCGAAATAAATAGGGATTTCGGTTACAGGCGGCGGCCTATACATCGGCATGTACGACGCCCTCTTAAAAGGGTAGTTGTTTTTGCGTAAAAACAAGTCTCTAACCTTGTTTTCTTTTTTGCTTACGTTATTTGATTTAACCGCCTGCGTCAAAGTCATTCGCAGGAGAAAAATCACTCGGGGATAAGAAAATTTAAATTCTGGTAATGGATTGATGTAAAAAGTTACGGGTTAACGGTTAGCATGATGAAAATATACTCAAAGATGTGTTTTAATAAAATTCTGAAAATATTCATTTTTATGGTTTTGTAATGCTTAAGCATATATACAATTATTTATTAAAAATATGTATGACTATGGTAAATGGAATTTCTACTAGTACAGTTATCATGTATCCAGGTTTTGGCATAGCTTTGATTAATTAAACGACTGTGTCTTAACAGTAATTAGAATATTATCCAACATCTCTACGAAGGCATTCGAGATTAATCTGGAAATATCCCTTTAATTATCGGTATGCATATTCGATAATGATGGTGTACCAGTGTTATGATTCAATGTAATTACACAAACCATATATGTGAGTTGGATCGATATGAGAGAAACTCTATGTAATTTGTGTTTAATTGAAGTTTAGTCGCAGATACACAAATTAAGGTAAAAGAAAACATTTCAGATTACACAAATTATAAGATAATTTATATGATGTAATTTGCTACTTAAGGGGCACAACTAGTGTAACTGCCTAAAAAAAGATGATTTTTGGGAATTTATATTAAAAAAACTACTTTATCAATTATTTCAAAATTTCAAGAATATATTCATACATGTTTTAAGAATACATAGTAAAATTTTTGAAGAAAAAAATTAAATGTCTTTTAAGTTATCGTCGATCACCAACGGCGCGACAAAAAAAGGCCCTTCACTGCTGCAGTGATTCCGGCCGTCTACGTGGATGATTAAAAAAAAAAATCTTGTTAAACTAGATAATATTGTCTGTAAAATGAACTAGATAAAGAAAAAAAAATCAAAAACGACGAAATGACGGCGTTTTTTTTAAAAAAAGTCGAATTTTACCCAAAATTTTGGTCGTTTTTGGACTGCCAAAATTCGATTTTTGATCCGATCAAAAAATTGATGGTTTATTTCACGGAGAACTATATATAGAATATGTGAAAAAAATTTGATCGTGATCGGATTATTATTTTTTTTTGAGTAATCGCTGCGGCAAATTCGTAAAATGCTTTTTCGAGAAAAACGTATTTAAAGATTAAATTATCGTTATACTATATACTATATATATACTCTTTAAATGGCTGTAACTCAAAAACTATTTAAAATATCGATTTGAAATTTTGGTATGTTATTTTTAAAGGTATAGCCTATCGAAATATGAAAAAATTGAAAATTCGATTTTTTGAAAATTTTACAGTAATTATGCCCCTTAATACTAATGAATATTTTTGTTTAAGCAACGCAAATTTAATAATGCATTTTCATCCACTGTAAAAATGTACTTTTCCTTCTGGAATAATTTTGGGCAATAAACATCACAAGAAATGTAATAATCACCTGAAATATCCAACATTTAATTAGAAACTTGTTTTCAAATTAATTAAAATTTCCTTTATCACAAAAACATCAAAGTAACCATTAACGACACGTGACATCCTTAAGCACGTCTAATCTCCCATCCGAAATCTTTTTGCCTAAAAGTATCATCTGTCAGATCTATCATAATATATTTTTACCTTCCATTACGGCATTATCTCAGGATATAAATTTAATTAAATCAAACAAACTCGTAGCAGCCCTCAGGTAAAATACTGGTATTTCATTTCCGAGGGTGATTATTTCCATTCTTTTTTCTTTCCCGGGGTGCGTGTTCGCAAAACGTACAACATGCATGTGACGTCTCCGAAAATAGTTCCATAGTTCTCTTGTCTTGATAAGTTTTGTACGTGATATTTATACGGTGGTGAGCACCCCAGCCCCCGGAAAAGGGATTAAGTGAACGGGGGTCTTCAAAGCGCCTTTAGCACGCGCTAGCATTTATTTGACATTCTCAAATAAGGGTTGGAACGAGCGCGTGTGTATGAACGGTTATCATTTTGATGGCTCTGTGAAATATTCGGCATATCTAGTATTTAGATCTCGGGGTTATAAAAATATAGTCCTGACTGTGATTATGTAAATATGGGTTTATCATCTCTATTCACAATGAACACTAATGCTAATTTGATTACACTCCTCAGTACTTTGCTATTTGCTATTAACTTGCAAGTTTAATATTGCAAGTCGAATTTATATTGATAGTAAGCACTAGTCAACTATTTTCAAGCCAACAATAATTCATAAACATCATTATTCAATCTCATTATAACTGCAATTTTTTTTCTACTCACTCATTCGAACACTAATTTGAATTATGTGTTCCAGGCACGGCGATATTAGAATATTTAATATGCACATAATAACCGAGCTATTTCGCGCATAAATTTAATTATATTCCGCACAAAGAAAAATCTATTACAGAATTTTCTATTGAAAATCCATTATGAATTTCCTGTGTTTCATGCATGAATTAAATTGCTATCAGATATTAAAAAATGACTAAGATAAATGAGAATTGAAATTAAAAATAAAGCTTATATAATATATTCTGTTAACTAGAGAAATTGTAAGCATTTAATAGAATTTTGCAATAAAATATTTCGACTATATGTCGATTACATCGTAATGTTCTATTTGGTGTAATCGATCTTTCCTTAATGCATATAGATTATTCCTTAAGCATCTGTGATTAATTGATACCAAATCCGGATTATACATATCGCATTAATCAATTATAATATCTAGTCGGAGGTTCTATGAATTTCAAACACATAATACAAAACCTCCCGATTCCAATCCCCGTGATTTATTAAATTTTCGACAAAATATGGAACACGATGATATACGGCTCAAAACATTAGTTCTAGAGGATTTATTTGTCATTAATATTTATTTATGGGCGCCGTGGCAGCAGAGCTCTCTCGCATTATAATGCTTTTGTGAAAATATCTTTGCGTTTCGTGTAATTTATTTAATTCTTAAAGGCCATTATTCTAAAGGCTCGTGTGGCGTATAACGTGAATTAATAGGGCGTATTAACGACTATATTTCAGAAATATGAACGTCATTATGTGTATGTAATTTATGCGCATGCTGTAAGAGGTATCATCAATATGCCCGACGAAGGAATACATGGATAATACATATATACACAATCACAAACATAATACACACATACACTTATATGTTTTTAAACAACACAAAAATAAAATCTAAGCTTAGTTTTAAACATATATTAGAAAATTTGTGTATGTATTCTCCCGCCATGTCTATAATAACTCTCATGCAGCAAAAACTTTTCATTTCCATCATTTATTATTACTCAAAGAAAGTTTCGGATCATAGAACGCGCATAGCTTATTATTACAGGGTAGCCATGTGTTATTGACGTGCCGTATTAATCACTTAGCATTATTGAATAGACTGTTTTCCACCCTTAGAGGAATTCTAGTACTAGGTAGACTTTAGTACTACATTCAACCCTCAATTTGGGGGTGAGTTTAGCAGCTCATACGCAACAGTCTGCCGCGATGCAAGTCTCGGCAAAGCTTTCATTAAGGGTGTAATTATATACTTGGTACATGTTGCAAATATTGGTAATGCAATGAATAAGTTTTGTATAGGTATGGATGTTATCCTTTAATAAAACTTTAAGGATTTTATCAAAGTTCTATACGCTAATTACTATCGAGTCGACAACGCCGAACTATAGACATGCTACTCCAAAAATTTATTAAGGGGGAATTGTAGTCTAGAGGAATGAAATTTATGCAATTTTGCGAACAACATTTGTACACAATTTTTAAATAAGTTATTAATTAATGGTTTAAGAAAATAAAAATTAAATATATAAAGTCTTTTACTCAAAATTATTATAAATGCGCTCGTGAGTATATTTCTGTGTTTCTAATTCTGTTTGCGTGCTCAAGTGATATATACCATTTATTTCCCAATCAAGAATTGTAATTACGCCATTGCATCGAGCAATGGATTATTTCATTAAATTCAAAATTGGAATATTCTTCCATAATGAGAAACTACTATTCCGCATAACGACTATAAATTTAACCAAATTGTATGGCCTCTCTCGAAAACTGCATTGCTGCTTTAAACAACAATTATATGCTGAATTCGCTGAATGCTAAACGCTTGAATTTTTAACTTTAACGCCAGATGCCAATTATATGCTTAGTTATAATGGATAGAGGAGACCGGGGTGAAAGAACTCTTGAAAAAAATATTTGTACATAATCTGACTATATGATTGGTTCCAATGCTATCAGTTGATTAAAAATTCACATTGTAATGAAACGAACCTAATTTGTCATTAAATTTTTTCCTCCCACAATTTTTAACTATAAGTTATATTTTTTTAACTTGCGCTTTGTCGAATATATTATGTAACTAATTTTCTATTACACATTTTTCATTACTTGATAGTATCTCTAATAATATATTTTTAACATTTTTGATATGCAGAATTTTCTATTTAACAACTTAAGAATTTAATAATGCAGTTTTTTTACTTAAAAATGTGTGTGTCGTATAACATAACATATTTTTATTTTTTGTTTCAGCATCCTCAAAATTTTTAACCAGATATATTTTAATGTTCCTAAATTCTATTAACAAACTCATATAAATTCTTTGAATTTTCTAGGTCGATTAATTTTTTATTCTGAATAAAATTTTAGTTTATACTTTTATTTTCAAATGTAAAAGTAGGCGTGGATAAATGTATTTTTTCAATTAAATTTACTAATTAATTTGTATATCTCATTTAAAAATTTGGATTTTTTTTAAAATCTAAAATTCAAATTTTTGTCAGATGAACATTTGTTGTTGAACTATTTTTATTTTATATAATATCATTTAAGAGAAAAACTCCTACAGATCAAAGTGAAACAAATAAATATAAATATTTTTACATATTGTCTTCAATAATTTCTCAGTTTTTGAAAACTTAAAAAATGTATTGGATTTTATTGGTACATATAATTTTTCAAAAGTTTGAACAAATACTTACAAATTTTGCTTGTGTTAATCAGGTCTTAACGATTATTTTATATCAAGGGTGTCTCAGAACTCAACGTCTATGGATGCTTGAAAAAAATTAGAATTTTTTTTATTTCATATAGTTTGGAAATTATGAGCTTTTAAGTGCAACCTAGAGCTTTGATGATACTGTGACCATTTTTCGGTTATTGAGGTTAATTTTTATTATTTCTCTTGAATTAAATTTTGAAATCGTAACCGTAAATAATACTTCTAGGATCATACTCTAAAATAATGACACATTTGCCCCTAGTTTTCAAGAATTAAAATTTTTAACATTGGTCTACTGTGAGAGACTTTAAAGAAAATGTACTGAATGGTGTTAGCAAGTGCTATCATAGTTTGGCACATTTAATCAGTATTGTAAAATGATACTTATTACCTGAATATAATCATTTTTATGGGACATTTCTGCCATAAAATAGACCAATGTTATGACTAGGCTATATCACATTCTAGTTTTTATACAAAATGCCACTCAATACTGTCAAAATGCTATGCATATGCAGGCGTTTTCACATAAAATGCAACACAGGATTTTCACCATTTTTACTACCGCTTTATATGAACACTGCTATATAACACAGCCTTACCGATTTTATCTATAATTTTTTTACAGGGTGTCCCAGAACTCAACGTCAATACATGGTCTATTTTACGACAGAATCGGCCGCTTAGTATACAGGTCATTTACTCCGGTGTCCTCTATCCATGTAGAATGCAGGTATGTTATTAGTGGCCTCGCCTTTGAATTTAAATGGCGTGTTCTAACTAAAACACAATGCTCACTTGGCCGGAATGATAAGAATCCGCGTGTTTTTCGTGCCAGCGGTATTCCGGCTCTCCAGAAATAACGCGATGTGATAATTTCCCAAAACGCATGATAACATCCGACGAGGAAATTTTTGGCGCATTCCCCAAATAATAATGCATAGTAGAATTACAGACTCGTGGGTATATACATATATATATATATATATATATATATATATATATATATTTTATGATTCTGAATTTGATGTTGACATATGTATTAACAAAGTCTAGTAATCGGGCATAACATCAATAAAAAACATGAATTTCTTTCAAATTACATGAAAACATGAATTTCTTTCAAAAATTCATTTTAAATCGATACGTTTCGGCTATAATCCTAGCCTTCATTCTGTGGAAACTAAAAATAAAATAAAATTAAAATTTTTATAAATCTGGACTCCGACTTGTAAACAATTTTAGCACAACGACCAGTACTATTTTCACCAAAACAACAACCCCTTTTAATATTGAACGACTTAGAAATCTCGTCTATCAAATTCATTGTCTAAATTGTAATTTAATTTACATAGGAGAAACAAGCCAGAACTTAATGAAACGTTTACAACAACATAAAAACAATTCAAAAAATCCAAGACAGTTTAAAACTATGATAGCAGAGCATATTTATACTTTAAAACACAATATGGACTTTTCTAACCCGACTGTACTACAATTCGAACAAAATTTATTTAAACGAAGAATTGACGAAATAGAAGGATCTGTTTTAACTATTTACAGCAATAAAACAATAAATAAACGGAATGAACTTAACACGCTGTGCGACGCAAATCTCTTTTATTTAGATACTATTTCCAAATTTTTTACAAAACAATAAAAACGACGCGCAAAGGATTTTCAATTCGTTCCACAAGTGTGTAGAATCTTGGTAAAAAATATTTTTTAAAAAAGTTCTTTTGCCATTATATTTTCAACCAGTCTACGAACAACATATTATCCAATTGTGACTTTTTAAATTAGTATTTTGTGAAAATATTGTGTAATTACAAGTTCAGTGTTTATAATACATAGTGTAGTGCATTACCATATCCTGATATCATGGATTATTAAAATTTTCCAATTTAACACTAAGATTAATGAAATGTAAGTACTATTTACTATTTTATTTTTTATTTTCACTCCAATTCAATTGTTTTAGTTTTAATTTTATTTTTAGTTTCCCCTGAATGAAGGCTAGGATTATAGCCGAAACGTATGGATTTAAAATAAATTTTTGATAGAAATTCATGTTTTTTATTGACGTTATGCCCGATTACTAGACTTTGTTAATATATATATATATATATATATATATATATATATATATATATATATATCCCGGTCATGAGCTCATGTTTCAAAGCTCTTTGCCGAGTTGGCAATTTATTTTATGACTTCGATAAAAGTGTCTACGCCCTACGAAATATAGTATTGATACGTAATCCACTTCTTGACGCAAAAATCCATCTTGTGACGCAAAAGGATTTTATGCTATGAACATTTTTCTACTAACTTCAATAACTATAAAAATTGTTCAAACAATCACATCCGTAAAATTTAATAAATGAATAATTTCATCAATCAAATGCAGCTCGATCAAATCGGAACTTAAATTCAAACTATTGGCTCTTTTGTTAGTAAATTACAATATGTTGGAAATATATGAGTATTTTATATTTTGGTATTTTTAAATAACTTGTCCCAAAAGGAATTTTTATTGCTCCTGAGTCAAATATTGAAACAGAACAGAAGGGAAGTTTTCAAAGTTTTCCCTTACTCGGTTTCATATTTGTTTCTCTGTTTCCTTGTCGCATGCATGTCGATCTAAATTTATTATTTTATATTAGAAATTCTTTCTGAGGGTTATGGGGAAAGTGGTATTTGAATATTGTTTTGTTGTATGAATATACAAATGTAATAGTTTGAAATGTAAAGTATGTTGGGCACGTTGTAGAATTTAATTCTAACTCATTGAATACTTGTATTTTTCTATTATAGAATTTAGATTCTATTTAGAATTAGATTATTACTACTATTATACTATTATATTATTATACTATTATAGAATTTAGATTAGATTTAGATTCATTTAAAATTGAAAGCAGCTTCAATCTACATGAAATATTTAAAATTCAAGAGTTTGCTATAACTTTTTTTTTTTAAATTAATTATTAAGATATCCACTAACTATATTTCTATGAAATAAGGCTAGATCGATGTTTTCACTATTCTTCTACCAAATGAAGTAGTATTCATTCTAAAAATATTGTTTATTATGTCACAATTAATAATTAACTTCCCGTAGGATAAGTTATAGTAATCGCAAAAAAATCGGAAATAAAATTTTTTATATATCTTTACGTTGCAGAGGTTTCTAAGTATTCTGGCATACCTTAGAAAAATTGGATGTATGTGTGTGTGTGTGTATGTGTGTTCGGATACAAACTTTCGTCGACGATTTCGGGAACACGGATGAAGCGATTTGAAAAATTCAAAAAACATTCGATTCGCCACTAGTTTATTCATTAAATAATAAATTAACTTTACCTTAAGTCTCTAAAAAATTATAATTTATTTCACTACATCTTCTTTTCGCCATCTTCTAATTTTTCTGGGAAGCGATTATTTATCGATCACAATAATAAAAATAAAAAAACTGTGTTAAGTAAGAAAATTCAAAAGTACAATATAATCATGATGTACAGCGTACCAGCTTATAATATTAATTACAAAACTTGCTTTTGCTCTTGTTTGGCATGAATTCTCGCTCTTAATATCTAATTACTTGTTTGAAAGTTCTCACTCGTAAAGTTCGGGGCGAAAAGCTCACTCTCCTTCAAAGCAGAAAGCTCCCGACATTATTAATAACTGCAAAAATATATTACAGAAAATAATCTTTCTAACTTTTTTTTAAGTCGAGACGAGAAGCTTTGGTAAAAAATAAAATTTTGTATCAGAACGAATAATGAACGATTAAAACAAATATGAATTTCACAAATGAAATAATTTTCCTGAAGGATTTACAATTTAGTAACTTGCTATTATAATGCGATTTATAATGAATCATAATGAAAACGATTAAATATGTAATTGCGTACACAAAATGCCCATTCGAAAATTAATTACTTGATTGTATCATGCTATTTGTTCAGTTTGTTGCGAGCTTTGTAATAATGTTACATTAAATTGAATTAATGTTACGTTCAATGAAACAAATATTAAAATTAAATCGGTGGAAATTCAAATGTAGCAATTACTATTCGATTTATTTTCATAAGGGGAACGAATCAAAAGATTCGAATGGTAATTATATTATTTTGAATTCGGGTTTGATGTATAAATTTCTGATGAAATCGAATTGATAAATGAATTATGTTAATTAAAAGTCAATTTACTATTTTTGTTATAAATTGAGATAAAATTAGTGAATTGTATTCAAACATTTTTGCGCAATTCTGAAAAAATCTCTCATGACGACGGCGTGATGAACTAGTTGTGTATGACATCGAGCCTTAAGGCAAATTGCTGGAACTTTCCGTACCATAACGAAATATGTTCGAGAAATATTAAATGTTTTCATATGGATTATTATAAATATTGTAACATTGTCTAATATTTGTAAGAGTTATATAAACTGAAATACAAGGTTAAAATTATTTATTTAAAGTATATAAGTGAGCTTTAGTATTTTAGCCAGAATGAAAATTAAAATCTGAAATATTTTCAAAATACCAAAAAAAATTTTTTTGAGAAATTTAATTTTGAAATTATTTTGCCAAAACGAGCAGAAAGTTTTTAAATCATTCAAATCAGATACTTAGTTCTCTCAAAAACTGCTATTTTTTGCATATTTAGCTCGGTATCTCCGAAACCGCTAGACCTGCCTTTGTCTAGATCTAATCATCACTTCTCCCCGTCATTACGAATTGAATGTTTTTTAGATCATTAAAATCGGATGCTCCGTTCTTTCAAAAACTCGATTACTATTTTCTGCACTCTTTGCTTCGTATTCCCGGAACGACTGGACCTGCCTTTGCCAAATTCTAATCAGCACATCTCCCTATCAATAGGAATCGAATGTTTTTTGAACCATTCAAATCGGTTGATCCGTGTGCCTGAAAACGTGGACAAAAAATTGTATCCATACAAATATACACAAACGCACATTCATTTTTTCTGAGGTATGCCAAAATGTTCAGAAACCTTCAAAACGTCGAAAAATGTAAAAAATTTCATTTTTGATTTTCGGCCCATTACAATAACTTACCCTACGGGAAGTTAATAATTAAGAACAAAGTTAAAAAAAAAGTTGTCAAATGGTAGAGTTGTGAAATAAGAAAGTTTTCATAAGACCGAGTTGTCGAATGGCAGAGTGGTCATATAGAAAATCAGTCAAATATGAGAGTTGTTAAATAATGCAGTACTTGAATTTAAAAAAAAAATTAAATAAGAGATAATTTAAATGATAAAGTAGTTAAACTAAAAAGTAGTCAATTGAGAGACCAGTTAAATATGAGAATTGTCAAATAAAAAATTAATCAAATAAGAGTGTAATAAAAAAAAAGTTGGTAAATGAAAAATACGTTTATTTGAGAATATTTCTAATAATGTACATGTATCTATTTCAAGTATAAAACCAGTAACACTCCTCCGACCCTAAACCCGTTCGGAGCATGTTGCAGATAGTTTCGTGTAAGATATCACGTAGTTTGCGAAAACTGGCCTTTTATAGCACTTGACGTCTCAACTGCTTCGATCATCAAGAAACTTGATGACGTGCTCTACGTAATTAACTTAAAACATGCGGTTTTGCTGGAAATGTTTGCCTTTCGTTAGTTCGACGTCTTTTTGCTTTTGCTTTTGCCGACTACTCGGCGCACTCGCTTTATTATTTGTACATTCGTGTATTGTGTAAACGAAATTGTAATTACTTTGTGAATGGAGAGAATTAATAATGCGGTTTTATTTGTAAATTTATTAATTATAAACAGCGGTTATAATAAAACCACGTATAAACAAAAGAGTGCCTTATTTGCTACTGCACAAGATGGCATTTAAGTAAAAATAAATACGGTTTTTGAATTTTCAGAATCAGAATTGCGGGCTAAAACTTGGACGAATTTTTTTTCACTTTTCTGCTATTTATAAAGAAACGTCTCGGACGATCGGCGCACAAAACTCAGAAACGCTAGTCCTCATCGAGATACATCGAATGGCTTTCAAAATTTTGAAATCAGCCCAGCCGTTTTCGAGAAAACGTCGATTTACGGCAAAAAATCTGTTCACATATACGCATAAAAACACGCACATACACACGCACACATACTTTTTCCGAATTTGGTCTCATTCGATTCAGAATGGCTTGAAACGTCGAAAAAACATAAAATGAGCGAATCGGATTTTTTGATGAAAACATAAACTTTTCCTTTGGAAAGTTAAAAAGTCTACTTCATTTACCAAGAATCATGTTTAAGCAAATACATACTTATATTTTTTCTTCTATCACATCGAGCACCAAGCTCTAAATGACTTTTAGTGTTAAACCACTTTATAATTTTTCTACTACCTTTTCAAAAATTCTGTTTCTACAATTTCTCAAATGTTGGCAGAGGGTTGCCTAATGGCTTTCGCGTCCAAATGAGATAAATACATATAAAAAAATTCTACCTCATTTATCAATAATCCTGTTTAAACAAATACTTTTATTATCTCTTCTGGCACATCGAGCACAAAGCTCTAAATGACTCTTTGTGTTGAAGCATTTTATAATTTTCCTACCACCTTTTCAAAAATTCTGTTTCTACAATTTCTCAAATGTTGGCAGAGGGTTGCCTAATGGCTTTCGCGTCCAAATGAGTTATTTGAGCTTGCCGGATCGGGATTACCCCTGATGGAGCTTTATCGTTGCGGAACACTGAACTTTCACGCGAACGGTTTGATTACTAAAGACGCCCTTCATTAGGTAACGTCGTGTTAATCATGACAGATTATTGAAAATGAGAATTTGAGCGAAAATTAACATGCCATATGTAGGAAATTTAATTAAAATTCTAGCTCTATTACCCTGCTTGTATATGTAATAATTAAGGGGCACAACTAGTGTAACCGCCTAAAAAAAGATGATTTTTGGAAATTTATATTAAAAAAACTACTCTATCAATCATTTTAGGATATAAATAATAAAATAAATTTTAGGAATATATTTATACATGTTTTAATAATACATAATAAAATTTTTGAATAAAAAAATTAAATATTTTTTAAGTTATCGTCGATCTCCAAGGGCGCGACAAAAAAAGGCCCTTTACTGCTGCAGTGATTCCGGCCTTCTACGTGGATGAAATTTAAAAACAAACAATTCTCGTTAAACTATATAATATTGTCTGTAAAATAAACTACAATAAAAAAATAAAAAATTGACAAAATGACGGCGTTTTTTTGAAAAAAAAGTCGAATTTTACCCAATGATCGTTTTTGGATTGCCAAAATTCGATTTTTGATCCGATCAAGAAATTGATAGTTCATTTTACGGAGAACTATATATAAAACATGTAAAAAAAAATTGATAGTGATCGGATCATTTGTTTTTGAGTAATCGCTGCAGCAAATTCGGAAAATGCTGTTTCGACTAAATCGCGTTTAAAGATTAAATGATCGTTATACTATATACTATACATATACTCTTAAAATGGCTGTAACTTAAAAACTGTTTAAGATATCGATTTAAAATTTTTGTATGTTATATTTAAAGGTATAACCTATCGAAATATGGAAAAATTGAAGATTCGATTTTTTGAAAATTTTACACTAGTTGTGCCCTAAAAGTAGTGAATTACTTAAGGGGGTTGTTCGGTTTTTATTTTTTTTTTTTTTGATTTTGAGATTTTTTGATATTATGAAAGCTAAACACCTTAGAATTATTAAAAAAAAAAAATTCATTTCAATATCTATTTTTTGATGAAGTTATAAGTATATATATATATATATATATATATATATATATATATATATATATGTATGATCCTCTGAAACCGTTTTTTTCATTGCTCCGCGAGCTATTGTATGCCAGCTGCTCTCTTTTTCATTATAATGCCCTTTGAATGTGTCACCATCTTTGAACACCATGGTGTATTTGGTACATAAAATTAAATGGTGTATTTAGTGCATTATATTAAAAACTAAATAAGTTTTTCTCAAAATGACTTTTTCAATGCGGTGCCACAAATGAAAAAAAACTACAAGTCGGATCGACTTGCATTTTTTTTAATTTGTTCACCACTGCAATACCTAGTTCCTCTACCTCAAACAACTTGATAACATAACACAAAAAAATTTTGCGAAGCTTTTCGTCCCAATAACAAGACCTTTTTAACACTTTTTTTTTAAATAGCTGCCATTTTTTTCCTTCTTGCTTTATTTCTTTTATTTTGGTAGGGGGACTGGATTCAAACTTCTTCTTCAACGTAGTTTCTTTTTTTTTGTTTCGGGTGATGCGCAACGGATTTATCTGTGGCACCGCAAAAGAAGGCCGAATTTGGCGCCCTCTGGTTAAAAAATGACAGCAAAAAAAAAGGAAAAGAAAATTTCGTAATATTCTATGATTTTGTAGTTATTGTTTAAAAAAAATGTCTCTACGATAAATACATTTTGAGAAAAACAAAAACAAATGCCTTGCATTTTTTGTAGAAAAAAAAGAACAAGTTCCTTAATCTATATCATGTACAGCGTTTGTTGATGACTATCAATTTTGTCAATCGGAACGTTATACTAGAGATCTTACTTTTTTTTTAGTTAATTAAAACATAATTTCTCTATTTGTGATCATGAATCCATTCCCTTAGGGTCATAATAAATGGTAATTTAGCAGGTTTTATCAATGTCTAGCCTCGCAGGCAATATAACACCTGCTTTACTATATCGGGCGTGGCGGCGGCCGAGGCATCCGAATGGCGGTGTGATCAAATTTAATGGTCTTTTACAGACTAACATAGATTTATTTTATTACCATTCATTAGATAGTTAATTCTCTAATTCTGATACGTAGATAATTTTCACAGTATGCTAAAAGTTCAGATTTTATAATGAGAATATAAAACTTTGGGAGGTCAAGATAAATGCTAATGCTAAAAAATATACTGTATATATTTGCGTGTGTGTTGATATACAACTTGTAATATAAATTTTACATTGCTCAACATGTATGTTAAATTGAAAAAGTATGTTGCATAAACAGTATTATTGTTTCAATTTTTTAATTGCTACATGTTTTCTGATATCTACGATTGTAATATGTTTATTTGACGCCCATTACATGAAAAAGGAGGGACAAGACTGTCAGGCCAAGTGATACTGACTTAAGGGGGTATTCTAGTGTAGAGCGATGAATTTTAGGTCATTTTTAAAGTGTCATAAAAGAAAGCAATGAATGTTTTTACTATTTATTTTTTACCACTTGTTTATTAATATTATAAAAATACAAAACAAAAATTAAAAAATAAAAAAGTTCAAAATTGTAAACTGGTAGCTGATGAAATGGGTGGTCTCAAAAAATTGGCACCTCAGTCTTGACATGATTTCAGCCCTTCTAGCCATAGGAAATGCAAAAAATAAAAATATTATTAATCTACAATGATGTCGCAATTGCCCGAACTAGCAATGAGTAAAAAAAAAAATTTTCACAATTTGGCGACTGTTTGAAAAAAGTGTTTTTTTACTGTTTTTTTGAGTTTCTCGAATTTTTTAAAAATAGTAAAAATTGGAATTTGGGGATAATCCTAGTTCGGGCTATAGATAGATCTATAAACAAGACTTTCTGAACATTTCAAGTAAATCGGTCGATTATAACTCGAGAAATCGTGTCAACAGTACTGAAAAAAGTCTGTTCTGAGAAAAACGCATTTAAAGTAAAGTTAAACCAGTATGGAGACCGAGTCAGTAAATTGCCTATATCTCCGAAAATAATTCAAATTTTCAAAAACCTTCTTGTATCCATATTCTTAGATAGTTAAACTTTGAAAATATAAAATTAAAAAAAATCGATTTTTTTGAATTTCTACACTAGAATACCCCCTTAAGGCGTCAGTTTCATGAACCAAAAAAATTCTAGTGGGTTTAATTTAAAGAACTAGACAAGCATTTGGCCTTAAGACAAGTTGCTTAAACTTTCCGATGAAAATTAAGATACATTTATTTAGGTCAAATGTTCAACTTTATTTCGAAAATAAAACTTTTACTAGCTCTCCTTTGCTCTTGTGCTAAAAAAGTAACCAAAAACATTTCCAATTGATTGAAATGAGCGGTTTTGTCAAGTTCAAAATAATTGACTTTAGAATTTGATTGCTATACCATCTTGATGTCATTCTGCAGTCATATTTCTAATTTTTATGATCATGACGAAGAAGTCTAATTATGACAAAGAAATTTCGACATCCTACGTCAAAAACTACCTACTACTATGAACCCATATGCCTCCGGACAAACCGATATTTATACAGGATATAAAGTTTCACGCTGTTTTACGGTCTATGCTATTATATGATAAAATATTGATGGGTTTAGCTCATAAATCTGAGAACGAAGTTCTGTCGTTATTGTACAATATCAAATATATATCGATCGTATATATTTCACAGCAAAACTCGCGAGGCGAAGCACCGTCGTATATTAATAATATATTGATGTATTAAATGTTATACTTTAACGGGAAAAATGTAATATTACGAGAAATATAACGTTATTTATGCGCAGTAAAATGTATCAAGTCGAAGCTTTTATCGAATGATATTGGGTGTATTAAAAATTATTACCGAGATTTTTCTAGGTGATAAATGAAGTTAGGTTGCTTTGATGATGAACTTTTTTATTTGTTTTTTTTTTTGTAAATGTCAATATGCATGATGTAATTTGGATTATTCTAACTTTTGGAACGGTTGTCTTTTCGTTTTGGCAGCCAGGATATAAGGTGAGATATTCTTTCTTAATATTCCAGTAATCCATCCGGTAATCGCAAATAAATCTAAATCAAATTTTTTTGCATATTTTTACGTTTCGAACATTTTGGCATACCTTAGAAAATATTGATGTTTTTCCGTGTATGTGTGTTTGGGCACAATTTTTACGTCCACGATTTTAGGCGCACGGATTTACCATTTTTAAATATCATATCTTTAAAAAAAACGTAAGGCTAAAAGTGTAGTTGTATTAACTAGAAATATAAATCATTCTTATCAATGCAAATCGAATGTTTTTTGAATTATTCAAATCGGTTCATCCGTATTTCCAAAAACGTGGATGAGAAATTGTATCCACACATTTGCACACAAACACACATACGTACATTGTTTCTAAGGTGTGCCAAAATGTTCAGAAACGTTTGGAACTTAAAGATATACAAAAATTTCCAGTTTCGATTTTTTTGCGATTACTATAACTTACCTCAGAAAGTTAATCAATTAGAATACAAAAAGCATTTTTTAAACTTTTTTTTAAATTTCAAGCAAACTGTGTTGCAGATACAGCTAGTCATAAATGAATCCATTAATAGTATCTAAAATAATAGTATCTAATAGTATCTAAAATTTCGCATTACAATTTTTTTTACTCACTACTATATTTACAACAAGCAAATTTATTGATTTACAATTGTCAGTCGTAATAAGGATATTGTAAAAAAATTGTTTTAATTTTGATAAATTTAAAAAGAATTTGTCTACGAAAAAATAGCAGGTTTTGTAAGGTGTAAGTTGATTGAACTTACACCTATTATTGTGATTAAAAATTTTTGGGTAACTGCGAATAGTACCTAATTTACAAATTCAAATGTCAGCAAATACTTCGAGTATAGATAATTAGTCATAAGTGGACTGGACAACTAATGGGTTGCCATCCATTCAAGATTCATATAATAAGAAAAGTCAAAACAATTACTGAATATCCTAAGTGTGATAGAATGTAATTAAAATAAAAACAATAAAAAAATACTAATTTCCTAATCTCAATCAGACTTTTGTGGGTCTTCCCTTTGTTCGACGTATTTAATTTTAGATTCGTTGTCCTTCTTGTAATTCATTTCGTACCTCAGGTATCTTTGCAAGACGAAGAGACATTCCAGATTGGCAATGATCCAAAATTATACCCTGACAGTGATGAGGACGAACTCATTAAGAGGGAAGATGTGAAACATATGGCACTTGATGACGATCGAGATTTATTCCGAAATCTTCACAAGTAAGTCATTCGAAAATAATGAAATGGCCTTTCGATCTCATCACGTCATAGTTCATTTATGTTATTATTTTTGTATTACTGTTTTTATTTTATTTTTATTTTAATTTCATTTTATTTTTAATTTATTGCATTTCTGTATTTATTTTGCTCATATCAATTTTGTAAATAAAACATTAAAGTCTTGATTAACAAAAATAAATTGTCACAAAAAAAAATCAAAAATAATTCGCAGAAAACTTTAACCATAAGACAACAGAGATAACTATCACAAATTAGGAGATAGGATATCAAAAATAATGAATTTGGCTATTTTCTAAAATTTGTCATCTGAGGTAAAAAAGAGCACCCAAAGGTCGAACATCACTCTCTGAAACATTTTTAATTTCAGAGAGATTTTACGATTAAATAACTACTTTATCTAACCAATGAAAAATACAAACTTTATGGGTACATTTTTTAGAGAGCACACTGTATACAACCTTGATCTAGTATTTCTAATATTTATCGGCAGATTTCAAACTATTTAATTATTTTTAACTTAATTTACTTTTTTATTTACGATTCGGTAGTATGAGCTAAAATGTGGACGAAAAGTTTAACACTTTTTTCCAAATTACAAAGAAACGGCTCGACCGATCGTCGCTTAAAACCGAGAAACGATAATCCTCATGGAGATACATCAAATGGCTTTGAAATTTCTGAAATCGGTTCAGGCGTTTTTGAGAAAACATCAATAAATGGTCTAATTTTGACAAATGCCAAAAATACGATACTAATTTTTGCAAACTTTGACGATTTTTTTGAAATAAATGTCTTGTTGTAAGGCCGTAATATTTTAGTATGATCTAGAAGACGATGGTATATGCCGTAATTTTTTTTTAACACTTTGTTACAAGAAAACGGCCCGGCCGATCTTTACCAAAATCTAATCAGCACGATTCCCAACCAATATCCTTCGAACGGTTTTTGAATTTTCAAAATCGATTCAGAATTGCGGGCTAAAAAGTGGACGAAAAATTTTTCACTTTTCTGCTATTTACAAAGAAACGGCTGGGCTGATCGTAGCGCATAACTGACAAACGATAGTCCTCGTCGCAATACATCGAATGGTTTTTAAATTTTTGAAATCGGTCTAGCCGTTTTTGAGAAAACGTCGATTTACGATAAAAAATCTGTTCACATACACACACACACATACATTTTTCAAATTTGGTCTCATTCGATTCATAATAGCTTGAAACGTCGAGAAAACTTTTTGATGAAAACATAAACTATATATTCAGATATTAAAAAATAAATAACAGTGCTCAAAACAAAAAAAAAAAAACTACCTGCAAAAAAATACTAATTTTATAAATATTGATACAAGGTATTTTAACTCCTGACGAATGATGTCTGGTTATCCATCTTTTGCCCTCAAGTTTAAAATAGTAACGTTAAAAGGTCTGTTTGTAAAGTAGAGAATTTTTCATCACTAATTCGTCGGTTTTTATATTTTGCTCATCCAACATCATATAGTCTTAAAAAATGTATATTATTTTGATTGACAATAAAATTATGCAAAAAAATATTTTGCTCATCGAATCATATTTATTTTCAACAGGACTGTAAAAAAATGCAATGATGCATTTCATAGACTGCAAAAAAAATTTAAAAAAGAGGTAGAAAAGCAACAAGAATATGACATGTACATCAATACTGATCGATTATCCGAGGAAAAACCTTGGATGAAGAGGCTGATAGATGAGCGAGTGAGTCGATAAAAAACAAGACTTTTTAATAATTGCAATTTTGTGTGACTTATTTCGAAAATAAAACGATACATCCGTAAATTTTACCCTAAATCTTCAATCGCGTTGACTTGTCCTAGTTTATTCTGAAACAAATGTCGTACATTCGCCACATACGTACTATTTACAATATTTATTTTTTAATATAGTTATTATATAAATTAATATTTTTTGGCAGTACGATGAATATGTGATGAAACGTGATGATATCACTTCGACCGATACCAACACTATTGATAGTACAGTTAATATTACAAATGAAGAGCAAGATTATCCATACGATTATGATAGTTTCAAGAAAGAATACCATGACTACATAAAAGTTCATACCAATGAAACGTTCAATTTAACAAAACAAGGTAAAAAAGTAAAATAATAATTTTTTCATCCTTAAAATTGATGTAAAATTTATCATAAGGTGTAATGAAAAACGCTTTATTTAATGTGTAATAAACTGAAATCCATTTAATTTGAATCGGCTATAGTATAGCAATATTTTTCTAAAAGCTTACAACTTTTTATTAAATATTTTTATTTACAAATCAATTATAATTTAATTATTTTATAACGCGTTATATAGTTATTTTAATTACCTTGTCAGTATAAATAAAACATTTACAAATCGATTATATGTCGGAATACATTCAATTAATCTTGAGCATTCATAATAATTATAACCACTTAAATATCAATCATAAATGACAATGTAGAAACTAATAAATTGATATGGTATGGTATATATATATATATATATATATATATATATATATATTTATATGAGTAAGTTCTTGTGGGGCGATACATCAAAGAATAAAAAGCAAAGATTTATAAATTATTCTTTAATTCCAAACGTTTCGACATTCAATTTAATGTCATCATTAGTGGATATTAACGTTGGTAGGTTACATCTAGAGAAGTTAGCACACACTAGAAAGTGTACACTAGTGTACACAACACTAGAAATCAGCACTAACATTTATACAACTAACTTGTCAACACCATGCATTTTTTATAATTTTTTGTATGATTTTGAATCATTCTGCACGCATCGCTAGAACCATTTACTAATTTACATCAAAATTATTTACAAAACTATTTACTTATTTTTCAATCAGTTATTTTATACCAGATCTGATATAACCTTTTTAACAATAAATCATATCTGGTCGTTCGAAATAATTGTACTGTCCCTGTGTGTAATGAAATTATTCGAATTTCAATAAACATTGTACGGTAATAAATTCCTAACAATTAGGGAATGCAATACCGGTTTACAGGTATACCGAATTACCGGTAAACCGCCCGATTTTTCGGCGGTATTTTTACCGGTATTTATTCCAGAAATACCGGTAGTTTCGGTATTTTTACATAAGCGCTATTTGATACATAATACCCTAAAGTTTGAATTTCTCTAAACTAATTTTCTTTGAATTCCATAATCACATAAATAGCTATATCTTCAAGTGATTTTATAAGATAAACAAATGTCAAATATTATCTCAACTCGTCATTAAATTGAATAGTTATTGCTTTACTATAAAGGCTTTATATCGTGTTACAATAAATAGAATTGGAATGATAGATGTTTGTTTCATATTTTGTAAAAATGTAACGGTTTTTCAAGTGATATTTGCGCCAAAATATTTTATGTCATACAGATTACCCCTGCTTAATCTATAAATGAGAAATTGGGCAAATACACCATTTTGAACTTTTATTCAATTGCTTATTTTTTCAAGTTAATTATTCAAGAAAATTGAATACAATGGAAAATGTTTATACAAGGCTGAAAAAGCGAAAAAAACATAGAGATAAAAAAATATGAGATATAACATCATAAGAAAGACAAGAATAGAACGTGTAATCGAATACTAAAGTTCCTACAAAGTCTGCAATCCTGATTCAAAAAAATATTCATTTAATAAAACTGTTTTTTATTGTATTCTTGTCTTTAAATTGAATTGTATTGAATTTGTTCTTTCAAAATCATAGATCTTATTTTTTTCTAACTTTATACATAATAATTATGATAATTACTAAATATTTTTGCTTCTTATTACATTTATATAATATTATTTTTCGAAAACTTTTCGAAGTTTGAAAATACTATAGAACTATCACATTGTTTTAAATAACAATACTCAACAATTATAGTAACTTATTATTTATTTTGGCAAAGAATCCTTAAATTAGTGTAGAAAAATTATTTTTTGAAAATATTGGAGATTATGCTAATTTAGCACATCGGACACAGACAATACAGTTTATTATAATAATGTAATATGATCTTTTATGAGTTTTTGGTCTTTCTTACTCATACGTTTGTTTTTGGTGAAAAGTACTCAATATACTCGATAGTGATAATGAATTAATTAAATTGCATATACTTTTGTTAAATTATTATTTAAAAAAATAATCTTATAGTTTTATTTTATTGCTTTTATTGTTTAGTTGAATATAATTGTAGTTGTGTAGACGTTTTTTTTATATTTGTACTAGTAACTTTCAATTTTGTTTACGTTTGTTTAAGTTAGTAAAAATACCAGTAATTCACCGGTATTCCGGTTTTAAAATGAAAAATTACCGAAATACCGGTATTAAAATTTTTCATCGGTATTGCATTCCCTAATTGGTAATAATGACAAATTTATCCTAGCCGATATGATAATAAATTCCTAACAATTATCCACCTGTGTCGTTTACCTCAGCTCGGGTGAACGATACTACCCTGCTCTCGAAGCTCCCTGCTCCGAACCTCACCGCCGCCGTCGAATTGGAGCGCGAAGGCGTGCAGGCGATCCGATGCTCGTTCGGGCTGCCCTGCAACCAAACCGCACTGGGCTATTTTCGTAGCAAACCGCATCGCTGGGCGATACCGCTCGCATTTATCATTCTCTATCTGCTCATTGCTGGAATTTGCTGGTGTGAAAGAGGTGTGTGTTTGTTATATTATCAGCAGACCAAGAACTGTTTGAAGACTGGGTACTGTTTTACCGTAGTCGATAATTAATTGCCACTGATCTGCGAATTAATTGCGAGCGAAGGTGGGGATTTATTAGCGGGCGAGGTTTGGTTGAACGGAACTAAATATGTGTGTGAAATTAAGGGACGGAGGACAAAAAACGCGTAGCTTGATATTATAATTATTATATACGTAATTGTTCTAAATACTTACTTTGCAGTTGCAAAAGTTTTATGCAACTTGTTTTTCGATTTTCTCCATTTTTTTAATAGTGAAAATTAAAATTTGAGAATGGGCGTAGTTCATAAGAACAATAAATCTATGAAAAAGACTCTGTAAAAATTTTAAGTAGTTCGATCCAGTCGAAGAAATCGTTCAGAGACTCATTACTTTTATGAGTTTCTGAACCTAAACATCGAGTCAAGAAGTTCTCTTAGGAAGGTGTTCTAGTGTAGAATTAAAAAAAATCATATTTTTTAAGTCTAACTATTTAAAAATATGTAGACAAAAGAATTTTTTAAAATTCAAATTATTTTCGGAGATACAACTGTTTGACCATGATAATCATCTTCTATTTATTTCCTTGCTTTTGCGTAACTTTAAACGCATTTTTTTCAAAACTGTCTACGATTTCTCGGAATCTACTTGACCGATTTTCTTGAAATTTATGGAGAATCATTCTTGTAGATTTCTCTTAGGCATATACTAGCCTCATTTCCAAATTGTATTTTTACTTTTTTAAATTTGAGAAACCCAAAAAAGTGCTAAGAAACTGATCTTTTGTTTTCAAACAGTCACCAATTTGTCAAAAAATATTTCTTACCTTAATCCTTTTAAATATCATTACCATATTATTACCCCCCGTGGGGTAAGTTATAATAATAGCAAAAAAATCAAAAATGAAAATTTTTATATATCTTTACGTTTCAAAGGTTTCTGAACATTTTGGCATATTTTAGTAAAAATTAATGTATGTGTGATACAAATTTTCGTCGACGATTTTGGCGACAAAAGTCAATTTTTTCAAAAAATTTAAGTTTCTCAAAAGTCTAATTTTTTCGAATAGCTCAAATGAGTTTAAAGCTTTTTTAAAAAAATAATTTTTGGTACGGGAAGTTTCAGCAATCTGCCTTTATAATTTTATAACATATAGCAAAGAGCAATGATTAAGGCTCTGTGGGTAAATACTACCATTATCCTAAAAAACAAAAAAAAAAACAAATTTTTTAACGATACTATTTTAAAGTAGAGGGCAAATGACGTGTAACCAGTCAACGGCTAAATTTGTGCAACGTCGCTGTCAGGAAATAAAAGATCATATATCAATGTATATAACAAAAGTACTATCATTCTTTAGTAGTTTTCTGGTATTGAACACTGTTATTTAGTTTAGGATATCTGAATTTTTAAGCATAAGTAATTATTTTATAATTACTTATACATAAATTTAATTATTCAATAAATAGTATTATTATTTTTAAGTTAGATTTAATAGTTCCCTTCTATATAATATCTATAAAAGCTTATATGTGGTTGAGGTAAAAAACAAAACTGAACTTTTATATTGGCAAAAATAAATGAAAAAATGAATAAAATTTAGGAAATAAATTTATTTAATAGTTATTTCAACTTTGTTAATAAACATTTTTGACAAAGTGCCCATGACATTTTTATTTCGTATGGGCTGAATAATGAAGCTATTATTTCGTAAAATCCTTTCCAAATTAAAAATAAGAGAATGGTTCTGTTTACCGCAATTGTTGTCTATTTTTACCCTGGCTATTTTGTAAAAAAGCACAAATTTTAGAAAAATAGCAATAAAAACATATTTTTATTATTTAGAATTAACTGAGAATTATAACGGTTAGATAGCATAATTACTCAAATTCAAATTTGACCCTTGTACCCCTACTTACCAATTTTTTTTTTTTTGTATTATTCATCTTAAATTTTGACTGAAAACGCAGGGTTTATAAAAAAATCAATATAAAAAATCTATATTGAATTGAGAAAATGTTATATCAACACGTTAATTGCCATGTTGGTCATATGTGCCTGACACTAAAAATTTCTGACTAGTCCAGAAGGAAAAAAAAAGTTTAGAAAAAGATATATATGTGATAGAAAAAGTAGTATTTTTTCAGGAGTTTAGACAAAAACAAGATATATTTTTAACTAAATTATCTAATAAAGTTACCATAGCTAATGTGAATTTTTTTCTAATGTTATTGTGGCAATTAACATATTTATCATATATAGAGAGATTTTAAATCCGTTCCTAAAAACTGTAATATTTCTTTTGCACCTAACATAAAATTAAATCTAGATATGATGAATAAGACAAATTGCTTTTATTTTAAAGATATTAGTTTGTACAGAATTCATTTTGAACACTCACAATTCACACATGTTTTCCAAAACCAAAGCTTTTTAAAGCTGTGAATTATGATGCATAAAATTTTTGTAGCACATAATTTCACACTGATGTATTTCGTTATCTGAGCTTCTTAACCAACAAATATAAATCTGTTTCTACTGAAGATTAAATTTTCTGTTCGTAAATCCTGACTTGTTTATCTTTCCAGGATGGTGCTGTTGTTGCTGTCGTTTTGCTTGCTGTTTTCCTTATCGTAGAATAGAAAATGCTAAACGATATTTCATGAAAAATCCTCCTGGACAATTGAATATCGAACATTACGAACCGGTATCTTACGCTCCTTCAGTTCTAGAAATCGAAGCTCACGAAAATCTAGATAATGCTCTTAGGAAGTTCTCATAATAATAAAAATAATATTAATATAAATGTTTATATATAATCAATAAAAAGGTATTCTTACTAAATTTACCTTGCTATTTTTAACCCATATTGGGTCGCATCATAGTGATTTATAGCGCACGTTTCTCTTATATCTAAGAATACTTCCAAAAATATTTTTTCTTTCTCTTATGATGGATGAGCAAAACTTTCCCTAGCAAACATTTAACAAAATCCGATGAAAGGTCATCATTTACTGAGTAGGGACGACAACGGTTTTGAGTTGACAGCAACCTCGAAATAAACTCGGTAAAAATTCTTCAAGGGTTAATATTTTCGAGATGAAATTACAAACTTTTTAGCCGAAAAACTCTTTTCGTGTCATTGCAATCTATTTTTGTAAATTGAGTTCTTAATTAACTTTTTGAACTTGTTACGAGGGAAGAAGATAGGTAATTAATATTTTTTGCAAGGATTTGAAAGGAAATATATTAAGGCTTACAAAGTGTTCAAAATATTTGGCTTAATCGATATTAATAATGTATTTGAGTAATAATATTTATTTAACATATATGTACAATGATATTGAAATATTTTATTTGTCTTGATTGGACATGTAAACCATCCTATATTTAATAGCCATTTTGTAGCTACAGTCCAGTAGTCTGGAGGAGTAAACAGAAGTGTGCAGGTTCGTCATTTTCGACAGGTGACATCAAATTGAAATATTTTGGATTGCATTATTATTATCGACTATTTATGCAATTTTTTATCATTAAGTATAATAATTTGTTTTCTTTAATGAGTCCAATACCAACTATCTCAAGTAGTTTTTTATGACATAAATATATTTTTGTAAAATATTATTAATAAATACACAATTTTTTTGCAAAATAGCGTCCGAAAAAATAACTGTTTTGAGATCCGTAATATTTTTTAAAAATAGTAACAATCGGAATTTGTAAATGAGCATTGTTCATAATGATTGGAAGTCTCTAATGAAGAGTTTGTATAAATTTCAAGTAAATCGGTCTAGTAGAAATTGAGAAATCGTGGGTATCATTTCGAAAAACAGTTTCTCAGCGTTTGAAATTTTGCGAAGGAATGAGAGAGGAAGATTATTAGGGTTAAAAAGCTATATCTCCAAATAATTTAAATTTTGAAAAATCTTCTTGTACACAAATTATTTAATAATTGCACTTTAAAAATCTTAAAAGTGATTTAAAAAAAAATTGGCTAGAATACCCTCTCAAATTTTTATCGAGTTGTATTAGTATGTAGCAGATGCATTATTATATTTCTTCTTCTTCTGCAATATTATACACTGTATACTCGTATAATCCTATTATATTACCATTACCATTGCCAATACGTACATTTTCAGAGAAAATCAAAGTACGCTAATCGGGAAATCGATTTGCGATGGCTTTTAGTATTCTTTCCGCCTTCGACGGTGATAGAGTTCGTTTCCGAGGGAAATTCTTGCTAGAAACGTGTCGAATGTAATCAATTTAATGGTTTTTAAGTTTTATTCAAATTTAAATACAACGTAGAATAATTCAGTCGGTAAAGGAAATAAGAGTCGATAGTAAATTATAAATGATTAGAATTGGAAAAGATCAGAATTAAGTCGGTAAAAGAAATAAAAACTGATAGTAAATTGTAAAAGATTAAAATTGGAAAAGATCAGAATTAAGTTGAGTTGAATTTAAATGAAAAATTAGGAGTAAGAAGAAAAAACAAAATTAAAATTCGAGCAGATCAGATTTAGAAGAAAAATAGAATAATGAAGAAATCAGTAACAAAAAGCTAAAGATTGGCTAGAATTGGATATAAATGAAAAGATAGATAGATAGTATGTTTATGTAATCTTCATCTCATATATGTCGGATACAGGATTAGACTTATTAAAGACAACTAATTATTATTAAGTATTCAAATAATTTAGCAATAACAAAAAAAACTAAATAAGATACCTAAAATTTAAGATTGATTATTAATAACGTAAACCAAAATTTTATGATAGTACAATTTTATATAGCCTGTTAAAAATGACGCACCTGCACACTTTTGTTTACTTTGTCAGTCTGCTGAACAATAGCTATGACAATATGACAGTAGCTATAAGATAAATTCACATGTCCAATCAAACCAAAATTAGTCGAAAAAAATATTTTAATATTTAAGATCTTGTTGAAAAACTTTTGCAACAAATGCCTTTGGCTTTCCAATATTGTATACTACAATTATTTTTATAAAATTAAAATTCCACATTTATTCCTATTTATTGTATCTAACATATTATTTCAATATGGTTTTTCAAAAAAAACAATTTCTATTTCCATTTTTCTATTTTTGTCTCACCCATTATTTTGCATACGGCCATAAATTAGTAGGGTGTATATTTTAACATATACCCCGAGGTCTACATTTTATGCTGAAAAGATCCTAATCTTTTTTTCTAAAGATTAAAAACCTGCACTTAACTGGCTCGTTTCTTAAAAATTACTAACAATGGGATTCTCACGTAATATAAATCAAAAGAACCGTTTCAGTCGACGGGGGTTCATTCTTTTGCATATATATATATATATATATATATATATATATATATATATTTAGACGAAGAGCTCGGTGAAATATTTTTCATAAAATATTTTATATAACATTGTTACCATTACACTCGACTGTCCCTCTAATGAACAGCCTTATGAAAATTGCTTTAAACAATGAAAATGGATAAATTTTTGAAATATAATTTCCATCTGAATAAAAAATATATTAAAGTTATTAATATACTTTAGCCAGTTTGTGACAAAAATTTCAAATTGGTTTATTCGATAGTTTTCGAGATATGCGAGATTATACTCTGACCTGAAACTAGCCTAGTTTTAGGTTGAGAACAACGTTTGGCCTACCGAGGCACCATGGTATTTTCACAAAAGCGGATCTTGCGATTTTAATGAAACTTGGCACACGTTATTACAATACTTTAGCAAGTTTGTGACAAAAATTTCAAATTGGTTTATGCGATAGTTTTCGAGATATGCGAGATTACACTCTGACCTAAAACTAGCCTATGTTTTAGGTTGAGAACTCTTTGGCCTACCGAAGCACCACGGTATCTTCACAAAAGCGTCTTTTGCGAATTTATTGTAATAAACTTATTCATTTGCGATTTAGAAGAAGTTATAGTAATGTCTTGGGTGTAAATTATGAAAGTTACAGAATTTAAAATAATCTGTTTGAAAACTTTTAATAAGTTAGTTAATTATTTATTTTCGTGACTAATTCCATTTCATACGCAAAAAATATTTTTTCTGTTGAATATTTTTTCCTCGGCCTCTAATTTAATTTTCATTGTGATTATTACTGGTTTTGCAGCTTGGTGTAATTGTTGTAACACTTATTGTTCTTGCAAATGAATAATGTCCAGCATTCACGGATGCGCACATTGTTGACACTGATGAACGATCGCATTATGTTCCATATTTGGTATAAACACACTTGACTAAAACCCGTTTTAAGATGAAAATCAGCGAGTTAAACCTATGTATTTTATACATACTGGTTCAGATCGTGAATGTTATTTATACCTAGGAATAACAGTAACAAGGACCAGAGGTAATAAAAAAAATTACGAATTATCTACTTCATAAATATTTGGATTAATCTGGATATTAAATTACTAATTTCTTAATTCCTTTCTCTATTTTTATCCCATAGAAATGTTTTTCTTTGTACGTAAGCCGATCTTTCTGGCTTTTTGCCAAAGATCACTTTGACATGTCTTTAAACCAAATGCTGCATTAATTATAAACAGGACAAGTACACATGTCATCATATTTTATACTCTAGATGTGTTGCAAAAACTCTATAAAACCCATGTTATGATTTCATTCTATCGTCTGTCAACGTCAGCATCAGAGAATGTATCCGATTACATCGTTTAAGTGTAATTAGACATCGTATTTCAACATCAGAAGATATCTTTTTTATAGAAATTATTTCTGAGTGGAAAAAATAAATAGATAAATAAATAAATAAAAATTAGAAAAATTAAAAAAATATATAATTAAATAAAAATACATATTCGACTCCTCTAAACGTCGAATTTTTATTTTACAATCTGGAACCCTTCCTGCAGTAGAAAATATTATTTATATAGCTCAATTATAATTTTTATTGAATACCTACATTATTTCCCCATTTTTAGAATTTCATGCAACTTTCCTTGGTATAAAATGCAACTTACAAGTACTTTTAACTTTCCGTAGGGGGGTACCATAAAGCAGTCAAAAAAAAGTTGGAAAAGAAAGTGAATAGTAGCTTTTAGTGTTTTAACTTATGAACGGGGATTGTTTTTTCAAATTGAGTACATTGTGTTTTAATAAAAAATCTGAATCATCCATGGTTTCTACTTGATATATTCAAACTGTAAAATTGTTTAAAAAAGCTTGAATAGTCTTCAGTTTTAACTTGATATTTTCAAATGGAGCAAAATGTGTTTAAAATAGTTCATGGTTTCTTCTTGATATTTTCAAACTCTAAAAAAGGGAGCATAGTCTTGACTTTTAACTTGATATTTTCAAATTGAGTAAAATGTGTTTAAAAAAAAGCGTGGGTAATATCGCATGGATTTTACTTGATATTTTCAAACTGTAAAATGTATTTTAGAAACAACGAGAATAGTCTTCACTTGATTTTTTTAACTTTATATTTACTTTTTATTAACTTAATAATTTCAAATTGAATAAAATGTGTTTTTAAAGAAACTGTGGATACTAGTCCATGTTTTTAACTTGATATTTTCAAATTGAGTGAAAAGTGTTAAAACAAATCGTGAATGGTAGTCGATGATTTTAACTTGTAATTTTCAAATTGGGTGAAATGTGTTTAAATAAAGTGAATATTACTAGTTTCAACTTGATATTTTCAAATTGAGCTCATTCACAGTTTTAACTTGATATTTTCAAATTTAGTTCTTTTTTAAAAAAAAAAGCGTGGATAGTAGGCAATTTTCGGGAACTTTTCATACCAAAAATTAAAATTTTAAAAAAGCTTTGATTTTTTTGAAAACTTAAAAAAATTAGAATATTGGGAATTTTCCTCAATTTGTTAAAGCCATGGACTACAACATGATGTTACAAGAATCTTTTTATTACAAAATTCTCAATATTCAAATTTTTTCAGAGTTTTCAAAAAATTTAAAGCTTATTTAAAAATTTTAATTTTTGGTACCAAAAGTTCCAGCAATTTGCCTTAAGGCACTATAGGCACTAGTTTTATTCAGTCGTAACATCAAAATATTCTAAAAAAATAACATTTTAAAACATAATTTGAATTTTTGTTTCAAAATTTTTAAATAGCATATTGTAACTGATTTAATAGCATGACGAATATATTTTATTTATTTACTTATTTATTTATAAGCAAGCCGTAATCAATAATAATAGATATTATTTCAGGCTCTTGTCAAGCTTATTCATAGTTAATATCAAAAGGATCGTAATTTTATAATAATCATAGTAGCTGCACGAATTTCGCTTCTGAAAAAAAAGAGCTGAAAAAAAGCATTCGAACATTAAATACAATGTTCATCATCAAGTTCATCATATTAAAGTCTATTTGACCACCAGTCAAGCTCAAAATTCTTGCACAAGGTTGAAAGTAATACTCATTTAAAACCGTAAAAAATTTAAATTAATAAAATAGCAATAAAAAAATAAAAAAAAAATAAAAAAAAATATGGTTGAACGGGCGATCAAATGGTCAGACTACATAGATACAGGATAAGGATTATGCAAAAAAATAGTTATTGAAATCAAATTGAGAAAATTCAGTAATGTCATGAAAAGCTAATTATTTAAAAATATATACTCGTCAATACAAAAAAATCTGCCACAGCCAATTTTTCATGACGATTATATTCGTCAATAACAGTTGATTGATTAAAATGGCATAGCCATCGTTACTTAAATGATGTTTCAAAAAGTGAAAATATTTTCATCCAAAATAATGGTCCAATTCTTTTCATTACTAACAAAAATTGGGCTCAACCGGGATTTGAACCCGGGACCTCTCGCACCCAAAGCGAGAATCATACCCCTAGACCATTGAGCCGCTGATAAACGCACACCTGTGATAATTGGACAGGTGCGCGCATATCATTAGAAAGTTATTCACGATTCGACGACGTTCAATTCGAACGACAAATTAAACGCTGAGCTCATCGATTTATCGAATGGATATGAAGAACAGATTTATATGGAAGTTTGACATCGGATTTTACCTGAAAATCGAATTTGGTTCACAGATTAATCAAATCATCTCTGAAAGAAAATTGGGCTCTATGAATGATATAATTTAATCGACAAAGAAGCGAATGAAGAGCTATAGGTAAAGGACTGTATTTGATAGACTAGACTTGATTAACACACCAGTACTATATATTTATTTTGAAGAATTAAAATAAAAATAAAATAGAACTGGGAATCATCTTGAACTAGAGATTTTCAATGCGTCATTTAATAGTGCATTTCTGCCAGATTAATTTCCGTTGTCGAAAAGACCTTATACTTGTTTTATTAACTTCCCGTAGGGCAAGTTATAGTAATCGCAAAAAAATCGAAAATGAAAATTTTTATATATCTTTACGTTTCAGAGGTTTCTGAATATTTTGGCTTAGAAAAAATTGATGTATGTGTGTGTGTGTGTGTGTGTGCGTGTATGTATGTATGTATGGATACAAATTTCCAGTCACGTTTTCGGGCGCACGGATCAACGGATTTGAATGGTTCAAAAAGCATTCGATTCCTATTGATAGGGAAAAGAGCTGATTAGTTTTTGGCAAAGGCAGGTCCAGCCACTACGAAGATACGGGGCAAAGAGTGCAGAAAATAGAAATCGAGTTTTTGAGATAACGGAGTATCCGATTTGAATGATCTAAAAAACATTCAATTAGTAATGATTGGGAGAAGTGTTTATTAGTTTTTGGCAAAGGCAGACCCAGCCATTTCGAAGATACGGAGCTAAGTGTGTAAAAAATGGCAGTTTTTGAGTGAAATAAGCGTCCGATTTGAATGATCTAAAAAACTTTCTGCTTATATTGGCAAAACAATTGCTCTTGGGGATAAAAAAATATTACATCTTTTTTTATTTTCCATAAAATATTTTTGTAATTTTGGATTGAAAATTCAAAAAATTACCCAGGCTAAGCACAGTCTAAGCGCCACTCTGGTACAAATGTTTACCCAAGTGCGTTTAGACTGTTTATGTACTGTGGAGCACTTTTCCAATTTTGTGAAAACTATTGAAAAATGTGAAAATGCCGCCAAGCTAAGCACAGTATAAGTGAAAATGTCACACAGAATTATTTGCAAACGCATGTTTAGACTGTGACTATGCGGGAGCACTTTTTCAATTTTGTGTAAATTAGGCAACTTTTTTTTGAAATTGAATTCGAAATGAAATGACGATTGTTAATGTTCTGGAGATAAATAGATTTATGATTTACGTTTGATTTGCCCAGATATAACAAGATAGCAAAAATAATAAAAGTTACAGTATTTATAATAATATATTTGAAAACGTTTAAAAATTTTCGAATATTTCATTACGCTACGGGAAGTTCGAGCAATTTGCCTTAAGGCGCGATGCCATACACCACTAGTTTGCTATTTAAATTTTAATTTGTGAGGCAATGTATTACTATATTTATTCAACTCCCAACCCTTTCCTTTACAACGTTCCCTTATCCACGCACTCCGTTAGCCATAAAGAAAACCGCATTTTTCAATTACTCAGGGACTGTTATTATACGTCAGTCATCGGCAGACGTAAAAATAGCTCCATTTTCTTCTCATGCTAGAGAGCTTTGTTATCCGGAATTTGTATCAGTGCAGATTTCTATAGTTCCATTATACTTTTCTGGTTTAGTCTTCCATTGTGATATCAGTCGTGGCTGTATGAAGTTTTGATATATCTATGGGGCGAGGCATAATTCGCGGCCTGCATCGTATATAAATCGGGTTTAATATTGCACATTGCAGGATTCCGACGAGGTTTCGCCTGATTATAAAAGGCAGGGTTTGAATTTTAATCTGCATATTTCATAAACAGATACAGGGGCACGATAGTAAAATGTTCCAGCACCAGTATCTCAGAAACAAGTAAAGTATAAAAGATTCTAATAATACTATTTTAAAGTAGGGGGCAAAAGTTGTAAGTTGTAGCCAGCCATCGATTTAAATTTGGCGACATCGCTATAACAAGAAAATCGGACACATTATCAATTTTTAACGAAAGTAATTTTATCGTCGTTGGTTCCTTACGTTTTGACCAATGTTATTTAGTTTATGACACCTAAATTTAATTTTTAAGTTTACGTTATTTAATTTTTTTATAATGTGTATTGTTATTTTCAAGTTGGTTTCAACAGTTTTTTTTATAACTTCAAGAATATCTTATATATGGTTGGAGTAAAAAGGACCACCTGAAACTTTCACAGTAGCAAATTGTAAACAATAAAAAATAGTGAATAAGACAGTAAATTAAGTTAAAAAAACAATTTATTAAGAGATAAATTAAACAGATAGTTAATCTAATTTTGCTGATAAATATTTCTGACAAATTATTAGATCAAGGTTAAAAACAGTGTTATCTCTGTGAAAAATAAACCCATAAAAATTATATTATGCACTGTTTGAATATTGTAGTTATTATTTACAGTAATTTTTTTTTAAATTAAAAATAAGACATTGGATCTGTATGTACTCAGGCCATCCCCTATTACCCTGCCTACGACCAGGTGACACATTTTTAAGAAATAGCAAAAATACACATTTTTACAATGATGATTTAGCTGGGAGTTTTACTGAAAATAGTCAGAAAGTTATTTGTTTGTTATGTGTTATTTGTTGTAATATAATTGATGTGGTTTTCACAATATAATTGCTCAAAGTCAATTTAGACCTTTGTGCCCCGCTCTAAACTATTTTTAACAATACTTTTTTAAAGTAGAGGGTAAAATATAATCCAGCCATTCTCCATGGGCTATCTAGTCAATCTTTCAACAAAAGTATTTGTTTGTTATTGTTTTTTTCTGTTTTGAGCAGTGTTATTTAGTTTACGATACCCATATCGAATCTTTAGGTATACGTTAATAAGATAGAATCAAAAGTTTTTTTTTATTCTAGAATAGCTTACATATGATGGGGAAAAAATCTTAATCTTTACACTGGCAAATTGTAAACAATTTCAAAATAGTAAATAAAAAAGTCAAATCAGTTCAATATTTCAATTTTACGAGAGATAGATTAAATTAATAGTTATTCCAACTCCAATGATGAATTTTTCTGACGAAGAATATGTGTAGTCTTACTAAAAATGTGCACATAAAATACGTATTTCAAACAGAAATTGTATTTGTCGTATTTGTAATAATTGTATTTCAAGAAACTAGGAGTCTACTTATGATAAATTAAACAGGAATATGTACCTGCCAAAGCAAGATTTATAATAGTCGCAAACTTTGTTGCTCAATCTAATATTGAAACTATATTTGCATTGATACAGATTTATGCCCCTTGGCTGTCCCTTTTTAGCCCGACTTTGGGGTAAAAAGAACCACTGCTTTTAACCAAAATTAAAAAAAAAAAAACAGCAAAAAAACTTATTTCTAGAATGTAGATTTTGTTGGGAATTTTACTGAACGTATTTCGTAAAAATTTATTGAGTGCAAAACATTGAATAGAATACTTACGTATTTTTTTTAATGACGAAGCACGTTTAAGGTTGTGTTTTAAGAAGACACAATAAATTGGCACAAATAATCTAGTACTAAACAACATCAGCAGATTTCAACTTAAACTGAAATACCTACCAAAGCGAGATTTATAATAGTCGCATGTGTACTTTGTTGCTCAATCTAATATTGAAACTGCTTTGCATTGATACAATAACGATTTATGCCCTTTGGCTGTCTCTTTTTAACACGACTATGGGGTAAAAAGAACCAGATGACAAATTTAAGAATTAATAGGTTGTCAAATATCTCCCTTCCGCCTTTTTGTATTATAAAACAAGAGCAAAAAAGCGGAAGGGAGATATTTGACAACCTAATAGTTGGGGATTTTACTGGACATATTTGGTGAAAATTTATTGAGAGAAAAAAACATTGAATAGAATAACTTTGTATTTTCTTCCATGACGAAGCAAATTTAAAGTTGTGTTTCAAGAAGACACAATAAATTGGCACATGTAGTACTAAACAACATTAGCAGATCTCAAAATCTCTATTGGCAAAGAAGAGAGACTAGCATAGTCGTACATAAGTTCCATTAATAAACTCTACAATAAATAAATCGCAATTAACAAACGTTCCAGTACTTCTAGTAACGTAACATGAACGAACGCTTGCGGGTGTGAACCCGTTTCGTTTATTTATGCCCCGACTAATTAATACGCAACTGTAATCAGTCACTGGCCATAACTATAAAGTCGTGCACTGAATGGCGAGTAATTAATTCTCTCTCGGCTTGTATATAATAGTATTGCGTATCTTCTATCCGAACGCCGAACATCGGTCTCTAATGATTAATCGGATAGTTTGTACAGAGCGAGTTGGAATTAACTACGTGCTTACGACTCGGCTATAAAGTATTCATGTCATTAATCACATTCGTATAATTAGGAGCATCTCGGATTATTGTTGAATTTATTTTATAGATAGAGCATTTGTAATAAAAAAATTGTTGATAGTAGCCACAGTTTGATTTTATCAGTTGATGGTATGAAAATAGTTCATATTGAAGTTTAAATGCATGAAGAATTTTTTTGATGGAATAATAAAGATCAAAATCTGTACAACCTTAGTGTAAAACTTTTTTGGGAAAATTTAACATTGCAGTTGGAATAACGAATATTTTAATAGATATCTTATAGAATTGCATGTTTTATCTTATTAACTTCCCATACACTGAGTTGTAGTATTCGTCCAAAAATCGAAAGTGGATATTTTTGCATTTCTTTACGTTTCAGAGATTTCAGAACATTTTGGCATACCTTAGAAAAAATATATGTGTGTATGTATGTGTGGATACAATTTTTCGTCGACAAGAGCACTTTCGTTTTCAAGAGCACTGCTCAACCAATTCAAATTAATCAAAGAGCATTCCATTCCTATTGGTAAGGAGACGTGCTGATTAATTTTTGGAAAAGTCTGGCCCAGCTGTTTAGAGATAAGAGGCTAGAAGTGTAAAAATTCGCAATTTTTGAGAGAACAAGGATCCGAAAGATTCATATGATTCAAAAAACAATATGCTTGTGAAGAAACGATTAGCATAGGAAAACATTCCCAAAATTTAAAAAAAAAATATTCGCAATTTTTTTTATATATATTTTTTAAACATAAAACTTATTAGAATTTTGATTTAAATCTAGCTAAAATTCTAAAACGTTCTTATATACTTCAAATAAATAACTTTAACTTTGCCATTCTATTTGCTATTTTTTTAGTCTTGCCAGTGTAAAGCTTCAGGTGATTTTTTACCCCAACCACATGCAAGCTATTCAAGAATTTGTATAAAAAAAACTGTTCAATTTAAGTTTAATGTAATAATATAGCTTGTAAAATAATTAATTAACGTATGCTTAAAAATTATATTCATGTATCATTAACTAAATAACACTGCTCAAAACGAAAAAAAACTAATGATCACAAGATTTTTTTTAAATTGTCAATGTTTTCGGTTATCTCGTAATAGCCATGTCGTCCTATTTGAGACAATATCTGGTTACAGATCTGTTGCCCTCTACTTTAAAATAGTATTGTTAAAAAATTTCATACTTCACTTGTTTTTGAAGTGGACCTTTATACCAGCAGACCTTCAAGCCTCGCTCTACACTTGTATATGTATCTCATATACGTTATTTAAATATTTGTACAAGAAACAAATCTCACATCTCCTTGTAAGAAATTTTTCAATAAAAATGTTCTTATTTTTACCATTGACATGTGCATGTAAGAGCGAACGCGACCTATATGGCGTTCTTGTCAATACCGAGTGAATTATTAAGAACCAGCGATGCAAAAACAAGCAGAAATATCCTTGGAAAAAGTTTTATCTTTTCATAAATTGAAATATGACCCAATATCTGAACGAGATAAATGTGCGAGAGAATAACATTGATGAATTTACGGCACATCCCGGTAATTAATTGCAAAAAATAAAGCCGATAAATCATAAACTTTCTGCTGTCAGAAATATTTACAGTGTGTTAAAATATATGTATATATGTATATATATATATATATATATATATATATAAAATCAACTTGAATGAAATTTTAACACATGAAACAAAATCTAAATTATTTTTTTAATAAGTACAAATATTTTTTTGTATTGTGAAATAACTTAGTAAAGTGAACCAAAATGCGTCATGCATAAGTTTAAAAAAATAATGTATATGCAATTTTGGGCTTATTGCGTTATTTATTAAACAGAATTCTATAATTTCATCTGCCAAACATATACTGTCTTATATTATTTCAATTTTTGGCACATCTCAGCTGCTTTTCGGCAATAATAATTTAGACAGAATATTTTTCTTGCATATTATATTCTAATATTTTCTAGGCTCATAATTTCAGCTAAATTCAAATTTCAAGTGAATTGATATTTCTAGCAGGTAACAGTTCAAATATTTGCAATGTCGAACAATGATAAGTGGTTTTTTGTAATTTTTGCTATTTATTTCTACAATATTACTATTGTCTTATTGTTCATTCAATATTAAAAATTTCTATTAACAAACTCTAAAAACAATTATCAGGATTCGAATAACCTATATATAATATATAAAGTTTTTTATAGCTATTATAAAAATTTGGAATATAAAGTTTTCAATAAGATAAAACATCAGAAATCTCTTGGTAACTTAATTGGGTGCACCAATAACATAATATATTTGAAATATTTATTATCAAGGATCCGATATTGGGTATTAGAACTTCTTTTATCAAAATCCATAATTCAATTCCAAATGTAATTTTCTTACTGTTATTACTCGAGCTTCGACTTATTGTTGGTATCAAATATTCTCTCAAGTTGAATAATGCTCTTGCATCATTATTAATGTTAGTAGCATCTCAACGCATAAATCATTCTTTACAAATTCCATATTAAATCTTTTGTGAGATGAGAATATTTACAAAAGCCTCAAACATCATCCCACACCGCAAAAAGTTTACATTCGAGATATGACTTTGTTGGCGAAAGCTCGAGCTTTTTACTTCGGCAATAATAATATTCAGAGTGGTGGTTATATAATATTTAGACTCAGAAAAACAAGGACTTAATAGTTAAACTATCAGTAGACTAAATTAAAGTAAAAAACCATTGAAGTTTTTGACTAATTTGTTTATTCGACTTTTAATTACCTAATGCATATTGATTTTTTTATATCTGAAATAACAAATTTCAATTCCACATGGTACAACAATTTATTAAAGTTGTCTACTCAGAGCACAAACTTGTGACAGTATTAAAACAAACTTTATGAGAAATATTTCCAATTACTCGTTTCTTTATTGGAATACAAACGAAAAAATACTTTTGGCTTCTGATATAAAATGAGGAAAATATGAAATACTCGTATAGCATTCGAAGTAGAAAATGTCAAATGATAAAAGTTGAAAAGAAAAATATAGAGAAAATATATAAATTATTGCAAATAGTTTATTTGTATTTGGAGCTTATAATTATTATTAGGGTTATTATAAGGTTTTTGTCGATAATAGTATACTACTCCAAATATGAATAAGAAAAGACAATAATTTTTGGCCTCAAGAATGTCTTAAAAAGTCAAAGGTTAAGATGACATTTTTTCTACTATACAAGTGATAGTTCTGCATTTTAAACCATTCATTATTTTATCGATTTCTAGTGTATTTTTCGCCAACATTAAATTATTCCATAAATATAACACAGTGTCCAATCGCATGCAGCGCAGGTGCTAGATATATACTGCTGAATATAAAATAAGGGACGACCGCAAATATTTATATGCATTTTGGATCCGCAATATCGTTTTATTTGATATATCACCGTTGGAATGGCGGGAGTTTACTAAAACTGTGGTTATACTATATGTGGAAATTGGTCTAGAGTCTAGGCGGATACTTGCGGATACAGTTTGCAGGCACCAAACACTTCTTAAAAAATTGCCTTATGGTCAGTTTTATGTGGTCATCACAAGCGCTTAAAATACATTATTTCTGCAGAAACTTTTTTCCCCATTTACATTTAATATTCGTTTGTACATCTAAATCCGTCGTGATATACAGTTCTCATATACAGTTTTAATCGCGTACATTTATTTTAAATGCTGATATGTGACCTAGAATTAACGTCGCGCGCTCTGCACATGGCGTTACATTAAAGCTTTTGAAATTTATCGCGTTCGCCACTTACACGACAATATTGCGTACCTAATATAGAAGCACTTAAAAATAAAACATGCAACAAAGTACATAAGCCGTTTGCAACAGTGTTTTAGTAAAAGCATAGCCATTCCGTTCATTACTGGTCATAATCGGGAACTTGGAAGCGACAAAACGCATCAGATCAATGTGAAATAGTTAACTTTATGCATTAAGGTTAACGCCATATGGAAATGATAGTTTTATGGCTAATAAGTCAACATCTGTTACAAATTGTGTGCAAAAGAAGCAATGCATATATGGCATCTTGCCTTGAAAGAAATTGATGAAACTTCTCGTACCGAAAAATAAGATTTTTAAATGCTTTAAATTTTTTAAAAATGAGAATTTGGAAAATTGACTATGAGAATTTTGTTTAGCTGTAGATGAGATGATCTAATGGATAAATATTGGTACGAAACCTATTGAGATGCAAACTAACTATAAAATTAAATATTAGTGTGGCTTCGGCGAAATTTTCTCAATTCTGCACAAATTATTCTTCTACCGCGATAGTTTATTTTTCCCCCGTGTAATATGTTACGTCATCCTCCGCCTAAGTTTCGCGGTCTGACACGTTTTGCGGATTTGCGGCCGGTCTGAGAGTCAGAGAAACGCGCCGAACGGGCGGAGAGCTTAATGTACCGTGAGATATGAGTTCGTTCGCAAAGATTCATAGCAGAACCTCTGCAAATTCTGCACTATCCTGTTAGCAACAACAGTTTTCGTTAGTTAATATAATGGTCACAGGAGACGAGAAATGCGAAGTTCGATTATTGAATAAAGTAATGAATTTTTGTTATCTTCATTCCAAACGATACTAAACAAGTCTTGTGATAGAAAATTTACCACTGTAAAATGCATTCGCAGTTGTGCATGGTAATGAGATTTAAGGAAAATTGCTAAACTTTCTGTACTGTAATTTAAGATTTTTATAAACTTCGAAGATTTTTTAAAACTAGAAAAAAAAATCAGACGTTTGAAAATATTGTAACACATTCAAGTCGGTTGGTCCATACTGTCGAGAATGTCGAGGATATTTTACTAATATACAATTTACTATATGGTGATATAGTAAATTGTGATATGCCCAATGTCATCTACAATCTTAAAACATTATAAATCTTAACAAAACCCAAAAGAAGTTGAAACAAAATTTGTACTTATGATTAAATCCTCTATAAAATATCTGATAATGCGATGTGCATATGTCTAATGATTATTTTTGACCACTAAATGGCATTGTTTTAACTTTTTTTTGTAGATTTCCGCAACCTCTGGCCCTGCCTTCTCAAAAATTCAATCAATTATAATCCCAAAAATTTATAATCAATATATATACATACATACATACATACACACTCGCACATCTATTTTATCTAAGTTATGCCAAAATGTTAGGAAAACTTTCAAACGTTAGAATATCAACCAAAAATTCGAAAACTTGATAACTTTTTGTATTTTTTTTGTTGTAAATTTAAAAAAAAATCGAATGTTTCATTCCATTCATGTTGGTTGATCCATACTGTCAAAAATAACTGATTTTCGGCCGCCAAATGGCATTTTTCAATTTCCTGTATTGTAAGTCATTGTAATCGTCCAAAAATCGAAATTGAAAATTTTTACATTTCTTCACGTTTTAAAGGTTTCTGAACATTTTGGCATATCTCAGAAAAAATGGATGTGTGTGTATGTATGTATGGATACAATTTTTCGTCCAAGTTTTCAGGCGCAAGGAAGTTCCAACAATTTGCCTTAAGGCACGATACCATACACAACTAGTTAACTTTTTTTCTGATGCTTTACAACCGCTAAAAATGCCTTTGCAAAAATTTAATCAATTCTTCATTCAAGTCGGATGCTCCATTCTCTCAAACACTCGATTTCTCTTTACTGCACTTTTTGCTCCGTATCTCCGACACGACTGGACCTGCTTTTGCCAAAAACTAATCAGCACATCTCCCTTTTAATAGATATCGAATATTTTTTAAATAATTCAAATTCGTGCACCAAAAATCGTCAACAAAAATTTGTATCCACACAAAACACACACTCACACACATACACAATCTTTTATATTAAGGTGTCTATATTTTTTAAAGTCACAACCGGGACGGGGATAATTTATTCTTGGTGATTTTCATAAAATTGAAAATAAAGGTACGAAATTATTAACGTGATGGGCTATTTTAATCGGCTTTTGAGATTTTGCAGTTGGCAATTTTCTCATTTATAACGTATTGTTTCATATAAGCAAAATTTGATCGAATTTTATTATCAAGTAATTGTATCAATTTATACCTATACTTTTTAGAAACCCGGGACAATTCGGAACAGAACATCTGAATCTAGGACAAAGATATGCAAAAATGTTGCTCTTTTGTAATGGATTTTTAGACGTTTATATTAACTTACACTATGCGTAAGATATTATAATTATTTTATATCTTAACTTTGTCTTATATCTTCAAATTTTAACGACTTTTTTGTGAAATCAAATTATTAACTAGTATCGTAATATCAACTATCTTTTATAAATCATCATCACACACAACTCACTTTATTAAGTCCAATTACCATAAATCATCTTCCTCGAATCTCCTGTATACATCTCAAAAGCGCTATGAAAAATACAACCATTGTCGGCGAAATTTATTCAAGACGTGCACAATTTATGTATCAACTGTTATAAATCTAACTTTCATTCTTACCAAAGGTACAATTCGATCCTCCTCTCAACCGCAAGCCGACCATGAATAGATGGATTAGAATTGAACCTTTCGAAGTGGTTTCGAACCCAAATTGCTTATGTGCGTGCTCTGCGCCCTTCAAAGGATAAGACACAATGTACATCGAGATATATATCATCTCATTTTGGGGTTATTAATTAGGATTACGTAACGTGCGTGTGCAAATATGAGGATGTAGATAATGGCCTTGTTATAGGTTATGGATCGTGTTAATATTGCGAGATATCTCTGGAATGGTTGGTAATGGTAATATACTAGTATTTCAAGGTTTATGCGGATATTATAATATAAAAATGAATTGAAGTTTTGTCATCAAGTGAATGTTTGATAAGGTATAAAAATTTAATAGATACCAGTGAGACAAAAGTAGTAGTCTTATTCACTTGTTACTTTGTAGTTTTAGATATTAATGATTTTACTTAGTTGAAATTTGAGATATTACTAATTTACAAAGATTTATAATATTTTTACATTGGTTTATTTTTGGGTGCTATCGACTGCCCATTACTCTTGACCAAGATTTTGACCTGTTGGGTTGAGTTCAAGAAATTTGATTTCTAGGTAATACGGATTAATATTTGAGAATACATTACGATGAATGATTATTGTATTCTTAGAAATATAAAGTGTTATAGATGGATTTGGGATTTTTAATGGCTATCCTGTATGAAGTGTATTATATAATTTCATAGAACAGGGTCGAGCCATTGGTGTTAATACAATCATTGATGTTTCAATGTATTATGAGGCCTGATTTTTATTTAACCCTCCGTCGGTCGGCTATTTTTTCACTTTGGAGTGGTCTGGCTGGACCATCATTCATTTTACAAGCATTTATATGGAATGAATGAGTTTTTGGTGTCCTATATATTAGCGATTATTAGTAGTAAATATTTATAGTTTAGATTTTTTCTTTTTTTACCGTCTTTTGCATGTGTTGAGCTTGTTTATGATAAAAAAATTATATAATATATTATATTATATAAAAATTTCAAAGAATAGAAAAAAATCGTTGTTTTTTATAATTTTTATATCAATCTGTTTTATATCAATGAAAAACAATATTTATTCTTTTTCGGCTCCTTCGAAATGAAAGTGAAATTCAAATGAAAACGAAATGAGGTGCGTCGCCTTTGAAATGAGCTATAAAATTCAAGTTGAAAATAAAATTTCACTACAGGTTTGCCAAAAAAAATTTCGAACGCAGTACGGGTAGAAAAATTGTTGATAATGTGCGCATTACTCATCCGATTTTCAATGTTTGCGATGACGAATAAGTTTGGTAGGTTTTCAAGGAACTCTCGTCATGAAAATACTAACATTCATGTTACCACACATAGCAAAGAATATATAAAATGCACTTTGAATAGAAAATACCAGAAAAAAGACAAAATACTGGTTTACATATATCAAAAAGCGTATATTTCATACAAAATGTATGGGTGGCCTAGACAGACCACTTCGACGTTTCCAAGTATAAAAAAGTTAATATGCTTGTAATTATCCTTCTGTACTGTTTTTTGTCCTGATTTTTTCATTGATCGACAGCTAATGAAATTTTAGGAAAAGTCAAGAAATTTCAAGTCGATAGAATTACTAGAAGTTTTTTTTTTTTTTAATTGAAGTCGAAAAAAGTCTGGCCGGACCACGCCCACCGACGGATTGTAAAAGCTTTCAAATGATTGATTCCTGTATTACCCTTATTTCGTATAATTTCTTAAAAAATTTAGCGTATTTTTAAAAAAAGGACAGTATCAAAAACAAAGCATAACCATAGGTGTATGACATCGCGCTTTAAAGCAAATTGCTGGAACTTGCCGTACCGTAATAAAATATTCGAGGAATTTATAAATACTGTAACTTATATATGTTTGCAGAAAAATAAATGAACAAAACTTAATCAATCAAATTTGAAATGAAGGGCGTTATATAATTTTTATAAGAATTATATAAACAGGATTGCAAAGTCAAAATTATTTATTTGAAGTACAGAAGTGAGCTTTAAAACTTTAGGTAAAATTAATATCAATATCCGAATTATTTTTGATATTCAAAAAAAATTGTTTTTTTCTGAATTCTGTTGAAATTCTGTTCCAAAAAGCAATTGTTACTTCAACACAAGCAGAAAGTTTCAATAGCAGAAGTTAATAATGATAACTACAAGCCAAAAAATCGTTTTTCCTGAATATATTGAAAAAATAAGTATCAATCTATTCAATATTTGCAACACTTCATATACCAACTATTTCTATTTTATCTACCAACTATATCCATTTCGTCGATCGTTTCGTTTCAGATCGGTAAAATGGCAATAATTGCGATATGCAGCGTGAAGTCATTCATCCGTCCATTCAAGCATCCACGGGGCACAAATGATACACCGCGACTCGGTGACTCGGTGTGTAATAATATCTGTGTGTGTAATTGGTCGATTTGTTCTACTAGTGGATGAGGACGAGGATGAGGATGAGGATGAGAAGTTTATTGCCGGCAGTTGGCATCAGTCACGGTGAATAAACGAACTGATCCCAGCCGATGTGGTTGTATCTTAAAAGGACCACGACACGACACGCCGAGCACGCCACGATACGGAAAAATATAAGGGAGACTCGGGGTAAGTGATAATATAAAAATCGATTTTGTGTGATGCAATTTTGAGATTTTTCAGAAAATTTGTGTTAGACTGATCTGTATGTTGGCAGATTAGTTTTGTAACAGGTATCCAGTGATAATGTCGTCAATTTTTTTTGGCGCTTACTTCTATTCCTCTGTTTTATTAAATGCAAAATTCAAATTAAACCCAAATCAGCTATGCAAAATATTCAAAATTTTCAAAATAAATCAAAATGCAATGAAAATCAAAATATAAAAAAATCAAATTTTTAGTTAGTAAATTTGTTTTCAAAAATTTCAAAAATTGTAAAAAATCTAATTTTTCAAAGTATTTTTTTAATAATTTAGTATTCAGAACGAGAAGTTCCAGCAATTTGCCTTAAGGCATTATGCTCTGCATCATTAGTTTATTCAAAATATTTAGAACTGACTATTTTTTGGCTTGTAGTCATTATTAACTTCCCATAGGGCATGTTATTGTAATCGCAAAAAAATCGAAAATAAAAATTTTTATATATCTTTACGTTTCAAAACCTTCTGAACATTCTGGCATCCCTTAGAAAAAATGTATGTATGTGTGTGTGTGTGTGTGCGTGTGTGTATGTATGTGCGGATACAAATTTTTGTCGACGATTTCGGGAACACGGATGAAGCGATTTGAATAATTCAAAAAACATGCGATTCGTATTGATAAGGAGGCGTGCTGATTAGTTTTTGGCAAAGACAGGTCTAGCCGTTCCGAAGATACGGGGCAAAAAGTGCCAAAAACTGTAACTCAGTTTTTTAAAGAACAGAGCGTCTGATTTTAATAATTCAAAAAACATTTTACTTGCATTGACAAGATGAAGAATTGATCAAATTTTCATGACGGCAGGTCTAGCGGTTTCGGAGATCTAACGAAAAAAGCAAAAAAAATGCCATTTGGCGGTTAAAAATGATCATTAGACATATGCGCATCAAATTATCAGATATTTTATAAAGATTTTAACAATAAGTATAAATTTTGTTTACATTCCTATTGGGTTCCGTACCAGTGTTTATCTGTTAGACAGCGACGCGGCGCTTACGCTATATTTATACGCTTATATTTTGTCTCTATGCAGTTAAAGCAGTACGATTGTTTTGAAAAAAAAAAGTTCAGAATTTCCAAACTATGCCAAAATAAAAAAAACAACTTTTTCGAACAACTTTTTTTTTGTTTCTCAAAAATCTAATTTTTTCGATGTAAAATTTTTTCAAAAATGTTAATCGCTTTTAAAAAATTAATAATTTTTGGTACGGGAAGTTCCAGCTATTTGCCTTAAGGCACGATGCCTTAATTGCCTTAAGATAGAATTCTACTTACAGCTAGTTAGCCTGTTTTTTGGCTTGTGGTTATTATTATTTTTTTTCTATCGTTGGACGACGCGCGATCGAAGAGATGATAAAAAACTAAAAAAATAAAATAAAAGATTGCATCAAAGACTTTAGTTGTAGTTCGTGGATCAATGATGCCATTGCCTTTGAGATTGCATCTCGCAAAATAACATAAAAATAAATTGATACCGTTGATGCCGGCATGACAGTCAGGAATAGAGATACATCTTTCGTGCTCTTTATGCTCAAAATAAAATAAAATCGATGAATCAGATGGCTTTTTATAAACGGTTTCATAACAACGATGTAATAAGCGCACGGTCATGGAGATGGTATTTTGACAAATTTTGCTTGTGTTATGTAACATTACATAGATTAAATTTCCGAAGAAGAAGATAATGTTTTCATCAAAAAATCAAATTTGCTAATTTCTAATTTGCTGTTTCGAATGAGACCAAATTTGGAAAAAGTGTGTGTGAGTGTGTGTTTTCTCAAAAACTACTCGGCCGATTTCCAAAATGTTTTTTTCTCAATCGATTCAATTTGAGTGAAGGATAAGTAAAACCTATATAAATATACAAGGGTTGTTATTGGTAAGAAAATTGCAAGAACAAATTTTTTTTTTCGAATTATCACAAAGTTCAATCCAATATAAATCTAATAAAAAATAATAATACTCATTCGATCAGTACAACCGGAAATAATTAATTTAGCGCAGAGGATGTTCATAGAAACTGATCAAAAAATCTATATTTTAATTGTAAATATTTACGTAAAATTTTTTTTTCAGCTAAATTCTGAAATACGTGTCAAATGATTTTATGTATAATATCTAAATAAAAAAAATCAGACAATTTTAAAATGTCAAGGTTTGTAAAGAGTTTTCTCTGGATGGTGTGCGGTTTGTAATAGAATGACATATATGTGGAAATATTGGAAATCTTTATTCTTATTAATTAAGTTTAGTTTGTGAAATCTATCATAAGTCAAACATACAAAACTAATCTATTTTATCTCATCAAAATTCCATCAGTTTTTATGTTAACCATGTCGTTAACATATCAATATCAGCTCGTTATTTTAAGTACATACATTAAAGTTTGTACTGTGATTTATATTGTTAGGAAAATACTAGGCCGCGCGTGTGCATCAATTTGCTGGAAATATTCCAGATAACCGGGCAATTTATATAAAATTGTGCCATGGTAATAAAAAGATCGCTCGCAAACCAACTATATATAATTACGAATGAAAATTCCTATCGATTCACGCATGTCCAAAGGCCGAGGAATTCCATTACAACGAAATTAATAAATTTGTAATCAGCACCAACTTAAAGAATGAATTCCAGTTGTTAATTAACAACATTGCAATTTGACTAATTATGCAAGTTTATTGCTTTTGTCAAGTATAACGAATCGTGTAATATTGAGCAATGTCACGACCAATTATATAAAAACTTAATGAGCGTTTGCGAATCTAATTGTCTGCGCAGTTATTTCTTATAACGAATTTTGTAATATAATGTGCATTACATTAAAGAAATTATATAAAGTAATGGAAGCCCATGCCGATTGTAAATTTATTGAATCCCCTTAAATAACCTTCATTTCCTCAATTATCCATTTTTAATACACATTCGTCGCTTTGTGTAATTTCTAAATGTACAGTTGCCGTTCATATAATTATTCCCGACATTAATCTATACTTAACCATGTTTTCAAAGAACACTAATTACCAACTGCTATTTTACCGAAAACTTCCCCGGTTAATGGATGGTTTTTAAAACGTATTTATAACCCCATTAACAATGGATTGCCGGCTGTGTTTGCCGTTTTCCGCAGTGCAACATTTTCTACTTAGAAAGGATGTTCTAGAATTATTTATAGGATGTGGTTTGTGGAATATCGATTTGGATCTCTTAATTATTAGACTAAAGGTTATATACGTTTTTAGCTCAATTAACCTGAATCAAAGCTTTTCAAGTGATGTTGCTCATTAATCATTTAACGGTTAGGACGATTATACTCGTCATGGAGTGACCAATAGCTATTTAAATTGAAAAATGTGAAAATAATAACAAAATATGTTCTGTAATATCAAGATGTTTAGAGTCTTTCTAGTCTATGACCATATAAAATAATTGTTGTAATTGGTATTTAACTTTAAGGCTAGTTACAGTTCAATAGTAATAAAAATAATTAGTGGTGAATGGCATCGTGCCTTAAAGCAAATTGCTGGAACTTTCCGTACCGTAATGAATTATTCGAGAAATATTAAATGATTTCAAATAGATTATGAATACTGTAACATATGTTTACAGAAAAGTGAATAAACGAAAATCAACCGAATTTAAAATGAAGTACATTGCCTAATATTTATAAGAATTGCATGAACTGAAATGCAAAGTTAAAATTATTTATTTGATGTATATAAGTGAGTTTTAGAACTTTAGCTAAACTTAAAATTAAAATCCAAATTAGTTTCGATATTCAAAAAAATTTTGGAAATAAAATGGAAATAAAAAAATAATTTCTTCTTCAAAAGCAATTGTTTCACAAGCAGAGGGTTTTTGGAATCATTCAAATCAGACGCTTAGTTCTCTCAAAATGGCTGGACCTGCTTTTGCCAAAAATTAATCAGCACATCTTCCTATCAATGAAAATCGAAAGTTTTTTGAACTATTCAAATCGGTTGATCCGTGCGCCCGAAAACGTGGACGCAAAAATGCGGACATACAAAACACACACACACAACTATTATTTCTGAGAGTAGAGTTTCTTTTTTTAGAAAAGGAGAGACAAATTTGCTAGTCAGTAGAGTTTTTTTCTTATATTTAAATTTGTTCGTTAGTAAAGTTCTTTCTTAAAAAGAAGTGTGAATTTGCTAGTCAGTAGAGTTACTTTATTTTGAAATATATTAGTCAGTAACGAAGTTAGAGATATACAGGTAAAAAGTATGTAGGGTAGATAATAAACAAATCAAAGTAATTGTGAAACTAACAACTAATTTTTAACTTAATTGCCATCTTGTATAAATTGGTACGTAAAAAAAGTTCTACTTCACTTTTCACATAAACACTTTTTTTCAAAAATAAAATTGTTTAATCTGATCTGATCGGAGGAAAAATATGTGAAAATAGCAAAAAACCTATTTCTATATGATGAAATAGCTGCAAATTTTGCTAAACGTAGCTAGTTGTTTGTTTGATGTGTGTTATGTCTTAAAAGTCAAATTGGACTTGTGCTCCGCCCTATGCTATTTTTTTTTATTTCTTAAATCTATTTTCTTAGTTCAACCTATTTCCATAGTATATTTCCTATTCCCAAAGGAGTTCAATAGTAGATTGGTCTTGGTCTTACATAGTCGATGGAAGTTATAGGCGGCGGCGGGCGCAATTCACATTGTATTGATTCTGCATCGTGAACGGAAAACGCGTCACGTTAGCACAAAACATCTGCAACGAACGAGAGAACAATGTCTGCGGCATTTGCAAGTAATGCCCCTTGGCCATTCGGATGCCCTTCGAGATATTTCAATTAGAAACCGAAGGAAAAATGCTTTCCACGACACCCAGGGCTCGGTAAAATCGAAGGCGGTAGACAATCACTTGATTGACACAAATACACGTCATGAAAAAATGGCAGATTTTATGTTTGACGAGTATGCTCGTCATGCGCAGAAAACAATAATAATTTGCTATTTAAATTTAACAACAAAACTACAAATTACAATTACAAATCTAAATTAGGAGCATTGAGCATCAAATTTGTACTCTAGACAATTATATATTTTTTTGCTCTTCACTACTCCTTCAACCGATTTTTGTGGTATATTTATATAATATTTATAAAAAGAGCCTGAGAACTGAAATCAATAGTCAATCATCCGATTGCGTGCCCCGATGCCATAGAATCCAAATGGAAATATCGAGAAATTGATCAACCGCATCGAAATACAAGAAATTATTTTGCGGTGGAGAAGAAACGTTTTATAAATTTTGAATGTGCTCATTAAAACATTAAAAAGATAATGGGTTTTCAAAATTGTAGTAAAAAGGTAATGGATATCGAAAATACGGGCATGCGAAATCGTAATCACCAGAAACATAAGTATTGTTAATACTAAAAACTATTAATATTATATGTTAATACAAAATAGCTGTTTGATCTTGTTTATTATTTACATTCTAGTTGTTCATTTTCGTGCCTCGAATAAATCGTATCGTCGACCTAATTTTATATTAAACTGTATTTGTCCGGCGTGAGCCTGTTCGCTTGTAAATTATACATGATCGGACGATAAAATTAACGCAAACTGACTACCCGTCTTATAAATTATTCAAATAGTTTTATGCGTGCCGTGTAATTATTCTGCCAGTTGTATACTCGTTACGACTCGAGGCAGTATCAATTTAAAATGATTCGGGATAATGGATAGAAATTTGATAATGGTTCAACAATTACATCGGATAAAAGCTATGATGATTACATTATTTTAATAACAGGTTTGTTATTAGCTTTCTGAAGGAAAAAATCATATTTTTGCTAAGGATGCTGATTCGCTATTTTTTTTATTTTCTGGGCGTTTTGAATTTCTCTGAATCGAATAAGACCAAACTTGGAAAAAAATAAATGTATGAGCCCATATTTGCTTCGTCGACATATCATCAAAAACAGCTATCAGATATTTAAAAGCCATTTGATGTAGATCGATAATGATAAATACTTGCTTGACTTTGAGGTAATAGTGTGGACCTTAAAGTCTGGCTTTACCCTATATGGTATTCTATTGATCAAGTCTTTAGGTTTTAAAGATTTCTGAACATTTTGGCATACCTTAAAACAGCGTTTCTCACACTTATTTATTTCAATGCCCCCTTTGAAAATCAAAATTCTTGCGGCGCCCTTTTACCAAATGTTTTATACATATATGATTTTTTAAGAAACATTTTTTTTTTAAATTTTAATAATATAGTTAGAGAAGTGTGCTATATTAGTTGATGTAGCCTTACATTCTAAATTAGAAAATTTATTCAGCTTAGAACAAATGGATGCATGTGTGTGGGTCTGTGTGTGTATGTATGTTTGGATACAATTTTTAATTTCCCGTTGGGTAAGTTATAGTAATCGCAAAAAAATGGAAAATGAAAATTTTTGCATATTTTTACGTTTAAAAGATTTCTGAACATTTTGGCATACCTCATAATTAGAAAAAATGTATGTGTGTATGTATGTATGTGCGGGTACAATTTTTTATCGACGGTTTCTCGAACAGGAATCAACCGATTTGAATGTTTCAAAAAGCATTCGATTCGTATTTTTGGGAAGACGTGCTGAATAGCTTTTGGCAAAGACAAGACCGGCCGTTTCGAAGATACGGGGCAAAAAAGCCAAAAATGGTAACTGATTTTTTGAGAGAACGGAGCGTCCGATTAGAATGATTCATAAAACATTTTACTTGTATTGATAAAATGAAGAATTGATTACATTTTTGGGAAAGCAGGACCAGCGATTTCAGAGATATAGACCAAAAATTAAAAAAAAAATAAGATTGGCAGTCAAAAATGATTATTAGTAAGGTGACAATGACAATATTTTGCCAAGGCAAAACCATTTGACAAACGGGTTTTCAAAACAGTTTTTTTTTATAAAAATCATTTTTTTGTAAGAATTGCGGATTTTTAGTAAGAACTTTATTATTCGATTAAATGCAACACTTTTTATCTATGATATTATATCTATATGTTTTTACGCTTTTGAGCCTTGTATAATATCCTATTAAATTTTATTCATAAATAATTTGAAAAAATTAGCACTTGTTCGTTTGTTTTCACAATTCTTATTAATTAATCTGTTAATTTGCGAAAAATCGGGACAATCCGGGACATAAGAATTATATACAAGTAATTGATGTAGAGTACAAATAATGCTTTTAAATAAACCCGGGATACAAGGTAGAAAACCGGGACCTTATTATTAGATATATATATATATATATATATATATATCAATTTATCAGATATTTGATAAAATGTTTAAAAATGAGTCCTAATTTTGTTGGGTTCTAAGATTGTTAATTTTTAAAGTTTACTTATACGATTCAAACAAATTTCAAAATTTTATACTTCAAATATGAATTTTAAATTCACCATTCGGTTCAAAATGTATATATTTCGTATGCTTTATTCTAAGAAATATATCCGCAGGTGAATACATTCGGCATCTCTTGTTAATGTAAACATTTTTAAGTGTTTTGTGCAATGAGCTCGTTACTGTATATTATATGAACGATAAAATATATAGTAAATATAATTATCTATTTAAAAATATTCAAAACATTTGTCATCAATCATTGATTAATTTTTATTGATTACTGATTTTTTTCCCTCGAATATTTAATTCTGGTACGGGAATTTCCAGCAATTTGCCTTAAGGCACGATGCCATACACCAATAGTCCATTTATAATCTTAAAACTCACACCACATCACCTCGATCTCATACGATACAAAAACTGAACCATTATTATACTGTTATTCACCGAAACATGATCCTCGCAACAGGCCTTCATTTGCTTCGAGTCGATTTCGTGTCGGGAACAACGGGGCGTGAATCGCATGAACCCTGGCTCGATGTGCCCCCGGGGACATCACAGACGGCCAATGGTAAAATAATTAGAAATTTGATACACACACGCATTTAAACACAGACCTCGTGCAAAAGTCTAGGCCGGGGCGTGTAAATGTATATACATTTGATGCTCGCAGGCATGCCGATAAAAACTATGCCGACTGTTATAATGCACCGCGTTTCCGTTAATTGAGGAGAAAAATCATTGTTGAAGGTTCGAAAAATATATGTATGGCATTATGATGTATTGATATTGAGCTTTAGGTAATTTGAAAAAAGTGTATGCAATCATACACAAATTTTTCATTTATTTTTTAAGTTAATTTTATTAGCATTTCTATGTCAAAATTCCTTTTCCTCTATATCAGACAATCAATCAATCCCTTTCCTAATTAACAACGACGTCTGCTCGGCATAAATCCCTGTTTTCGTTCCGATGGGTTTTAGGCGTAAGAAGATACCCATTTTGGTGCTAATATTATTCTGTTCTTCCACGAAACAAATGGATGATGAATCGGCATTTTGTACAGATTTTAAGATTCTGATCTTCGAATACTTAAATGACGTCTACAGCGGGGGATCGTTAATTGGTTACGCATTTTTGATTCGATACGCAGGTTGTTGAAATTTGTACCGAAATTAATTTTTTTGTAGGTATTATTATATATTCATGAATTGTTTTATCATTTTTGCAAGTCCATCGCCATTATCTTAAAAACAAGTAAAGTTAGAATTTTTTGTCGATACTACTTTAATATCACGTGATAAACGACTACAGTGTCAATTTTTTACTCAAAGTATTTTTTTCGACGTTAGTTTTTTTGGTTTAGAGAAGTGTTATTTAGTTAACGATATCTAAATATTTTTCCATGTCATTTCATTTTTTTATAAGATACATTACTATTTTTACTTTAGCAGACCAATGTGGGTATATATCTGAAACGTGACCTGTTCTAATCATTTTTACAATATCTATTTCTTCCAAGATTGATAAGAATCTTTATAGATTTCACGCCTTGGCGTGTCTATTTTAATTAAAATATTTAGCCTTGTGCTGAATATTTATTATCACCTTCTATAAGCCAGTTGGTTAAATTTAACTAAATAAATTTATTAAACTAATTAATTAATTACCTATTTTTATTAAACTATATGTAAAACTTTTGTTATTTTATTGCTGTGATCTAAGCCCGATATCACGACAAAAAATATAAATAAGAAATGTGTCATATTACAAATTTAGCCAGAAATAACCTCAAAAAAATCATTTTAATTCTTTTGTGTTTTGTGTGAGAAATTCGCAGACAGTCTGAAAAATATCCTGGTCAAATGCACTAAAAATTTTAGACATTCTAGGCACGTTTAGACATTCTAGTCTAAGCTAGTATTCTATTATTTTATGTCATTTATGATTTTTTTTAAGTTTCCGTAGGGTAAGTTATTACAATCGTCCAAAAATCGAAAATGAACATATTTACATATTTTCACGTTTTGAAGGTTTCTGAACATTTCGGCATACCTCAAAAAATGGATGTGTGTTGAATACAACGTTTACCTTAATTTTTATAAGAGGTGTTTTGGGAAATAAAAATTGATTAATTTAGTCATTCAATTTTTTTTAAAAATAGCTCTCAATTTTGCGACCGGCTATATGACTATAAATAGAGTGCAATTTAACAAAAGCCCGCATTTGGGCGCAATTTATTTGAAAATGTACGACATAACAGCAATTGTGTACATCCGATACAATTAACTAGTGCATTATCCTCGTATATGGGGGCACCTCTATAATAGATGCAACGATTCTAAATTACAACACGTTATGTGATCTATTTAGTATTTACACGGAGACCGACAAATAGATAAATTTGTCATTTGTCATTCTCACAATGAGATGGATTTAAATTTAAACGATTGCGAACGCAATCTCATTAAATTCAAATTGGATTCATGGGGGTTAGTAATGGAAAATGCTTTGATGTTTTTTAATTGTTTCACATTCGATTTTATCATTTCCTTATCAGAATCACATTTTGCTTGATTCGAATAAATCAGTTAATGCATTTTAGCTATTATAAAAATATATAATTATGAGACTAATAAATTAATAGTAATCGAACACTTAGAATCAGAAATACATAACTCAGTGTTGGAATTAATTTATTAGTACTAAGATAAGAACGGCGCTATTAAATGTTAGAAAAATCGTTTACCTTGTAACATTAATTCTTGGATATGCGGTTAACATATTTCTCTCGCCTCATTCAAATGTTTCAATAAATTATTACATACAAATCAATGATTGAATAAAAAAGTAAAATTATTTATCAAGCAATAAATTTCATTATTTGGCTTTACTCACTGTGTGAGTGACTGGTTCAATTTCACTTCTGAATTGTCAAAAAACTCAATTATGATACATAATAATTACGGCAATTTATGCCAAAGGCGTTTATATACAAAACATTTAAAAAACAGGTTGGTTTGCAAGAATCATGCGACATTAGGTTTTTTTTATTCTCACGCAAACCAGAGGAAAAAACACAAATTAATGCTTTCACTGGGGCATAATAAAACAGTCGGTATTATTACTTAATTATACTAGATGTATATGAGGAAATAACTAAAAAATATATCTACAAGCTGGTGTTTTTATAGATGAAATAATTCCGAAATAATGAGAATACTGAATAAAATGCCCAAATCATTAAAATTACTAATTAAGAATTTTGGCTAAATTTTTTGTAGACAGTTTAATGGTTGTTGTGAATTTATTACAACATTGGTCTTGATTCAAATTATAGTGATGGTCGATCTTGAATATCTTGATTGATTGTATTAAAAACGATAAATATCATATTACAAACGGATACTCCAATTTTATTTCCAGATTCACATTAAAACTAAACTAGTTAAAAGTGGAATTTAGCCTCAAGGCAAGTTGCATGAATTTCTCTGTGGATTTATTACACATCATTGAATACGAACGAACACGTAAACTCGGAGTATTTTCTAATAGCAAATTTTCAAAAATCAACAATTTTTATAATTGAACCAGTTTTCGTAGAACTTTAATGGTTTAGTATGTTCATTAAGACCAAGTACTTTAACGTTATACCAAGTAAATCCTCTAATTTTAATTTTAACAAACATCAAAAAACTACTCATTTTCTCAAATTTTGATAAATTTTTAAAATTAAACTACTCGTCGTAAGGCCGTAATATTTTAGTAAATTCTATAAGATCATGATATATATCTGCAAAAAAAATCCATAAAAAATCGGTTTATTTTTTTTCACCAATTAATTACTAGAAACGGCTCGGTAGATTTTCACCTAAAAATAATCAGTATCATTCCCAACTAGTATTTTTCGAACAGTTTTTGATTTTGTAAAATCGATTTGGTAGTATGAGCTAAAATGTGTGAAAAGTTTAATACTTTTTTCCAAATTACAAAGAAACGGCTTGGCAGATCGTCGCGCAAAACTGACATACGATGGTCCTCATTACATCGAATGGCTTTTATATTTTTGAAATCAATCCAGACGTTTTAGAGAAAACGTCGATTTACGGCAGAAAATCTGTTTACACACGTATACATACTTTTTCCAAATTTGGTCTCATTCGATTCAGAATGGCTTGAAACGTCGAGAAAACATAAAATTAGCAAATCGGATTTTTTATGAAAAAATAAACTTCTCCTTCGGGATATATAATAATATCCCATACGTAGCTAATAAACTTTGATGATTAAACCTTAGACCGCTCTATCGTTTTAATTAAAAATAATTTCGGTTCACCGCCATAGCATCATTTAGGGTAGAAACAGCCCTAGGAAAACCTCTAGTTTATTCGTAGAGAAGAAAAGGGGATTGTTTCAATGTAAATGCAGTGACATTAAGCACGCCAGCTCGGCATTTGTGTTCATGCAAATGATAATCCTTCGCCGGCACGATATACCATATAACCGTATAACCTTTGTACATAAGTCTCTTGCCCATCAAAGTAATCCGTGCGGACTTTTCAGGTCCCCGATGTACATACATACTAATTTCAAACGTGTCATATCAGATTTAAATGTGCACACTTTAATCCCATGTAGATTATTAATCGAGATTTAAGCACACGAGCTGGAATGATTGGTGCTTTATCCCTGTAATCTTTTTATGCATTGCTTTAACTCCTGATATTAAGGTTTGAATAAACATAATATTTAATCTTCTGGGCCAAAAATCGAAAATGAATTTTTCTGTCTATTTTCACGTTTCAGAAGTTTCTGAACATTTTGGCATACTTTAGAAAAAATTGATGTGTGGGCGTATATACGTGTGGAGACAATTTTTCGTCGACGATTTCGGGCGTACGGATTATTCGATTTGAAACATTCGATTCCTATTGATGAGGAGACGTGCTAATAAGTTTTTGGCGGAGGCAAGTCTAGCATGACCAGGGGGTCATGGCATGATTTCAGTTTTTTTCAGAAGTGTGTGAAGAATTAATTTTTTTTTATTTTTTATTTTTGTGAATTACAATTTGTCGTGCTTATACAACATTCAGTAATTTTGATGGTTTATTAAATAAAGGAAAAATATCGAAAAGTCACCCATTGGTGATCCGATCCGTTGGATATGTTTAGCTTATAGATGTAGTCCTGTTGTGAAAAAAATTAATTAAGCCTACGAGTAATTGTACCTATTATAGGATTACTAAAGAATATTAAAAATGGGCCTTTTTTGTGAGCCGTTCAATGCCATGATTCGAATTAAAAATATAACTTATTTTTCTTCCATTTTTGAGCACTCAAACATTTATAAATAAAATTTTAAATTTATTATTCATATGCTGAAGTGTTCATAGGAATTCTGAAACTTTAATGTTCAAACAAACTACAACAAGCAACAAGAAAATTCAAATTTCAGATTATCTGAGAATAAAATTTATAATAAATGTTTGACGCCAATCATTTCATGCGAATAAAATTTGCGTTTGTTAGAATATAAATTTATATGAAATCATGACAAGCCTAATTATTTCGCTTTAATTAGATACTTATTGTGAGAATAATACTTCTATCTTATTGTCTAACAAAGCACTAGCATATTGTTTGTGCTACAAAAAGCATTTGTATAAAAATTTTATTAGTAGAAATAAAATTATTAGAAATAAAAATAATCGGTCTATAGAAATTTACAGCTAATAACCCGCATTTAATCTCGCTTTTATATTGATGTGTAGTATCTCAGACGTCTGCTGGCTGAAGATAACCGTATTATGCAAATCGGCAACAAAACTTAATAAACGAAAACGTATTGTGTCAGTTTTTCTTGTCATTTCATTAATTCCATTCGCGTAGACGGCAAAATGCTTCAAGGCGAACGAAAGCTTTTTCTTGGGCAAAAACATCGGGCGAGCTTATGTTATTAAAAGCTCAAATGGGGATGGAAACTCGGTAGAAAAAAATTCTGTGTGATACGTGGTAATAAAAATATCTCAAATGTTATTAGCTGTAATTCTATTGATTTTTGGTAATTAAAATGCAGATTTTTCTTGGTACAAATGATACAAATATTGATGGTTCTTGGTACAATATTGATGCGCGTATATATGCTATGTGTATGTATTTTGCCTCTCTGATTAAATCATTTATATCCGCGATTTTTCGCAGTCCACAGACCATATCTAGATTAACACAGGGCCATATGCCTACATAATAAAAGCATTAATATAAAATGGTTTCACGTGCAGTTTTCGGCTCGTCTCGAGGGCGATCTCGCCTCGCAAGCTAATGCGTTTCATAATGCACAAAAAATCTAACCACGCCCGAGACCGAACATTTTTCTGCTCTGGGAACGAGTTTTCACATATAACACACAAGTACGTGATTTATCACTAGGAGAAGGCAAAGGCACAATCGTCTCAATGATACATGGGATATATTGTAGTAACCGCAGGCAATACTGTAGCATGCGAATAAGGAAATGAGCTGGACATTTATATGCAGTTATTTTTGGTTTCATAATTGTTTTTGATTTTCCCGTGGCTTAGTGGTTAGAACATTGGATGTTCAACTAGTGCACATGTTAGTGACGCTTTTGCAATTTTAATGTTAAATGCTTCAATTAAATACCAGATGAATTGGCATGTGGGTTAGAATAACGTGAAAAATTGCATTTTAATATTTTTAATTTGTCAAGATTGTGACAAAAATTTTAAATTGGTTCATACTGTAGTTTTCGAGATATGCGAGATTGTACTCTGACCTAAAACTAGCCTAGTTTTAGGTTGAGAGCACTTTTGGTCTAGGGCCTATGCCCTACATGCTTCGTGGTTCTTCTCAAAAGAGGATTATGCGAATTTAATGAATCTTGGCACACATAGTTATTATGCTTTGCTAATATTGTGACAAAAATTTTAAAATGGTTTATACACTAGTTTCCGAGATATGCGAGATTGCACTCTGACCTAAAACTAGCCTAGTTTCAGGTTGAGACTTTGAGAGCACTTTTGGCCTAACTCCTCCGTATTTATTCTCAAAAGGGGATTATATAAATTTGATGAAACTTGGCACTCTTTGTTATTATACTTTACTAACATTGTGGCCAAATGTTTAAATTGGTGCGTACGCTAGTTTCCGAAATAGGCGCGATTGCACTCTGACCTGAAACTAGCCTAGTTTTAGGTTGAGAGCACTTTTGGCCTAGATGCACCATGATATCTTTTCAAAAGGGGATCATGCGAATTTAATGAAACTTGGCACACATTGTTATTATACTTTACGAAGATTGTATCATAACAAATATTGTACAGGGTTAAAAATCTTTTGATTTGGAATATTTTAATTAAAGTCCTATGACTATTTTCACGATTTTTGTCAGAAAAATTTTGATACTCATATTAGTATAGTAGTAATCTTAAGACTTTAGAAAAATGCTATCAGAAATTTAGAATATTTCCATCGCACTTTAAATAATTTTCGAGATAAACGCATTTGAAATATCCAAAAAATAGCGAATGGTTTTTAGGTCAAAATGTTCAGAAATCTTCAAAACGTCGAGAAATGCAAAAATTTTCATTTTTGATTTTCGACTGATTACTATAACACCCTACGGGAAGTTAAAAATCTGCTCAAAAATGATAAAAATTTTTAAAAAAATTTAAAATAAAATCAAATCAAATATTTTAATTTTGTACTTTTTAGAATCTCAAATTATCAATAAGAAGCAAGAAGTAAAAAGAAATCTTTCTACGAGTACAAAAAGTTCCTAATGATCAAGGAGAGGTGAATCTGAAAGTAAGTTCTTGCAGCAAATAAACCCTAGGTCAAAGTTGGAATGTTTTTATCAAAAGAAATATATTCTGAATAGGACTTATAAATCTTGGAGACAGCTGCTATTATCATGACAAAGAACTGTCGGAAAAGTCAACATTCTGCCTTTCTTTATATATTACAAAGGCACTCAACATTATGCGATATTAGGTAAGTTACAATAGATTTTCTGATTATTTTTGAGCTTTTTAATAATATCATTTTATGTTTCTATTATCATTTCTCAGCCCTCGGTCTATTATATCGACACAATCAGATGTACAACTAGATCAAACATGTGTGATCCGAATGTTTGTTCAAACTATTGCATTTATGATGATAAATCAACTCCATTGCCGAATGTTATTTGAATACAAAATTACGCCCGTTCAATTATTATACAACAAAAGCAATTTCATGGCGCCGAACGCGCTTTATTTGCTCACATCGACGTGTATTCGCTTTTGTAATAATTGATACATTGGATAAACAATAGTGGGATATATTAATGTTACTCGATTGGATTCGATTGAATTTTCGAGCAAATCCTATTTGATACACTCAGGTGGCATCTGTTTACAAATCATTTGGTTCTCGTCTTTTGTCGTAGATGATAATAGGATATAGTTGGTGAATAAATCAATTTTATTCTTATTATTTTGCCTTGAGACAAGTTGCTTGAACTTTCCGTTACTTGCACATGGCTAACTTAATCAATAAGAATTAATATTCAGCAAATTAGGTAAAAAATCCAATTCTTCGACATAGATTCTGATTAGAATCCATTACTAAAATAATGATGAATCTTTATAATTCAACCATTAATCATTGGCTGACAATATTTAACTTCCCGTAGGGTAAGTTATGGTAATCGCAAAAAAATCGAAAATGAAAAATTTTATATATATTTACGTTTCAGAGATTTCTGAACATTTTGGCATACCATAGAAAAAATGGATGTATGTGTGTGTGTGTGCGGATACAAATTTTCGTCGACGATTTTGCGAACACGTATCAACCCATTTTAATAATTAAAAAACATTTTTCTACTGATAAAGAGACGATGATTAGTTTTTTTTGCAATGGCAGGTCTAGCCGTTTCGGAGATATGGGGCAAAAGTGTCAAAAACGATAATTCAGTTTTTGAGAGAACGGAGCGTCCGATTTAAATAATTTAAAAAACATTTTACTTGTATTGACGAAGTGAACTACTGTTTAAATTTTTGCAAGGGTAGGTCCAGCGTCTTCGGAGATCCAATAAAAAAAGTAAAAAATAATGCCATTTGACTGCAAAAATGAATATAAGACATATGCACATTGTATTCAGCTATTTTATAAAGATTATAACAATAAGTACAAATTTTATGTACATTTATATGGGTTCCGTACCAATGTTTATTGGCTAAATTAATAATAATGATTTGCAATGACCAAATGTCATTTTTAAACTTTTTTCTTGCAACCCCGAAACTGCAGAAATTGTCTTCGAAAATTTTAATAAATTGTTCTTTAAAACGTTTTGTTTCAAATGATTTTTGTTGAAATTCAAACAAACATTGCAAGAATTTTAAATTTGTTAAGAAATTAACAGAAAACAACTGCAATTTAAATTAAATTACATATCAATAATGAACTACAAAACGTGCTAGGTGGGTGACCAAAAATAATTATTTAACTTATGCACAATTATTTATTCCATCAATTTCCTTCGTGTTATACGTTAGATAGACGACTACGCGGCGCTTACGCGCTTTGATATTCGAAATCAGCTATGCCGCGCGATGGCTTAAAAGAAAATTTCAAAATTTTCAACAAAAATCAAAATATAAAAAGACAAAAAAACAAAATATAAAAAATATCTATTTTTTCCAAAAAGTCAATTATTTTCAAAAATTCCATAATTTCTGAGAGATCTAAGAGTTGTATAGTATTTTTTAATAATTGAGTTTTTGATACGGAAAGCTCCAGCAATTTGCGCTAAGCCACGATACCATACACCCCTAGTTTGTTCTATTTTCAATTTCAATAGTGTCCTTAAATGGACGTCGCTTCTTGTTCATGTTGTGATTCATAAAAAATTTTATTATGAATAACTAAAATAATGTTCTATCGAAGCGTCGCTGGATATAAAATTCTCGATCATTTCCATGACAGACATGTAAAAAAATGTGCAATATAAATGGCGTTTGCTACGTCCTTTATATTGCGATCGGCGTAGCTGTTTTAGTGCAATAAAACTGTCAATTTCAGAGCAAGCGGAACAAAACTGAATTATTGATTTTCGAACTTTACTATTCCACTGACAGCGAAAGCCCGCAAAGCAAGAGAATTGAATTTATATGTTAACCGCCTCGCAGTAAAATACGAATATAACATTTATGAAATAAATAAATAAGCTATCAAAAACGTAATCGAATATGTACGTCGAGAATTGAAGAACGCGACCGACTCGTACATATATATTTCTTTTCCAAGTCGAGGGAGGTGTATGAAAGCAGACAGAAATATGCATATGAATAAATTTGTGAAAATATATTTTTGTTGAAGATCTATAACCGCATTTTGTCAAATTTTTCCACTAACAATCAGTGCAAATTATACTTTTAATAGAAATAATTAGATTATAATTTTAATTTAATTGCTAGAATATCTCGTGGACTATCAATAAAATAAGTTAAAAAATGTCATTTGGCGGTAAACAATGTTTGTTGAATCAAATTATCAGATATTTTATAGAGATTTTAATGATGTGTACACATTTTTGCGTTGCAAACCAAAATTTTTAATTACGGTACGGGAAGATCCAGCAATTTTCCTTAAGGCACGATGCCATGCACCTCACTAGTTTCTATATATTTCCGTCATTTTGATACCACAAACTAGGCGCCTTAATAATAAAAGACACATTTTGAATAAATAGAAACATTTTATTTTCAATTCTGACTAAAATTCTAATGTACTTTAAACAAATAATTTCAACTTTGCAATTCAGTGTATATAATTTTTATAAATATTAGACAATGTTACAATATTAATAATAATCTATTTGAAAACATTCAGTATTAATCGAACATTTCGTTACGGTACGGGAAGTTTTACTCCACTAGTTTTTTTTTTGCATTTTCACTAAAAATTTTGTTTGACGATAGAGTTAATGGCCCGCTATACAAATACCGTAAAATATTCTTAATTATTCTTATAGCCCTACGAAAAGTGGCCCAATTATAAAAAATCATTAAAATTTGGAATAATGCAATGCAATCACAGATTTTATATGTCTGTTCAAAAGGTATCAATTGTAAATAGCATTGATAAGATTTAACAAATAAATTACTGAAAAACTATTTGGAATGCCCCAAAGTATGTACCGAATTGGTTAATACAGACAACAAAAGCCGTCTCGAAGTTTATCCAAACCCACTTGCCAAAGAACAATGCTTTAACACTACCAGTGCAAGATTGAAAAATACATACAACTCTATCTGGAATAAATAAAAGTCTATTCTTTTGTGGGAAACGTGCAAATTACAAAAACATAAAGACACATAAGCTGATTTTTTTATTTATTTTGATATTATAATTCTAATTATATATTATTTTAGCATATAAGTTGATTTCTGACAAATGGTGTGAAATATTCAGTTACGATTTTGGCTTAATTCACTTTCAGCGAAATGCACATATCAAACAAAATTTTGAACTTTTCTTTGATTTAATTAATAACTGTTATATCAACGTGAAATTTGGTTCTAAACTTATTACTAACTTACTTCAATTTAGGATCTGATATACTTATTGCTACTTTAATAATATTCTCTATAACATATATTTGTAAGATGAAAGTAAACTGGACATCCGCAAGGAATAAATGAGAATGACGTTCTAATATATACTTAGGTATACAAACGAGAAACGCTCGCACAGTCATTATATCAAGATGCGCGTGTGCTCCTGATACTCGAAAACATCTAATATATTTTCGAAGTCCCAAATGCGTATGTATAAATGTACCAGAATGGTTTTTAGCGAATATCTCGGGAACGGTTAGAGCTATCATAAAAATTTTTGCACCTGTAGATACATATTTTAAATGCGCATATTTCATTCATACACATCATGACCCTATTTTAAATATTTTCCGAGATATGGGCATTTAACTGTTTCAAACATGAAAATTTGAAACTGTTTTTGGAGTATATCTCGCGAACGGCAAGAGGTATTTTAAAAATTGTTATACTGGGTCAAAGATCTTTTGATTTAGAATATTTCATCTGGGAACATCAATGTCCTATGATGATTCGTTCAAAAGTTATAGGCGCTTAAAGATTTCACGAGTAAAAAATGCCCAAAAAATGGCCGAAAAATTTGTTAGTTTTTTTAATTTTTCACACACTTCCCGGGCACGTAGAAGCTTCAATTAGACGTCAGGCGAATTGTCTTGTGGGCTAGAATAACATGAAAAAAACTGCATTTTAATATTCGCAACGGTTGCCGAATAAATTAGAAAAAACTGAAATTATAGCATGATGCTAGCATCACGTTTTTTTTTCCGATTTTGGATGAAAATTTTTTGTTTCCGATTTTGATGATTTTCACAACGTTGATACCTTATGACATAAGGAAAATGCCATTAAAAAATTTCGATCGCACTTCAAATAGTTTTCGAGAAAAACGCATTTTTAATATGTGAAAAGGAGCGAATGGTTTTTAGCGAATATCTCGGGAACGGTTAGAGCTATCATAAAAATTTTTGCACCTGTAGATACATATTTTAAATGCGCATATTTCATTCATACACATCATGACCCTATTTTAAATATTTTCCGAGATATGGGCATTTAACTGTTTCAAACATGAAAATTTGAAACTGTTTTTGGAGTATATCTCGCGAACGGCAAGAGGTATTTTAAAAATTGTTATACTGGGTCAAAGATCTTTTGATTTAGAATATTTCATCTGGGAACATCAATGTCCTATGATGATTCGTTCAAAAGTTATAGGCGCTTAAAGATTTCACGAGTAAAAAATGCCCAAAAAATGGCCGAAAAATTTGTTAGTTTTTTTAATTTTTCACACACTTCCCGGGCACGTAGAAGCTTCAATTAGACGTCAGGCGAATTGTCTTGTGGGCTAGAATAACATGAAAAAAACTGCATTTTAATATTCGCAACGGTTGCCGAATAAATTAGAAAAAACTGAAATTATAGCATGATGCTAGCATCACGTTTTTTTTTCCGATTTTGGATGAAAATTTTTTGTTTCCGATTTTGATGATTTTCACAACGTTGATACCTTATGACATAAGGAAAATGCCATTAAAAAATTTCGATCGCACTTCAAATAGTTTTCGAGAAAAACGCATTTTTAATATGTGAAAAGGAGCGAATGGTTTTTAGCGAATATCTCGGGAACGGTTAGAGCTATCATAAAAATTTTTGCACCTGTAGATACATATTTTAAATGCGCATATTTCATTCATACACATCATGACCCTATTTTAAATATTTTCCGAGATATGGGCATTTAACTGTTTCAAACATGAAAATTTGAAACTGTTTTTGGAGTATATCTCGCGAACGGCAAGAGGTATTTTAAAAATTGTTATACTGGGTCAAAGATCTTTTGATTTAGAATATTTCATCTGGGAACATCAATGTCCTATGATGATTCGTTCAAAAGTTATAGGCGCTTAAAGATTTCACGAGTAAAAAATGCCCAAAAAATGGCCGAAAAATTTGTTAGTTTTTTTAATTTTTCACACACTTCCCGGGCACGTAGAAGCTTCAATTAGACGTCAGGCGAATTGTCTTGTGGGCTAGAATAACATGAAAAAAACTGCATTTTAATATTCGCAACGGTTGCCGAATAAATTAGAAAAAACTGAAATTATAGCATGATGCTAGCATCACGTTTTTTTTTTCCGATTTTGGATGAAAATTTTTTGTTTCCGATTTTGATGATTTTCACAACGTTGATACCTTATGACATAAGGAAAATGCCATTAAAAAATTTCGATCGCACTTCAAATAGTTTTCGAGAAAAACGCATTTTTAATATGTGAAAAGGAGCGAATGGTTTTTAGCGAATATCTCGGGAACGGTTAGAGCTATCATAAAAATTTTTGCACCTGTAGATACATATTTTAAATGCGCATATTTCATTCATACACATCATGACCCTATTTTAAATATTTTCCGAGATATGGGCATTTAACTGTTTCAAACATGAAAATTTGAAACTGTTTTTGGAGTATATCTCGCGAACGGCAAGAGGTATTTTAAAAATTGTTATACTGGGTCAAAGATCTTTTGATTTAGAATATTTCATCTGGGAACATCAATGTCCTATGATGATTCGTTCAAAAGTTATAGGCGCTTAAAGATTTCACGAGTAAAAAATGCCCAAAAAATGGCCGAAAAATTTGTTAGTTTTTTTAATTTTTCACACACTTCCCGGGCACGTAGAAGCTTCAATTAGACGTCAGGCGAATTGTCTTGTGGGCTAGAATAACATGAAAAAAACTGCATTTTAATATTCGCAACGGTTGCCGAATAAATTAGAAAAACTGAAATTATAGCATGATGCTAGCATCACGTTTTTTTTTCCGATTTTGGATGAAAATTTTTTGTTTTCCGATTTTGATGATTTTCACAACGTTGATACCTTATGACATAAGGAAAATGCCATTAAAAATTTCGATCGCACTTCAAATAGTTTTCGAGAAAAACGCATTTTTAATATGTGAAAAGGAGCGAATGGTTTTTAGCGAATATCTCGGGAACGGTTAGAGCTATCATAAAAATTTTTGCACCTGCAGATACATATTTTAAATGCGCATATTTCATTCATACACATCATGACCCTATTTTGAATATTTTCCGAGATATGGGCATTTAACTGTTTCAAACATGAAAATTTGAAACAGTTTTTGGAGTATATCTCGCGAACGGTAAGAGGTATTTTAAAAATTGTTATACTGGGTCAAAGATCTTTTGATTTAGAATATTTCATCTGGGAACATCAATGTCCTATGATGATTCGTTCAAAAGTTATAGGCGCTTAAAGATTTCACGAGTAAAAAATGCCAAAAAATGGCGAAAAATTTGTTAGTTTTTTTAATTTTTCACACACTTCCCGGGCACGTAGAAGCTTCAATTAGACGTCAGTTCGAATTGTCTTGTGGGCTAGAATAACGTGAAAAAACTGCATTTTAATATTCTCAACGGTTGCCGAATAAATAAGGAAAACTGAATTTATAGCATGATGCTAGCATCACGTTTTGGATTCCGATTTTGGATGAAAATTTTTTGTTTCCGATTTTGATGATTTTCACAACGTTGATACCTTATAACATAAGGAAAATGCCATTAAAAAATTTCGATCGCACTTCAAATAGTTTTCGAGAAAAACGCATTTTTAATATGTGAAAAGGAGCGAATGGTTTTTAGCGAATATCTCGGGAACGGTTAGAGCTATCATAAAAATTTTTGCACCTGTATACATATTTTAAATGCGCATATTCATTCATACACATCATGACCCTATTTGAATATTTTCCGAGATATGGGCATTTAACTGTTTCAAACATGAAAATTGAAACAGTTTTTGGAGTATATCTCGCGAACGGTAAGAGTATTTTAAAAATTGTTATACTGGGTTCAAAGATCTTTTGATTTAGAATATTTCATCTGGGAACATCAATGTCCTATGATGATTCGTTCAAAAGTTATAGGCGCTTAAAGATTTCACGAGTAAAAATGCCCAAAAAATGGACGAAAATTTGTTAGTTTTTTTAATTTTTCACACACTTCCCGGCACGTAGAAGCTTCAATTAGACGTCGTTCGAATTGTCTTGTGGGCTAGAATAACGTGAAAAAAACTGCATTTTAATATTCTCAACGGTTGCCGAATAAATAAGAAAAACTGAATTTATAGCATGATGCTAGCATCACGTTTTGATTCCGATTTTGGATGAAAATTTTTTGTTTCCGATTTTGATGATTTTCACAACGTTGATACCTTATAACATAAGGAAAATGCCATTAAAAAATTTCGATCGCACTTCAAATAGTTTTCGAGAAAAACGCATTTTTAATATGTGAAAAGGAGCGAATGGTTTTTAGCGAATATCTCGGGAACGGTTAGAGCTATCATAAAAATTTTTGCACCTGCAGATACATATTTTAAATGCGCATATTTCATTCATACACATCATGACCCTATTTTGAATATTTTCCGAGATTGGGCATTTAACTGTTTCAAACATGAATTTGAAACAGGTTTTTGGAGTATATCTCGCGAACGGTAAGAGGTATTTTAAAAATTGTGTATACTGGGTCAAAGATCTTTTGATTTAGAATATTTCATCTGGGAACACCAATGTCCTATGATGATTCGTTCAAAAGTTATAGGCGCTTAAAGATTTCACGAGTAAAAAATGCCCAAAAAATGGCCGAAAAATTTGTTAGTTTTTTTAATTTTTCACACACTTCCCGGGCACGTAGAAGCTTCAATTAGACGTCAGGCGAATTGTCTTGTGGGCTAGAATAACATGAAAAAAACTGCATTTTAATATTCGCAACGGTTGCCGAATAAATTAGAAAAAACTGAAATTATAGCATGATGCTAGCATCACGTTTTTTTTTTCCGATTTTGGATGAAAATTTTTTGTTTCCGATTTTGATGATTTTCACAACGTTGATACCTTATGACATAAGGAAAATGCCATTAAAAAATTTCGATCGCACTTCAAATAGTTTTCGAGAAAAACGCATTTTTAATATGTGAAAAGGAGCGAATGGTTTTTAGCGAATATCTCGGGAACGGTTAGAGCTATCATAAAAATTTTTGCACCTGTAGATACATATTTTAAATGCGCATATTTA